>NW_026138097.1:32242500-32964195 GCF_025592945.1 Manacus candei | reverse complement strand
TTACTTTTGAAAATGGATGTGGGGAAACTATTTTTTTCTGTATAATGGCTTCCTTTTATTCTGAATAAATTAATAAATGAGGAGAAAGGGGATTTCTTTTTTAGTACATCAAAACTGTGCTGACTGAATAAGCAGTAAAAAAAAAGCATTATGTTTACAGAAAAAGTAACTGACTTCTTATGTTTAATTAAATTTAAAAATTAGCTAGATTCTCTGAAGGTATGTGGACAGTTGCAGCATTTTTGCATTTCATAATGATAATTAACTAATACAATAGATAAAGTCATATTTATGCTATTATTTGTAAAATAAAGCCACATTTTGCAACATTTTCCAATGTATGACACTTACAACAAAAAATGCTTAAGGATAACAGTTTTAATATACAGATAAAAATAAAAACCCTTTATTACTTTATGCTGAATAGAGATGTCTATAAATACATCCTAATTAATAGTTATAAAAATAAAACCTTATTTTTGTTAAAGCCTACAGGAGGCTATATGAACTAGATCCAGTTGAATTCTGTTTCAAAGCATATAACTATGTATTCTTTGATTAAGACTGCAGGACAGAGTGCAAGACTTGCAGAAAGCATAGCCAGTAATGCGTTGCTACCCAAGTCAGGAATACTCTCCTTTTCAAGGCCTCATTTTAAGTAATATATGGCTTAGCCAAATGTAGCCATTTGAACGTTTCAGTTAAACTTCCAAATATGAGATTTTTAAACTGAATTGCCAAGAAAAAAGACTCCAAATATTGTCAACAGGGATTTAACATAACAAGAGTTTAACTCCATGGTAGAAAACTCCATATTTCCTCATCTTGTGGAAGGCATTTCTCCAGATTGTGAAAGTTATATATCTCAGACTTCAATCTTCAAAAAATTCTCTGTGTTATAGTAGATATCTTTGAGAGAGTGCAGCATGCCATTAACTACTGTATTCAAACCATATCTGCAGCAGCATTGAGCACAGAGCTTTAGAATCACAGAATCATAAAGCCGTTCGGGTTTAAAAAGACGCTTAAGACCACTGAGTGTAATCATTAACCCGCAACTAAACCATACCCCTAAGTACCATGTCTACATGTCTTTTAAATACCTTTAGGGATGGTGACACAACCACTTCCCTCTGTAGCCTGTTCCAATATTTGACAACCCTTTAGGCAAAGAAATTTTTCCTAATATCCCATCTAAACCTTCCCTGGCACAACTTGAGGCTGTTTCCTCTTGTCCTATTAGTTGTTACTTGGGAGAAGAGACCAAAACCTTTCACCCCAGCTTGCAACACTGGAAAGGATTGATCTCGCTACTGTCCAAGTGGACTTTGCTCCAAACATCTTCTCTCTGTCCTATAACCCAGGTACAAAAGAGGCAAATAAAGAGATAGTCTGCCCTGAAAAATCAATGCTCCTTCCTTCAGGAGCTTAGGGAGTGTGGAAGCAGCAGTTTGGTGGTAAGCTCTAGAAATAAGCTGCTTCCAATGCTCTCACTGCACAGATCTGTGCACATGCCCTCTCTGCAGGAGCTAGCACAGCTCTGATCAGCTCCAGAGCAGGAAGGACTATCACTACTGCTCTGTTACCACTTGTCATCCTGTCACCTACCTGAGTGCTCAGCTGCATCAGTCACACATCTTTACTGCAGATAAGGCTGACAGAAATATAGTGAGCCATACCAATAATGTAATGGCAGGTAAACCTGAAGTTAAGCCTCAGAAACCTTCCAAAAGGTTACAACTACTCTATAGTCACAGCTGCATGGTATATATAGAAAAAGAGATGGAAGATAATAAATAGAGAAAAGGATTACTAAAACTTAATTGGCAGGTTGGTGCCAATGAGATATAAAAGGCTCTAATTTTTCCTTCCTTTAAAAGCATGGTTGCCTTTTTAGCGGTACTGCTTTCTCTCCCATTTCACTGCTAGCCCAGTCAGATGCATAAAGACAGAATTGCTCATATAGTTGCTTATATTTGCAAAGAGATTAAAAAAAACCCAAAACAAAACAAAACAAAAAAACCCCAAACAAACAAAACCCCCACAACTTTTGTAAATTGATTTGAAACATTAACAGTTAGATCATCCTGGCATCCTCACATTTTTTCTGCAGAAGAAAGGTCATGATAAAAAAGGATGGATTCTGTAGAATATATAGAACATATTAGTCCATGGTAGACTCGAATTTCCAGAGATTTATGCAGAGTGATGACTCTTACTTTAATAAGGTTCTATATTTTTAGAAAGTATTAGTGACATGTTTTGATCAGTTTAACACTCCTCCCTCTGCCAGAAAATATGTCAGTTCATCATAAAACTGGCTGCCAAAACATATCTTTATGGAAAAATATTTTCCAACACCTCTCTACAATGTATGTAACCTTCCTCCCTCTGTACATTTATATCCATATTAGTTTAAAAAGAGGACAATTTGGATAATGAAGACATCTAAGAAGCAGCTGTCTAAATTTTAGCAGATACATCAGATGTCTAAAAATGGTATTAACACTTGTATTTTTCTACGAGGCGGTTATCTTGAGAGACCTTTTTTTTGTTTCCTTCTTTTCTGAAATTCACTCAAATATAACAACCCTCTCCTCCAAACTTTATCTATCTGCAATAAGAAAAGCATTTGTTGACACTGTGGGCAAAGATAAAACTTAAGATAATAAATCACTGGTCAATAACCAAACCCTGAAAAATCAGCACAGTAAAAAACCACTAAAACTATCTATCAACCCTTTTTTTGACCAGATTTCTGTGGACAGGTCTTTGCAACTTGTGATGTTAAACTGGAAAACTGTGATAGTCTGCCTGAATGATGATGTTAGAGAATTTGTTGCATAGTTTTCCACTGTTGAATTATTCGTCACTTTCTACTGTGGAAATGGTGACTCCTGTGATGCTGGGAATCGTTTTCTAATTTACATACATATATGTACACACAGTTCTTATCACAAACACCATGAATCAGCTCAGTAGCAGAATTTATGCAGACCAGAAATGAATAATTGAAATTGTGCAGTTTCACCTCCTAATGCCTTTCTGGATCAACTTGGGATTAATGCACCCAAAATCTGCTTTAAGGTCATTTAAAATTCTCCATTTTATCATTATCAGGCCAACAGGATACAGTTTAAAAACAAACAAAAATCCAACAACAACAACAACAAAATCAATGACAACACGCAACCTCTCCAAAACCCAGCAAAATGCAAACAAAAAACAAAATGCAACTACAAAAAAACCATCCAACCAACTCCTGCTCCCTCCAACCTAATCCTGATATGACTTCAAAACTGTGTCTTGCTAATATGTAGGCACACCAGTGACTAAGAATGAAGAAAGATAGCCCAACGTTCATACTCCTTCCTTTTAGACATAAAAACATTGCTGCAGCCCCTATAAAGGTACAATTTCACAACAGTATTCACATTCTTTCTGGGCATTTGTTGGATTGAAACCTGGTTTCAGCCATCACTTACAATTTGCTCCAATAGGTTTACAAGTGCTTTACCACAAACTTTTCAAAAGATACCATGGAAGAAAGGCATCCTTCTCTAAGACCCTGCAGCCCAATGCCACATCAGCCAGATTCAGGCACACAAGGGAAGGGGCATGACTACAAAAACAGCTCAGACCTTTTAAACATATATGAGTCAGTTAGTAATTTTTTTCCCAGCCATGGAGTCAGCAGCAGAGCTCTATGTCCACGTGTGGGGTCTTCCTTATCTCACTGCTGTTCTCCATCTTTTATCCATGCAACAGTGCTGACACCTGACAGTCCCTGTGCTACCCCAGGGAATCATTTTAGGTTAATGAGATCCAACTGAACACTCAATATAATTTGCAACTAAATACAGTGGTCCAATCATCACTCTCCACTGATCCTTCTTGGACTTTAAAGTACAGCTGTCTGCAGAACAGCTGGGACTGTCAAGTTTGCAAACAGAGAAGTTATGAAGGCATAAGAGAAAAGGAAGACCTGAGCAATACTGCACTCACCAAAATTACAGTTCTAAGAAAACATGAGAGGGAAAATATAAATCTCAAAAATAATGCTTCATTTTGACATTTTATTTCAGAACTGGCCTCGTTAGTCTTCAGTAGCTCTCAAACATTTCAGACAGAAAAAATATTTTTTTAGTCCTTTAAAATATTTTTACTCATTTATGAAAGCTGAGGTAGCATACTCAGGTAACTAGCACCCCCTATCCATTTTTTTTTTATTTTATTTTATTTTTTTTTTTTTTTTTTGTTATAAGTAGTTGCAAGCTCTGCATTTCCTTATGCTTTCCAGATGGTCTTTCCAGTACAAGATATCATCACTCCACAGTGATGTCCAGCACTTGAGGTTGCTTGAGATACTCGCATGATTTCCATACATAGCCCTCCCAATAAAATAGTCTAGCCAATTATTTAGTTCTAATATATTATTTTCTCATTTCTTATAACCTTAGTTGTACAGTAAGCTTAGAGTTCACCAGAATTATAACATAAAGTACAGCTCCTAAACCACATTCTTCAGGCTCGTCCTCTTCTACGTCATGTCATTAGCTGCACACTCAAAATGAGAATAACTCCACATTACTTCTTGGATTCCCTCTATGACATTAGGGGGACCTCAAGTATCATCCTCCAAGGTGCAATTCAGTGTAGAGTAGTAATGCTCTCCTTATTTTTAGGTGGAAAGAGGTGACGAACATTCAATATTCCATTTTAATTGGGAACACTGAATGTTATTTGGAAGTTTCAAAACATCACCTAAGACTGGAAACCTAAATCACATGAGAAGAACTGAAAGAATAGCGTCTTCACAACACTCATTCCTGATAGTGCAGTACCTGCATGCACCACACACTTTCATACTTTTGGACTTTCAGGGCCAATTTCTAACAATTTAAATTAGTAGCAGGCTTGTGAAAAGAATTATTACAAAAAGATCAGGCAGGATGAGTGTAACACCATTGTAATAAATTAAAAAAAAAGACTAATCTCTCTGAGATATCTTACAACAAATACACAGAAGTATTCTTTCCTGAGTAAATGGAAACACACAATATAATTATTTTATGTTTACAGAAAATAAAACAAAGTCCAAAGTGTAGAAATATCTTGCTCCTGAAGTAGCCACTAAGTTTTTGTTGTGTTTTTACTTATACTGACGCACACACAGAATTAAATAAAACTATAAAATTAAGATATAGACTTTATATCTTCTCTAACTTCAAATAAAACCCACAAGGCCAACAGACTCACGTATGCAACCTCCATCAAATACATTTGCACATAGACTATTTCAGAAAGAGAAGCCCTAAAATGATTTTATGTTCATTGACACCATAAAATCATCATGGTTCTGGTGTAGGAACCTCTCTTTAGGTACGCAAGAGAGTTGTGGATGACCTGACTGTTTCTCTGGAGCTTCCATTTCACCATCTCTTTGTTGCTGATCTTTGATGCCTGCAAAGATGAGAAGGATAGACTATAATGAAAACAATAAAAGCAAAATAGTTTGAAAAAGGGGGAAAAATAAGAAGCATAGGAGTAAGAGAAGCAAATGAACAGGAGTGATATGCTCCAACCCTCTATATTCTACTTTTCTAAGGGACAACAGGCTCCACAAGGATTTAGGTGCCAATAACTCAGTCTAACATTTGTATTTATTTAGTTCAGTACTTTTTGCAATGAAACACTGTCCCCAGTGCATGGCCAGCCACTGATATACTCACAACAGGGTTGTAACGTGCTAGCTTTATGGACAGTGTTTTAATCTTTTTCCTTCAATATTGTTATTTCGACCAGGTTTTAATAGTTGAAATTCTGAATCAAATGAGTCTCTACCTTCCCTTTTTTGCAAACATAGTCTTCTGATTCTTTAAATAGATTCTTAAAAATTAATTGATTCTCATTAAGTATTTAAACTTACAATGCTCATCAAGAAAGTTTTATTTTTCTTTGTCTTTGAAGAGATAATTCTTATCCTCCTGATATTGGTGAACAGTTGCTTAATTATTGTTAAGCAATTAATATCC
This sequence comes from Manacus candei, assembly GCF_025592945.1. NCBI lineage: Eukaryota > Metazoa > Chordata > Aves > Passeriformes > Pipridae > Manacus > Manacus candei. The sequence goes on along the minus strand of NW_026138097.1, from coordinate 32,958,160 downwards.
CAGTTACTTTCAATATTTAATTTCCAACTTCTTTGTTCTTAATACAGAAAAGCAACTCATGAAAATGGCATCAAGCAGTCAATGTCCTACAGCATATTTATGTACATAATGCCTCTGTCATTTGAACTGTGAACAAAATCTTACCCTCTGCACTTTAATCAGAGAATAACTTTCTTTAAAAAAAGTCTACTCACAGTTAAAAACTAACAAAAAAATTATCCTCACCTTCCCCATAAGAAAACCCCAAAAACCCAAAAAGCCCAACCCTGAAACACAGAGGAACAAAGGTTCATATTTTCCTAATTCAATAGAAAATATGATAAAACAGATCCTTATTATCATGTGTGTTTTGGACAATGATCACAGGCCATCAGATAGGCCTTTCTAACAAACTGCCTTCCAATCATTTCATTTCCAATTTAAAGACAAAATTCACATAAAAAAATTCATTGCCAGGAAGACACAGCATCTCAAGCTCATTCATACCTCTAAAAACATTACTAGAGAACCAGAGTTAAATTTGGAGTTACCTGCAGGTAGAGATGCAGTCCCTGTCTCAAAAGAAACTTGAATCACAGCATACTGATAAAAACTGAAACTTTACAATGGGAGAATCTTGTCCCACTCTTAGCTATCTATTGGACCTTTCATTTGATCCAAATAAATTTTACGATATGATTCTTCAGAATATTTATAGATACAGATTGTAACCGAAACGTAAGACCCAAAATAACCAAAGCACATGACTGCCAAATAAGAAACTCCATGATAAAAAAACTTACAACCCTTATTGTAGGTTAAGCCAGTATTAACATAGACCAGAGCAGGCCAGTTTGAAAAACACAAAAATCACACACTCCTCTGCCCTGCTATACCAGTCAAAATGCAAAAAAATATAGAAAGGGACTGGTAGCATGGTAGACTTGCCAAAGTGTCTGACAAGGCAAAGAACTGATTGCACACAATTAGAAACCTACAAAAAGCAAGTGGTGAGGACAGGAGAAGAAAAATCCAGAAGAAAGGTGGTCCTAATGACATCAAGAAATACTGCAAGGACCTGGACAGCCACCAAAGAATCAGTGTCTCCAGGTTAGGACTCATTTGCTTTCATCAGACTTTGCTTTTTTTTACTAAATGCTAAGACTATGCAGTGTATCCTGATGGCTTTGACGGCAAAGTCAGAGCCAGAGGCTCACGAAACAATATGCAATTCTATTCAACTCCTTAAATTTTTTTTGCAGTGAGACAAGCAGGTTTCACCCTCACTGTAGGGATTGCTTTGCTGTTTTCCTGTTGGAAGCAGCTGGTGAGCAGCTCAGGAACACTTCCCCAGTCCTTACTTTGCTCACATAATTGTAACTTGGATGTCGATCCTGCCATTTTGTTAACAGACAAAAAAGAGAAACAGCTTTCCCAATGTTCTCTACAGAAGTAAGCTGGAAGCAGACATTTTCTCCAAGTACAGACATAAAAATAAAAAAATCTCTACTTTCAGTAAGAGCATGAGCAAATCTGCAGTTATTTGATCATTTTAAAAATATCTTTATTAGCTTTTTCAAAGACAAGTAACATTTCCTTTAGTTAAGAATGACCATAAATACATTTAGATGTGTCTACAAGCAAGTGTACACAAGACATAACACAGCTTGAACATCAGAGTGATACGTCTTTTTCGGAAGAAAAATTACTCTGGATTTCATAAATGTGAAATTTTAAAAAAAGTATTTTCCTGCAAAATATTCTTGTTATAATCAAAAAATATTTATTTTATTGCACAAAAGGTACTGCTGTTTCTCTCAGTGTTTTTTTGGAGTAGTAGGAAGACTATTCGAAATGTAGTTTTTTACATTTTGGGCGTTTGGTTTTCGTGTTGTTGGTTTCTGGTTTTGGGGTGGATTTTTTCAGATGCAAATCCAGCTTTCTCTGAACTTGACTACAGATTTAGACAGATCAATTGCAAGCTTCAGATTGAAGATTGTGCCTGACTAGGTTGGGTAGGCATTTTAATTTTGCCTTCATCTATTTCTATAAACAGCATACAAACCACATTTCTTTTTTTATTAAGACAAGGATATCTGAGATTCATCATAAGAAAGATATTTACCCCTCACAATTGTGGGTTTGATTTTAATAATAATAGAGCTGAGGGCTGCACATTACATGGTTTAAGCAATATACTGTTGAACATGTGGGGGGAAATGGAGAACTAGGTGGAGCTCTATCTAAAAAAACCAAGGTTATGTTAGCACAAAAAATCATAAAACTCAGAGTTGACTTCCTCCTTTAAAGACTCATTTCCTTGCAACAGCTCCTCATTTACCTCCATCATGGTCTCGAAGCCTCTTCCAGAGGTGTTCTGCAGCTTTTGATCAGTGGTGCCTGAACTGAAACCATAACCAGCCCCAGCAGATCAACTCAGGGTGCAAAAGTATCACCTCCTTGCCCTGACTTGAAGGGTAACATTAACATTTATACCACAATTTTAGCCCAAAGGAAAGCAGATTATTCTTCCTTTTCTGTCATAAGTACAGGGGACATCAGATTTCTGTCTTGTAGCAGTCTCCATTTCCTCAGACTAATATATTTATGGGCCAAATTTATAATATCTACTTCATATAAAATGAAATTTCCAGGAAGGAAATCTGTCAATCTGGACTATTCAGATACCACCAAACCATTCAGAAATTGAAGGTGCTGCTTAAGGTCTAAATAAGCAACAACAGATGAGTTCTTCATTGCACAATGTAGACTTTTTATTTTTTTTCCCTCCCACTCCTCAGCTCCTGTATTTATGTTAGATTTCAAAATTTACTGCTTTCTGTGGTCAGCCTGGCTCAGGAGTGCCTGGCACCTCAGTAAAAGCAGATACTAGAGGAAAAGACAAAGCAACAAGCCACAATCTTATGTTTGATATTTAATTGTAGCAAAGCCAATTAAGTGGAAAGTTGCTACAAAAACTCATGTCACTTCTCTGCAGAAAGAAAGAGAAGTGTATCAAAATATGGACATGAAAGCAAAATCTAGCAGCAGACCAGACTATGAACCTGCTATTTACTCTAACTGCAGGTGGTTTAAAATTACAGGTTTTAAAGCTATCATTTGGAAACAAAGTAAAAACTACTATCACTGTTTGGCACCAGAGTTTTATAGGACTGATGCACCATCAGTCAGTGAAGCATGTTTACATTAAAGTATATCAAATATAAAATGCAAAGCAGTCTACAAATTCAGGGACAGATAGGGAAGCAGGGGGAGCAGAGACAAAAAGCACATGAACCCACATCAGGCACCTCACTATTTTATATTTGAAATACAAGTACTGGTGTCAAGAACTATATTTCTTCTAGGAAGCTAAAACTTCGCTGCAGAACCAAAGTACAGTTTCTTCTAGGAATCTAAAATTAAAATGGGTCCAACCAAAGAGTCAGATCAACTTTGGAGATAAAAACCCAGACCCCAAATAACAGAAAAAGATATCTCATTTGGACAGTCTAGACTACGAGAAATTCAAAAGCATTACTGAAATGGAAAGAGCTAGAAGATGTCTAGCATCACTCACAGTTTATGGAAGGATTAACCATTGCCTCATTTTCCTCTGAGTATGCTGAGTACTTTCTATCAGGCAATAATGAGTCCAAACTGAAATGAAATTCTTGTCACATTTACAATCACCAGTAGGACTTGTGATTCTGTGTTGACACTTAAAAACCAAAACACAACTGGGTTTTCCTTGCAGAAGGGAATCAGTCATCAAACTGTATCTTTCAAAAGGAGACTGTGAGAAAAGATCTACAAAAAAATCTTAGAATATGACTGCACAATGCTTTCTGAATATGTATTGCTCTATTCATTTACATATTGACAGTGAAAGAGAAATGCATAAGATATGCTTGTAGTAATAAATTACTGCTTTAATTATATTCATATTTCTTGATTATGGCATTTACATGCCAGTTACATTCCAGTTTACAAGGACAGATCTGAGAAAGCTGAGAAACGTTGGCAGACAATCACGACTACACAACACAATTAATGACAACACTGTGTAACTAATTCAGTCTCTGCCAAATTCTTAATTCTCTCAAGTGAGACTGTTTTTTTCAACAACAACCAAAAAAAACCCCAAAAGTGAAAAGTATTATAGTCCTAAATTGAAATCATTTTCTGTAGTAAAGATTAGAATGACATGTAGATTCCTGTTTGCATTCTCTTTGTGTTTTGACTAACAAGATTTCATTTTTTTTTATTTCAAATCCCAATTCTGTGATTCCCCTCTCAAATTGTATGATTTCTAAGTAGTGCCATCAAGAATATTTTAAGAAACACTTGAGTATTTCTGTAACTATCAAATTATCTTGAGAATACCTTGAGGAAGGGAAGAATTAATCTGAATTTAGCTTAGCCTGCATTATAAATGGGGGGAAAAAAAGGTAAATTGGCTGTAAATGCCTAATATTGAGAAGTTATTAGTTACATATCAGCAGATGACCCAGTTTTCTGTTCTTCTGGGACTTACAGAGGGAATCAGTACCAAATTTTTTTAATCCAAAAAGTAAATTTTTATCAAAATGTAAAGGTCTATATACAGTTATGATATCTATATATCTCATTATTCTCCTGCTACAGCTTAAGACTCACACTGCCAAAGGTGTTAAGCATTAGTAGTACACAATACAAACATCTACCCTAAATGGCAGGGTAGCAGCTCAGAATGAACTTCCACAGTGAGAATCTTTTGCAATAAACAATTCCCCTCTTACAGGAAACATGGTTGCACTTTTAGTGGTAGAGTTGCAGTTAGTAGCTGGCAATGCTCTTCTGGTTTACAGGCACTCAGTTCACAGCTCCGACAGGTACTGCACCTTTAATTTGCTTGTGAGAAAAGGGGGAAGCAAAAACTCAACTAGAGCCTTAGCATGTGTTTGAAGTTTTAAGAAAAGTTTGTTAAAAACTTGCTACTGCCTGAGTATTGGCCTTCTATTTTGAACCCAAAGTTATTTTAGGTAAACTCTACATCAATCCGAGGCATATTTTAGCTGAGTATAAACTACTGCAGGACAAGCCCAAAGAAGGCCAAAGGTTAGAATTTTTCTTCCTGCCTTAATTAAACAGATAGCTTGCAATGATACAACTAACTCAATACCAGAGGCAGAGGGATAAAATCATGGCTAAGAGTAGAAGGACAATTTGGATAGTTTTTTTAAATGTTTTCTAAGTTTCTTGGCTCAGAGGAAACCCAATTATTATCTCAAGACTGTTTCCAAGAATTATCCAAGCTGTTCATGGTAAAAATTGGTGGACATGGTGGGAGATGGTAACCATCCAGATGAATGAAAAGCAATAAATATCCCTTCCCTTTAAAGAAAAAGATTTAGTAGCAATGAAGATATGGTAGACCAGTCATGAGAACTTAAATTCATAATAAATACAGAAGCAAATATTTAAACAACATAAAGCCTTTGGACAAGAAAAATAAAAAAAAAAATCAAGTAAAAGTGTTTTTATCATGCTAGTTTCCTTCTATGAAATAATTAGTATTTTTAAAATGGTGAGAAACAATTGAAGTCTTGTCTGTATCTTGGTAAACTCTTGATGTGGTCATGTTTGACACCTTCTCAAAAGTCAGTCATGTTCTTCATGAGGCTATCGTAAGGAACATGCATAACAGATTGGAAATATACACTGAGCATCTTCCTATAGCACACTTAAAACATAGTGATCCATCATGGACAGATCTGAAAGGGGTCTGTTCTACATTCAACAGCAGACAGTATTTTCATTAGTGCCATTAAAAGTTTAAATGGAGAACAGAATTGGAGAACAGAACAAGATAAAAATTGAAAAGGACCTGAAGTTGAAGTGTCTTGAAAAAAAGGGAAAACAAATCACAAATGACTAGGTTTACAGCAATGACTGGTTGCAAATGGCTAGGTGAAAGACCTTAAAGGTCAAAAGTTATAATGGATCTCAAGATGAACCTAAGTAATGCACCATGTGACTGAAAAAGTCAATCAGTATGACATAGTACAGAAAGTGAAATAAAACCTAGAGGACACCTAAGTTAGCCTCTCCTTTTTTCCAGACATTGACAAAGCTTGAGATGTCATATCTCAATGAAAAGGGGTAGTTGCAGCAAACTTCACACAGTGGAGCAAGACTGTTGAAAGCATTTCAGGGACATAATCTGTAAGGAAAGAGAATATACATCTCAACCTTGGAAAAAAAAGAAAGTCTTTCATGCATCTCTGCAAGAGAATTCAAATGACATCTTCTTCCAGTCTGGAATACAAATGAAGAGAAACCTGACTTTTAACTGGAACAAGGGAAATTTAGGTTAGATAAGAAAACCCACTAGCTGAACAATTAAATGGTGCAATAGCTTTTCCAAGAGTGTTGCTGTAATATCATATTTGGGGCTAACTAAAGTAATTAGACAAACATTTAGCTCAGAACAAGTTTGCTTTCTATTTTGGTAACAGCTGAATGCAGACTTGTAATAGAGTACATCTTAAATGCTCCTTTTACTGAAGTCTACAGCCCTGACAAAACAGCTCATTACTGTTTTGTAGCTACAAGGTCATTGAGCATAGCATAAGACTTTCTCAGGCTTAAATCCCAAGTAATTTTTTTTTATGAGTTCTATTTTCTGTAGAACCTAGAATTAAACAGAAATCATAGTCTTTAATTTACCTATGGACATAGATTTCTTTTTGGTTTTCCTCAAAGATCTGCCCGTTCACAGCTGACATGGTCAAAACAATGCATTTAAAAATAAACTAAAAAATAAAATAATTTAATAAAAAAAGAACTATAATCTATAACATTCAAACCAAGAAGCCCAGAACATACTGAGAACTGTAAAAGCAGCTGCTACAAAACTGGTGTGGAAAAGGTATACCATGGGGAAACTTTTTAAAGTAGTTACAAAAATAAAAAGTCAAATAAACATGAAACTTTAATGCTATTTTAGAGAATTAAATAACAGCACGTAAGAAAAAAACAGTACGTGTTCTTGTTGACTCCTTGTTCAGATTTCATACTTTAGGTGTTTGTGTTTTTTCACTTCTTCCCAACATACCCTTACACCCAATAACTGTTCTGCACATTCCAACAATCCCTTCGAAACAAACATGACAAACATAAAAACTTGCAGTTCTGTCTGTTGCTGAGAGATGCTTTCTGCAAATGAATGCTTTCTGATAGTACTTTCCTACTGGGATGTTTATGAGAAAATCTTGGTTTGGCTTTGTTTTAAGTAAGGGCTTTGCTTCTCTCAAATTTATGTTTTGTACTAAATTTTTAGAGTTGTAGATTTAAAACTGCTAGACCACTTTCTCAATAACTTTTTCTCCAGCAATTCTAGTGATACTACAATAAAGTTATCTTGAGCACTACAAAAGAAAGCAGAAACTCACGCCAATTCAAGAAAAGAGAGTGTTATCAAATGAATATTTTAGCCTTCCTGTAGCAAATAGCTTAGAATAACCTCTGAATGCCAAACTGAGATTTAGCATAAAAGACTGATGTTTCATTCATATCATGAGGAATCTTTTAAGAACAGAAATATCCATCAGTCAAGAGCTCATCATGCACCCTACTAATAGAAAACTGTAACTTATTAAGCAGAGCAATTTAAATCAAAACCTTTAGGAATGAGATGAAATACTAAGTAAAGATTTCAATTCCCAATCAGTATGTATGCTTTTTAACAAGCAAGTGCCTACAAAAACTTGATTAGTAATAAAGAAAGAAATAAGAAAGAAAAGAAAGTAGGCAACTGCTAAAAGAAAAACTACATACTTTGAAAGTAGGAGATGAAATACATACTACTGATGAAATACAAACTACATATCTATTTCAAACTCTGCAGCAACTTTAGTTACAGTAAAACATTTAAGAGCATATCAATGTAATATTTAGAACCATGATACCATGTAAACTAATTTACACAACTTTGTGACTTTACAGAATTTTTAAAGCATAGTCTGTTTTATGAAGATCTGATGCAATTTGATGTACTTGCAATCCTGTATTCCATTTATATTAAAATAAATAATGCTGCCCACTTGGCAATGTAAAACAACTAGAAAATATGTTATTCTATAAAATGGAATTTCTCTCTTTCCTAAAAAAAATAAATACATTAATTTAATTAAGTCAAATGGATGAACACCTTAGTGGAAGTGGTCCAGCACAGAGCAGTGTGCCCACAGCACACAATGAATGGATCCATTGCATACTCTGCCATGGGGCCTCTCATGCAGGGTGGATAGAAGCAGCACAAGCCAAAGGCCTATACAGTCAAGATGAGTACTTTCCCACTTAATTTTTTTTCCTACACACTATCAGAAACTATTCTCAAAAGGTGTTTTGGAAGTCCCAGCTTGCTTATGAGCAACAAAAATGAAAAAGAGGATTGCTATCATGTTCTGTGAAGTATCATGTTTTTGAAAGCCTTTTCTTGATGGAAAAACAGAGATACAATTTACTTGTTTAAACAAAGGCAAACTTATTCCAGGTACCACACAATTTCTGTCTACAAAGAAAATATTTCCTCTGACTGACATCTAATTTGGTAATCTACAAGTGTTTTTCTGCCCTCTGGAATTGGGAATCAATTATTAAAAAAAAACATCAAAAACCTTTATCTTCTTATTGTCTCAACAGAGTTTACAGTTTAGTCCATTCATTAATATAAGTCTACTCAGACTTTAGTAAAACCTTTGATTCTTTTTTCCCACAGCATTCTCCTGGAGAAGATGGTTGTCTTTGGCTTGGAGGAGTGTACATTTTGCTGGGTAAAAAAATAGCTGGATGAACGTGCCCAAAGAGTGGTGGTGAATGGAGTTAAATCCAGTTGGCATCCAGTCCCAGGTGGTGTTCCCTGTGGCTCAGTATTGGGGCCATTCCATTGTCTGGATGAGGGGTTTGAGGGCACCCTCAGAGAATTTGTACGTGACACCAAGTTGGGCAGGAGTGTTGATAGACTGAAGGGCAGGAATGCTCTGCAGAGGAATATGAGCAGGCTAGATTGATGGACAGAGGACAATTGTATGAGCTTCAAAGAGGCCAAGAGATGGGTCCTGCACTTGGATCACAACAACCCTATACAGCACTAAAGGTTCTGGGAGGAGTGGCTGGAAAGATGTCTGGCAGAAAAGGACATGGGTGCTGTTCAACTGCAGCTGAACATGAGCCAGCAGTGTGTCCAGGTGGCCAAGAAGACCAATGCCATCCTTGTTTGTATGAAGAATAGTATGACCAGTAGGACAAGGGCAGTGATTGTCTCCCTGTACTGGGTACTGCTGAGGGTGCACCTCAAGTCCTGTGTTCAATTTTGGGTACCTTGCTACAAGAAAGACTTTGAGGTGCTGGAAAAGTCCAGATAAGGACAACAGAGCTGGTGAAGGGTCTGGAGCACGATTCTGATGAGGAGTGGCTGAGGGGCCTGGGGTTGTTTAGCCTGGAAAAACAGGGTGATCTTGAAAGGAGATCAAAGTGAGATGCAGGTCAGTGTCTTCTCCCAGGTAACAAGTGATAGGATGGGAAGAACTGGCCTCAGGTTTCACCAGGGGAGGTTTGGATTGGATATTGGGAAACATTTCTTAATGGAAAGGATTGTCAAGCACTGGCACAGGCTGTCCAGGAAAGTGAAGAGCAACCATCCCCGGAGGTATTTAAAAGAGATGTAGATATGGTAGCCAGGGACATAGTTTAGTGGGGGACTTGGCAATGTTGGGTTAATGTTAGACCTGGATGATCTTAGAGGTCTTTTCCAACCTATGGTTCTGCATCTCATAGCTGTAGTAACCTTCGTCGCAGCATCAAGCGAGAAATGTCATCTGTCATCCAGAGTGACAAATCATTCTTTAAACACATTTATTATTAAAAAATAACATTGTACACATTTTTCAAAGCATGGCCACTCTATATTTCTTACTCAGTTGAGTTCACACTTCTTTATCAATTACCCTTATACTAGACGTTGCATGACAAGTAGAAGATGAATGTAAGTAGTAAAGACAAATTCTATAAGCTAGACACAGCACAATGCCCTGATGAATACACAAGATCAAGACGTTATTTACTTTGGAAGTTAACAGTAAAAAAAGAGTAATATAGCAGAATAGCCATGTATCCTGGACACACCTTTATTACAAGCCAGACGTGGCATGCCTCTGGAGTTCATTGGCTTCTTTTCAGGAATAATTGATATTCATTGCTAGTTCAAATGCTTCTACAGGGTTATATTGTTACAGGACATACTTGAAGTGAAGCCTTTATAATCTCAGAATGAAGTTTTTTAAAAGCACTGCTTTGTCAGAATTAAATTATGACATGAATGGCAAGTTTATTCCTAGGAGATGACAGTATCTCTAAGACATTAGAAGGACACTAAATGACAGTTTAGGAACACAAATCTACTATAAAAAGCCTTTGCGGTTTCTTTTTTTAAAACCTAATGGATTATATGAGTCAAACTGGCATCTTAGAACTCAATTTTTTGCTATGCCATTACATAGTACCCATGGAAATCCATGTACAGGCATGTTAATCAAGAAATTTTGCACTATGACTAAATAATTCACCAATAATTCTTGCTCATATATGGCGTTTGACATCCCAAAACATGGATTCATCTATCTTGAAAGGCAAGGTTTAGCCAAAGTGTTGTTTCTTGCCTGTAAGCACACACTTATCTGTTTTCATGAACTCCTATATTCTTAGTCTCAGTGGACTACCACAAGAAAAAAAATATATTTAACAGTAAGAAAAGCACTAACAACTCAACAGGATTTGTTCTTTTCTTTCATTGCTTTAGTCACAAGGAACATTGCCTTGATAATTACTCATGTCACTATGCACCCTATTGTCTTTAAATAACTGATTTCTATACCTGTTATACAAAATAATATGGTGGCAACTGGATTACTGATGAAACAATAGCAGTTTAAAAAAAGAGAATCCCTGAAAATAAGGCATTTAAATCCTCTGTAAGGTTATCCCAGACAAAATATAGTGAGTATGTCAGAATCCACTGTTCATAAGGTAGAATAATGGAAATAAAGAGAACTATTTATTCTATTGACAAAATAGAATGCCACTCCTCAGTGGAAACATTGTCAGACACAAATGATAAAGCGAATTTGCAGGTTGATAGGACAAAGTATTTCTATTCTTTTGAGGATGCACAAAGGGTAGGAAAAATGGGTGGGGGAGATGGGAGGTCCAGATGAAACTGTGTGGGAAATATCAAAAATACCAAAAAAATTTATCTGGCAAATTATCTGTCATGATTACACAATTGTCATATTTAGAAATGAACTTAAAATATTTCCTACTTGTTTCAAATAAGCTCTTTAAAAAAAAAAAAAAAAAGAAACACAAAACCCAACATACCCAATTGTTTAGAACCTACCCAGGATGGCAAAATCTTCAAGTACATGCAAAATTAGAGGGATGGTATATTTCTTTGGTATAGTAAGGTCCAGATGATCAATAGTCTGGCTGCCACCCAACTGTTCTCCATTTCCAAGCCAGAATATGACACTTGGATAGCTGTGGATCTCCTACTTAGCTCTATGAACTGTACAACCACTTCCAGTACCTCCCTCAGAATCTTCTCACATTCTCCCATCACTGAATGCTGTTACTTAGAAACTTCAGATTTAAGATTCTGAATTCATGATTTTTGCTAACACTGTGGGGTGTGGGGAGTTTTTCTTGACAGTTCCGTAGGTGAGCATAGTAAAATTATGTTTTCATCCAATAGAAAACTCTTAATCCATAGCCTTTACCTTTTTAGTAAAATTCAGGAAAACTAATCAAAATACTGAAAAAAACCCACTATTAATCTGTGAGGTTTGAGTTAAGGAACATATATTCAGATAGTAAGAAAGTGAGAATATTTTAAAACAAAGCACCTGCTCTAACCCTCCAGCACAGTGTTTCTTTTCAATGTTTCAGCACAGTTCACTTTTCTAGTTTCAGTGGGTCATCACAGTTGCAAGATATCAAGTTATTTGAGAAAGACAGCAGCATAGTGATTGACTAGTATTACCTGGGAAGCTATTTCAGGGTGCTTGACCAGACAAACACATGGTCATTCATCTGAGAGTCAAGAGCAAATATTATTAGTATGCTTTAGAGTTACTACTTCCTTACTATTGCAATCTCTCCAAAACTTGCAACTCTATTGAGTTAGGACTTTGAGGAAGTTTGACATATAAGTGACTGTCAAAGCATATTTCTCGCTTGTTATTCCAGACAACAACCCAATACTTGGCTATATGAAGACAGAAATAACCTATTTTCTGAAACATTTAACTTCTTCATCAAAATGGTCACAAATAACCTCCAAAAGGTTCGTTAAAGCCTAACTTAACAGGAGACATTAAAAAAACAAAGAGACCTTGTTCTGAATTATTGTTAAATAGAAGTTTTTATTGTGCTTCTATCTTCTCTCAAGTTGATGATGAAATTAAACAAATGATGAATGCACAAGGTTTGTACTGATGTTTTTAAAATTAAGATTAAGCAATAATTGAGCAAAAGATACAGTGAGTGTTAACAAAGAGAAATTACTGGAAATTCAGCTCATCAGAACATTATGCAAGCTACCTCTTTAAACTCCACATTGTTTCCACTGGAAAAAACAGAAAGTTAAGAATCATTGATTTCTTGAGCAGAAAACACGTGTCTATACACAAAGTATGTATAACAGTATTTCTATGCTCCAGCAGAAAAACTGAAGTACTTTTTCTTTTCTGCAAAGCCAAATGCCAGTGTAGTAAATATCACTATTGTTTTAGCATAATTCATGCAGTTCTCACTTCACAAAATACTCACTATTTTTTGAACAATCCCCAAAAACCTTCTGGAATGTGGAATGGGCTCCCTGTCACTCAGATGCTGTGGCCAACGTTAGCTAACAGCATAGCTAGTATGAAACCACTGCCCTGTATCTTGCATACCTTGTACAAACCATGACAGCCTGCTTAGCTAACCTGAGCAGCCACTAGCCATGCTTATTCTAACCCCTTTGACAGTTTTGACAGAACAACTCTGCAAGATGGAGAGGGAAGCTAGATTAAGGTAGAGGTGCAACTGTAGATAGACAGTTCTACACCTAAACATCATCATCCAGAACAAGTCTTACTACAGTGACAAGAACAACAAATTTCAGAGGACACCTTGTACATTTAGGTGGGAAAAGGAATCTGTTTATATAAATATTTCACTGTTATGACTACCTATTTTGATTTATTTTCTTCAGACTAAGTACAAGCTTTTTGTGTACGTTCAGTGAATTCAGTACCTTACACTGTTTTGCCATTCCGAAGTGTTACACACCAAGTAATTATTTATTACCTAACACTGCTTTCCTAAGCCCACTGTACTATATAGACTGCAAGAACAGCATGCACCTATTTATGTGAATTTCCATCTTAAGCAAACAAACTCTTTACCGCATTTCATTTTCATTTTACCGAAAGATTAATATAGTCACATGCTGCATGAGAGACAGCTTAAAATTAAAGTATTACAATCCCTAAACTGTCATATGTGATAACAAAGTCTCCATGGTGACAAGAAAATCCCCTTTGCAATATTATAGTTAGACGTTAAATTTAGTACTTCTTACAATTTGACAGTCATTTTAGCAACAATAAATCATAAATATATATATACCTATTACATATGGGGGAGGGTAGGCACAGTTACATGTGCTACAGAGCTCCACCTATGCTCTACAAATCCTTTCATATTACTAGATGTTCAGTTAGTTTCATTTTCTATTTGGTGTCCCAGTAAACCTCAAAAATGGTAAGTTCATAAATACCACCAAACTCAGTTTTGAGCAGGATAAAACCACTCTGTAACGTCAAGGGAGAACTTAACTCACAGGTGTTTGCTCAAAATGCTGAAACAGCTCAGGTTTCATAACAAGAGTTTCTGAAGGACATAGCCAAGTTATTTCTGCCAAGCATATTTCATGAGAAGTCTGTTATATAGTCTCAATTTAAACATGATTATATTTGGTGTTTGGCTGGATGTACCAAACTGAAAATTGAGTTTTTATTTAGGACAATAATTTTAACTAAACGCAACCCGTGGCTCAGGTGCAGATGGATTAAGTGTGATACCTCATCAGCTAGTAATGGTATGTTAAGCCTAAACTTAAAATTCAAAGTTGATATTTTAAATATATTCATTTCTCCATGCACACAGAAAATCACACAGCTACTTTTGAATTTTTCTTACCATCACAATCAATCCTAAACTTCAGCAGAAAAGCAAGCAACTTGGGTAGGAAAGATTACTATTTTTAATCAGCACACGTGGTGTATGTTCTTCAGTTGACAGCTAGAATAAAATAAATCCCATCATTTTTACTAAAAAGTAGCAGACTATCTTCTAAGTTGCCAGTTGTCTTTCATCTTTTTAAGTGATCCTACTATATGTTTGGGATTGGCTTGGTTTGTTTTTTAGAGTGCTTATTACTCCTTAGAAGAACAAATTCCTTTTGTCATATTGCCATAAATATTGCATAATACTTAAAATTATATAACTTTGTCCTGCCAGTGAAAATGCTGAGAGTTATAAATGTGTTTACTGAGGTTGCAAAACACAGTAAGAATCCTACCACCTTAAGTGGACATTAAAACACAGAAATGCCTCAACATCAGAAGAAGTCCAGGCACTAGCTTCAAGATTAGTTTCCTAAACTCTGCATTGAAAACCCCTCATCATGAGCCAATCTTCAACTGAACTGAACTATTGACCTTGAACTGAACAAAGCAAACAGCATCCTTGACCTAAGAATCTCACAATCTGCATTTCATATTCATTCAGAGTATCCTAAAAAACAGCTGTCAAAAATTTAAATTGGCATTTCTATTTTTTAATAAGTTCTTCATCCCACCCTTCCCCCTTTACAATTCAACCAGAATTGTGTAAAATAATGATAGAGGTTCCCTACATTACAATGTAATTATCATAGCTAAGAAACAGTTTTGAAAGGTAAAAGGTTCCCTCTTTCACAAAGATAATTTTAAAGATGATTTATTTCAAGATACAGTTAAAAGTAGGGTATGGAATCTTGAATACGCAAATGCACTCATACATCTTCAATCCTCAACATGACCATAGCTATAATTAATCTTCCTATGTTCAGAATTAATTCCCTATGTTCTGTGTGTCTATTAAATCTCGTCTTTAGTTTTATATATTACACTTGCCTTAGTCTCAAAGTGGGGAGATTTATTATGCTTACTTGTTGAAAGACTTTCATTGTTCAGGCTATTAGTTTGATTCATCATCAAGTTTTTAAAGGTCAGCTGCAAACCCACAAACAGCCTGACAAACAACCAACCTTTGTAGATGAATATCAGATTTACGTGATATCATTCTCATACTCTTGCAATTTGCAACAATCTAGTTCATGACGTGTCATTTAAAGATATGCACATCTTATGAATTTTATGAATTATTCATGGCTTCAAACCACCAATAAATTTTCAGAACTATTGTCCTTTCTTGGTACCTGTTCCCATTTATATAATTTCAGTTTCAAATAATTTATTGAGAATTCAAACTGATAACCAAGAGCACATCTGAATTTGAGTGCTTATTTCTCAATTACATAATCTCCAATAAAGTAGTTTAACCAAAGATACTCACATGAAGATATCACTATACTGACCGTATAGCATTAGTTAGTTATATATTGATAATGTTTTATTTATATTTGGAAGAAACAAGAGTGAGGCATTATTGCAACATTATAGTGGATGTAATTGTCTTTTACATGTGTTTACACACACATACACCTTTAGCATAACTGTTGGGGTCTTAATGCAACTGGAGATTTATAGACCACATGAAGAAAACATGGCGACAATGACACCAAAAGAATTTTCAGCTTACATTTCATAAAAATGAAGTTTAATGTAGAAAGAAAGAGGTGACAATGGTGAAAAAGTTGGGCCCATGCCAAGTTGGGAGCTCTGATCCCAATGTTAGTCACTTGCTCTACAGTAAATAATTCATTCTACATTTTCAAGCTTTTTCAATAGGAAAGCAATATTGTTTTATCTGTATATGTTGACTGGGAAAACAAATCAGAAAAAAAAGATTTTACTTCTTTGATATGTGAAGTGGCAAGAGTCAGAGACTATATGTGCGTGTGTGTGCGTGTGTGTGCGTGTGTGTGCGTGTGTGTGCGTCCGTACTGGAAAAGCCCCAGACAAGAGTACATGGAAATTACTCATCTAAAGATATATTTACCTCTTGCATGAGGATGGACCCACTTGACTGGTATTTGGGATATTTACAGTTAACAGTTTATTCATTGTTCTACTTCTTTTTGAAAATGCAAGGCCTTGCATCTGTACAGTGATTAGTATCTCTCATAGTACTTGTTTTTTTGTTTTTGCAAGTCACTTGACTAGTTTCTCAGCATTACTGACTGAATTATTGATCTCACTTACTGTACACTTGTAGTTGACATTGATCACTTCAGAATCCTTTGAAGGTGCTGTATTTCTTCAGTATAAAATTGATATCTCTAGACATTGCAGTGTCAAAAAACCAAAACAAAGCAAAAACAAACAAAAAAGGAACAAAAACAAACCAAACAAACAAAAAACCACAAAAACTCAAAAAAATAAACAAACAAACAAACAAAAAAAAAAAGCCTGAAATAGCCACAAAGGTTCTACCAACAACAACAGTAGAATGGTTTTTGGAAATCACATAACAGAAATAAATTCACTTAACAGCCCTGATCTGTGGCCAATGAAGACTTTTTAAACACTAAAATAAGTCACAGTGGCAACCACATGGCAATAAATGACACCTTTTCAACCATCCTTCACATTACCTTTATATGAAGCAAGTCATTACTTCCAAAATAAACACGACTATGGAATTTCCTCAAAGGTTCATTAAAACCATTGTACACACCACTGATTTCTCAGAGGTTTATAAGCACTTGTAAGTGGTCTATCACATGCCCAAAATCTATGATGTTACAAAAGGAGAGAGGGTACAGACAGGAATACAATACATTGATACTACTATAGTGCATACGCTATCATTTATGGGGAATTCTATTTTGTGCAGAGAAATTGATTTCCATCCCACCCTTGGGTTTCTCAGGAGCACACAGATTACTGGAATTTCTAAATTTACTGATGCGTATTATCTCATGTCTCCCCTTTAAATAGTATGTTTTAATCCTATACATTATGAAGTAATCCTGGGACAGATTTTCCATGCATGATAACTGCAAATCAGTTTTTAGGGAAAGCAGAAACTTATTCTCATTTGCAGTAGGAATATTTCATAACATAAAGGTCCTTTAATTTCATCCACAGTGAACATAACCTTCCAAAATTATGTTTATATAAAATACTTGGCACTCTACCACTTTTTATCCTGGTACTCTAAATTGCTTCTGTTCATAACAATTTTCAAAACATTAATAAATAATATGGGATCCTGCAGTTTTGATTTTTAAATTTCCTGAATGTCAGAAAGAAACCAGCTTACTGAACACAACCAAGTTACTGCTGATCACATTTACAAAGATCAGAGACACAGTGAGCCCCTGGTTTAACTATTAGATGATGCCTTTAACACATGGTAACAAGATGCTACAGTTGAGCTGGAGTTTCTAAAAGGTGTCACTTGCCTTCAGTTTTCTTTCACTATAAACTTCAAGCACAAAAGAGCTGACTGTATAAAACAAAAATACAAGGATACAAAGAAAAAAAAAAGGTTATATCATTAAAGACAAAGGCACCTGTGATCCCACTTTCATTCACATGCTGTTTCCCATCTGGAATATGTCTAACTACAGCTTGAGAGGAAACCAAAATTTCATGGGAGACACAGCATAGCCAAGGAGACAAAGAGTAGGTACCTGAATTAGCCTTCAAGACAACGTGTAACATTTTCAGAAATGAAAAGCTCATATTTATGATATTATTTGTTTCATTGTTTTGCAGTAAAGACTCAAGAACAGAGAAAAGTGGACAAAAGGACAAATTCTCTAATACCCTCTTCAGGTAGGGCCTCTGGTTAAGGATACTCTTATTGTTCATTTATTAGAGGAGAAATACCTTGAGTTGGCCTTTCAAATCTAGCAAATTTTGGCAGAATACTCTTGGCTAGGTACTAAGGTTATTAATGATAAAATGTACTCTGAGGCTCAGTCAAGAATGTGCATATATTTCAAGCTTACTGTTGTTACAGAAATTGGCAGCCCTGAGATCCAGCTGAATAAAGACTATCACTCTCCTCCAGTTTTTTCATTAGTAGACTCTCCAGTTCCGTTCCTTCAAGGTTTTTAAACCGTCTGTTCTCCTCACAGCATTTTGACATGCTCCTTCGACAGGGTATCCCTGAAAGGTGCTATTATTATTGCAACTGCACCATACACCACCCCTTCTCCCTTAAAAAATAAAAAAAAAATCTCTAAAGTATAAAGGACACAAAGGAATGAGTTCACCTTAGAACTCTGTACAGAGAAAGAAGCCATTTCTAGAAAGCCCCATTAAACTACATCTGCAAACTTCTGCCACACCACTGTTCTACCTGTTGTTCCAATTTCACATCCTGCCTTTTTTTTTTCCTGCACAACAGCAGGAACTGTAGAACTAATGGAGAGCACACTCCTGGCTCAGACACAAGCAAGTTGTCATGATCTGCCAGGCTGAAGTAGCCATCTGCCTGCATGCTTTTAGCCCACTTCAATTATAAGAGAACACAATCTAGCTTAATCTTCAATGTAAGAGCAAAATGTGAGATAATAGGACTTAGTTCAAATCTGAAACTAAACTGCATCATCTCTCAATTTGACAGGCAAAGCATGCACCCAACTAATGGATAGCAAAGGTTAGCTGAAGGGAGGAAACTTGTTAAGCTATTACAACTCAATCATGCTAATGAAAGGTTTAATCTAATGTGCTTTACAGCATATCTGCAGCCGTAAGTGCAGTTAAGGATGCATTCATGAATAGGTACTCCAGCACGGATGAGGCACAATAATTCACAAAGCTGTATAGTTCATTCGTGATGCCTGACAGATCATATAACATTCATATATACTCTAGAATGAAACATGGCTGTTTTGTAAGTCAAACAAACCTGAGCGTGCAGCATTCAACCTCAGACAACCCTCCTTTTTTGAGGAAGCTACTAATCTATGGTTAATAGACTTATTTACAGCTTGCAGAAGATGTATTTAGTGTTCAAATTTGAGGATCCTGTTTACAAAGCAAATAAAAGTAAAAACTACATCCAGTTTTACTGTACATAGTAGATGGTTCCAGTGTCACACCTGATGTTCAATAAGGTTGTTGTGGATCTCCATCACATGTTGAGACCACAAAATAATTGGCCGTATCTCAAAGACATGGATAATTATTTGATTTTTCAAAGAAAGTGGTACCTGTAAGAAATTATCTTTTTTATTTTACACATACCCATACTTAATAAATTCAGCATATAAAGCACAACATACTGTGAAAAATTATTAAGTTTTTTTAATCTGAATTTTAAAACAACAAAAAAGGCAGCTCCTCTAGTATTAAGCTGCTGTGCCTGAGAAACAATTATGTTCCTTTCATATGGCTATTTGCTCAGATACATTCTCTGAACTTACATACCTGAATCTTTCCAAAAATACTGCCTTTGTTGCAATCAAAAACACCCCAACTTATTCTAGCATTCTGGTTGCTTAATAATATGGAAAGACATGCTTTGTTTTTAAACAAATCATAGTATTCCTGACCAAGCTTAACCTAAGCTTACTGTATGGGCTTCTGCTACAACACAGATAACTCTGTTCCATTATACCAAAGTTATTTGGAGCCAAATTATGATGAATTATCAGGCAACGAGAGTTAAAAATGGAGCCAAGGCTTCTGTTCAGAATGAATACTAATAAAGTTAAAAACCACCAACAAAATTTACTACATTTGCACAAAACTCAACTGATTGAGGATCCTGAAAACTACATAAAATAGTGCATCTGTAGATTAATCTTTCCATAAGAATACGTAGCTACTAGTAGGATTAGCTTCAAAATTTTTCCCCATTTAAAAAAAATCATGAAAAACCCAAACAAACAACCCTCAAACTTAAACATGTAAGGATAACCAAAAAGATTTGCTCTTCTACTATGGGGACTTTGCATAAATCACTTGTTATAATTCTGATCTTGTAGTAAAGATACATGCAACTGTACCAACCTTATTCTAGTCCACTGAGCCTTGTCGAAACAAAACACTATTTATAAGCATGAAATATTCAGATTCTTATACTCTTTCTGCTCAGACTGCTTCAACACGAACTATTCTGCCATTCCTTTTCCTTCTGCCAGCTATAATAATCTTGCAACTTAATTCCATTGTTATCTTTTTTACCTTTCAATTGTAACTTAAATGGTACAGTGCAAATATCTTAGCTAAAGCACTGATCTTCTTCCTGTTTTCCCTTTCCTGGTGCATAAAACTCACAAGTTCTGGAGTCAACTCGCTAGGCACTCCTAACAATTTAAGCATAGCAAATGAAAACTCTTTGAAGAAAACTGCCATTAAAGAGTAGTTATTCAGTATTAGCACTGTGTGTGAAATTATAAGCAGCTTTTGTGTTATTTATTCTTTTATTTACAGAACATAGCAGGGAACTCGTATGCTGCATTGTTCAATGTCATAAAATGTAAAGTTATAGCCTCCATTTCTCATATTAATTGCCCAATTAAGAGCTCACAGGCTGGCTCAGTATTACCTGATCTGCGGTGAAGAGCAGACTATTTCGTATTGGGTTCAACACTGGAAACACCACCTGGGCAACTGCATGGGCAAGGTAGCTGCTTTGCTTTTGAAAAGAAAGAAGCCTCCAAAGCAATCAGAAGCAGTACAGCATGCAATTTCAGGCTATTTTTTCAGCTAACAGGGAATATACCCATGGACAATTTTTTTTCTCCCCTTTTGGTATGAAAACATTTCCATGCCTGTAG
This sequence comes from Manacus candei, assembly GCF_025592945.1. NCBI lineage: Eukaryota > Metazoa > Chordata > Aves > Passeriformes > Pipridae > Manacus > Manacus candei. The sequence goes on along the minus strand of NW_026138097.1, from coordinate 32,937,129 downwards.
TGGATTGGTTAGAAATGCGAGGACATATGAACATGGCTAAGGCTATGGATGAGCTGCTAAAGTATAAGACGCAGTCTGACTAGGCCCATGAGAAAGTCTGAGATAGCAGGGCCGTGAGAAAGCAGCAGCGTCCTTGGGTATCCTAAATTGAGCTGAGAAACAGGAGCTGGGCATTACCAAAACAAAGGCACTTAACGAGCCACCTGTGTAAACAGTGGGAAGCAGTTAAGATGATATCACCACCTAACTGAGCACCAATAATGAGCCTGATTTCTGTAATATTCATGAACCTATTATAGAGTGTATATTAAGCTACTGTCAATCTACAATAAACGAAGTTCCTGGATTCTCATATTGAGGTGTCTAGAGCTTTCCGTCGCGACGTTATTCTGGCGCCCGAACAGGGACCAAGTGGGGGTCCCTAGGAGGTCAAGTCGGATCTCCTGGGTTGGAGTCAAGTCGGACTCCCGAGAGCCAAGTCGGGTTCTCGCAGCCGTGGTCGGACGTAGGAGTTTTTGTCGGTCTTGCCGTGCAGCACAAGAAGGCGAAAGGGCTGGACGAAAAAGAGCTCAACTTGCCGCCGCCGGACGCCTCCCTTTCGGGGATTTCGGACGGCGAAAGAGTTAAGTTCCGTGCTTCCAGGGCCCGGCGCCCGGGACGACTCCTGAAGAAGGAGGCCCGCCGACAAAGCCGCAAAGTCTCGTGGTAAGGGCTGCACAAAGCGTGGTAACACGTTTTTTAGGTAATAGAGGGACAGGCGGCACTATCATTGTTCCAATGCTTTCTGGGAAAGCGGGGAGTTAAGACGAACTGGCTTTGTGGCAGATGCTGCTTTCATGTAAGGGCCAGGGATATGAAGCGAACACTGTAACTGCCTTTACTATCTCTACTTGGAAAGAACTTAGTGATAAACTCTTTACTGCTGCCTGTAAGGGAGAAAAAGTTGCTGCTTCCCTCCTTACAATTTGGCGATTGTTATCTGGAACAGTCAAAGGCATTAAAGCACAGTCTGAGGACATTAGGATGCTACTGGATACCATCATACGGAGAAATCGTGTAAAAAGGGAGTCGAGCGGAGTTGAAGGGAGCCGGAGCGGGACCAGAGATCACGGAACGGGGCCGGAAACAACGGAGCGGCCCCGCCAACATGAACGCGGTGCCAGCGTCTCGGCAATGCATATCCAGGACGATTGGAGACGACAGCTGCGGCGTGAAAGTACTGCTGATGGACCAGGGACGAACTTTACGAACACTATGACTGAGTTCCACCTTAAGACACTTCCAGCTTTTCATCTGAACTGTGCAGCGGGACTGCGCTGCACATTTGTGGCTGTGTTCATGGCGCTGGGTGCTTGCGCCGGGCAGCGGGGCAGTGGCGGTGGTCGCGCCGCCTGCGTGTCCCCGGCTCGGAGCGCTCCCGGATGCCGCAGAGCCGGGGACCGGTGAAATCGCTCGGAGCGGTGCGCCCGAGTGCGTGCACGCCGGCGGCCCCGGGAGCGGCGGGCGGCGGGGGGGCTCTGTGTCCCCCGCACCGCTGACAGCCATGGTCCCGGGGGGTGTGCGTTCCCCTTCCCTTCTTTGCAGCGAGTGGTTTTTCCCTGGTGCTGCTCCTCTTCCTAGAGTTAATGACGGTAGCAAAAACATTGGGGGGTGCAGTCGGGGGAGGGGGAAAGCTGTTTCTCTTTTTCCCCGTTACACCAATCACCCCTTCTCTGAAACGTGCCTGTTTGCAGCTGTTCTCTCCCTCTCCTATGTTTTTGTCTTTTCTTAAGCAGACCCTGTGATTAAGTTCCTTCTGCTGATCTCTCTGGGTGAGCCCAGCCCCTCCTTCCCCTCCTTCGTCCTTCGGCAATGAGGAGCGGGGGGGAGGCAAAGACGGTAAAACACGGAAAAAAGGGAAAAGAGAAAAAACAACTTAAAATTAACAATATCCCAACTTATAAATCAAATAAGATTGCATTGTTTTTACAGCAATAGGTGTTAAAGCATGCAGTGTGCTCATGGCATTCTCAAATGTTTTCTTCAAAAACAGAAAGGGAGACTGACGAAAAATCCTTTGAAGTAAGATTAGAAATAACGCGACATCCGTGCTTAGCTTTTGCATATTGCAGAAGGTTGTTAAGAATTTCCTATAGTTTGCCATTTTGCTTCTCTTACATGAAATTTGGCTGTTTCCCCCAGGGGCAGGGTGCAGGTAGAAGATTTGGAGACGGAACGATGAGACAGAAGGGGATATAGCCTTCCCCCTGCAAAAGTAGCTTTATTGCCTTTATGATAAAATATCATTGCTCTATAAGAAGCGTTGAAGATTTCCAAGATAATATTCTGTTCTTTCTTGCTGTATTTGTCTTTTACATAGAGAGTTATGCAGGATTTGCAGATTGCTGATGGCGGCTATGCCATAAATTTCCTTTGAATTATGAAACTGACAAGAAGTGCACAGCCAATGACCACTTGAAAATGTGTGTGTGATTGAGGAGTGTGTCTGAGGTGGCCACCTGAATGCTGTGTGAAAGAAAAAAGCTACATGAATGTGTGAATGTGTAAACTTAAAAATACTTTCTGCCGGTGTCAAGATTTTAGAGATGTGTAACGTGATTCTATTGAACCATAGTGATTCCTTATTCTGAATGGGCTCTAAGTTATACAATGGATATTGACAGTTATTGTAATCTTAGTAATAGCTCGTGTTGCCTTTTCTTGTATTACTAGACGTCTAAATACTACGACAAAGAAAGCATTGTTAGCACGAAATAAAAACGGGGGAAATTGTAGTGGATTGGTTAGAAATGCGAGGACATATGAACATGGCTAAGGCTATGGATGAGCTGCTAAAGTATAAGACGCAGTCTGACTAGGCCCATGAGAAAGTCTGAGATAGCAGGGCCGTGAGAAAGCAGCAGCGTCCTTGGGTATCCTAAATTGAGCTGAGAAACAGGAGCTGGGCATTACCAAAACAAAGGCACTTAACGAGCCACCTGTGTAAACAGTGGGAAGCAGTTAAGATGATATCACCACCTAACTGAGCACCAATAATGAGCCTGATTTCTGTAATATTCATGAACCTATTATAGAGTGTATATTAAGCTACTGTCAATCTACAATAAACGAAGTTCCTGGATTCTCATATTGAGGTGTCTAGAGCTTTCCGTCGCGACGTTACATGCCCAGCATTATTTCTAAACTATTATAAGTCCAACAGTATGTAGTACATCTAGACTTTGCCAGTTAATTAATTAAAACTCTACCATTTGTTTAAATGACTATCTCCTCTTTACCTAATAGTCTGAAACATTTCATAGTGTTGTACTCTTCCCAAAGCTGAAAGTTTAATATAAGCAATGAGCAGCATTCATCACAGTCCAGCAGGGATAGTCAAGTTTCAAACAATGGAACAAATTTAAGTTTGTTTAATGAGCATTTCTGGTGAACAAGAGTGATGATATTCTTAGGTACAAGATTACCAGGTATGAGCAGTCACTAGTTATACAAGTCACCAAGAGAGGGCTTTTGTTGCCAAACTTTCTCAATTAACTGAAGAGAGGTAAAAAAAGCAGACTTCAAATATAGCCATTGCATGCCAAATCCATTTGCATAATTTACAATTTTAATATATAACAATTTCCAAATTAAGTTCCATCTTGTCAAAAATCATTTTAGTTTATGAAAGCATGACTGACCTGAGGTGATTAGAGCAGCTGCATTTGCCTTTGAATGCTCCAGCCAGAATGGATGCCCTGTCAGGACCACCACTAGCATGGGAGTCAATAAAATCATATAAGATAGATCGCATCTCACATAGTTTACAAAGTCTAACACCTATCTCAAAGACCATATTTTTGTAATGGCAGTCTACCTTTCTCGACAAGTTTGATGGAATTTACCAATAAATTTGCCTTTTCTTGCTTCTGTATCTGCTCACTGCAATGTGTGCAGTACTTGTAGTACTTGCAGTAACTCGAGCTTAAACAAATTAAGAGAGTGGAGAGAGCAGGAAGAATCCACCCTTTTAAGCACATCCCAGACAAGGATCATTTTTATACCTTAAATGGTTAACACAGACTATTCTAGAGCACACTACAGTAACTTTCAGAAAAGTTCCTTCTATCCCAAAACAACATTTTCAATGTATGTTCATGCATACATATACGTATATATACCTTTCAAAAATCCACCTCTTAAACCTACACTCACAGGTTGGAAAGTAGGTGGATTGATCTTTCCAAATATTTGACTACCTAGATTCTTCAGTGAAGAATCAACAGTTTAGTGAAGGAAAGTAAGTCAGCTGTCTTCAGCACCTAAAAACAGATTAAAATCAGGGTTTAAAGGTAGTTCTAAAGGTATTTTAAATTTTGGAGGGTTGAGTGAACATTAAGAAAGAAACCATCTCATCCACACTTAAGACTAACAAAACCAAGTATAGTCTTCTCAAGGACAGAATATATATTCCAGAGGGTAGAATATAGAATAAACTACAACACTTGTTTTGGTAGTATTAAAATAAAGAGCAGCAAATCTGGCATTATCCAATTCTAACTTAATTGGTTTACTATCTTACAGAAAAATTATTACAAAATGCAGTATACAATCAATATATGTTCTAAAAAGCACAAGCAATCACAGTTAATAGACAAAATATTTCCACAAGAGACAAAAATTAGGTGCCAAGTTGAAACTGTAAGTAAAATGTGGTAATATGGCTTCACCAATAGCATCCATGAAAAGGAATTCTGCAGACAATCTAGTAACTAATTCTCATGTTCTTAAAAACAGAAAAAATATCTCTGAGTTTCCAAGTATTTTTAAAGAGACTAAAAATACTAGAACATATCAAAGACCAGTTCTGTTTTATTTGTCCAAAATTCAGAGCTCAGGTTGAAGTTACTACATTGTTGTGTTACAATGATGCTATCCATTATTTTTCCTATATTATCCCTTAAAAATAATCCAGTCACTTTTAAATGATGGTTTCAACTAAAGATAGAAAGTTCCTTAAACAGTTAACACTTTTATTGGTTTTCAGCTGTAAGACCCACAACGTGATTCTTTCAGAATGCCTTTTCAATTAAATCCCTCATGCCAAACAACTCACATTAATAAGATGGTTCTACAAAATGATCAATGTCATACTTAATGATGACATTTAAAGTTGATTTCACTTGAAAACAGTTGTCACATTTTATATTTTCTGTCTACAGAGGATTTCCACATCAGGTGTCCTCAGCTTTCAAGTATAATTACTTTTCCCTTACTGCTAATAATACTAAGCTACTAAATTCAAACTTAATCTAAAAGATATATTCTCCTTGATTTAGAAGATAAAAACATGGAACACTTAAGGCCCTAGAAAATATAGAGCAACTTTTTTTTTTTCAAATGTATACGTCTTTTCTATATGGGACACCAATATTTAGAATATTTACAGTGGAAGAGATTTACAGAGGAAGCTCACTGATTAATCAAAATTTTAGTTACCCTCTTGAATTAATACTGCTAATTTATGCATTGTATGAGGTAGCCTACAAAACAAAAGTTAAAATACATATATACACCAGTCAGCCAGTCTTTTTCTTTAAAAACATAATGTCTAACTGTAGATACTGTAATATTGGTATTTTGACAAGATACTTTAATCAAAATGCCTCAAAACATATAGGTAATTATTAAAGCATTTCAGTTTATGAGAATTTTGTATCTACTGCCTAAACTAGGCAGTAAGTTATAGTTACGTTTAACCTGAACAAATTCTACTTTCAAACCTACCTCTTTCTTTACTACGTTGTCTCATAGTTCAGTGAATTAATACCTAAAGTGGATAAAAAGCTATTAATTTCTGCAGATGCACAAGTATGAAGGCACAGAACCTATAACATAGGTCAGGCCCAGGCAAGTACCCTGTCAAGAGCTGAAATGGGACCCCTGCTCTTATGGGTCAAGTGGGGGTCCTTGGTGAGGCTGTTCAGGACCATTAACGCTCATTAGTGCTCTCAGGGCACTCATCTTCAGCTGTGTAGCTATCAATCAAGTAGGGTTTTTTTTTCACTAGAGAGTTTTTATAAAACATTCTTTTGGGTTTCCTTCTCATGAAATTATTTTGCTTAATTCATAACTTCCTGTCTTGATTCAAGGGGAAAAGGGAGCTTCTGTTAAAGTAAAAAAAAAAAAAACCAACCAAATTATGCATACTACATCTTTATGATCCATTGAATGACAGAAACCTCATTGCTTTCCAGAAAAACATGGTAACTAACACAGAAGTCACAGAAGTCATATTCACCACAGCAGATAAAATGTAATGATATATACATTATATATGTATAATATAATGGAATACAATGTAATTTCAGATGCTACACAAAGCAGCTTTGGTCATTAGAACATTTTTTCATAGCTTTAATTGCATTTTTTTATTTAGTCCAGATCATCAGTGTATCTATTCACCTTTCTCTCAAATGAGTTACTTCTACCGAAAAGAGATGGCTCAGGGTTGAGACTGGACTTTATTCACCTTCTGGATGGATCAGTTGCTCTTCCATGCACGCCTGAGGCACTGTAGACACCTGCCTGTCCCTCAGTAGGCATTTCCAAATTAAATGAAAGAAACAAACACCAAGAAATCAAAGGTTGGTGAGCCTTTCAGTTAACCCGGGAAGCATTACTGAACTTCCTCATCTTTTGGTTCCTGCTCAATCTGCATTAGTGCTGTTACAGCTGGAGAATAAATGACTCATTTATGAATAATAACCTTGCTAATCTTCATGGCAACTGTTAGTAAAAAGTTACCTAAATTTTGAAAATAATGTTGTTTCCCTTCCTCTATTGTAATATAATCTTCAACTGATGCAGCATACAATTTAAAAATATTTAATTTTTTGTCACGTAGTTGAAATCAAAATAGTATTTTGGCTTCCAACGTAATCACTAGATGACGGAAAGTTTATTCTACTATAAGAGTAACATGGTCTCAATGCTTATGTAGTACATTTTATTTATGTGTATTTTCAAAGAAAGAAAAGAACTAGCAGTAGGTAAGAGGTGAACTTCTGCAATAAAACCGTGACAGGGTAACTTCTGTATTTAACATATTGAAACTATTGCATGAGTATGGTGTACAATTGTAAATCTCCTGGGTTCTGCACAGTTTCTGTATCCTTATTTAATTTATCCACCTTTGAATGTGGATATTCACCAGTACAAGAGGGACTACAAGCAAGAAAAAGAGACAACTATCATGGTTGTGCCATGTTTTTATCTTATTTAGTACCTTTTTTTTTCCCCAAGCATAATTCAGAGCTTCTAGCTCTTTTCATATGAACTAGAGGTACAAACAAGTGCTGTTCCTGTACAGAAATCCCTACTCTGAGTAAACTGTAAACATAACTCATTTTGGCACAAATTAATGCTATATTTTTAAAGAATGGACATTTACAGACGTGTTTTTAAAAAGGGGGAACCTTAAAAATATATGAGGGATAAAACAAATTTAATATCAAAATTCTTCATTACTTATTTTAAGGTGAATGTAATTACAGTCAAAATAGACAATTAGGTATAAAAATCTATACATATATTTCAGAAACAAAGTAATTTGGGTAAATATTTTAACAGAAAAAAATACCATATGTTATAAAGCTGTGCTCCAAAGCACACTTATGCTTCAGTTAAAATTATTCATAGTAGTATGTGGGTCACCACAATATCTGACATAATAAAGGTTAACAGCATAGAAGCTCAGCATCAGCCAAACCAGCACATTTTAGAAACACATTGCAGTGTCCTATATGTCAAGTAAGGATATTTCCATGTGATCTGCATAATTTTCATTCTTTGTATTAGCCTTCACCTACACAACTGGCTTTCTACCTCATGTGTATGTTTGATATGAAGGCCTTCTACAAAATGTCATTAAAAAGTAACTGCTCAATAAAACATCGTTGTTCATGTTCTTCAACACAAGGCTTTTCTTGCAGAGACAGTTACATATGCTAGAACTGCAAAGAAAGCCACAGACCTTGTGTCATACACATTTTAAAAACACAAACAAATAACAAAAAACACATTTATATTTATTAGTCCTGAGTATAAAATCAGGCATTCAAATTTGAAATTACTCCCTTTAACGATACATGTGGCTGTACCACCTTCATAAGCACAGAGGGTGCTAAAGTATTATTAGGCCTGGCTGTTGTTGCTTCTGACTTGAAAAGGTATCTAAATCTGATTTCTAAATGTTGATGAATTCTCTCCGATGCCAGCCAGGTTTCCCTTCCTCTACAGCAGTGCTCCTACTGTGGTAACAATGTAATAATGAACCTCTGCAAAATACAAAAGCTCTCTTTTCGTTTGCTACCTATAGTGTGTTAAACACCAAAGAAATATCTTGGGAAATATTTCATAATCCTCATGCAACCCATACCAACCTGGGTTATCCCCACCTTCTGGAAGTACCTGAATGAAAACAGTGCACAGAGCTCTTGTGTTTTTTCCCTTTGTAGGAGCAAACTCAACAAGATCTCATGCTCCCAACCCTCATTGAACCTATGAATCAGGCGCATTTTTTTGGGACAATTAGCCCAGAATTTTACAAGTGAAGTATGAAGAGGATGGCCTGACTCCTGACTTGAGAAGAGCATCTCAAGCAGGAAGCACGTCTCTCAGCAGGCAGCTTTTACACGTTTATTGCACCAACCTTAATTCTCAGTAATAAGTCAGTTTCTTTTTTTTTATGAGACATTGCAATACAGTTAAACATAGGCTTGTGTTCACATAGCCCATCTTCATTAATATAAATCTCTTTTTCCTCCTAAGAGATGGCTGTATTTACTGCAGCATCAAAACTCTACAATTTCCCAGAGAGCTCATGAAAGTGAAAGTAGGTGGTCCCTTGACAAAGCTGACGGTATTGGGCTTTGATAATGAGATTGTAGTCCTTCTTGCATCCTGACTGGAAAAAAAAGCCTTACATATTTTCAGTCATTTTATACAGTTTTAAAAAACATCATAATTCTTTATAGTTCCGAAAGTTTTTATTGTGATGTCACAGACAAACCAGGTTAATAAATTCCTTCTATCAGAATATTGAAAAATAGATTTCTTCCTTTCAGCAGTAGAAAGAAAATAACAGAGTGAATTAATTCCTACTGCAAAAGACAAACATAAGTCTTCCTTTTCCCACTGGAATTTTGAACACATTAGTTTGCTATTCACCCAGGAATCCCCTCTGGTTATGTGTCCTCCATTCTATTTTTTCAAGTAGAAATGCTGAAACATTTGTAATAAATACATGCCAAAAAGGAAGTTTATTGTTGTTAAAATAATTGGAAATCTACATTTCATCACTCATTGACATGTTTCTTATTATCTGTCATAGAATTCAGAAAGTTATATATTTATGACCAAACCTGGCAGTGCTCTCCAGATTTATATACTAAATACAATCTCCTCCAATTTACAGCTTCAGTCAACACATTTAATGCAGTGCATGTAATTCCAATTATTCTTCCACTGTAGCAAGGCAAATAGAAACTAAGATGCAAATTAGCTGCTAAACATCCAACCCAATTCTGTACCCACAGCTTCCTTTAGATCACTCTAGAGAGAAATTTATAGATCAAGTTAGCTGGCTAGTAATTTACTTATTTTAATTTTTTTACAGGTTAATTTTGCCAAACCCCGGAACACATCTGTTTCAGTTAATTCAAGGTAATTGGCTTAAATTACTATCCCCTCCGAAATGACTCAGCAGTTTCAATGAGTGTTCCTTATGTATGATGTCTGTGGGACTAATCCCATAATCAGCATCAGAAAACTCAGCAATATAACTACAGAACTGTTAAGGCACTGATAATTTTTGAAGGTCTGGTCTTAGACTTAACAGAAACCTATTCAGAATGGGGGGAGGCATTCTTTCTAATCTCCACTGTATCAAACCATGAATGTTAGCATATTTTCTGTAAAACATATATGACAGTATATCTATCAATATACCAATTAACATGAACACCTATGAGAACTTTTGTGTTAAATATCAAGATGTTCATTACCCAGATAATTGAACTGTTCCACAATTCTCTCTGGCTTTCCTCTCCCAGAGTAATATTTTATCACTTATATCTATTATATTCAAAAAGCGAGGTTTCCTGAAAAATACCTGAAGATAGATCCCATTCACTTCAAGATCAGTTCACAGAACTGACAATATGTGAGGAAAGAAATGTGAGGGCAGGAGAACAGAAGCAGCACTTAAGTTACCTGGAGATTTCAGTTCATTACATCATAATTCAAACTCAATTTGTTTAAATTTATACGATTTTTATAACAGTAAAATAAATAATTAAAAATTAGTAAGACTTTGCATGGCAACCAACCAGGAAAGATTCTCATTCTCTAGGCAAAAGTGCATTTTTTAGGCTTTAGAAGCAAACAAAAATAAAACTTCTGTTTTTTCCAATCATTCCTCTTTTCAGTAATCTCTTCTCCAATATACTAAATATTTTTAACTTCTTTTGAACCAGAACTTCTAGGCTCTTGAGCAGATCAGATATTCATTTCAGTAGCCTGAAGAAACATTCTTAACATAAAAAACGCATTCATTAACACCATAAAAAACTTGAAAGTTGCTTTTATTTACCAGGTATTTCAAGATACATTTCCACTGACAGATTGCAATTATCCTCATGTAGGAATCAGAGAAGATCAAACTTTTACAAATGTCTCGTACTTAAACCTTATTCCAAATCACGCAATTCACTCTAAGGAATTTAGCTATATTGCATGGCAAATCCTTCATAAATCTAGTTGATCTTTTTTCAGTATTTCTATGATAATCTGCCTTTTCTTACTTAGGAATGTTTTGTCTCAACTCTTTCACTGACAATGAAAATGACATTTTGAGGTGCCTACAAAGACTAAATTCTAGTTAAAAGAGTAGCAACCTGTGAGTCAGAATAGTTGTGTTTTATTCCCAATTCTTTAAGTCACCTTCCCTGAAAACTAGGGCAAGTCACATCAAATATTTCTTTTCTTTTGTTTGCTCTCTTGATTTACCCTTCTGGAAGCTCCTCTGAGAACAGACTTACCATGTACCTATCAGCATCGCATGGAGGCCTCACTCTCACTGAGGTCTTCTGGGTCTTTCATGTTAGATTCCGCATATTAAATAATGAATAGGAAATACTATTTGTTTGTGGTTTACAAATACACATGGGCAAAGTGTTAGGTTTTCTCTCCAAAACAGCCTGGATTTTCAGAATCTGATATTGTGGGACTGCCACAGACAAAAAGAGTACTCAGTGTGGAGGAAAGATACTCAGACCTGAACAGTTAATGTTACTGCTCTAAAGAAGTCCTTGTAAGAAAATTAGAGATGTAGAGAAAGAAAAAAAGTAAACTTGTTTACATCTCCTCTTCCTGTCCTTAGTGGTGTAAATAAATATTATGAAGGAAGTACCAGATCTGAGATTCTGGTTATATTTCAGCACCTGAAAAGAAATCTATATTTAATTTTTTGTTACAATACAGTGAAGCTAATTTTTTATTAAAAAATAGGAATGCAAGCATTCCTGTTTAAAAAGATGTGTACTGCTGCACAATGTTTTGATCTCAATTATGGAATATGCTGACTATTCACTGAAATTGTAACAACTTCAATTTATCCTTTACTCAACCCTCAGATTACAATTTCCAAGGAAATTCTCAGCTCATCTCCATTAAGGCAAACTATGTTGCTCTTTCCTTTCCCCATTTATTTATCTTACCCAGACTAAATGTAATTTAAGGCATCTCTTGAGATAGTAGTGGTGGGGGGAGAAGAAACACAGGCAGAGTAATAAGAGAAGAGATGAGAGAGAAATCTTACTAAATTAACTCTGTCCACAGAAAACCTCTGAAAACAGTTATATGTTCGTCTAGACTGGGAAGGGAATATTACTTTTTGCATATAACACAATAAAGTAGTAAAATTTTAAAATGCACTTGGCAACTCAACAGTGTATTTTCTTTTATCAGGTACAATTCAAAGAGCTGAACTGTTTGCCTAAGGGACATATCAGGGGTTTCTGCACCAATCTTTGAGGTACTTCTTCCACTTAGTATGGGAGACCTGGTTCAAAAACAGTCTCAAATATTTTTTAATTCTTAGGTTCAAAATAAGTAAACGCTTACAGACATGTTTAATTAATGGATTCAAGAACACTGACTCTGGACTAATATAACAAAAAGAAAGTACCAAAAGCAAGTTGTAGAAACAACAATTTTAAGATAATTTAACCATAATGAAAAACTGGAAATCTTGGGTATTTTCTAAAAAAAAGAAGGCAGTTGAAAGACATATTCAGTGAAGAGTTTAAACACCAAAACTGAGCAACAATTTAAAATAGCATTACTTCCCCCTCCAATGCAAGTTCAGTGCTCAAACTTTAAAAAATAAGCCAGAGGAAAAAAATCATGCTCACCTGATATCTGGTGTATGAAAAGATTTCTAAAATTATATGGGCAGGTCTAAAACATTTCAAAATGTTGTACTGACAGTGGCATTTTTTTTAACAAATAAGTTCTAATATGAACATATTCCACAATTGTGGAGATTTTGTTATAAATCTGTGGTGATTGAAAGTGAAGAAGTGTGGCTCAGGCAACTGCTCAAAGTAAATAGATGGAAAGGGACAGGGAAAGACTGCTTCAGAAATGCCTTGTTACAAGGAACTACCCATAGGTTTTTGCTCAGGTAGCAGAAATACGCGCCAAAGAGACAGCAGCAAAGTTTATCCAGGGCAGTCAAGAGCTGGGACAGAAAGGTGAAGCAGCAAAAGCATATCGAGTGTAGGATGGAGTTAGACTGCCTGTGGGATCAGTAGCCAAGGGACTTGAAGTACACAGCCAGTTGCTGCCAGTGTCTGGCCTGGGGTGAGCAGGCAGGGACCTGAAAATCGCAAACCGAGAGAAGATTGAGGCTGAAGCAGTGGGAAGCAAAGAGCAACCACACTAATAGCCTTGCCAAGAAAAGGACTGTACGTAATTTCAGATTTCGGGAAAGCAATTTTAGGGATGGCAAATCATCTCATTGCACTGTAAATTATCCTGTTGCCTTTCCCCCTTGATAAATTACTTTTCATCAAATCAATCGATTCATGTCTGAAAGTGAAAAAAAGGCAGCTACCTTACTGAGTTCCAGACAGCCCTGTTTCATTTCCCCAAGCTTCTAGGGAAGGCCGAAGTTGGCATTTATCAGTGATCCACAAAATTTCAATTGGATATTTTTGCTGCAAATCAAGTTCTAGATTAACTTCATTTATTCCCAAATCCAAAGGTGAAAAGGAATATTTGATTCCTTCTTCAAAATAAAAATAAGGCTTTTTAATTGAAAAACAAATATTGAGGCAATCCAGGAAGAACTGGAACATTTTTACTTTTTAACCTTATTGTTCCTGGCCACTTAAATTTTCTCTTCTTTACTTGCAGCTACACACATTGGGGTTGAATAGCCCATGGTGTCTTCTTGCATCCAAGCTTTACTGAGATCTAAAATAAAACAGTGAGAGTTTTGTTTTTGCTTTTAACCAAAATGCTCATGTGCAGAAAAGCCATTGCAAGCATTTTTAGACTAAAATACCAGTTCAATATTAAATTCAACACAGGAGAACCTGCTGCTGTTTCTCAAAACACAGAGATATATGTTCTCCTTTAACACCTACTCTGAAAATGAGAAGAAAAAGGTTATCTCTTCAGCTCATGGGAATTAAATACCTTGTACTTCCCTGGAGTTCACCTAGCACCCTCTCGTGACCTAGACAGGCACTTTCCACTATTCTTTTTTAGTATTTCCCAGTGCAGATGTGAATTTGGTGCCCCATTAGGTGCTGCTCCAATTCTCTAGCCCTTATGATCAAGAGAGAATTTTTAGCTCCAGACCTCTGCATTAAATTATGTGAGTAAATGAAACTAAAGCAAATTACAGTAACATCAACAGGTGAAATGGAAAATGCCTCCAAAATATTTTATATTCCTGTACAAGCAAAGACTGTAACAGACAGATTAAAAAATGGAGTCTACTTCTGCATTGCCTCCAGTATGGAGCTAAAAAGTCTTGATACAACAGCTAGGCTGCTGCAGAGCTGAGCGGCTTGCAAAAGCTCCAGGAAGCACCCAGCAAGCCATCAGAGGAGGGAGACCAGCAAAAACAATGAGAAGTTGTTACAATCAAAAACACAGCAAGGATTTACTCTTCCAAATAAGATATGCCAGGCAGATCTTGCTTTGATACTGTGGAACCAGACAGCGGACAGTCTGGGTCCATCTTGGTACCAGGCAAACTTTGCTTGGATGCTGGTGAACTGGCCAGTGGGCCTTCAGGGTCTACCACAGTAGGGTTTTTTTTTGTTACAAAATAAAGGTGTATTTATAGATTTGGGATCCAGCATCTGGCCTCGTTTGTGCCTTAATCTCGCTTAAGGGAATGTTTAAGAATTTGAGGTTCCCTTCTGCATCTAAGTATATTGCAACAGAGGGGGGAGATTCTGCAGAAATAATTTCGGAATCTCTTTCTCTTGCTTGACAAACTTTTTAATCCAGAGGACAGGGAAAGGAGAGACAGTTTGGCATTTTGTCCTCTAGACATATTTTATAAAATTATACATTCTTTTATTTAGATAATGGGGACAGTAGCTGACTTTATGGAGATATTCACAGGCTGTGAGTTCTAAATGTTGTGAAAATACAACTCATTGAAATATAAGTGTGATTTCAAAGGCAAAAGGAGCAAGCTTCGAAACTAATCCAAGGAAAAGCACATGCATTGTCCTGTGGACCTTTGCATCTCATGGCACTGGAAAACATGGGTTTCCTTTCTGCCTCAGACGCCCAGCAACTAAAGGCTGCAGTTTTTGCCTTTCATGGCTCTAAAGAGTTGTTAGTTTTAGGTTTTGCTTAAGTGTGCCAGGAATTAAGGTAAGCAGACTACTTTGCAGTGGAGGCTAAGCTGGGAGCTGACAGTGACTCAAGTGCAGGCCTTGCCCTCTCTGATGGGGCATCTGGGCCAGCAGTGGTGGCAGAGTCTGCCAACAGCCCAAGGATGATCACATCCCTTATTACCGTCATTTGGAAATGAGAAAGAGAAGAGTGTAGGATAGGACCCCAACCCAGCTCTGTTGAAGTAGTAACTGGGTGATACACATGTATGTGTACAAAATCTGTATAGAAACTTCATACTGATTGGATCTGTACTGCTGATCAGAAGTGGAGGTGGTGTTACCTGTCCTGGCTGGATATAAAGAATTTCCAACAATTTGTCTGACAGACAAAGGCTTGAGCAGAAAATTAAGGCAGAACAGGCAATAACAATCGAAAATGGGGTTCGGAATAGTCATTAGTACGTGACTTGCTCACCTAACCACCAAAACAATATTTTTTTCAGAGTAGTTATTTATAATCCTCTGTGAATAATTTCAACGTCTTCCATTATTTACACATTTATTCTCATGAAAGTCAGATATAGGAATAAACTAGGGATAAAATTTAAGCCTATAGAACATTTTTCAATTTCAGGTTTCTTCTACAGTCTCCAGAGAGCACTGATAAACTGTGGTAATGAGGAAATCAGGTCCCTTCCAGTTATTTACAAGTGCCCTTATTCTAGATAACAATATTGTTCCAAAAAAAATGGGAGGCAAAATAAGAAAATATAAAATACACACAAAACATGAAAAATACAGAAAACACAGACAAAAAAGACAGGCATGTGAGGAAATAACAAATGTTCTCCTAATTGTATTCATTTGCAATCATGAGATGTAGGAGTGCTGTTTACTGAAAGAAAAAAAAAAGCCAGTGAAAGTCATAATTTTAGCAGTTCTCTTGCTGAGGTTGGGAAAAAAAAAGCTTTCAACAGAACAGAGTCAAGCCTTGATAAATTACATAGTTCAAAAGACAATCTGGAGACAATAACTCCAGAAGAAATCATCCTGGGCTGATGTACAGCAGTCTGTTTAATATATACTAGATAAACAGATACGATCAACAAAATAAAAGACTACTTTGCCACTTTCATAGACCTTTTGCAGATATCTACATCAAAGAACTGTGAAAATGTCTTCAAATATTTTTAGTACAAATCACACAGTAAAGAACATACATACAAAATGGATTTTAAAATATTTGGAGGGCCAAGAAAAAAAACACCTTAAAAAAAGGGGGTTTTGTATGAAAAGACTGTGACTTGAAAATGGAGGTAAAGGAATGTAAAGCTTGTGTATGTCTTAATTGAAATCACAGATAGTTCATAATATTTCAGCTCTCTCAGTTGAAACTTTAATAACTGTATGTTTTAGCTATAATAAAAACACTTTCTATATTTTTTGTTACGATCACAGCTGTCTGAGTAAAATTTGCTTGTAACCTGCTACTGGTCTTAGAGAAGATGGCCATGCTTAAGGGCATTTTCTAAATTATACACTGGCCAAAGCATGTCAAAGTTCATGGGCTATAAAAACCTTAAACACCTCAAAAAGTTTTAATATTTTAGCACAGAGATATTGGTAAAGAGATTCACAGGTTAAAATACATCCTTACTCCAAAATAGAGGATTGAGCTTTTTATAAGTGTTAGCAACAAGCAGGTTTTGCATAACTGACTGTATTTTGGAGGTTATCTATATACAAACAGTATCAGTAATATTTCGTGTTTTCTTGTATAGCCTGTGAGGGAAAGCTTGCTAATATGTCTTTCTTTAGATCAGCAACGTGCCATGGCACATAAAGGCAGCCTGGTGGTTGCAACACTGTTAGTCATTTTTACAACACAACAGTTCGGATTTAAAATCACTTCTACAACAGTAATGGATAATATAAACGGAAAGCAGCAATAATAAAATGAAGACATACTCCAGACATCTGATCTTTATTAAATCCCCCCCCCCCCCCCCAAAAAACCTAAATGCCTATTATTTTAAATTACATTTTTTTATCTTTTTTGTATTGTTTTATTATAATTGTTCTTACTATGATTATATTATTAGTTGACATCATGATAACTTATCTGAAGTCCCATATCAGTTTAAGCTACTAAGCTAACTTACAGTGACATTTAAGCCCTGCTCACCTAGACTGCCTATATTTTAATGAAAGATTACCAAAATGAATATATTTTTTACAAAATACCAGAATTTATTGAAAGGGACTTATAACCACTTTTAAAGATTCAGAATGATTTTTTTCCTAGATTAGATAGTTTATTCCAAATCAATAAATAAAGATAAAAAACCAATTAGAAACTAAAAAACTGAGAGTATGCTTTTTTCACTAAAAAGGTAGTTATGAGGCAGATATGACAAGCTGAATTCTACTAGATTTTAAATCTTGAATTGCACAGAATAGGCGCAGCTTTTCGTTTTAATAAAGCACTATTCTTTCAGTGATAAACACTTTTTCTAATAACTCTTTTTTTTACACATTTATATTTAATTAATTTTTATTCAAATAGTAGCTTACTGATGTTTTTTATTTTATTTCCATTTTCATCTTAATGTAATTCTGCACAGAGTAAGAACTAAATACAACTTCTGAAAATTATAAGCATTGGAATTCACTGATAATATAAAACACAGAAATATTTTTAAAAAATTGTTAGGTTGTTTTTAGTATGTCTATACCTATTTGGAGGAAAAAAGTACCAGAATTGTTTAAAGTTTATACACAGTTGTTCATCAATTTAGCAATAAACCCTAATGTTTCCTTGGTGGAGGAAAAGAGAGTAAAAACTAAAAACAAAAAAAGGTGATATGTGAGTGAAAACTTGTGCCTGTTCATTAATCTGTGGATAAAGTAGATGGTTTAAGCTCCTTAGACTAAGTCAGTCCCTGCTAGGCTCTATCTATTCTTGTTTGATTATGATAGTGGTGCATATTTTAGCCTCTGTGAGGTAAATCCCAGGTACCCCTCTTGGCATATATAAAATAATGTGCTATGCTGCTCATTTTTTGCTACTTTATTTCATATGTTAGAAAAAAAAAAGAAATACAACAAATTCTATTTAGTCTTAGTTTTTCAACAAATAAAATTTGAATTCCATAAAGTGACAGAATATGTTGCTACATATCATATTCAAATAATTCAAATTTTAGCAATCAGTCAAATATTCCTTTGACATACAGGACTTTTCATGCTTAGTTGCAAGGCTATGTATAGCAACAACATTGCTTAGAGAAGGTTAAATGTAAGCAGCAGTATAGCTGTCCTCAACTGTGATTAAAATCAGTTCCTGAGAACGAATTACTCCTTGGGCTTAAGACACCTGAAATGAAAACTACAGTGTAAGCTACCTGGTTTCCTGCATGGTATTTTCTTTATCTGGTTTCTATAATGGAAAGAAACCAGTTTCATCTGCTGAAATGAATAGCCCAGATCTCTCTGAAAGGCTATATTTGCATAATACTTTTCAAACCCATGTTTCAAACCAACCATGCCCAATACTGAGGGCACAAAAGCTCTTTTTACCTTCACCCAAGGTAAAGCACTTTATCGGGCATTGGTTTTTCTTATTGTCATACGGGAAAATGCAGACATATAGAACTATCTGTTAGTAATTCTTACAAAAGAGAAAACAGAGATTTCCCAGATGATGACTCAGCAAAGACCTAACAATACTTTAATTTTGAAAGATTTAATATACTTTCAGACTAGAGCATAGAGGAATTAGAGTCCAAATGAAATTTTATTAATATATAAATAAATCTCCTTGGCAGCCCCACCCAAATTTATAGTGTGTATCTGTATTCTGTGAAAGCAGGGGAAACTAGCGCTTGTAAGTAAAGTGGAACAGAATGGACTTTGTGTTTATGCAGTGTCTTTCATATGTGTGTCTTTAGCTAATGGCATCTAAATGTGCATGTGACAGCATCATCTGACATCTTTTGCCAGTCTTCTAAAGAACTTGCCTGCAAGCAGTTCTCATTGTGTCATTTATATGCAGTTTTATTAAATAAAGGAAATGTAATGGCCTGCTGACCATTTTACTTCTGTACATGTCATAAAAGATGTATTATAGTAATTAAATTGTACTTGTTGGGCCCAGTTCCTACCTATATTTTGAGCTGTTTAAAGGTTTGTGAACAACATGGAAGAACCAAATGATAAATAATAAGATATTTGGGTTATTCTAATTAATATAATTAGAGGCTTTACCTCAACTATGTCTCTCTTTTTTTAAATGAGTCTCTGTTACAAAGGAAATCAGCTCCAACCTCTCCATTAATTTCAAGATAACTCATCCTATTGTCGTGTGACAAAGTACCTTAATATTGATTAACTTGTCCCAGGAAATGGCTGAAATTCTCCTTAAAAAACAAATAAACTAAACAAAACAAAACAAAAAAAAAAGGAACAATTAAAACCACTGCTAACCACCCTGGCTGTTGTTGGCCAAACTGCCTTCTCCCTACCCTGCCCACTTCCAGATTTCGCTCCCCTGGAACACACCAAGATGTGACATCTAAACCCTAGTCCTCACAGCATGTTTGTTATATCCAATTGAGTGCTCAGTCCCATGTCTGGATGACTTTTGAACTTCTCCAGGAACGGACACCACACAGGTTCCTTGGACAAGCTATCAGCGCTCAGCCACTGTCACAATGAAAATATGTTCTGAGAACCTCCCGTGTTTCAGTTTGCAACTGTTGCCTCGTGAATTCATGTAACTGGTAAAGTAGAAGGCACAAACTTATGCTTCTCTACTGGGGCTACATTTCTTAGTTTAAATTATACTCTGATGTTGCTGACAACTCCTGTTGCAACTGCAAAGACAATGAATTTAAAACACATGATGTTTGATTTGAGGCAGATCTCCTTGGTGCAGAAAACTGAAAGCTTATAGAGAAACTTGCAGTGAGAGATTTTTGGAAACCAGGTTAACTAAACATTTTAAGTTCTTAACAGTAAATTTAAAATATTTTTAATGTTTCTTTTCAAATTTGCTTTTCAACAGATGACAGATCACAAACAAGGTACTATCTTTTTGGCCAGCTCTTCAAATTCTTAGCTTTATCAAATGCTGTAGATTGGGCAATCTAATCAAGACCTGTATCTACAAGGGGAGAGCATCCAGCTAACTGCATTTGAAGTCATCAAGAAAACATTTGGTTAGAAAACATCAGGAAGCAGAGAAGTGTGGTTGTCCCTCAGGCAGGGGAACAAGGGCACAGGGGACACAGGGGGCACAGGAGACACAAGGCCAATGGGCAGGCACTGACAAGGGAGGCAAGAGACATGGGCTGGGACGGAGGGTTGAGCTTGTAGCAGCCACTAAACAAGATGGGAGTCCCCCTAGCAGCCCACTCCCACTCAAATCTCTCCTGTCTCGCTCACAGCCCGCTCCCACTCAAATCTCTCCTGTCCCAGGGACCCAAGACCTATAGCTGACCAGCTGGTCAAGGATCAGGGTCCAGCAGAAAACTTAAAGATGAATTCTCCTTATGGTAAGAATAGAGAAATTAATGACTAAAAGAAATGTGTCATGATGTCAATCACAACCTTTTTCTCCTCCTTGCAGAATTATATTGAATTCACAAAGGTTTGCTATAAGTTTTGTTTACAAAATTCCTAATTGGAAATCTCTGCATAAGAGATACAACAGGAAAAATTAGCAAGAAGGTGACACAGTAGGCTGCTGACTGAGATTAACATATAGGGGTCCTTATGTCTATTTGATTTGTGTTTTATTCCTGTTGACCACATTCAAAGGTCTGTTGCCTCTCTGTATGGTACTTACACTAGAAATACGACTTTTGCTTTCAGATGGTGCCTGTCTTTCCTTCCTATGCAGGAAAAATACTGCATATGAATTACACACATAAAAACATATGTGTATAACACGTATTCTTTAATAACCACATATCCTCATTGATATATAGAGTTTACTAAAGAACAGTACTATAAAACTCCATGAAACAGTATCACCCTTAGTTTAGAGACACATAAGGACCATCATTGGCAAAGCATGCATTTTGCCTTACATTAAAATAGTTGTGAGAGAGAAAAGGTAAATTTGGAGCTGTATTTATATTCTCTCCCTTCAAAAATAATAAGTAAGTGATCGATAAACTCAGAAATTACATACACAGAGGAAATATTTTTTATACTTTGCTTATGAACTTTTGAAACTACCACAATGTATCAATTGATTCCAAGACCCTAAGAGGATTCTACAGGTATTAGCCATGTATATCAATAATGAATACATCCAGAAGTGTAATAAACCAAACATGAAGGCAGCAATAAATAGTAATCATAAAACCCAGCTATTTTCACCCAGGTCACCTAACCTTTCAAACATCAACTTTCTGCCAAAAAGGTTTCAGAATTATTTTAAATGCAAAAATAACAATGCATTTATGTATACTAACAGGCTTTGAAAAATTGTTTCCAGACTACAGTATTAGAGTAATAAACTAGTTTATTAAGTGAGTATGCTCTCTTCACACAGTTCATCTCATTTGCATTTTAATCTTCCATTTGGTTGTTCTATTAATACAGTAAATGTATTAGCCAGAATTCTACACTAGAAGATAATTTCAGAATATTTCATTCACTAAATAAAGGCAATACAATATAAAGGGTAGAAGAGTAAAACTAGATGTTACCAAAACTGTTTTGGTTAAACTAAGAAAATACAGACTTTGAAAACAGTAGTAATTACTATACCTGGTTCTTGCATGCTCTTTTTTGAACAAGCAGGTCACAAAACACTATGCAAAGGAAGTCAGCATCATTACCTTTGCTTTTCAGATAAAGTGCTTTTCAGAAAAAAAAAGTGACTGAGCCCTTTAGATAAGGGAAATCTCTGGGAGCAGAGGGAGAATTATGCTGGAATCCTTCTGACATATGCATTAAATCACACCACTCATGATGAACCACTACGGAAATCTGATGAACAAGCCATGGCTTGTCTCACACATTTTTAGTACTGAGTGTGAACCGTTCACACCAGCTTCCCATAGTCTTTCTACACCATAACCATAAGGTAAAGGCTCTTTGAGGGACATCAGTAAGCCATTTCCTAAGAACAGCTCTTCACCAGGTTTTGGGGAAGGGTTATAAATTACTAAGTCAAGCATCAAAATTGTCTACTTGTCCAGGATGCAACTCTCTCCTTTTGGCAAGGCCTGAATTTCTTCCTCCTTAACACAAACTACATGTTTCTTCCAGAAAACTGTTACAGTAATGCTAGCTGACCACTCACAGGGAAAATGATTTTCATGTGGTCACTCTAATCACAGTTGAGTAACAATACTGTGTTTTCTGTCATCCGATCAATTTTTACCTTATAGGAGATCAAAAGGGCTCTTCTCAGTCATCACAGCAACAAACTTGTTAGAAAAACAGTGGTCCAGAGTGATATTCCCTGCTTATCATATCACATATGAGACAACTGCAGCAGTTGTTGCTTTCTTGACACTAATAGGGAAATGGTAAGATTTTAAGGAACATTCACTGAAGAAACTACCATTTCCAGTGACTTAACAACTTAATCACAAAGTAATATATTATGGCAAAGTAATATGTTATGGCAAATTCATGTACCATAGCAAAGGCATATAATCCATTTCAATTACCTCTGTGTGGATATAGAAGGCAAATAAAAACAAATGTAAAAGAGGAAGAGTACATAGGTAAAATGAGAGAGAGTTATTATTTTGGGGAAATAATAACAAAGAAATTGTCTACAATGGCAGAAATCTTACTCTGCTGACTAGTTCATACTCTCCTATTCTATCACTGATGCTTACCATATACAATTTTACATGTTATTTTATGATAAAGACCTCAACAATTAAGACAGCTAGTATCAAATTGCACATTGAACACTTTCCATTTAGGGAAACTGTCTGGCATATTAATTGCAATGTAGTTCAGTGTAAGGGGTATTGCTGTATTTAATGTTTTAAGAATGGGAAAGGAGAACCAAGCCCTCAGAAACACCCAGCTCACTAAACCAAGGGTCCTCAGTGGAATTCAGGCCAGCTCTACACACTGTCATGGCTCAATCACAGTGTGTATCTTGGTCAGGTTTAGTAATACTGCATGACAACCTTGCTGATAAGCAGGTAGCCTAATAATGAATTTCATACTATAAAGCCATTTTAATTAATAAGATAATAATGAGATCATACATTGTCTGATTTGATTACATTGTTCTTAAAAAAAGTAATTTTCCCTCTTATTTTCAAGCTCTTTACTTCATACAGTAATTCTTCATATGTAATGTGTTACAATAAGATTGATATAATTTTTTCTGACCAGGACTTCAAAAAAAACCTAAGGCTATTAGGTGCCCAGTCTACTTTAGCCAATTCTGAAGCACTCAGATACAATATTTGACAAGTCAAATCCAGAATAGCATGTAAAATTAATTGAAATTCCCAAAAAAGTATTTGAAGTCATCATCTACCAGTTGCTAGAGCAGAGTATTTGTATATGGTGATGTCATTATCTCTTTGTTTTGTGAAAACATATTTTATGTGACTTTAGCCCATTACATTATGACAAATCTCTGGCTCTAAAAAAAAAGTCACTTCATGACAAAACCATATCTTTAGTCACTGCTGACAAAATGGTGAGAGATTCCACTTGGAATCCCGTTTTAAGCAGACATAGTGAACTAGAGAATTATTGCTCATTTTCATTCTTGAATTTCTTCAAGGCTTCAGGGAATTCATTTATTCATAATCATCTGCTGTTAATAAGATATTAGTGCCTCATTTTCTCAAATATGCACACTCTGTCTCTGCTCTCACAGTGTTTTCCTGCACAGTCCTATGCAGTCGCAACATACAACATCTCACCAGCTACCATAACACAGAAATAAATAATCTTCCTGTGCAGCAGTGCCATCAAAAGTCAAATTTAGCTAAGCTTTAGAGCAGCCTTCAAATTTCTGGCATGATTTTTCAACAGCAAATTGTTGTGCACGTCTTTTTGGCACTCAGTAAGTCTGAAATTTCTTTTAAGTTATAAATTTTTTGGTTTAGTTTAAGTATATGCAACCTCCAAAATGGATGTAACTGTGACCAGGGAAAAAAGTTGCATAAGGCGTTATTATTTGTGGTAGACAAAAAGTATGGGTTATGTACTAATGAACAATAATTAACATGATTAGGTACAGGCTTGATAAGAAAGCCAAGGTATCTCTGATGCTACTGTTGTGTAGAACACTTTTTCCTAGACCTTTGCCATTTTCTGTGTACTATCTGGTTTCTTCTCTCCTCCCTGATTCCTGCCTGGAAACTGGAATGATCCTGCTGCTATCAATTCAGTGTTCCAGCAGCAAGCAGTAGATTTTTGCGCTCATTTTTCCTGCACTTTTTTTTCCCTTACCAGTAGTGCTTCTCTTTCTCTGACAGCAACAAATGTGAAGTGGGTGAAGGGACCCTGTGAGAGAAAGAGTTGTGCTGAGATGCAGCCACAGCTTGTATCTTTGATATTAGAAACCTTTACCTTTAAGGACATCAACAGAACACTTCACAGTCTTCACAACAACAAATAACAAGGTGTTAAAAAATGGGAATCCAGGATGATGTTCCCAGATAAAGCTTCAATAACTAGTATTTCCTGCTAAATCTTATGTGAACTGAAGTAAACTCACTAGTCAGATCTTTCTTTCCTCTTTAAATATATATTATATATAAATATACAATTTCTTTACAAAAATTTATTATCTTTTTGAAGACAAAAGAAAACTGGCATATGCAATATCCAAACTTAGCTATTCCTGACTTTCAGTCTAATCCTAGACTTCTGTGAATGCTGAAGAAAGTGATAACAAAAAGTATTAAATAAATTAAATGATTGAAGGTGAAGAAAAATATAAGCTAACTGTGAAAGATACATAATGCATATTTCTTAACTGGAAGTATCTGGCCAAAAGCTCCACAATTTTTGTATCCAAGGACTTAGAAAACATGGATAAAATAGTCATAATATCTGCAATTAGCTGCAAAATAAACTGAAGGCTGAGGTCACTTGGCTTGTTCAGCCTGAAGAAGAAGGAGACTGAGGGGAGACCTCATTGCAGTCTGCAAATTCCTCATGAAGGGAAGTGGAGGAGAAGGCTCTGATCTCTTCTCTCTTGTGATCAGTGATAAGACCCAAGGGAAAGTCGTGAAGCTGTATCAGGGGAAGATTAGTTTGGATATTAGGAAAAGGTTCTTCACCCAGAAGGTTGCTGGGCACTGGAACAGGCTCCCCAAGGAAGTGGTTACAGCACCAAACCTGACTGAGTTCAAGAAGCATTTGGGTAACGCTCTCAGGTACATGGTGTGATTCTTGGGGTTGTCCTGTGCAGGGCCAGGAGCTGGGCTTTGGTGGGTCCCTTCCAACTCAGGATATTGTGTGACTCTGTGATAAACAGTTTCAAGTATCCTCTTAAAGGCTACAAGCAGGTCTCTCTCCAGATACATCCACAGTTTGAGTGCTAAACTCCATCAAGTCTCCCAAAATAATCTGTCTGGATCTCATACATAACAACATATCCATACTTCATTCCCCAGTCTTCCCTTCACATGAAGGTGAAAAAAGATTTGTCAAGGGACTTGCTAAAGATATAAGCATATTTAAGCGTTGTGTGAAAGAACACGCAGGAGTCCTAAACTTTATACAGCTTTCTTCTGCAAGGCACAGAAAACTTGGACTTTAACAGTTCAAAACTCCTGCTGAGGATCAAGCAGCATGAAAAATTTCCATACAATCCTTCTTACTTTGTTGTGACACATTTGAATAAATCCAATGGATTAGAAAAGCCACACAAAAATTCCCACAACAGGTATAATTCTAGCCTTGACTTTTTAAGGACTTTAATCATTCTTGGTTCTTCCAGAAGGTCCTTCAGAAGCATTAGGCACTAAAGACCCATGTAGAATGGGTCTTCCCCTAGACTTCCATGTAGAATGACATGGAAGCCAAAACTGTCTTTTCCTATCCATCTTAGTAAAGCCATTTCAGAAAAAAAATGGGGGTTTTTTGAAGGAGAGGTTGGAGCTGTCACTGATACACACAGTGGTATTTTCCTTCAAGGTTGCTTTTGCTATTATTGTATCTAGAGTTATCTAGGGGATTATATAACCAAAAAGACTGTACCAAGGCTTTGGAGGCCTGTCACAAGGGAGCAAAGAAATGCATTTTCCAGAGATACATCAGGGCTAGCCATCTGAAATAGTACATTGTGCACAGAAGTCACAAGGTTAAACTGCCAGCATTTTTCCTTTCTTCTCTCTCCCTTTATTCCCCTCTTAATTTAAAGTGAAAAAGGTCACTTTAAAGTGAAAATGGCTGGTAAGCCCAAACCCAGATGCTAAATTTCCCTGATTAGAGCAGCTGGCAGACTTGAGCTACTGGCAGTCCTCACCACTTCTGGAGAGATAACTCCATAAATTCAAGAGTAAAACCGTACCTGTGATGTGGTAGCCTTTGTTTGTCCTGGATTATTCTTTGTTCTGAGAAGAAAAAGAGAAAAAAAGTAAAAAGAGGTTCTAACAGCTTCACTTGCTCTACCTTGCATAAATTTGATATTTCTAACTTACTATATTAACAAGAAGTTCTTTTAACATGAAGGAATATTAAATATATATATATATATATATATATCTCCCATGAAATAGTGAGCACAGTTTTAGTGCTGAATGGTGCCACATTCAGTTCACAGACACTCACTAGTGGGTATCCCCAAGGCTCAGGGATTGGTCCCAGTCCTGTTTAATATCCTTACTGATGATAGAAGATTGAGTGTACCCTTGCTAAGTTTGCCGATGACACCAAGGTGGGTGGCAGTGTTTTTCTGCTGGAGGACAGGAAGGCTCTGATGAGAGATCTGGACAGAGCAGATAGACAGGCCAAAGCTAAGTGCATGAGATTCAGCAAGTCCAAGTGACAGGTCCCAGACTTGGGTCATAACAACCCTATGCAGCACTACAGGCTTGGGGAAGAGTGGCTGGAAAGCTGCCCATGACTTCCTTCCAGCTTTTTTAGGTATCATGGGAAGTTAAAAGTTGTCAGAAGACAGAAAACCCTGAGACCTGACTGCCATGGTATAATTAGTAGGTCTGAATTCAAAGGGCTCACTATTAACCAGCAGAAGACCATGTCCCTTTTAAAAGGACAGTCTAAAATGATAGTCTACTCCACTCTATTCACTTACATCTTGAAAACATATCAGTTTGATTTCATGCTACATACAAATGGAAAAATTAATTTCTCTAAGAAAGAGGGGGTTTTCCTGTATTTTCGGCCTATTTCTCTAATGAAGGAGGAAGTTTATGTGATAACGCTATTTATCCATATGTCAGCTTTCTCCAAAGATTTTTTTATTGCCTTGGCCAATTTCAGTAAATCTGACTGAGACAGAAGTCTCAGGGGATGAGATCTCAGTCTCTCAGAGGATGAGAAACAGAGAAGGCAGAGAACTGAATTAATGTCATAAGGGAAAGGGAAGGGAACAGGAATGCGAAGGAAAGGTGTGAGATCTGTGACTCTCCATCTCACTGCAGGCAGGGCAGACAGTGAGCATCACCCAGCAAGACCCTCTGTAGCACAGATTCAGGCACAGGACCTGCGGCCAACGGTACAGCTGCACAGGGAAGGCAACTTGGCGGGAAGCAGGAGAAATAATAACAGCAGTGGTAGGAAGTATAGCAAGAGGAGGTATGCCGAGAAGGGTTGAAGGAGGACACAACAGGTGGCTGGGGTTATAAGGAAGGAGACAGTGGACAGGAGACAAATCCAAAGAAAGTCATTAATTCTGCTGCTCTCTGAAATGATTGGGCTTTTGGGAAGCTGAGGAGGGGACTCTCAAGCTGACTAGCCAATAGACAGGATGTTTGTCTATTAAGGAATTAACAGATGAGGATTAGGAGCACAGGAAGTTTACCATAGAATTGAAAAGAATTTGGGAGAAGTCTTGTTGAATAAATTGTTCCCTCTCTGCAGAACCTACTCACTATTCCACCAATGTCCTCTGCAGAAACAAACCAATTGCAGCCCCTGCTCAAGCACACAAAAATATAATTAATCTTTTCTTTTCCCAGTTGCCTTCTTCTCTGATGAACAGAACTATCACCACTGGATAAAGAAGAGGGATTTTCTGAAATATGTCCTTGAGGTATTAAATGTCATCCTCTCCAAAAAGTAATCTCACCTCAAGATAACTAAATCTTTTTTCCATTCATCAAATATCAGAGAGATAACTATCCTTACTTGCTATTTAAATTCCTCTGCAGAAATTGAATTCTCGCCTCACAAGTAAAGATTGTTGCAATTATTTTCTCAAACACTAAGCAACATTCCTCTTTAAAAAAAGAAAAAGCAGTGGGACTTCAGTGGAATAGCATAATCTGCAGACTGGGGGAACAAAGCCATTTGTGTCTGTATTCTATGCTCTAAGACGAATTCAGTTGTAATTTCCTGTTTTTTTTTTTTTTTGGGGCAGGGGTAGGGAAGAATTTTCCCATTAACTGATTATTACTTAACGACAATTTTTGAATAGAGTTTTTGGGTCTTCCAAAATTCAGGTAAAATAAAACAGGTTTATTTATAGCTCTGGTCTGCATTTGCGTGTCGTAGATGCATATATGTGATGAATTTGCATCACATATACATTCTTCTGAAACAAAGCACAGATTTGATTCCACTCCAAAACTCCACACAAAAAAAAATCAAAGTGACCGGAGTTACAAAAACACTGTGGTTGTCTGAGCACCCCAAATCCATCTTTCTATGACAGAAAGAGAATTCTTTCCTTACTCTACAGTTAGTTGCTTTAGAGAAAAGAGTGATAAATCATCTTTAATTCAACTGACATAAATCATTAAAAACAATCTACCTTCATTGTCTAAAGACTCAACAACAGATCTGCTTCAGAATATGCTGTCTCAGAAAAATGTAAATAAAAAGTATGCATGTTTCTGACATATATATTTGTCAATACACTTTTCTTGAACGTTATGAAAGAGTTCTTTGTTTTGTTAAGAACAAATCTTGATATAACTTCATATTTATAACCTTCTACAAAACAGAAACAATGGCCACAGAATTTCCCATTTTTTCATGTTTATTCAGCTTTATTAATGTTTAAGTTATCATTTTCAACCAATCCTTTTACAAATAAGGTAGCAATTGATGAAGACACCATATGAATTGACCAAAATCCCCTTTATTTTTAATTGTCCATTTCTTCCCCTTTTCCCCCTTTTGTTTTAGTTATCTCAAAGTCTGAAAGGAACATAAGTTCTCCCCCATAAGTCACTATTCATACAAGCCTGTTTCAGAGCTTGCAAAGGCTTGGGCTACTCAGGCCACACAGCCTCTTACAGCAGGGTAAGTCTTTCCCAGAGACAGACAAGAAAGTCTGGCTTTTCTGAATACGTCTACACCTCATGTCCCCTGTTTTAAAATGATACTGTCATACTTTCTATGTGGTTGCATAACTGTGTTTGAGAAAAAGTATTAAATTATTTCTATAATGATGACAACAGCTATACTAGTTGCCTTACAGAGACTGTGGGATTATATGGTAACAAAATAGATCTGACAAGGCACTCTAGGAAGGATGTTTCTTCCCTCATATGTGGAGAGGATCATAACTGGGTAGGTCTGACAGTAGGTCTGTATTCTATTTATGTTCTCTAGCAGTTCTAAGATGTGACTGGTATTTAATTTCATATTAAATGTAATAAAAATAAATATCAAAATTAAATATTTCAGCTAAAAAACAAGATGATCACAGATATCAATAATATCTGTCTGATTCTTCAGGTGTGTTAAAATTGTGAGATTTTTTTCAACCTTCTAGGGCAGTTTTTTGTGGGTTTGTAGGTGGGTTTTTTTTCTGTTTTGCACACATTAGCATTATCTCAAACAGCATATTTGCTTCATCTCTGAAGTTTCAGTCAATTCCTGCAGCGATATCAGCAAGTGCTTATAATAAGCTTTCGGAAAACGTAATGAGGATGATGATTTCTCTTCAGTTCTTGGCTCTGTGCTAGAACACAACAATAGGATGTCATCAGAACAAAAGTTTGAATCAGGACGTCTCATTTGCTTCCTTTCATTAGTGTTTGGGGAGCAGAGGGTTGTTGTGACAGCTGGTCAGTAGTGATTCAATTATGTTCTCCATTCTCTGAACTTCAGTTCAAGATGTCCTTTGGCAAGCTGAGCAACTGTTTGATAGAGTATGCAAAGGACATGACTGATTTTGATAAATTTGTCATGCAGCATGCCTTTGAAGGTGCACTACAAGCTGTGGAACATCCATTTCACCAAAGGTCCCCATTAAGTTTAGTTCTCCTCTGTCTTTCGTAGTGAAAGTGATCTGTAACACATGCACACACCACTCAGCATGTGAAGTTGTATAGGCCAAAATGAGAGGAAATCCTTAGCTCGCAAGTGCTAAGGACTCAGAGATGGATATGTCCTGATGTAATGTCACTTTGTTAATGGTCACATCTCAAGAGAATATCACATCAGACCTCAATTGTACAGGAAAAGTCACAAGGGGCCCCCAAAGAGTTCCAGTAATATCACTAAGATCAGATGCCTTAGGATGTTTAGGGCAGGTGAGCTCTCCCATTTCTGTATATTAGAATGCTGAACTGTACAGGAAAATAAGTTTTTTCAGCCTTTAGAGTTCAAAGAAGCTTGGCTGAGGGGACCCCTACCCATCTCAGTCTTCTGAGAAATGAAGGCAATGGAACAAATCATGAGTTAAACTTATACCTGCAACAGTGTAGTAGTTTTTAGCCTAGGCCTTCCTTGGCAACCAGTTCATAACCAAGGGAGTAGCTATATGCTCAGTATTCCCTACGATTTTTACATAAGCCAGCGTATAAAGAGGAAAGGGAGGGGAGGCCTTTGCTCTCTTCCCTTCCGGTGGTTCTGAAGGTGCAGGTTCCCCGGCGTTGGTTCTGCTGAGTGAGGGAGTGAGGCCGAGTGAGGCCTTGTAGACCTCGGGAGGCAGAGGGTGCCGGTGGTCGTCCAGCACGACTTCTGTTGTCCCAATGAGAGTAACTGTAAGATATTCTTTTGCTAATTCTTTATTCTACTAGTCTCTGAGTTTTTAGATCGTGCATATCTGTTTTGTTTTCTCCCTTTTTGTCCCTTTTTGTCCCTTTTTCCCGTTTTCCCTTCCCCTCTTCCCCTTTTCAGGAGTTCTACATAATATTCTTACTGTAAATAACTGTAATATATGTAAAATACATATATATTTTGGTATAATTCAGTTGGTTTCAATTTCTCTCAGTTTCTATAGTTTTTTTTCCTTTGCCTAAAGGGGAAGGCAGGGAAAAGGCTTTCGCTGAGTTTTGGAGATTTGGCAGGAAGCCAGCTCAAAACTTGCTCAAACAGACAAGAGATCTTGCTAATATATTGCAGTCTAGGCTTATCACTAGCCTTTCACTGATCCCCCTGGAACAGCCATGTGAGTTGAAGGAAGGCTTGCTACCAAGGGAACCTTCTCTGCAGAAAAACCCTTCTCACTTCTGAGGCAGCGAAGTCCAACTTGCATTTCTGGGAGACTCAAGCCTTATCTATTCTGCGAGATTTTCCTGAGAACTTTAAGACTGAATAAATGTTCTGGAGCAGAGGCATTTACTATCTTCTTAGATACTTTTTACAAGTACCCTAGAAATCTACTTTTTGAGAAATATGACCATCATGCAGATTCTCATGGAAATACGCTGTAAGCATTAGTAGAGCAAAATGATTTCATTAAAAATCCTAAAGCAAGAGAAAACATCATTGCAGATCATCAGCCTATGTGTGAAAAAATACAAAACTATTCTATTTTGACTTCCTTTCCTGACTGCTGCTATTGTGCTTGGCAGTGTTACATGAAAGTAAATCTTCTCTTAATTCTTAGTTTTTCAGAGAAGAGAAATAATACGGAAGTTATAGTACAACTATACTATAGTGACAAGTGTACTAACTATACTGTACTATAGTTAGTGTAGCAACTGTAGAAAAAAGTACACTTATACTTATTGTGTATAACAATAACTACCTAAGACTGATAGATCATTCCTAGAGGTGTTTAAGGAAAGACTGGATGTGGCACTTAGTGCCATGATCTAGTTGACAAGGTGGTGTTTGGTCATAGATTGGACTCAATGATCTCAGAGGTCTTTTTAAACATAGTCGATTCTGTGATTCTGCGATCTTTTTCTGACAATATTAATGAATGTAACCAGTTTATTAAAATCTTATTTTACTATAGCATGATAAAAAGGTTAAGGGAAATAGGCATCACAGTGCTAGAAGGTTGCAAAAGAATTTTGCTACCATGAGCTCATAATTTTACTAAACACGTATTTTGAATATATCATTCTTATCTAACTGATACCCAAAGGTTATTTGCATGATGCAGTGAGATTTCTTGGGGAGGTTGACTTACTGAGAGAAAATTACCGCATATTTTGATTAAATCACACTCATTGGTTGTGTATATAATAGATAAATTTGAAAAATGGTAAATAAATAATACAATTGAATAAGTATGGCAAATTGTGATATCTAACACACCTCATCACAGCATTTTGTGGATTGTTACTTAAATATACTTTATTATGGTTGTTCCTTATGGCAGGAGTCACTTAGGAGTATTTTTAGCAGGAGATCTGCTAGAAAATGCCAGTTTTTCAAAATATTTTTGAGATATAAATTTTTAGCTCTTGTCCCAAAGTATTTATAAAAATCAGGATAGAAAAGGATATCACAGGGAAATCTAACTCCACTGGTGTGAAAATACTAGCTTTCTTCTTAAACAAGTGCTCAGAGTCTTTATTTTTGTTAAACTTCTGTCTTTTTGGAATATTCAGCTTTATTGCTCTTGCTTTCTTACATAAAATTGCCTTTTTAGCTCGTGTAACTCGGTGTTACTTTAATACCATCTTTCTTGTATTCAGCTTTATATAATGTTGATTTTGCTATATATGACATTATTTCTCTGGAATGGTTAGTCTTATCAAAATGTCTCTTTAATCACTGCTGTTTAGTTCATTATTTCCATATCACTGTGATGACTCCTCAGGGAAGGCAACACCTGTCAGAGGTTCACTTTTATAAAATGTGCTTGTGTAATATTGCAGACATTAATTTTTAAAGTGAGACAATAGTGTTTCATCTTAGTATTTTCTGCTTTATAAGCAGAAGACTTCATCTAAAGTTTCTACTTCATCATACCTAGTTTTGAACTACTGTGATATTGAAGAAAGAGTTATGAAATGGTCAAGTAAAAATCAGAAATTCTCCAGTGGAATAATTATTTATAATAATCCTTTCAGCAATACAGGGCATGTGCTTTCTTTAGGGACATAACCCTTCTTAATAATCTTTAGGAAAATAACCCTTTTTAAGATTCATTTACTCAAGATCTGATTTAAATTTTATCTAGAAGGTTGAAGGAATGTTTTCAAATGTACAAAACTTTGGGACCAAGTAAACTGTCTTCACACCACATGGGTAATATGCTTCTCCTGTTAAATTTTGTGCTTAGAATGTGGCCAAAGGAAGTGAAGTGGCTGAAATGAGGTCATCAACAGAGCCCCTGAGCATGCTATTGAGGTACTTGAGAGCAGTTCTGCATTCAGTCTCAAGCAGTACAAACAACCACAAAAACTTCCTGAAAAGAGGTTATATCAAACGTTCTCAGCAAAAAAGTTTAACTTCTAAAGACAGCTGATCTGCTTAAAGGAAATCAGTCTTCTAGCACCAGAAGCAGGGAGGGAGTAGCAGGTTTACTTCTTCACTGTTTCTGTACTTGTGGCTACTAATACCATAAATAGGTCCAAATGCTCTAATATTCAACACTAAAGCAATAGTCTGAAAAGGATGTGACCCCAAAATAATGTTCAACATTATTTGCACTTTGAGAGAAGTTTGTATAATGAAAACCTTGTACGTATCCGTTCATCTGCTGATTCACACAACTACTCAGTGACTATTATAGGTTCCTGCTTCTCCCTGCACAGACCAGCTTCTGAGGCAATCTGCTGATGATGAGATGAACAGGTGCTACTGCTTCTCTCTCTATACCTTTGTTTGGATGTTATGAGAGATGAGGTTCTCTGAATTTCTAGAAATGTAACTACATGGGCACACCATAGATGGATAAGAAGATCAGGTGATGAATTTTTCCCCTCTGATACATCACTAGATCTCAAGAAGTTAGGAACATTTTCTTGTGCTTAGAGTAGAGGGTGAATATAATCTATTTACCTTCATAGTGCTACAGATCTGTCAAGCCTTAGGTATTATCTCTCATTCTGATATATTTAGACTATAGTTCATGCTCTCCAAATATCTTTTGCTCATGCATTGACTGCATTGTTTCTTGGTCTCTGGTCTCTTGGTGTTATATATGATAAATTGACAGATACAGATACTTCATATTTGCTAGCTCTTTCACAACCACTGTTGTTCACAAGTTCCTGTTTTACAGGAAGCTAGACTAAACTTTTTTCCCTAAAATCTGTTTTATTTTCTTTAAAGATGAAAGCTGAGATTCTTTTATGGTTGCAAGCATCCAGGGAAATGGGGATTTAAGAGCAAAACCTTAACACTATGTCAGTGAAAATATAATCAGAGCCCTCCTTTGTCAAACGTTCCAGTAGGACAATGGTAGCACTTTGTTGGGAAGCATTGTGGGGTTTTTACATCATCTTTGATGTTATGAAAAAACATGTTTCCTGTTAAGGTTTCCAACCCATAGCACAACATCAGCCCTCTGTGTTCCAGATCACAACTGATGATATATAAGATACCCAAAACTTGAGGGTAATATATTTCTTTCATAATCACGCTCGACTGACAGTAATAGAATAAAACCTATGAGACGGTGGAATAATTTTCAAAAAAATTAATCAAAATGCTGGATTTCAGTAAAGAGTATCTTTGATGCAGCATGTGTGTGGGGAGGGGAGTTGATAACCCACTGGAATTTATGAAGAATTATATTCCTTGTTCTGATTCTTACAAAAAGCCTTCAAACACACATGGAAAGATATTCTTTCTGTAATGCATGTTTTACTACAAGCTTGTTCACAAGCATAAATATATCCTCACAAACTCTCACACAAGGAACTAAATCACACAACTAGGATTCATTTAAACTTTCAGAAATTTAACTTAATTTATTAATTTATGTATTAGTAAAGGGCAACTAACAGCTTCATGGTGATCTCAGCTGCTCTGCCCACATTCTATACCAAACCTGATGCTTGGAAACTACATTCCCAAAACTGCCATCTCTTTCACACACCATACACACATGCTCAACAGAATATGGTTTATGAAGATCTTTTGCTTAAATAAGCACAAATCAAGGATTCAGCTAACCATTCAACAAAACAAATTATTCCTATTACAGTCATTGCTTCAGTCAAACTTGACAATGAAGGATTTAACCTGTTATAGAGACAGGAAAATATTCTACTCTTGCTTTTAAGTCTTTTTCTTCAAAAACAACACTCAAGTACAGAGGTATGCGCCTTTCCAAAAAACACTTCGTCATGTCTGCTGAAGAGGAAAATAACCTATGCTGTGAAACACGTTTTCTTTACAAGCTTTTGCTCTCAAAATAATTTATTGCTGTTAAATTCCTCCAAAATCTTCTGAAACAGATATGTAAAATATCCATTGTAATTGCTTGAACCAGTATGTGAGACCTAACTGAGATTAAAAATTGGAAGAATATCAAGCAAAATGCAGAAAATACTAAAATGTTTAAGTTCAGTCTTTTTCAAAGGCTGAAAGGCTCTAGAAATTAGAATTAGTAGCTTGGAATTGCATGAAGTACTAAGTTTTTGCAATAATTCATGCTTAAATAAAATTGAAAAAGGACAGTGAAAAAAGAGAATTGAGTTAAACTTTTTTGTTTTCCGGAGAAAGGAAGACCACCAGTTGTAGTCATACAATGTGAACAGGATTCCTAATTGGTGTTACTTTTTTCGCCTTTTCTCTATGTCTGTTACTTAACCATATTCAATGTCCAAATTAGTAAGTGAAAAGTTTTCTTAATGCTAACAGAAGATTATTAAGACAATAGATGAAATACTGTCAGTTCTCATGGTGTCTCTCTAAACAGTGTTTGGGCCAAGTTTAGATAATTGATCATTGTGTCTTACGTGGGTAGAAAGTCAACCTTTGGGCTTTAATCTGAGACATTTGAGTGAAAAGTGAGTGTACTACTGCCTGGATGGCTACATGTGATACTGGGTTGTTGTGTCAAAAAGCAAGTCCATACCGGCTACTCCATTTTCAAAATGATGTGGCTGGTAGTGACTCACTTTTACATATGAGGTGTATGTGTAGTATAAACAGCTGTATTTTCTAAAATGAAAGTGCTTCATACAGAGAGATCAAGTGTATTTGTGTACACTGAAAATTTTCCTATCTCTATAGCAGCTGTTTATAACTTCACACTGAGGAATGGGGAAAAATATCATGCCTTGACTATGATACAATTTGGAAAGCTAGGTTGATAAAGGATACTGTCCATTCCAAGAACAACAGCTTCACCTTCCCACTCTCCCATTTTTTTAAGGAGCAAGCCCAAAAATTAGGGTTTTCCCCTAAGTCTCCCTCCTTAACCCATCTCTTTTCCCCATCATTTACCTTCACAAGGCAGGAGTTGTATGCTTATAACCCTTCGTCTTTGATACAGCAACATTCGGTTTTGCCTGTACTGTTGAGAAGACACAAGCCAAACATGAAAAGCAATAAGAGCTTGACAGACCTAGTTTGGGTGCACATGTAAAGCACTGAGAGAATGAGAGAGGGACAGCTGCTTCAACAACTGTCCTTAGGACTTGGAGTAGAGTAGGACTCCTCTAATTACGTGCTCAGAAGAGTCTTCACCTAAGATCCCTCATCGAACCAATGCTGCATAATGGCCTACCATGAAGAAACACATTTAACTCTCTCTGTCTAGAAGTGCATTTTGTTAAACACAGATTTCACAATTTCAGATATTTCCAGGGGAGAAAGACTGCATGTGGGAAACAGGGAGACAAGGGGCTAGGTGAAAAAACTAGAGGAAAATAGACTTTTTGGATATCATGCAGCTTTACAGAGAAGCTCTGGTTTTGCAGAAATGGACAAATAACTTCCCAATCTCCAATGCATGCCTGTAACTTCAAATTCACAGCCAAAGACTTGAATACCTTCCCTAGTTCATCAAATATAAAATTCCAGACTATATCAAAGTACAGCAAATGTAACAGTTACTTCAACTAGAGTTGTCTCATTTTATTTCTTTGTTTTTACATCATTTCATCAGGCAAAGTCTCAGCAGGAGTATTCAGTATTCTTCTAGCCAGTGGATTACCTGTACTAGGTGGGACATTCATTCTATCATGATTGAGGTGAAATTATTATATTAACAGGAAGACAGTCAAAACAAACAAAAAGCCCCCCACGTAGTTTCTGGAAAAAAAAGTCCTTAGTTTTTAGCAATGGCACTGATAGTAAGTGCCACTGACTTTTAAAGAGGTTTAAACACTCCAAGGCGTTACCAGATTTGAAAACAGGACCTGAACATCTAGTTGACTCAAATGCATTAGGAAATTGTACACAAGGTTAAGCTAGATAACCAGTTTATTTATTTATTTATTTATTGTAATTGACATGCTTCTCAGAACCATTTTAAAACATACACCTTTTGGGTTTTGACTGAATCTTTTACGTATAGCATTGTTGTGAGCCCACTGATCATTATTTTTGTTCTATTGCTCCCACCTGGAAAGAATGAGCCTGTAATTGAAAAGGCAAATTTAGCATTTATATTGGTAATAACACGGTTTCATTGTCATCCTCCCCAAAAAGAATTTGAACAT
Organism: Manacus candei; assembly: GCF_025592945.1. Classification (NCBI taxonomy): domain Eukaryota; kingdom Metazoa; phylum Chordata; class Aves; order Passeriformes; family Pipridae; genus Manacus; species Manacus candei. The sequence goes on along the minus strand of NW_026138097.1, from coordinate 32,899,268 downwards.
TATGGTGAACCATATCTCATTGATAAGTGAATAGAAGGGAAGTAAAGCTTTCTCATTACCAGGTCCTCATGAGCCAAGTAATTTTTTTTTGTTGAGCAGAGCCTTCTATTGTGCTGTAACAATTACTTTTGCTCCCAGATATGATAGCTCTTTGAAGCTGTACCTGGGAGACGCACACAATCTACATTAGCAGGGGAGTAACACAGTGTTGGCTGATAAACTAATCTCATTTGCTGTGCACCTGATATTTTATTGTGGAGGTTTTTTTCTTCTAATGGTGAAAGCCATGGACTCTGAATTGAATAATTTAACTCAGCAGAATAAATTACTTAAATAAAAGATTCAGTTTGAGATTATAAATTTCTTTTTGAAACTTCTGTCAAAAACATAATGCTTTAGCACTTTTTAGCTAGCTAGAGATTAGAGGAGTTTGAATAGAGTCATGTTATGCCAGCAGGTTTGTATGTATGTTATTCCAGGACACCATTTCAGACTAAAAACTTTTAGTGAGCTCCTGAATCACACTGTGATTAGAGGGATGGTAAGCAAGGCAGTGAAACTGTCTTCATTTATCATAAATTACAACTAGCATTTGAAGATAAAACACATGAAATACTAGCTGGAGGGTTCATTCTGAGAAATTATTAATATCATAAAGTTAACAAAATTACTGACTGTCACAAAGTGGATTTGCTACTTTTCTGTACTTTATGTGCAGAGTAAATGCATATGTATACCTAAACTGGCAAAACAATCTAACCTGTACCTTTAGCTATGAATTTAGGGAAATATTTTCTGAAGTAGCATGGATTTTAAAATATCTTGTTGATTAGTATTATACCTGAGTGGTTTTTGGGTTCTTTTGACCAACCCATACTTGTGATTAATAAAACTCCTTATTGTTGTGTAAAGTAACTGTCCCTTTATACAGTTGTACAATAGGACACAGGTATCTCATGCATTCAGAGTCCAGTACACATTGCAGGACATGTAGAAAAAATTAAAAAGTAAATTTAAACCTTCTATGTGCTCATATTCAAACAAAAAATCCATACAAATTCCTGTATGAATCTCTGTTTTGCTGAGACATCCTCTATTTCATTCATTGTACAGGTAAAAGTGGGCCCCCTGACTTCAGACATTGATCAAAATGCCAATATACTTGATGTCAAAAATTTGCGCTCTGAATATTAAATAAAATTATTCTGACAAAGAAGGGAACAGAAGATTATACTTCTATACAACTCCATGATCCTTTCCCCTGGAGAAAACGAATAAAAAAGAAAAATATGTTATGCACAGAGTGCTCATCTCTGATACGTTTATCTTCTCAAAGGAGCAAGTGGACACAGTCTCTCACTAGTCATAGTTATCCAGCTTGCAGAACACCATTGCATTTAAAGGTGTGGAGGCAAAAACACTCAGATAAGTAACTGGAGAGTTCTGGCCTCTTCCATATCCACTGAGTTGCTTCAGGCAACAGAGTTTTTACATCTGCTCATGGCCACTAAATTACCTCTTTGCATGCATCTGGTAGATGCATGAAATTTATTTGCATGAAATTTTTTTGGTGTTATCCAGTTTGTTCCTGCCTCACTTTTCTGAAGACTGAAGATACGAAGGACAAATACTGAAATGCTGTTCATATGCCAGTATTCAAGCTGTGCCATTTGTTGGCCATCTTCTTCATCAGCTGCCAGTTAGAGTTTTACATGCCTGGGTAATGCAGCTGCACACTGGAAAGCAGAGATGAGTTTTTTTAAGAGCTTCCAACATGTCTGCTTCCTTTCTGAATGCTTTGGGCTGGTACATCCTGAAAACAGACACTCACATATCCCAAGGAGAAGTCAATAAGACCTGTACGTGGCACCTTTTCTTACCTTTGCCTCAGAGGGCACTGCATGCTGCCACATTCAGTCGTCCTTGCTGATTTTACGTCCCAGCTGAGTAGGGCTCACCACTCTGCTCACAGACACCTTTATGCATTTCACAGTGCTGAGGCTCAGCAACAACCCTGCCACTGAGGGTATCTACAGACTGATAGCTCTTTCTTTGAGACTGTTAGGACCAGCAGCTCTTTTCAGCCTCCTCACTTTTTTCTATTCCAGGCAATCCAATCATTTTGACTCTCCAGTTTCACTTATAATTTTCTAAGAATATCCATCTGTTTCACACTCATTCTCCTCTGATCACTACCAAAAAAGGAAAGAACATTACCCGTCCCACACAGCTAAGGGTCTGAGCATCATACAGCACTTGTAACTGTGTAGAATGTGACTGTCACAAGTAGGAAAGAATAAATCAATAGTTACATGAAAGAAAATACCTGTTAATCCTGATGCTATCTTATGTCACCCTAGGCTGCGTGCTCCAGACTCTGCCTGCCCTAAGTTAGGTACCAATGTAGTATGACAAGCAAGAACAGGCAGCCTGACAGTTGCACCAAATGTGGTCTGAATATGGTTTGAAAATACCACTTGTGTCACCAGACCTCTCTAATAAAGCTTTAGGTGCTGATGATTGTTGTCTTTGTCCACTACTGAGACTGAGTTTTCAAATGGAATTACTGACATTCATAATCCTGTTTAGGAACTATATGTTACTAGTAGTAGTCTAGTGAACACTGCTAAATCAGGCACTGTTATCCATGCACTCCATGTGCCACTCCCATCAAACTATCTATACTAGAGGCTGAGGCAACCCTTTATTGTTGAACTTATCCAGAAAGAACCCTTCTTTTTTTGAGGAAATTCCTCTGTGGGTTTCTCTCCAGGTTTCCTGGGTAAAAGCAAGATTTCTTAATCTCATTTAGGAATCGCTGTGGCTTACCAGGAGACACCAGGTGTGATGGTCCCCATGCAAATATGCACAGACATTCAGTATGCAGGTAAGTGGATTAAAGATTAATTTATCCTTCCCTAAGAACCAGTGAAAATTCTCTGCAAACTCACAGAAAGACATATTAGCAATTTTTTTTCAGATGATAATTGCAATTAAACTTTATTTCACTTGCTTTAGGTAAAATCATCATCTTCAAGGAAAATTCAGGTGGAAGCACCTTACCACCCAACAGGCTTTTAAGCACAGAAGCAGAATCCTACTAGAGAAGTTTGCACTATTAAATTGCTCACAGGCAGGTAAAAGCCATCGCATCTACAGATGTGGACAAAGGTGCTAATGTCCATGTGATTTCCACAGTATTCTTAATTAGCTTGGAAGTTACACCAGACTGGCAAGATGACTGCAAAAGAATAATTTTTCTACCCAAAGCATATAGTCTTTGGAAAAACTCTTCAATTCCTGGTTTTCATCTGCCTTTAATAACCTTAGTGAGCTGTTTAAATATGTGAACCAAATTTGTTTCGTAATTAAAAAGTGAGTTTTAAATATGATTTGATGAAACAAAGCTCCTCTTTCTATTTAGGGTTTCCAGTGAAATTCTGCCTTCTTACACAGATCACGAAATGAGGACCTCATAAATCAAAATAATACCATGAAGAGCAGTATTTCTTAATGAACAACAATTATGTGATAGGAAGGTATGCTGAAAAATACTTACAAATCAAGCCAATGAAGTGTGTGAAGAAATCCTAGTTTCCCTCCCAAACACTGCAAGAGCAGAGTGACAGTACACAATTTTGTAAGAGGCTGCATGTTAGAAGTGTCCTGCCCAGCATGGGATCAGATTTTTGTGCTCTTATTTACTTGCTCTCTGATGGAGACACTTTGTACAGGGTGTTCACTTGATGTTTGTAAAACACTATAGACACTATGCTACTTTCATTTCAAAGAATGTATTTTACTGCTGTTATAAGGCAAGAAACTGTTTTTCATCCTATGACAACCTCAAACTGTCCTTGTAGCCCTAAAGCTCCCTTGCCAATGAAAGGCACTGAGTTGCAAACGCTCCTAAGAGGACTAAGTGTCTTTCTAGGCTACTGGGTCAGTTTTGACACTTAAAGAGATAATCCAGACAGATCTCAAGGGGATTGGAGAGGAAGCCAACAAGTTGATCCTCCTAGGGAAGGAAAATAACAGCAACTCTTTCCAAAAGCAAAAAAATCTTATTTTTGAAAGATTCTCTAAGGGACTAATCCTCAGCTAACCTAAGATCTTAGTATATAAAGCACACCAAAAGAAAAGATCTACACTGAAACAGTGCTCTGGTAGAGTGCATCAGTCCAGAAAGCCTAAGCTTGCAAATATGTTATAATCACAAGAGTAATATGGCTAAATGTTGCTAATGAATGTTACCTGTAAATATGTACTCAGGGTGAATTCAGCATTCCAAGCAACCATAAGACAGAGTTCTAATATTCTTACAGAAATTAAAAGCAGGTACACTGCCTGTATGAAATGTTGGGAAATAAAATTTTTCTGCCAGCAGTGTGCAGCCTGCATTTGATTATAGCTAAGTCAACTTCTTTAAATGAGTGTCAGTGTCACTGATCCTTTCTGAGGGACTCCATTAGAAATCACATTAATGAGTGAAGGAATAGAAGTACTGATCTGTATCACGCAACTCAATGTGAATTGATACCACACCACAGACAAGTTGATGTCTTGACTTTTGTCACCTTGAAGTCTATGAGTGGTCTAGGTTATACTTAGCTTCTGCTTACTGAATCTAATCTTATTTGCTTTACTTTCTTCAATAAATCTGTTCCTCAATAGGACAAGCAGGAAAAAATTATTGCATGGTAATGATGTTCCAAGTGGTCCTTTAAAGTTATTTAAAAAAAAAAAAGGCAAAGTAAGTATTTCATAGAAAACATTGATTCAAGAAACTAATTTTCACAAGTCATTTTCTCTTCACTATTTTAGCATTTATCAATACTTAATAATGAAAACATGAAGTTTCAAATTTGCTTCTATTTCCAAATCATGGTACAATGTTATTACATACTGTAGAAGATCTGAAGCATCATTTTAAAATAAATAATCCATCACATATTCTTCATTTCTATGCCTGTATTCACTAATGCTGTGGATACAAACCCATCTTTTTTCACTTGCATGGTTTCTCATACAGTACCTTGCAGAGTTGATTCACCTTCAGAGAAGTTACCAGAATTTTTCTACTTCCTTTATACTACAAGTCTTCAGTATTTCTGGGAGCAGTGAGCTACTGGCTTTTCTTTCACTCCAATTTCCTTGAATCCAAGTGAAATAGCAAAGTTGCTAGATATGTAAACCATGCAATTCAGTTGCCATGGCTAATTATTACATGTCATTTTTAATACCTTTTTAGAATGGCCAACTTTTTGGAAAACTTTATTATTAAAAAGCCTGAAACCTTCTTCAAAAGAACAATTTTCCTCTGTTTGTATTGGATAAGTAGCAAAATATTTTGCACCTGACATAATTCTCTCTCTATTTTAGATCAAAAATTAAGTAATCGAGTTAAAAAGGAACATGCAGACATTTTTAAGGATTAAACCACACTCATTGGGAAAAAATATATTTAAAAAATCACTTTTATCAGCATCATGAAAAGTAATATCAATTGTCATTCACACACATACACACACACCTTTCTTTGTACTACTGTTCTTTCTTTGTACTACTGTTTGGGTTTTTATCCCTTACTCATTTCATTGTGATTTGGCACCAAACGACACAACTGCATTCATTGTTCAAAGCCGTGTTTTTTTACAACACCTTCAGAGGCACAAGCATGAGGCCCTCCTGCAGTCTTCCATGCCTTCCTGTTCCATGTTGGAAAGGAAAACACACTAACATTATTCCATCACGGAGGCATGCAGCATGTGCAGTTGGCTCACAAAAGTGCAAGTTTAGAGTAATATCTAAGCATATTCAGGCATTCCAGTCACATTATCTCATCAGGTTATTTTCAAGAGAGTAAGACCACTTGGAGAAGAGCCCTAGGCAGAATGGCACAGAAGCTAAGGATAAAAGCTCAGAGGCATGGCAGAGAGGGTAGGACAATGGGATCAGAACTGCTGGGCACACGAAAGAAAACTGGAGACTTGACTGCAAGTCATTCTTTCCCACTCAGACTTGAATTTCCCTGCTGGGGTAGCCAGTTGACACATGTCAAAGCAGAATCCATCTCCGTCTTATAATTTAGACACTGTGAATGAACTTAGAAAACAGGGAAAGTGTGACTGCCTGTGGTCACTCCAGACCTTGGTGCACTATAGCTTCCTACAATTGTAGCCTTAGAAATGTTTAGGAAGAAAAGGAAAAGTAAGATCTAGGATCTGCTTCCCTTCCCTCTCCTTCTTCTGATCAAAAAATTGAAATTTTAAATAGGATTTGGAAAATGAATGTTTGTCTAAATTATAAGAGGCTCACAGTCTCAGTTCAACATCTGTTGCTTCCTTTGAGAGGTTTGGGGAGTTGTCAAGGGGTTTATTTTTTTTAATTGAGCAGTTTAATTTTTTTTTAATTGCTATCGCTTTATGATATTGGTATAATTTAACACATTAGGATGATATAATGACCAGACACTGCACTGCTGCTTCGTTGAAGAATAGCACACAGCTGCCTGTGCTTTGTACAAGTAAAGGATTGAAAATAATAGCCTTGTGATGAAAGCACATTGAGCTGTTAATCACTTTCTAATATTCTGTGCACAGAAATATTCTTGAGATATCTGAAATTAGACACAAGAGGCAAAAGAAGGCATCATTTTTGAGTGGTCATGTGACAACTATGGCCATCTAACGATATGTGTGTAGAAATTGCTCTACTTGAATCCACAGTAGAAAGAATACCTAGCCTTTCCCTGTTTGATACATCTGTCAAACCTGTAATTTTCATTTCAGAAGAGTAAGTCCCAAATAGTATAGAAGACGACGATTCAGATGTGCCAGTGCTGAAATTATATAAGTTGGGGATAGCACAAAGATATAATATATGTATCTCAGAAGAGACAAATAAAGAAAAAAAAAAGTAAAAAATATCAAAGGATCTGAACAGATTCAGAAACAAAAAAGTACACTTTCATTCTGTGAGTCCACTGAGATATATTTCAAACATGAAATCATTTCCAGACAATATAGCCTTCTTTAAGAAACTTAAGCCAGCATTCAACTTACATTGATCAGTCTCTTGAGTGCATTAAAAAGAATGGTTTGGACAAAGAGTAAAAATCAAGTTTTCTATAAAGGACAAGCATTCATTAACATATATCTGTTTATTGGAATAATCTTAAGATTTAAGATAGTGAACATTAGAAATGCCATATTAGTTCAGGCTTATGGTCCATCCTTCTCAGTATTTGCTCTCCTGTAATGGCAAGAGTAGGTGCTGTATAATAAAAGCATGCAAGCCTGCACACTCTCTGTTGTCTACCCCCTCCACACTGTCCTAGCCTCCATGGTGTGAGTTTGGTTTTAAAGTGAAGCTTGTTAAATGGTGCCATCTCTGTTTACTTCTATCAGTTTAGGAACCTACTGCATGTGATTATTCATCTCAATTGCTTTTTTTTCTAGCCTGCTGATACAACATCCCATGAAGTTCATGAAGCTCACTGCTAGACAAGAACAGTACTTTCTCTTATCCATCCTGAACTGCTCTGATAGCTTTTTCATGCGGCCCTTGGCTGTACCACTGTGGGATGTGATCACCAGCAGTTCAGCATTCATCACTGCCCTTGTGGTTTTTGAGCCTCAGCCACATGGTTTCTTCTAAGGACTCTCCCCTCTAAAATGAGCGCTCTATTCCTTTCCTCAAAACATAGCTCTCCCAAGCTTTTAACCAATTTAGCTGCCCTTCTCTACCTGCTTTACCTCTGCTACATGTTTCTTTCAGTCACAGGCAACACAAAGTCATGCTAGCAGACCCAGGACCTGGGTGAGGGTCAGCAGACAGGCAGTATGTTTGCAGAATAGCAGCAAGCTGGGAGGAAGCAACATGGGGTCACTTGAAACATGCTACATTACATCCCTTCCAAACAGCAGACTGCCAAGACCAAAGGAAGGGGAACTTCCACTTAAAGAAATATGCATATTTGCCTATTTTATTATATAAAATAAATGTACGGATGGGCTGTAGAGGTTTTCCATCCTTTCCCGATGAGTTCCAAATGCTAGACTCTCTCAGCTTGCTATCATCTGTGACATCCAAAGTTAGTAAGACAAATTCATCAGGGGCAAAAAAGATGAGTCCCGTAGTACATTTTCTGATATTGCACTCTCAAGTCTCAGCTTACCCTTCTTTATGGGAGGTTCTAAAGATATAATACAGTAATATGAACTTTTCCAAAAAATTAGAAATTAAATTGACTGGCACAAAATCATTTGCAAATCGTTCAAATGCATTTGTAATACCTAGTTTGAAATTCATGCTGCATTACTCAGTCACCCAGCTTATTCATACGGTAGTAATGAAACTGTTATCTGACTTGCATATTAACTAGTCTAATACAAATCAAAGTATACATCTGACTTTCACCTAACAGTTTTTGATTGAGCTGCAAGTTTCAAGATTATGACCAATTTAAGAGGAAGGTGATTTGTGAAACTAGCCACCAGAGCCCTACTTGTAAACTTTTATAGTGTGCATGTAATTAAAAATTTGCTTCCAGCTTTGAGCATTCATGCCTCAAAAATATGTTTTCCACACCTCTTATTACAAAAAAAAAAAGGCATTTTTGGACAAAGGTTATTACAGTCAAATTAAGACCAGCCTTCAATTCAAAATCCACTGGGCATATTGTAATAAATCTGAAATATAATTGAAATATGGGTTTCTTTTAGAACTTAAGTTTCATACTTAATTTGAAGTAGGGTATTCCTCTATGTTGACTACCACACAAAGAAACAGAAATAAATTTGAAGTAAGCTGAAAGAATGATAAATTTTTATGGTTTTTATCAAATTTGGAACTTTTGTTGGTCAGATATACTGACTTTCTAAACAACATCTAGCTGTTATATGACAGACAGCTTACTTTTACCTGTTACTGTCACCTAGAGACAACAGTCAGGCATGCAGGGCATTTTCTGAATGGGTCTTAATGGCAGTGTGTGATTCAAAGAAAAGTGTACAAGAGAAATTGTAAATATATACAAATAATGAAAAAACATTTAAGTTTTGTACATTTTTGACTGTTAGAAGATTTTAGAAGTTCCTAAAATGACAACACAAATGCAAAACAACTACTGAGTCACCTTCTTAAAAGGCTAGTAGGTCTGTATTTTGGTATTGCAGACTGTACCATTGTATTCCAAATATTTGTTTTCCTCTACTTCCATCTAATAAAACTGATTTCAATCCAAAACACATGATGAATTTGGGAGGAAAAAAAAGAATACGTTATGAGATCTCAGTGTATCAGTTCCAAATATATGGTTTACAGGACACCATTTTGCTTGCAAGATCTGATAGTCTCAACTACAGGAAATTAAATGGCAGAAAACAAAGCATTTCCCAGAGTGTTAGTGGCTCAGCATTGCAGCCTGTGAAACAAAGCAACATAAGAACAATATTGCAGGGAGCATTAACTCATACACTCACTAGGCATCTAGTATGTGTGATCAGGTAGAGAAAAATTTCCAGCTATAAGTCTTTTGTTAATGTTTTGCTGTTGTAATTCAGAACCTTTTGGTACTTTCTCACTTTGCAATGAGAAAGGAAACCACTGTTAATAACAGTGAAGAGGCTTTATTTGTGAAAGATGAGCCGGGATATTGCCTGAAACAATGACTTACAAAACAGATGTCAAATGTAACATTATTTACATCAAAGGCATTATTAAAGATCCCTCTTACTTTTCTAATTCTTTCTTTTGTTCTGCATGTCACCTTTAATAGACCGAAAGTCATGCTTCATCCTTTGTGGTGGAGGGCACAGGAACAGACGCGAAAGACACAACACTTCGGAGCAGGGAGAAATAAGTTGTCCTGTGTTTTAATAACAAAAACATAGAGCAATCACCTACAAAGAATACACTAATGATATTTGAAATTTCAACCCACAATTGTAACTGGGCTTCTATGTCAAAACTGGTCACAAAGTTAGGTTTTATTCTAAAATATGACTATGAATAAATGCCATACTTGCCATAGAGGAAGTGACTCTAGTATCTAGACTCAGGCTCTGTCTGCTACTGGAGCCTGCATGGTACATAAGTAACAGACAACAGTGGTAAGGCCCTTGTTTCTGCTCTACTCCATATGTAACAAAGAGGTACAGAATGTTACCTTCACTTTGGAACTAGGCATTTGTGTAGGTATTAGTCAATCAGCTAGTTATGATATTAGCACGGACTTATCCAAAAAATAAGGAGAAGAGTTTAACTTAAATGAATTGCAGAATCCAGGGCACCAGAGGAAACCAACTCTAAATGAAGAATTTGTCTGTGTTAATATAAACACTGAAGTGCATCACCTATTCATTAAAGCTTTAGGAGCCTTTGTGAGAGAGGGCTGGGGCTCAAAACACAACTTTTGACAAACAGATTGGGCACTTGCAACGTAAGCAGAGACCGAGTGGCTTCTGAGCAGCAAGGAAACAGAGTTATGGCTTAGAGGTTATGGAGAAGAGATTTTTCTGGAGATCTGAGTTGCATTTATTCTTTCTTTCAGAAATTGCCACACATATCACAAATCTGAGAGAAGGGATACATTGAAGGCAGCTTATATAAAACTCCTTTGTATTTTACTGTCTTGTCCTGAAGAAATGCTTTTTCTGCATTTTCAGTTTTATCTTAGTTTTTGTTCAAATAAAACCCGGTTTTAGAGACTTAAAGCCTCCCTGTGGTTTCTTACAAGGCAAACCAATCTTTGGGCTATGTGAGAAGTTTGTCACACAGTCCCCAAAAGCATAGCTACGCAGGAGGTCATGAAGAAGTCATGCACTTTGAGTGAAAGAGTCAGGAGAAAACACACTGCTAGGAGAAGGAGGTGGTGAACAGGACAACTCTTTCAATTTGGCATCCTCTTCACTGGGACACTCATTCAAGTATACTCCCTTTCGCATGCTCTGAATCTCACCTCCAATCTTTCATAGCAGTGAAATATAAAAGAGAAATGCATTCACAGACAAGGATCCCCAGCCTGATGGAGGTGAGGTCTTCTCCCTTGAAAATGAGAAAGACTAGCTAACAGGTGTTGTAATGTATGATCTGATACTTTTTAAAAAAATAACCTCTGAAAGCCTATCAGGTAGGAGGAAATTAAAATTGCATTTCTTAATTTCTGTATTTATGCTGTTGCTACTCTTTTGGCCAGCATTCAGAAGAAAAACCAACAGCATTTCCATCCCACCCTGTGCTCTGGAAAAATCTGTTCCTGCACAAGGGTTAGTGGGACAGAAACAAGTAAGTGTTAAATGTCAACTGTATGGTTGTGATAGAAGGTTAATGCAGATTTAAAGCCAGTATTCCATATCATGCAAGGAGAGCTTTTGTTTTCTTGTAACAAAAGCATGGATGCATAAAAAAATACCAATTTTTCGTTACCAATATAAAATAAATTGGGATATTTTTAAATGCAACATTTTTTTTCAGGACCAAATTTGGTGAAAGCTCATTAACAAGTCTGTGCAAGACCATGTTATCCATGAAAACTGTGGGTTGAACACATTCATGTTGTTTGAAAAAAAACTCCTGCACCCCAACATTTGGGACGACAGCTTTGGGTTTCCCATTTTAAAAAAAAAAAAACAGCTGCATTTTTTTTTAAATAACAAGTACCATTTTTTAATAGAAATACTTAATCTCTGCTGTGATCAAATAATAACTTTTCAACTATGTAATATGACAGTAATACAGTATTCAAAATAAGCAGTTATGAGGTAAAATGATTTATTATGAAAACAAAAATTTAGAGGGAATAAGAGAAAAAAAAGTGAAAGACTTAAAATATTTTTAAGTCATGCCTGTAGCATCAGCCTGGAGATCCAGGTACCCCAACCAGAAGCTGGGCAGCCCCTGCCCTGGGCATCAGGCACAGCTCTGGTAAGGAGATCAGGCTCCTGGCCTTGGATGGAGCTGGAGTGGAGCCAGGCAATGACTATAAGGGCAGGGGGCGCCCTCAGGACACTGCCACTCCCTTGTCCTCCCTGCTCCAGCCACAAACTCCAGTGATGGCATGGTGTGGACCAAGATGAGGAAGGGGAGTAGGGCATGGAAGGTCTGTCAGCACCCATATGGGGCACTAATGAGCCCATATAGCCCCAAGCAGCCCCTCCTGGGGCTTGCCCCACACCCATGGGCCGAGGAGCTTTATTTAACCTCTGCCAGGAAGGCTCTACTTCTTGTCTGAGTTGTGTCGGAGGATTGCTGGGTTCTGCCTCAGCTACAGCCCCTGCCTGGCCGTGGAGCACCTTGATCCTGGCCTGGATCTCAGCCTGGCCCTGTAGCCCTGCCTGGTGCTTGCAGGACCTGACCTTCACCTGTGGTTTCATTTCCAGGTTGGTGTCACACTGGCTTCATTGCTGCTGTATTTTCTTACAGTCTAGGCTTGTGACTCAATCTGCCTGTTGTTTCCAGGTCTGTCTTGCTTTCTGTGTTGGGAGTGGTGGACAAGCCTAAGCTGGTGAGCCCTGTGCCCTGCAGTCCCACTTCCCTAAGGCAGCAGCCATGCTTTCAGTGCTTTCTGGTCGTAACCTGCTGTTCCACCCTCATTTTTGGTATTGCAGCATATTGCTTCCAGGTGTGGCACAACAGAGGTATTCCATGCACAGCTGGAGCTTAGCTGGTAACCAGCTGTGCTACAACAACAGAAACGTGATTTTGTTACTGCCTGGTTGGGGGAAGACTGTATATTTATTATGTTTATTCTCCTCCTTCTTTTCTTTATGTACAATGCATTGTAGTAAGACAAATTTTACTGAGAATGTATGCTTATACACATACACTTGAAAAAAAATCCACAACTCCCACGACCTTAAATAAATTGCAATTTCAAATTCTAATGGTTGAGATCAGCTTATGTGTTTATATTGCTCCACTGAGCTAAACAAGAGAGTATTAATAGTTGTAGAAAATAAAGTTTTGCCTATCAAGGAACAATAACTGTGTGTGGGACAAATGCTGTAGGCACAGTCCAGAGTATCTCAGTTACCAGTTATTGTTAACTGGCTCTAGAATGTCAGGTGAAAAAATACACCCCCTTAGTATCAGGCCTCCAACAGGCATCAAAAAAAGCCCACTTGAATAGTATTATGGCAATTCCCAAAAAATACTCTGCAGGCCTTGGTAGTGTAAACATATGCCCCCAGCAGTAATGCTAGTACTTCTAACATACCTCAGTTTTTAAAAGGGGCCTTAGAAGTAGCAGCATGCTGAATCAGCCCTGGAAACAAAACACTTTTGTATCCAAAATACCTAGCTGCCAAGAAAAATAAAATATAATCATGGTTTTATGTAATATGACTACATATTTGTTGCATAATTTTAATACACACTCTCTGCTGCATCAGCAGTTGAACAAAAGTTTCAACATCTCTCAATACACAGCCTTCAGTTGTTCAGAACATAAGGCAACACATTTCTCACACTGGGCAGCCAGCCCTTGCTATTTTGTCCAAATCTTTTCCCAAGACTGTCAGCTAGATCTGCATAGTCTCTGCATAGCTCTGCAACATCTGCTTGGGTTAGCTTTAATATCAGCAGAAGCTAGTCCTGTACCGTTTTATTAAATTCTTCAAGGCAAGTGGTTAGCATTTCTTCTAGACCAGATGGAGCCTAACACAGCACAATATCCCTCACATTTAAACCTCATCCATTTGATAGACTCCGGCATAATGACCAACATGTGATGCCCATTGTAAGTTCTTCTGTATCTATTGCTGCTTTGGCATGGCACATTATACCAGCTGGAGAGGGAGCTGGTTAATGGAACACAAAATGTCCCTCACTGCTCTGCACCAAACTGCAGGAATCCTCCCATATTCTCATTTATTTACCCTGGTAAGCGAATAACACAGCTGCAGTGTTCAGCAAGGCTCCTCAGGGACAGATAAGTTTGCCTGATCAAATAGAGATGAAGAATTAGAGCCCCACCTAGCTTGCTTGAGATGAGTTGGGTCAAAACTTTGCTTTATCATTCATCTTCAGTCTTACAGTAGCAAACTTGGTCCTCTTGGATATCTAGTCTTAATGCTGTTAGAGGCTAATTCAGGCACAAAGGAACATCATAGCTGGACTATACTTGTCTGTTGCTTCTCGAAGTCAGTGCATTTGCTGGAAACCTGGCACGGGTTCTGGTTTCTGGCTATCATTCTGTGCCTAGGTGGATTCTCAGGGAAAGAAACTAATAATCTTGGGTTTTCAGAGTCTGAAACACTTCTTCCTCCTTGTTATTAGACATTCACTGTAACTACAAGTAATAAAGTATATGCATAGTTTCAGCAGGTGTTCAATTTGAACAAAAATTCTCTCAGTTCCATTCAAAACAATTCCCATACACCTCAGAGTAGGTGAGAGCAGTATGTGCCCATTTAACTTTCACTGCCTATACCTGCTACCCTACACTTTGCTTAGTGAGTGCAGGTTGCACAGATTCATGCAGAGTGTGCAGAGTTTGGAAGGGGAGTATGCACTTAGCTTTGCACTTAGTATATGAGAGTTCTTGACTAACTTTCGCAATCTCTGGCCAGCTGAACCCACTCAACTAAGTTTGGACCTGCCTTGCATTTTGTGCATCTCAGTGAAGGAGAATTTTCTCACATCATAGGCTACATGAGACCAGGCCTTTGCCCTGTGAAATAAAAAATGCACATTGAAGTGAAAGAGGTTGACTATTCCATTTACACTAATAGAAGTCATAGTGGCCTCCAACTGATTAAGGTTAAAATTTTGGAGGTGAAAGCCTTATCATTAAGACACCAGAAAATGCCATACAGATATAACAATAGCAATGGCATTATTTTATTTTTCTAATTAATCTCATAGTTGTTATGGATTTCTGAATGTTACCCTAGTATTCATGGGGCACACTTTCAGGGGGCAAGCAGAAATGCGGTACATCATTTGTCGAAACTGACCTTTTTTGAGCTATCTTGGAGGTTACCGAGCGACTCACCTTTGACAAATGCATACCAAGAAGCTCTTGCAACACCATTCTGTTCCAGAAATGTCATACGCAATTTTCCATAGATTCAATGACCCTAAATGATATTGCACCTTCTGCCTGGTAAATAATTGATATATGTCTGATAAAGCAAATGGAGCAGGAAGATTTCTGTTGCTTGACTCTTCAAGCTGCTGTCTGTTTTCTGAGGTTTTGGCAACTCTAAGCCAATTAAAAATATATATTCACTATAAGAGCGAGTAAATCATAGATTCCACACATGAAACTACCTGAATTAATTCACAGAATGAAGCAATTCAGAGGGTTAATTTGCCATTGTGAGTCTTATGATTCTAAAAGGCCATTAGACCACAACAATTTTAACAGTAGATTAAATTTTTAACATTTCTCTAGGCTTTGTTTGCATTGTACACAAATAAAACGACTGTTGAAAGCATTAGCTTGCAGCTAGAGTTCTGAAGTGTGTTGTGTTCTTAATCCAGTAATGATGAAGTTATTCCCTTAGTTTCTTAGCACTTTTATTATAAAATTGAGATATTCATTTGCTCTTGCAATATAAGGAGGCATAAACAAGGGTTAGTGTAGAACTTATTGCTGTATCTACCAACAAGGGATTAAACATTTCTGAGTGCCACAGCCAGAACACGCATATAGTTTCACCACCCTTTCGCTTATTTTCTGTCTTGGAGATGTACTGTAGAATTTAAACCCAACACAGGAAAACTCTGATGTTATAATGTCAGCAGTTAAACCTAGGAGAATTACTTCTTAGTTAAAAATTAGCATAGAATTAAACAACAGTATAAGATGAAGTTGCCAGTTTAAAATGCAGGACTGGGCAATTCAAATCATATGCTGGTTTTTCTGGAAAAACCAGTCTGTTTGTTTTAAATCTTTCAGCACTTTCTTTAACAGACTTACAAGAAATTTGATCTGTTTCTCAGATCAAATAGCAAATGATTATGTGCTGTTCCAGCACTCCCCAGAACTTCACTGTTATTTGCTCTGTGTGTGTTAGCTACCAGATGGATCTGAGGGACCTCTGTCAGACCAAAACTTCTTAATTCCTATGCTTCTGTGACTTCTGCATAGGACTTCTGTACCTCTGCTCTGGTAATCTAGCATTACAGGTTCTCAGCAGTGTGATAAAAAGCATGTTCATAAGTGATGATCTGATTACCACTGGTTTCAAAATCCAACCTAGATACATGTCTATGCTAATAATGCCTAAGTGCAAAACCAGTCATTCAAAAAGGGCAGTCAAAATTATCTCTGAAATTTGAACAAAAATTTCAAATAAAATGTTTCTGCCATTACCCATCCACATACTTGGAAGTGGTAAAAACACGAGGTGCTGGGCATTGTTCTATACTATCTGTTTTTATATTGAGCTCACTCGAGCCTATAGTGAAGGAGGTTCATTTTTTAAAACCAAGGTATTTTTTACATTACTTCAGAGAGTCCATCCTTCTGAAGGGTTACCACACGGTCTGTTCTGAAGTTACTAACATTATAGGAGTTCAAAGAGCATGGTTCCTGTATTCTTTCTTTTGCATTTTTTCAGAGAGATTTAAAAAAATACATAATTCAAATACATAAGCCACTATATCTTTATATCTTTGCCAAAAGTGACAAACTGTCCTTTCCCCTGTACAGATATGAAAAGATGTGGTCTTGCTGCTGATCATAGGAGCTCTGTGGAAAAGAAACTGGAATAATGTTCTAAATGCAAATAGAGTATAGATGTCTTGGGCCTTTTGAAAATAACTCTCTGCATTGATTCGCTTCAGGAATAAAAGCCTATAGGACTGATTGAAAGTCAGCCACAAGCACAGAGGAACCACTGCAGATATTTTGTACAAGAGTCTTGAAGGCTTTAATAAATGTCAGCTGAGGATGGCAGGTAGGAGGAATTACCCAGAAGTTCTGTATCCCCCCACCCTCAAACCTTTTCTGATTCCATCTCCTGATGACATTCAATTTATTTTAAAAATACCCCGTTTCTGTTGTAGATGAAGATTTTGAAACTGAGGATCAAATCATTGTTTAATAAAGTGATCATCCAAGCGAGATAAAAAGAGAATGGTAACAGGCATTTTAAAAAATCTTCACCAGTGTTTTGTACTGCTTAAATACAGTCAACAAATTACATACTTTGGTTCCTTAAACATACTTCTAATGGAGAAAAGAGAGTTTTTTTAAAAAAAAGACTTAATGTGAATTTATTTGTCTAACATAGTTAGAGTACATTGTTTCTAGAGCTTTTTGTAGAAATATTAATTTATCTTACCTAATATTTAGTATGAAATCATATAATTTTGACCTTCTATAGTTACTACTTGCTAGCCTGTTTGCTTTTCACAGTGTAGGCACAGTAAAGATCTATTTGTACGATTTCACAGTGTGAGTATATACATCCATGGGGTCCTCACATTTCTGTCCAACTGGCAGTCGTGTCAAAAGATTGCCAAATACCAGTGGCCACACATAGATTTAATAGCAACTCAAATAGTCCACTACAGGGGAAGTAAGATCCAGAATACAGCAGGTGATTTGTACTTGAGACAATTGCAAAGAGAACAAATGCTGTAATTTCTTTATTACTGAGTTTAGAGTGATGAGGTTTCCTGCTTCTTTGAGTCAAGTTTGATCAAGAAGATTTTAATATTTTTCATGATCAAATTCAATTTAGGATCTTATATAAAGGATGACCATTGTCAGTTCATCCCTGATATTGTTGACTGGTGGAAAGCATCCTGCATGTTAGTTCTAATGTCTTCCTTGGAAGGGGGAGAAACTTAAAGGCATCTTTTTAGCGAAATTTAAACAAATACTTGTTTGATACAACAATGTTGTGTGCCCAGCACTGTATCATCTGGATACCCTAAAACCAGCAGACACTAAATTCACTAGATTTCATCCAGATTTTGGCATGGTAGATGTATTACAGCCATACAAGTTTATAATACATGCCAGGTGAAAGTGTCTTTCAGACACAACTTTTTTTCTCCTCATTGTGAGGAGAAAACAGTCTAGTTCCTGTTGACCACAGGGTAACAGAGAAGAACAGTAGTGCCTACTAATGGCTATATAGTTTTTAACCTAATAAAATCAGTTCAGTAAGTCTGCACAGTTCCTAAACTGATGTCATAAAACCCACATCAAATTCAACATCACTCAGCAGTTTAAGTACACGTAAGAAAGGAATGAGCATAAGGGTTTAACCACCTTTCTGCAAAGACACCACTACCAACACACTGTCAAATGATAGTTTTAGTACTCACCTTGAATGTATGTTTACATTATTATTAGTAGTGAGAAACATTCATTATGCAAGCATGGATATTAGAGCTTTTCCTCTAAGAGACAGTGGAGCTTCCTTAGTGCAAACTGCACACAAGAAACAGTTACAAAGAACAACATTCAGCTGATTTATCTTCTGCAGCAAATAAAAACTTGATATAATTCAAGGATTTCAGTGGAGGAAAGCCTCATCCTTATGGCAGAAAAACCTCATCCTTATGGCAGAAAAACCTGGCAATTTTTTCAGGATCGTTAACAGGTTGTAATAAGCACTACTGAACAGGAGAAAAAAGATAAGGAAATTGAGAGCTGGCTGTAAAAGAATGCAGTCTCTTTTGGTTTCCTAGCAAGACCAGAACTTCTGATTCTGTATCTCTTTACTATGATGGAATTGGTGCAGACTGCTTAAGATCAAGGAGAAGGAAGGAAAAAAACAACCCACCAGCAGATAAACTCAGAATGCAATTGTGAATTTAAACAAGCATTTGCAGTCTGTTATCCCTAGAGAGAATATGGAAACTGTTGAATTTTCCCATTCTTGTCCCAGCCCCACTCAGAGGCTGATTTTTAGGAAGAGAAGACAAACAAGCTGCCTGAACAGTATAACACTGTTGGAGTACAGAAAGAAGTTATATTACTTTCCCAGAATATGAAAATAATTGTTTCATCAGCAAAAGACAATAGAGCAAATGAAAAGTTAACTGCTGTTGATAATGAGAGCCTGACAGTATTGTAGATTCAAACCCAGTAAAACCTAGTGTTGATATTCAGGGCAAACTTCAAAATCAGAAGGAAAATCGGTGAATTTCTCTGGGATGAGAAGCAAGATCTTAAGCAATGGAAATTCAAAATTCAAAACAGATTAAAAGTGATCTCTAAAATTACAAGGAAAGTTACCTGAGAGCTTAGATATAGATTAAACGCCAGAATTTTTTTGGAGGGTAAGAGCAACCCAATGTTTCCTAAGTGAAGCTGCCCCCCACCCTCTATTTTAAATTAAAGTTACAGAGCACAGCGAAATACTTCCAATTTAGGAAAACAATGCAAAGATGATCGATTTCTTAAGCTATTAATTTTGTCTTTAAGGAAGAGTTATATTGTACCAGGTAGGCAGTCCTTGCAGTAAAATGCTGCACTGAATTGTTTCAAAGTCAGCCTATACAGTACATCTAGCAACTGGTAGCATTGCTTTTTGTGGTTTGTCATTCTGAGTGACCACTGCTACATTCAAAATCTTCTGAAAGCGCACATCTCTCATTCTTAAAAAGGAAAAATATCTTTGGACAAAAGCATGAACAGTCTCGCAATGGCATTGTTTCACCTCACAGCAGACATTAATCTTTGAGCAGCCGTATTACTGCTGGTAACTGCCTGATAGATGGCCAACAGCTGAGAGAAGAGGCTGTCTCCTGGTAAAGGGATGGTAGCTGCAGGACTGAGAAGTGCCCTGATGGGATTTATCATCAATAAGGTACTGGTAGGGTGCTGCCAGATCATGACTCTGAGAAGGAGTAAAAAGGAGGATTGCAAGAACAGCCTGTGAATATCCTATTTTCTACCTGTAGGTAAAGTAGGAGAACTTTTCTTTTTACTGTGAAACTTAGCTGGTAGCTCAGGGCATTCAGGAGGTGTTCTAGCCCTCAGGAATTGCCTTAGAGGAACAAGTAACAGCTAAAGAGCAGAAGCAATGGCAGTTGCTGATCATTGGGCTGCTTCTGCAGTGATTGCAGAACAAGACACATTCTGTGACATGGCAACATTAGTAAGAGGTGATACAAGAGCAACATAAAAGCAGGATACCTGATAGACCTTATGGAAGGTACAATGGCTCTTTGGCTAACTACTTTATCTTTGTAAAGCACTGAGCTGGTGTTATTGAGGGAACACTGACTTTATCCTTGTACGCAACACTTTTTAGCATGTATGTTCCTACTATTTTTCAAGAGAGGGAGGCTGGTGGGGGGAAATGAAAGAAATATTCAAGGAGAGTCAGTAAAGCTCTAAATGACAAAGCCACTACCCACCTAGCTATTTGGCTGACTTATAACAACTGATCAGAAAAGTATGGCAGGCAGAGGCCATCCACAAACTGTTAGCCGCCGACTGAGAGAATAATTTAAGAAGAAAAACTGTAACACCAAGTACTGATTGTAAAAGAGAGGACAGTACTCTTTGCCTCCTTTTCTAACAGAATAGCTGCATCTTCAGCAATTGCTTTTTTAAAGCACCATCGTTATCATCAGAATCTTGAGCACAGTCCATCGATGGAGATAAAATATTGGACATTTGATCTTTGGCATTCCTCTGCCTGGGAAGATTCTCCTCCCTACACATTTCTCATGAACAGTAATTGTGCTTAAAATTCACCACACACATACCAAAGCTGTATTAAAATGCAGCTGTCTGAGCAAAGCATCAAAAAGCTGCAAATTGTAAGGCTGACAAGAGAAGATCCATATATGAGCCTGTGACAGTAATTGCCAGGTTTATCAAGGATAAAGGGTTATATATTATATTCTCCATCTCTGTTTTGCAAAGAAAGTAATAATCTGTGTGTTTTTCATTCTATAATTCTGAAGAAATAAGCTTGGTTTTATACTCAGTGATCATGACATTTATTTATTTTTCTAAGTTCTTACAAGAGTGCTTAGAGCCATTTTTGGTTTCCCTGACAATATAAATTAAATGCCTCTGATGTACAGTTTTCTTTGATTTTAACAAGGATGATTTTTTCTTGTATAATTTTATTCTCACATTACAGATTTTGTGACAAATGTGATGTACCCATATTTGGATACATGGTTTAGTTTAGGAAAGACAACTGTAAACAGCTTTTGCTTTATGACATTCTTGTATTTGTTTTCTCTCAGAGCTACCATCTTCCTGAGGTTTACCCATGGGGAAGTAGACTAAATGCAGTAATATTCTGAAAAATCTGTTAGAGGCAGGCTTGTTTATGGTGTATCAAATATTCAAATAATGAAGTTACCTTCCTAAACCAAGACTGTGCCATTGTATTTCAATGAGAAAAGAAAAAAAAAAAAAAAAAAAAAAACCAAAACAACAAAACACCACCACTATTTATTAGACTAATAACTCTAAAACTGCTTCAAAGCAAGGAACTTGAGACGTTTAGGTTGTAGTCTTTCTTCTTTATTTTGAAGGTAGAAATAGGTTTTCCTATCTTTGCTGGTGTTGAATAGCAAGCACAAAACACTGGGAGTAGATCCACTGATCTTTCCTTTGTTTTTTTCCCCTTGACTCTTTCAGTGCTTGCTGTGTGTTACAAGAGCATGCACACGCCCTGGTACTGTAGAGCAGTTGATATCACACAGGCTTTCATCCCTGCTTATTCCCTTGGTGAGTTGTAGCAGCAGGCAGAAGGGCGGCTGTTTTTCCAAGGTTTCAATTTTTAAGTGTCTGCCTTGTGGTGGCAAATTGATGACACAGGCACAGATGTTTTTGTAACCATGAAAGACTTGTGATTCTAAATATTTCTTCTGGTTTGGTTTTTTTCCCCCTTCTTAGGAAAAAATTGCCATCTGAGAAGCAGAAACTTCCATGAGCAGTTTAATTGCAGCACCTGAAAAATGAGGCATATGTAACACCAGGTGGGATGGCCAGTTTCTTAGTCAGCTGTTTCACCTGTTAGTATTCTGGCTGACTTTATATATTTACTGTATCTTCCATTCCTTGGTCTTTACCGTCTAAATTTTCAGTTTATAACAATGAAAATACTACCCTTAATGAAATTCTCCTTTTTTAAGACAGGTGAAATTTTTCCATGTGAATTGTCTCCCTATACATATGTTACAAATCAAAAGAAACATATTCTTACAGTGTCAGTTACATTTGCAAATGTCCAAAATATGCATTTCTTTTAAGTGCTTTGACTTTAATATGAGGCAATACAACTAAATAAGTTTAATGAATCCCAGTAATACCAATTCAACTCCTGTTAAGAAATAGAAACATATCTGTTGATTTTTCCTCACTTCATTCACCGTCAGTGTACATATCTGTAAGTCAAAAATTGGTTAAAGGTCAACGCTTTATACTGCCTGGGAATTTGAGAAGTCCTGTGTTAGTTACAATCTTGACATCCTTGGACAACCAGAAAAAAGGAATATGTGGTTCACTGGTAAAGCAGGAGATGTTGAATATACAAAACCACATAATTCACATGTATTTACATCATGATTTTGATAAAAATAAATCAACCACAAGGTAAGTACTAAGGTAGCTGGGAAAGAAATAAGCATTTATTAACATTACTGTAGTTGTTTTATGACCACATTGTAGAATCTCAGGAAGAATTCACTTCTAACACTGGAAAAGAACTTCACTGGAGCAAAGTTATCTCATCCTATTCTTTCTTTAACTCCACTAACCTGACTGCTTTGTACTTAATCCAAAACCAATTTGAGCAAATAGAATCAACTCTTCCTGAAAGGAGTTCAGACTAGACTCTAAATTAACCACAAAAAAATAATGATAACATAAATTTAGCTAATTTTTACAATATATATTGCAAATATATATTTGGTGACATTTGGTGTTTTGTCTGTTAGAAGTATGTTTTTCAAGTTTGTGAACTTATTAAATAAAAGGACAGAATTTAGCATATTTTATACTTAAAACCTGTAAAATAATGTCAAATTATATTAATTTCTTTTACACAACACCTTCTCAAGCACCAAACTCAGAGTTTATGGATATTGTATTATAAGATAAATTTAACATTGTATAACCCATATGGTATGTTTAAGACAGTTGATTTTTGTTTCTCTTTATTTCACTGAGTTATATGAGCATTAAATTGATATAATGGAGCAGTGGATGTGGCTCAGAGATTATGCAGACTTTATCGTGACTTTATGCTAGATAAAAATAAGGCAATTGAAACATTTATATTCAGAAGAAAGCAGCTCAACTCTGATAAAATGAAACTCAGCAACTTTACTTTTGCAGGAAAGCATTTGTTCCTTTCAGAAATGCCAGAAAGTAAATTACACTTAATTAATCAAACTTTGAGTGATTCCCAATTAGTTTCCTACAGTTCTTCTATGACAGCTCTTTCCATTATTACAGAGTGTGAAAACAATAAGCAAAAGAGAATGACAATACATAATAACCAGGAAAAATTCAAATTTTATAACTTTGTGAAACACTCTCTCTTTTTCATACTCTTAGTGCTTGCTTGTAAGTAAAAAAACCTGTAAAGTCCAAAATTAGGCTTGTGTACACAACTCAAGTAACATCTATTCAAAATGGCACTTTCCACCAGTGAAGGGACTTACACAAGCAATGACACAGAGAGCTCTCTTGCCCCTGTGACATACTATAGGATGGGAAAGAAAAAATACTTTTAATTTTAAATGGAATCTTAATTTCCATGTGTTCTAATTTCCCTAAGTAAAAATATCTTCTCGGAGGAATTCTGTTCTTGTTCTTGTTCATCCCGCTCTTGCTGTTAAAGCAAGTGGAATCATAGAAATTGACCCTCAGTGTTTTCCTTTCTATCTTGTAGAGAACTGAGACATTTAATCTGAGATAAAAAAAGCAGATAGGAAGTAAAAATATAACTCATAAGAGTCGGTACTTCCACAAACAATAGCTAAGCTGAAAAAGTAGAGATATTTGCAATAACAGGCCCATTCTTCCTACTGCATAAGTGGAATTTGTAGTTATTCTTTGTAGAATGTCAGCTCTGCCACTGTAGAAGAAACATTTCCAGAAAGGAGCACTATAATTTCTTTCTCTGTGTCAAATGCTACTGGTGTCTCCCATATGAGCAGATCACTGATGCACTCATTTTCAGTTGCATCTCCCTGACATTGAGACTTCTCTGTAGATGTGCAAGTGCTTCAGCAAGTGATGAGCAGAAATCAGTTTATTTGTTTTTAATGTAATATAATATAAATTTACTTCTTAATTTTCTAGAAGCCAAGCCAAAGTAATTCTCAGCAGTTCTGCCTTACTTCTCTCTGATTTTGTTCTTTTAAAAAAAGAAAATAAAAATGATTGAATAAAGCCTATCTTCAGAGTGTTACTGATTCTCAATGCTTAATCATTTCCATCTTAACCT
The DNA here is from genome assembly GCF_025592945.1 of Manacus candei. Taxonomy (NCBI): domain Eukaryota; kingdom Metazoa; phylum Chordata; class Aves; order Passeriformes; family Pipridae; genus Manacus; species Manacus candei. Next base: position 32,874,870 of record NW_026138097.1, on the reverse strand, counting down.
TTAGCTGATTTTAACAGTAACATCCTTTGCACTACTGTTCTGGTTCCCATGTTGGAACAGTTAATTGCTATATGGATTGCATATGTGCTTGCAACCCTCTGATCTAAAAGTAGCATCTGGAAATTCAGCTTTATTTTTTATTTTGCTCCTTTTACAGGAAATCTTTTATATCATACCCATATGTGCAGGCAGCTTTCAAATCTCTATATCGTTGACAGCTGCTAAGTCTAGGAAGGAGGCTGCTGAAAACATGTGCATTGTAAGACATGCACTTCTTTACTAAGCACAGCTTCTTGCTCAACAGTGTCTCCTCATGGAGCAGAATGGAAAAACATGGAAAATTATTTGCGAAAAAATGGGCGAGAGAAGGTATGTGGGGGAACCCTATAGTTACCAGAGAAAATAATTCACAAATGATGAAGAGCTGGTAAAATTTCTGGAAAGTTTCTCAGACTACTAGCAACACAATAATAGTTATCTTCTGCCTTTCCATGTATTTTCTATCATCTCTCTACTCAAGGATAAACATCAAAACAATAGCATTTGAAGTGGTCTAAAACTTTCAGCACTGAAATTTTCTAAAATTATAAACTCACCTTAGGATGGAACAACTTAGGTTGTTCTCCACAAAGAAAAAAAATACTATACAGTCACACTATGAACATACAGACATTGAGGCAGGAGTAGCAGCATATTATCCTTGAAAGCTAAGGAGCACCTTACAAGTTATGTGTCAGGATCCCCTTTCAGATGGCAAATGGAGCAGTTATGGTGAGAGGCAGGAATATGAATGAGTTGAACCTACAAAAATAATCTCATATGTTCAGTGAAAAAAAAAAAAAAAGAGTGATTTTTAAGATATTAGCATTTGACCACTGTAAAATCCACATTCAGGAAAAATACCATTCAGTCTCCAAGCTAAACAAGATACAAAGGCATGGTGGCTGCATTTTACTATAAAATTTTTTGCGCTCTAGTACAGTGTTGTTGCAAGGTTGAGATAGTTCTGTATATCAGTTTCTTCTGCTTGCAAATGTTAAGAGGGGCATATCTGACAAACAGAGGTTCAAACTTGTAGTAAGAATTATGATCAGTCTAAAGGGAGAACTTTTGTGAAGAACAGGGATTTCTGCAAAATTTGTTTGAGCCACTCTTGACACTTTTGCGCTGGAGTTGGTAGGTACAAATTGTGATCGGTCAGTGGCAAGATCTATCCTGTTAGTGGTTGTGAGCTGAGAGGAAAGGTGTCTGTCTCTTTTCTCAAGTAAAAAGTGATAGGTTTAGAAGAAATGGACATGAATAAATGGCCTTAACTTGCTCCAGAGAAGTTTGGACTGAACATTAGGAAAAATTTCACCACTGAAAGGGCCAGAGCCTTGGAACAAGCCACACAGAGAAGTGGGCATCCTTAGACGTATTTATTAGATGTGTAGGACACGGTTTAATGGTGGTCTTGGCAGTGTTAGGTTGAACTCGATGATCTTAAAGGTCTTTTCCAACCTTTTTATGGTTCTATTCTGCTGATGCTGCTGGTGCACTCATGTGAGTGAGGTAGACACTCCTCGGGCAGAATAACAGTGAACTGAAGTTTCACCTTATGGCTCCAAGTATGACACTGACATGCAAAATTACAGCAACAGCTTGGAGATGAAGTCAAGAAGTACTAAGGGTCTGTATTTAGTTTTGAACAAATAATGAGGGTGAATAGCTTCCAGTACCTTTTTACAGGAAATAAATGTTTCAGCTCTGAGAGACTATGAATAACACCAATCTTCCTTCAGACCCAGATAGTCGTTATCTTTATCCTGAGGGTGCCTAATGGTATTTATATTTGACATTTTAAACATACAAGTATCCTTCTGCTTCATCCTCTGCAACACAACTTGCCAAGGATGTTTAAACCCCATGTCAGCGCTCACATTTGGCTACTGTAAACAGTCAGAGACCTTCACAATTGATAGAAAATCCCTGCCTTCCCCAGGAGCTCATGGAGCTGAGGTTGCTACAGTGCAGCTTTTTGGGCCACCTGAAGTCCAGAAAGGTGTTACTTATCTGTCATGGGATTGCAAGTTAATACTATAATGAGGCCACTTTAGCCTGATATTCCTTCTCCCTGCTCCCTCCCATTGCACCCAGGAAGTCGAGGAACCCCTTTCATAAAGTATCTTTAATATGTGAAGCTGTTTAAAAGGTATTTTTGATCAATGGGTTCACCTTTATTAATGAAAATCTAAATTGTTTTAAAAATATAATCCTGGGAACACTTTTTACATGTTTTTTGTTTTTTTTTTTTAGCAAATACATTGTAAAGCAAGGCTTTAGCCTTATATTCTGCAAAGAAAACAGCAGACCCTTATGCAACAGTGTCTGTTGGAGAGCAAAATGATTTGGGAAAACATTATTTTGTGGCCTTCCCATCTGCCATTGGTCATGGCCGTGCTGATAAATGATTTTTTAATAAAAAAGCTGAAAACTTCAGGAACTATTTCATTCTGTGAGATCTATAACCATGAAAAAGATCAAATATAATTCCTCAGAACAAGGAAAATATTTAGGAAGCAGAAAATACTACTAAACTTCTGATGCCTCTAGAATTTCTAGAAGTCATCTCAGTGAGGAGGAAAGGGATACTATAAACACCATCAGTCTCAAGATTTCCTGTAGCTCTTTCTGGGTGGTCCAAAGCCATTAGCCATGAGTGGTTTTCAGAGCTGAGCATGTAAGATTTAGCTGAGTTTACATTTTTCCAGTTTGAACCCCTTTGAGTGGCACGATAGACTTGAAAATATAAAGCAGATCTGAACACTCAAGATTTAGCATAGATTTGACCTAATATCAAAGTGATTCTAAATGCCCACTAGCTGGTCAAGTGTAGAATCCAGTGGGCATTGAGTCCTAGACACCACTCTCAGTGTGTCTTAAGTAGGGGTGGTTTCTTCATTCAGCTAGAGATCCTGTTGAGTTCTCCATCTGACTTAGAAGGGAGGAACATCCAGTGCAGCCATATATTTCCTTTGCAGTTTGATCAAGTAATGAAAAACAAAAAAAACAATATACTTGGCAATAATCTTTCAAAAGGAAAACTGTTAGGAGACCTAAAATACTGGAAAATCCTGTTGAAATTCATAGCATTAAGCATGGAAAGAATATTTAAAATAATTTCAATTAAATCTAGAACTAACATGTAGAACATTTAGTACTCAAATACTAGTTTGTTGTACTGTGATAAACAGAGTGTCCAAGGGGCCTTTTCGTAAATTTGGAGTCTAAAACATGCCTCTTCAAACGTGAAAACTCTGGGTAGGAATGAAACTATTGGATATTTCTGGCATACCAACCAAGCTATAGATGATGCAAGGGAGCAAGAATAGAAGAAAGGAAGGATAATAGATTTGGAACAATATGTTAGTCTCTGTTTAGTAGGTAATAATGTCAGAAAGACTTTTAAAAGAAATCTTTAAAAAGTAATTTTTGTTCTGTCTCTCTTTTAGAAAGCATCTAATTCTCTCAATTAATTGGTTTGAATGACATTTGTAAACTAATGAGCTACAGGTGTCCAACTCTATAAGCTGCAGTCAGAAAAACATGGCTTACTTACTTATCAGTTCTTTACAAGGGAAAAGTAAACCCCAAAACTTTTTATATGTTCTTTTTATTTGTTTAGTTCCTTCTAACTTTGCAAAAATCTTTAGCTCCATCTTCAGAGCAGTAATGTGTATGCACTTTCAAACCAGAGAAGTAGGAATCTCTTAAACATATCTGCTAAACAATGCACTGGAGAGTAACACAGCACAAATTTTTTGAAATAATGTTGAAAACAGGAGAGAATTTAAACCAATTACGAGGTAGAAAACTTTAAAGTACAGCAGTTCCTGTTTTGTCCTGATTGGTCCTGATGCTGGCAGTTACTTGTGCTAAATTGGTTTGAGGAGTTCTCATGTGCCCCAAACATACATTTGTGTAAATACCTGCGTGAACAAGGGTATATTTTACCAGGATTCACCTACAAGATCACTGAAAAACTTTTGGCTGGTCTGGGAGGGAGAAGGAGTAAGGAGTGCAGTGAAAAACAGTGATGTATTTAATCCAGTAAGTTACTGGGTACTGAGCTGAAGGACTGCTGAAAATTGACACTCAGCTGTTGATAGCAGAAGCTGAATACTTAGTAGCCAACCATTTGAAAATAGGAAAGCCATCATTTGGCAGAATTAATGGGCCTGTTGTCAGCTGCATGAGAGCTGGGTTATAGAGTAATAAGGCTAAGGTAGTCAGAGGACTATAGAATAAACTAATTCTCAACTGAGATTATGGTTGCTTTAAATGTTAGTACTTTAAAGGCATTTCATCACTTGTCTCTAAGTGCCTGGTCTGCTTTTAGCAATGGCTTCTTTTGTCCCCCCATCCCACCAGCACAGCTTCAGTCTGAGATCAGGCAGGGCTATGACCTGTGCTGCTGAGAACTTTACACACCTGCCTGAACTGCCAGCGAACATGAGCAAGTCTATTTGGTTTATTACTATTTCAGTTCCTCAGCTTCCTGTGTTTCCAGAACCCACTTCATGCAAATAACTCTTGCAGATGCATAGATCTTTGGGATCTAGCTTCACTGTACCCACATGGGTGTTGAAGAACAGACTTAAATCTCTACAGCCTTAATGTAAACAAACACATTCAGCTTAATATGCTTTAAGTCCAACTTTAATAAAGCAAACTTCCTCTTTTCAAATTCAGCAAAGTATTGCATACTGTAATTAAAAAGCCATTGATGATAAAGAACATTAATGTTTGCATCTTTTTTTAATAAAGGCTAATTAAAGCAAATTTAAGTTTTAATAATAGCTAGGAGAATAGTACTTAAGACAATTCGAATTAAGCTGGACACATTATGTTCAAGACAAGTGTCCCAAAGCAACCCTTACTAATTGCCATTCCTGCAGAATGTAATTTGTTCAGACTTAGAATTTGCTTGTTATCTCTTCATCTCTCCTCCAAAGTAAGGCTGTAAAAAATAGCTTTAACACTTATGAACTTGCCCTTGCTCCCATTGATTTGGGGTTGTGCAAAGAATGGTTGAACTGGTTTCAGTCAAACATTGAAAGCTATTAAAACCATAATAAGCTTCTGAGCTACCTAATAAATCTGCTCCTGACATGCCTGTTGTTACTGATCTCTTTCTTTATGGGTCACAAACAGCGTGTTCAACTCAGCTGGTACTTTCTTTTTTACCTGTCAAATGCAAGTCTGCCTAACAACAGAAGGACAGATAAGGTGATTCAGTGTCTCTAATAACAAATAAGTAGTTAAAATAGAAAGTGGAGAAGGCATGTGTATGATGTGACAAACCAGCAGGAGCTCTGGTACCTCAAATTTATCTCTCTGTAAATGTTGGATTGTGCCAAATACTGTAGGGACTATATTAACTCATCCCTAAAAGTAAGCAATACCCTACCAGTGAAAAAAAGGCAGCAAACGCATGTGTGGGATTTCTCCTCTAGTTAGCAAAAAGATAAATGTTTCTGGAAAATAAATAAATTCCAAGTTATCTTCTCTGACAGTAATTCAGGGAACTGAAGAGTATTATGCAGAGGCTTGAAGGTCACCTTTTATGGGTCAAAGTTTTAATAGGAAATACATCTACTCTCCCAGTCCTCCAGAAACGTGAAGAAAAAGCATGATCTCTTAGGAAAAGAGAAAAAGTCATATGACAGAAAAACTGGTAATACCAGCCTTCAGACAATTCCCTGTTCTGAAACTGAAGTCAAATCATAAAGGCTGCCCTGGTCAGCAGAGAGAGCATTTCCTAGGATCCACATATTCTCATCTCCTGATAAATTTCTCTGTACTGTACTCTAAATTAGAGTGTGTGCATAGTAATAGTGGCCCTTCAAAAATGCCCAGAAACCTGAAATAACTCTTCCCATGTTTAAAATGTAGTGAAGGAAAAAAGAGAGATTGAAACAGTGGTCAGACAGGCAAATTATTTATGCCATATATATAGGTGTGATACTCTTAATATTAACTAGACTTAGTTTTTAATTGGATTTATTTCTTGGTTTCATATAATGTTTTTTTAAATAAGTGAAAGTCATTGTTTCCACTTTATTTATGTTTATTTTTAAGAATATTCTTTCTAGAAGAAAGTTGGTGTTCTCTAGCTCTTAATTCTGGTTTTAATTACCAGATGCCAATCTGATTGTGTTAGCAAATTGATATAAAGTGAGAGGGATACATAAGATAGAACTTGCAGTTTGAGGGCTGATGGGCGTTAATAGATACACTTATTGAAGTATTAATACTACTGTGACTTTGTATGTAGTGCATTGCAAATGTCTGCTCATGCTCTTCTGATAGCTAGTAGAATCTCATGGCAAAAATACAATGTGGATGGCTGAAATAAGGTAGTTATTTTATATAGCTGCATACAATAATTTTAACATTTTGCTGACTAGTAGATTTTGAGTGGGAGGAACATTCAACAAACACTCTAGAGACACCTATTCTAGAGACATAACGATGCCAATAACATGGTTCAAACTGCTAAAGAAAATGTTTGTCTGGGACAAACACTTCTAAATACAGCATGCCAAGAATTGCACTCAATGATACTTGGAAGTCCCTTCCAACTCAGGATACTCTTATGATTCCATGAAAATTCAGGCACAACCAGAATAATTGTGCCAGCCATTTTCATCTTGTCTCCTAGATAAAAAATTAAATCAGGGAGCAGAAACTTCATGGTATCAACCTTCCATATCTCATGCGATGAGCCAGCCTGCAAACTCTTCTACAAAGATGTTTTCACATGGCTTCAAATTTTCACCATTGCAGTAGCCTATCTCTTCTATCACCTAAGACAAATGAGACATAATGAAAGTCACAAAAAAGGGAAAGCAGTGCCTCACTCTCCCTCTGAATTTCACTGCATGTGGGCTGCTGCAAAGCTGCAAAGTCTTTCAGCACAGATGTTGGGAATCTCCAAAATCTCTACTTCCGCTGTCTCAGACTACACTGATGATGCAGCTTAGTACAACAGCTTGATGAGACAATTTTGAGGAGTGTAGACAATGCTTGTTAGCATTAAAAAATACCAAAATAGCAATATACAAACATTTGCATCCTTTGACCCCTTAATGTTCCAGGATAAATAATAATCTAGCCCTTCAGTAAGCTATTTCTGTTTCATATCACCACAACTTCATTTTTTACTTGCATATCAGACAGCATTTGCTCTCTGTCAGTTTGAGTGCTTTGAGAAGGTACAAATCCCCGTGTACATCAATGAATAGAGGAAACAGAAATCTAGAAATGTGAACCAATCTGAGAAAATTCATGCTGGAAATCACTTAAATAAACAGGAATATTGGTTTAGTAGGAGAGAGGTTTTCTATTTAGCAAGGTATGTTGCCTTTCATTCAAAATCCTTTTAGGAAGTATGTCCCAATTCACTTCTTTAAAGTGACTATGGGAAGGTGCTGCATTGAAATAGTGTGTCTAGCTCCTAAAACATTGCCCATACCAGGCACAAAAGGGTGACATTATTTACTCCTAACATGTAAGAATAAATTGATTTTACATATACAGTTCTAGCACCCATTTCTCTGAGTGGAGCTGTAAGCATGCTGTGGATTAAATTATAAAAAATAATAGAAGCTAGAAAGTGCATAGTTTTACCTATGCTGCTTTTCTACATAATATGTGTATGCATAGAAGACTGTTGTCCCTTTTTTTCCTGTAGTAAGGACAGGAAAATAGGAGCTTTTAGTAGGGTTCGCAGAACCAGGTTTTTCTACCAAGAAGCAGTGGTTGCAGCAAGTGCATAATTGCTCCTCACGCTGCTGAATCTATCTTTAGAGATTTCACAAGCTCCACTTGCTTGCAAATTTGGAATTCTTTTTGTTGTTTCCCCTTGTTCTTACGTTGCATTATACATCATTCCATTAGTCCAGAGCTTAGTGCTCACTGAACTGTCATCATTCTTTTTTGTGCTTAATAATGTTTACTAAGGTTTTAACAGTATTCTTGCACACAATAACTGTAGCTAACAGACGAAAAACAGCCATTTCAGTGCAAGACCATTAGCTTACATATCCTTGAGACATTTTTTATAAAGTGTAAGTTAAGGAGGAAGTAACCATGCATGTTAATTGGAAATAAACAAAAAATATATTACTGGCATGTATTCTGATGCAGCAAAATGCATCAGAATGCATCAGTTGCATCACAATGCAACTTAAGCACTGCAATTAATAGGTTCACCTCATTAGGAATATTTAGGTGCTTTATAGTCTTGCTTAAGAGGTCTGCATAAGTCATTCTGATGATCAGATGTAACTCAGGGTACTCTCGTAGTACTCAAGAGACTGACAGAAAATTGTATGCCCCTTTTTTCTTCACTGTACACAAGCTTTCTAGAACATCATTGTTCCCTGCATCTACACGGGCAGTCTTTCAATGAAACCAGCATATGTAATTCAGTGCCAGAGAACGGGCATATCTGGCATCACCAGCAGTCTCCTAGTAACCAAGCTTTCTTTGAAGTCTAGTAGCAAACGTTTCCAGAAGAGTCAAAGCTCTTTTCTGCAGAAATACAGAGCAAATCAAGGAGGCAAAAAGCTGTTTATGTGGCCAGAAACTGTTGCCTGTAAACCCAGAGGAGGCTGGAAGCGTGACAAACTGCTGCCACCTGCTGCTGGTTCATTTTCAGCCACCGAAGCTCCAGCAAACCAAATTCGCAGCAGCCAGCAGAAATTGCAGATCATCTCGTTCTTTAGGGGAAAAGGGAAGAAACAACCTGCTGTATTTATCCCAAGAGTAAGCAAGCACTGATTAGACCTAAGGCACTAGTGCCAGTCCTGTGGTTGGTAGCATTCAGTACCTTGGCTTTTCTACCCTGCAATCACCACTCTGTCAGTTACTTAACTGTGTGACCTTGAGAAAGCAAATTAAGCTTTTTAATGGTTTTTTTCCAAACAGTAAAAGTGAAATAAAACTTCTAGGGTTTTTTTTTTTCAGGAGTTTCTAAAAACGCTGAATACTTTGATGTGGCTGCTTAGGAGTGTGTTTTTATTATTATCTTTACATCTTAATTCTTTCAGAAAGCTATTTTAATAAAGTTCCCATTGTAATAACATTTTCAAGCTTTATTACTAAGCAACTGTAAGGCAGTTAGTCTGCTCCAATTGTATGCATAATAGGGAGGTCATCAAAAAAATGACAGGATGCATCTGGAGATCTGCTTTTTAAATATGTCAGCAGCCATTGAATTTCAATTCATTGAATCATTGAATTTCAATCAAACTCAGAGCTCAAGTTAACATGCTCCATGTTTATTAATAGGTGCCAATTCATGAAGCCCCACAGTCTACTAGAGGCAATATGAGTGTGATACATACTAGCCACATAGCTAAGAGCTCTGAGTATTTTTGCTACCTGTAGGTATCACATATTTTTTAAGGAAATCCTCCCCTGTTTGTGACGCTGTAATATAAACTGTCCTGATCTCATTGTCAAGTGTGGAAATGTGAACCACAGAAGTGGAACTGCCAGGAGGGGATTTTCTGTGATCGAGACAGAGTTCTCTATGAGGGGGAATTTGATGGCCCTGGTTGAAGGTGAAGGTCCCCAAGCTGGCAGCTCTCTCAGAGACAGCAGCAAAATCCTGGAGCTCTCAGTGTTGCGGGTGACCTGGAGCCTGATCATAAAATCATAGAATCAGAAAGGTTAGGAAAGAATTTTTAAGATCATAGAGTCCAACCATTAACCCAGCACCACTATATTCATCACTAAATCATATCCCCAGGTGTCACATCCACATGCATTTTGAATATTTCCAGGGATGGTGACTCTACCACTTCCCTGGGCAGCCTGTTCCACTCCCTGATCACCTTTTCAGGGAAGAATTTTTTCCTAATACCTAATCTAAACCTCACCTGGCACAACTTGAGGCCCTTTGCTCTGATCCTATCACTTGTTACTTGGGACAAGATATCAACCCCCACCTGCCTACAGCCTCCTCTCAGGCAGTTGTAGAGAACGATAAGGTTTCCCCTGAGCTTCCTTTTTTCCAGGCTAAATAACCCCTACTCCCTCAGCTGTTCCTCATAAGGTTTGTGTTCCAGACCCTTCACCAGCTTCATTGCCCTTCTCTGGACATGTTCCAGCACATTAATGTCCTTCTTGCAGTGAGGGGCCCAAAAATGGGCTCAGTTGTATTGGATCTAGCTGGAATGAAGCTAATTTTGCTCACGGCAGCCCTGGTAGTGCTGTGCTTTGCATTGGTAGCTAGAAAGGTGTTGGTAACACACCAGTGTTTTGGCTACTTCTGAGCAGCTTCACCTGCTGATGGAAAGTAGAGAATAAACTATCTGGTTTCTTTCTTAGCATGTGCAACCTTTCACATTGACTTTAGTAAATTACCTTATCCAGACCTACAAGTCTTTTACCTACAAGTTTTTTCTTCTCCTGCCTTGCTGAGGAGGGGGAGTGATAGAGCAGATTGGACACCTGCTGTCCAGACAAGGTCAATTCACCACAACAGTATTTGAGGTGCAGCCTCACCAGTGCCGAGAACAGGGGGACAGTCACTGCCCTCGTCTTTCTGGCCACACTATTTCTGATAAAAGCCAGGATGCCATTGGCCTTCTTGGCCACCTGGGCACATTGCTGGCTCATGTTCAGCTGGATATCAGCCCCTAAGGTCCTTTTCTGCTGGGCAACTTTCCAAGCCTGGAGAAATGCATGTGGTTGTTGTGTCCCAACGGCAGGACCCAACACTTGGACTTGTTGAACCTCATACAACTGGCCTCAGCCTGTCAATCCAGTCTGTCCAGATCCCTCTGCAGAGCCTTCTAACCCTACAATAGACCAATACTTTCATCCCACTTGGTGTATTCGGCAAAGTTACTGAGAGTGCAATCTATTCCCTTGTCCAGATCATGGATAAAGATACTAAACAAGACTGAACCCTGGAGAATACCACTTGTGACTGGCCAGCAGCTGGGTTTAATTCCATTCACCATCACTCGCTGGACTCATCCATCCAGACCCAGAGAACATGTGTTCAAGCCATGAGCAGCTTGAACACTCAGGTATTTATTTAGTTAGGCTTCTGAAGGCTCCACATGCTTACTACAAGGCAAGTATTCTTTTGATCTGAAAGAGATCAAAATAGACATGAAGTACACTAATTTTATCTCCATAAAGCAATATGTTTGTCCACATATTTTTAATCATTATTTCAAAACCAAATATTTGTAAGGTCAGCACCATTGAAAGATGCTCAGATGCGTTTCTGCTATACATAAAACAAGCTGCAGATATAAGGCATTCTGTGACTGTTTATGTTTGTGATTTCTGTACTGTTTTAGGCAAATGAGCAAGTTTGGACAATGCTGTCTGCACTCAATACCATTTAAAAAAAAGTATCCTGGGGATAAACTGCCCACTGGCAATGTGCAGCTACTTCAGGGAGCTGAGTTTCTTATTCCCCACCTTTATGTCAAATAACCAAGGCCTGTGCCTCTGTTGCTCCTTTAATTACTTCAATTTTCAGATAGAAATTGTATTTAAATGGTGGTATTTGTTCCATATCTGTGGTTTTTTTAACCATAATCAAAAGCAATATACAGAGGTTGCTGCCTATGATAAGAGCATCTTAGAGCCTCTTGGCTTTTTCAGATCAAAATGAACTCCAGGAAATCCCAGGGACATTCGTGGTGTAGCATCAAACACTACCACTGTTGTAGGATGAGTAATATATTTCTCAGCGTGACAAATTCTGCCATAACTGACTTCTTCTCACTTCCTATCCATGGGGAATTTAAAAAATACAAGTTTATTTTAAGAAAAAAAACCTCTGTCTCTTCTTTCTACTGTGGAAGAAGGGTAATTCATCCCCTATGTACAAACAAGTGATAGCACCTTTAGTTTCAGCCAGAAAAGTTTCCATTAGTCAACTCAGTACCACAAGCTAGAAATTTTATCTTTATTCGAAGAGCAGCTGGGGTGTGAAGAAATTGCTATTGGCAGTTCTAGTAAGGGTTTTTGTTATCTATCACTGTTGCCCAGAGTGTAAAACAAAAGCATTATCCAAGATCTCATTAATATGGAGATTTTTAGGGTAAAGTGATTAATTTTTAATGTCGTTGGAATGTACACCAGTTTTTTTGTTTTCAGCTTGGAGCATAAGCACAAAAAACAAGGGAAAGAGACTTCTATTTGTTTGTTGTCACACTGGAGTAAGGTATTGCCATTCTCTGCTGCCAGCCACCTGTCTTACCTTGAATGAGTCACTTGAATCTTCAGTACCCATGTTTCTGTAAGAAAGAGAGAAACCTGCATCACTTTGTAAGCAAATCTCTCTGAGCACTAAATAAATACTCAAGGGTCCCTGGTTAATCTCTGAAACATTCTAAGGCCTGTTCATGTGATACTTTCACCTCAGCTGAATATTAATAGACATCAGAAATTCTCAGAAAGTATAATCTTTTGAGATTTTCATGGAAACTGGTCATCACATGCCCAAAGGACTTGTAGAGTAGTTCATCTAAGCCACTGAGACATCTCAAGTTTCATGTCTTCAACCTGTAGGTCCACAGAAGAACAGACTTGTCTGCTCCTTTTGGAGCTGGAAATGGCACTTTCCAGGGAGGAGGTATACACATACCAGCTGTTGGAAAGTTGTGCTGGGTTTCATTCCTTATTTTTTGTTTCTTCTTTCCACAATTCTTACTGATAATGTTGTGATACAGATTTTTTAATTTTTGTTCCCATTACAAAGTTATATAATGATTCTTATTCATGAGAGGAGCAGCAGAGCAGGATGCAATATTGATATTAGGCTAGCCTACAGCAGGAAAGGTGAAGATCTCTGGACAGCTGCAGATGGGTTAATTAATTGGAGTAGATCAGGCATCAGCTCCTTCTGTTAGAGTCCTATCACAATGCCTTATCGCACAACCAGTCACTGAGGTTGGATGGCACCTCTGGAAATGTTCTAGTCCAAGCTCTCTGCTCAAAGTAGGGTCACCAAAAGCAGGTTGCTCAGGGTCATGTCCACTTGGGTTTTGAACATCTTAAAGGATGAAGGACGGGGTTTTTGTGTTGAACCACCCACACAGTACAGTGGTTAGTTTTTTTCCTTAAGTGGAACTGTCATAATTAATTTTTGTGATTATTGTTTCTCTTGTCCTGTCACTGATTCTGTCTGGATTCATCTTTTTTACTGCTTCCCTCATCAGGTTCCAGCTCTTTTAGCTTTTTCTCATACAACACATGTTCAGTGCCTTAATCATCTTTCTGACCCTTTTCCAACTTGCTCCAGTACATCCCTGTTTTCCTTGCACTGGATCTGGATTCCAGACGTGTCTCACCAGTGCGGCGTAGATGGGGAGAATTACATCCCTTTACCTACTGGCAAAACTTTTCCTATTATAGGCCAGGATGCCACTGATACCCTTTACAGCAAGGGTGAATTGCTGGATTACGTTCAACTTTGTGTCCACCAGGACACCCAGGTCCTCTCCTGTCAACCTGTTCTTTAGTCACTCAGCCCAAATATGTACCACTGCATGAGGCTATTCCCTCTGAGTTATGGGACCGGGCATTTTATTTTGTAGAACTTCATGAGGCTTCTCAGCCCATTTCTGCAGCCTGCCAGTGTCCCTTCTGAATGGCAACATAACTGGGTACTGTATCAGACACTACTCCAAAGTTTCATATCATCTACAAACCTGCCAAAGGTGTGTTCAGTTCCATTATTCAGGTAGTCAATGATGTTGTCAAATGGTACTGGCCCCAGCACCAGGCCCTGGGGTACACCATTACAGACAAAGCTCTAGGTGGAGATCATGCCACTGATAACAATCCTCTGAACTTGGCATATCAGGCAGTTCTCAGCCCACCTTGCTGTCCACTAATCTGTTCTGTTTGTCTCAGATTGTCTACGAAGAAGTTTTGAGAGACAGTGTCTTACTAAATTTGAGCTATATAACATCCACTTGTTACTTACTTATTTCAGTGTACTAAGTTCAAAATACAAAAATATATGAGATGTCATAAATATAATAAAATATCTTTAATTGAGATGCATGACCTTTCTTAGATTTGTTCGCTCCAACACAGCCGGTGTTTTGGGATAGTCAAACTAGCTTTACTGGTGTGCAACAAATTTCCCTGATTACAACAGATGAAAAATATCGCTTAGGCAATTGGAAGTGAGGATTGTCAAGGTCATGGTGCTGATTATGGAATGCTTTTCAATGTCTCTCTCCTGATGTGCTAAGTTGCTATAGTGATTATCCATCTGCTTTTACAGCAACTTCATAAACATCACGGAAAGTTAATCCATTTGCCTGTAATATTCATTCTGAATATTAAACTGTTATATGAAAGAGGGTGATACTTGACACGTCTAGTTCATTAAAGGTTTCCCTGGACAGATCTGAAATGATATTACAGGGCGTTTTGAGCTGTAGACAAAAGTTTTTCAAACCTGCTAAGCAGAGTAAGGAAATTACCCATGTAAACAAAAACAGCAATTTCTACTGATGAATCTTAATCAGAATTTCTGAATGATGCTGTAGACTGTAGTACATATACAGCCATAGAAAACACCACAGTGTAGTGTTTATTCTTTTCATGATATGGGTTTTGTCATAATATAGTATCAATGCACAATTTGAGGATCATGTCTTTGTATCAATTTAGCTAAGGAGCCCTGCATATTAGGACCTGACATCTATTAACCACAAAAAACGTATAGCGACCTAGAAGATTCTGTAGTTCAGGAAGAATTGCAAGGGACATCTTAGAGGACAGAGAACCTTTTTTCCCCTTAACTTGTTGTGTTTCAGTTCTCTTTTCTTGTAACATAAAGTACAGATAATAAAATAATAACTTTCTTGAGCTCTTGAAGAGCACTTTAATCAGTAGATATCCTTACAGTTTGCAAGTAAACACCTCTGTATCATTGCAAACATAGTAGGGTAGATCCCAGAATTATGTATAATTTCATAGCGTCTGTGTATGTCTGTGTAGGTAGTCATGCAGATAAGAGTATTTTGTTTGTTCCTTTTAAAACATTGGTAGAGTTGCTTTTAATTCCTGTTAGTTATAGTTTTAACTTGAAATTACTCTGCATAGGACTTTGGAAATAATAGGTAAGATTTTCAGATAACTCTTAGATAAATGAGTCGTGCTGTGATAGAAAATTTCAGTCCCAAAGAGACTTTCTGTTTTGTGTTGTGGCTTCTTGCACAGCAGGATAAAGTTCCAGAATTGGAGATCATGAACATCCCTTTGATGCAACAAATAGATAATTTTGCCTGATCCAAAACCAATTAAAAGCAACTCAGCTTTAAGTCATGCTTGAGCAGAAACTATAAATTGGGAAGAGATCATAGCATCTTGCAAGGCATCCAACTGTTAGATCTTGATAAATATATTTCTTCCTAGCCAGGTGTTTCATGGTTTATAGTTTCACTTCAAGTTCTTTAAGGGAGTTGACAGGGGACCTCTCAAAAAGAAAATAACTTCTTCCAGTCCCTAAAATAAAAGGGAAAAGGAATCAGACTCACTTTGTGGCAAATTGTCAATAGCAGTTTGATATTTTGCAGCCTACTCTGAGGAATGCGAAATTACTTAAAATGTTTAAAACTGTCACCTTTTCCTGATGCAGAAAGCATCCATAGATGGACTGTGGAAAGCAGGATGACGTTAATTTATTAGAACACTTAAAATACTAAAAAGATGACAATCCTTTCTTACAGCTAAAGACCTTTTCAAAACAGATTTAAACCACTCAAGTAATATGAATTTTTACAT
This sequence comes from Manacus candei, assembly GCF_025592945.1. NCBI lineage: Eukaryota > Metazoa > Chordata > Aves > Passeriformes > Pipridae > Manacus > Manacus candei. The sequence continues at coordinate 32,859,048 of NW_026138097.1, read as the reverse complement.
CAAGCAGCAAGAACCCCATCTTAACTAGGATAATGTAATGAAAAGACATGTATTCATAAGAGCAAATCTAAAAAGTGATTCCATTTCAGGAAGAATTGTGTAACCAAAGTGAATTAACCAGGCATATTCACCTTTTTCTTTAATCACTACTGAAAACAGAAAGAGAAACGTCAGAGCTTCTCACTTATCCGGTCAATCCCTTCTTTATATAAAAAGATTAATGACAGTGAGGCTGTACACAGATAAAATTCTGTGAATTATGCTATGCAGTGTTTGCATGCTAGGGAGTAGACAACTGGCATAAAGAACAGCAGAATACTTAGACAAAGAGCATATGTACAAGATGGTGGATTTTCTGAGGATAGGTGGTCTAAGGTCTGATAAACCCAGGAATGTGTAGCCATCTAACAAAGACAGATAAGTGTTCATGCTTTATGACTAGCAGAAAGAAGATGCTTAGAGGAGAGAGGAAGAAAAGAGAATACAGGATGATGAGCTCTTAGTAGCCCTCTAGCTTGTGTAGCATCTGAAAAAGCATCTGGAGGCCCACTGGAGAGAACATTTAGAAATAAAAGCAAAGAGATCAGCAAATCAGAGACCCAAGAGTCAGCACTGAGTTTTGTGATGCCTCCTTGGGAATGATGTCAAACAACTCCTATGATGAGACATATAATTGGCATAGGATGAATTCACTATGAGTTTGTTATCTAGAAAGCACTACAGGCCAAAGACAATATAGATGACCTGCAGTTTACCTGGGCAGGGACTTAGGTGTTCTCTTCCATTATTTCCTTCTCATTTTGGAAGAAATATGAAGATTAAATGAACCCATCATAGCTCAAAAAGTCTAATTTTCTGGGTTTGACTAATCTTTGTAGAGTGAAAAAGTCTCCTAAGACAAGTAGGAAATAAAGAAAAATAGTCTGTTTGGGTTTGCACTGGAAATGTGAGTGATATACAGGCAAAATTCCCCAGATACAGATCAGAAAACATGGTTTGGTTTTTTTCCTATCTATATGAAGGAAGAAGGTTTTTATGCCTCAGTGCTTTGTTGTGGGTTGTTATGCTCCTGAACTGTACTACGGGCACAGCTGTCACCAGTAAACAGCCTGAGCGTCAGTCTCACAGCTAGATGAGTAACATTAAACTTCTGCCTTTCACACAGTTTGCAAACTCATTGTATTTCATGTTCATGAAAATAACAGCTATTTGCAGGTACCAGGCTCTTCAAAAGGTTGTTTGAATTTACAGATGCACAGTCAAATTTACAATTAGGAGTTAGATGGCTAAAAATACACTTTCAGTTAGAAAATCTATCTCTAAAAATTAGTTGTATATAAATAAACAAAAGGGTACTTTCCAAGCCATGTCCTTAAGAAATAGCTCATGGTTCAGACTTATCTCGGGGTTTGTGTTCTCAAGTGTGGCAGTAGATCTGCAGTATATGAGAAACTGTGGTTTAAACATGTTTCAAAATGACTTTTTGTATTTCTGCAAAGTCACTGCTCCTTCTTCCCGACACCCTCTGTGAAGGACTCTTATCTCCCATGCAGGAGTGTCCTGGGAAGATGTCCTGAGGTCTTCTCATTGGACCTTGTTAATCCCTTCCTGTTGGTTGTTAACCCCTTCCTGTGATTGAGTGTTCCTGTAAGCCCCTTGGGACTTGTAATTGGTTACTCTGTGAATCCTCCTAACCCTATAAATGTAACCCCCCCAACAATAAACTCTCTCACCTCCTCTCCAAGTCCTGTGTGCTGTCTCTCTGGCTGCCATGGGACAGCGTGGGTGGGGGGAGGGGTGAACAAGCTTTCCCCTCCAGCGTCCAGGACCTGAAGAAACCCCTGGTGCTGGAGTTTTCCCCCTCCCTATCCACATTCAGCCGTCAGAAATGGTACCTCAGATGGAAATGGAACTAGAACTGGTGCACCCCACACCATTGGGGAAAGAGATCCAGACTCAAAGACATGGGGCTGTGCAGAGATCTCTCCCTTGGCAAGAGATTCTGAAGGCCAACTTAGAATTTCACTGGGATAAGCAAGGAGGGGGATTATGGCACCTGTGGAAAAACAATTTTGCAAAAGTTAAAATTCTCCAACAGGACTTATGTAAGAATTTGCTGTACTGCACTTTATTTTAAACACTCTTGGACTCTATTCATAGTCTGTCAAACTTTAAAAAACAGATTTTAGAAGCTGAAACCATTAAAGAGTTGTTGCCTGGGACTCTGCTGAAGGTACAATACACACAACTGTGTCTCAAATCCCACTTTTCCTGCCTCTGTTTCCATTGTAGTTTTTTTCCTTCTCTCTCTGAAGTTTTGTTTTAGATTTGTTGTGTTGTTTTGTTTTATTTTTTTATTGCCAATGCTTGTATAGCAAGCTCTGTATCTAAATCAGGTGTTTGAATTTTTCTGAGAACTCTATTTATCCATTGTTCCTCTTTTGCACTTGATACAGGTCAAAATTACTCAGCAATGTTTTCCAACATCATCAGTGATTCACAAAGTATAATGGAGATGAGAATCATTTTTTATTCATAAAGCTTTTTTGCCTTTTTTCTTTTTTTTTTTCTGAGAATTTCAGGCTTGGTTTGTATTTGGCAGGATGTGAACTTTAATGGCTTAAAGAGCATGCAGGCCTCAGATATGTTGTTGAGTGGAAGGCTGTGAGGTCATTTGCACTGGAGAAGAAGAATCTAATTCACTGTCACAGTTTAACTCCAGCCAGCAGCCAACTACCACACAGCCACTGGCTCACTCCCCTACCAGCTGGGTCAGGTAGAGAATTGGAAGGATGAAAGCTAGAAAACTCATGGGTTGAGATAAAGGCGGTTTAATAGAGAAAACAAAAACTGCTCATTCAAGCAAATTAGAATAAGTTAATTCTCTGCTTCCCACATTCAGCCATCTCCAGGAGAGCAGAGCCCCATCACGCATAAGGGTTACTTGGGAAGACAAATGCCATCACTTCAAACAACCCCCAAATGTTTCTTCCCCTCACTCCATATACTGAGCATGATGCCATAGGATATGGAATATCCCTTTGGTGAGTTGGGGTCAGCTGTTCTGGCTGTGTCTCCTCCCAGCCACCCATGCATCCCCAGCCCCTCTCTAGTGTGGCAGTACGAAAAGCACAAAAGGTCTTGGCTCCATGTGAGCCCTGCTCAGCAATAACAAAAACATCTGTTATCAACACTGTGTTCAGCATAAATCCAAACACAGACATATTAGCCACCGTGAAGAAAATCAACTCCACACCAACCTAAACCAGCACACTCATTAGCACCCCAGACACATAGACTGTGACTGCTTACAGAGATACGTAATTTCCACTGCATTGACCCTGTCAGGAGGTGTAGGCTTAACATCTCATCCGCTGGTCCCTAAAATGTCAAGACATTGTTGGAGAATATGTCAGAGAAAAAATCCACGATATTGCTTTCCCTGAAAATATCACCCTACCTGGAACTAATATCCCCTTTAAACTCGTCAGCAGTGAGACCGTGAGAGCCTGGCTGTGTCAGCACACAGCCCCAGGGTCCTCAGTAGCACACATTAGGGCACGGAGCAATCCAGCAGAATAACTTTGAAACACAAGAGGAGCTAACATGGTGTCTATGTGGTATGCTCCTGTCTGACTGCAAGAATGTCAGGGGTCATTGATACCAGTGTTGTGGGCTCTGATGTCCTTGCGCAGACAAGACCAGATGATGCAGACATGGGGCCGACATCTCGGAGAACCATGTGGTCAGGCATACACATAATTTGGGATATGTGAGGAATCATCGTACACAGTAGGGTTTTATTTGAATGTGTGACTAGGAATTAACATCTGGTTAACAGGAAACAGTCCTTCACCTGTGCTTTTCCTCTGCGTCATGACTGACCAAAATTTATCATTTAGATCATGATCTATAAGTGAAAGCAAATATTACTAAAGTACCTGTGTGTTCTCTATAGCTGCCTTTGTAAGAGTTTAGAAACCCTTGACCTAGACATGATTTATAAGGAGAAAAATCTAAAACCAGCTGGATTTTACAGAGCCCATTTTTCATTGAAAACTGAGTTCTCTGTGGAAGAACTGAGCAACAGCTCACATCACAGTTTCTGCATAGAACAGAAAGCAAGCAATACAAGTCCTTCAGCTTATTCCATTTATAGTGAATCTAGAAAAGGGATTTTTGCAGCTTCCTACCTAAGAAAATGTGAATCTGAATTACATATAACATTGTTTACTGTAGAAAATAGTATAATGTAATCATCAGTCATGCAGTTTGCAAAGACAAATAATCAGTCTGTTTTAATTAATATCCTACTGCTTTGGGGCCTAGCCCCTATTTCTGTAGTGGAAAGTTGAACAAATTAAGCTTTTCAGCTGACAGCATTAAGGTTGGTCATGTCGTTTCTCTGCTATTGAGTGGAGAGACAAATACTTTTCCTAGCAACAACAGAATACCAAAATCTGTTCTCTCCACTGAATCACTTCTGAGAGACACCCATTTTAAGTATAGTTGCTCAAAATTTGGTGATCCTAATCATAAAATCATAGAATCATTAAGGTTGTAAAAGACCTCCAAGGTCATCAAGCCCAACTTTTGATCAAATATTACCATGTCCACTAGACTATATCACAGAATGCCACATCTACTCATTTTTTGAACCATTCTGTGGATGGTTACTCCACCGCTTCCCTGGGGAACACGTTCCAATGCTTAACCACTCTTTCAGTGATGAAATTTATCCTAATATCCAATCTGAACCTCCCTTGGCACAACTTGAGTCTGTTTCCCCTTGTCCTATTGCTAGTTACCTAGAAGGATAGGCTAATCTTATATTTCCTTATATTAAATTACACATAAATTTGGACAACATGTCAGTGAATACTCCCTGGTATGTTTCTCGTCTGTTTTAGGTTAACTGCCTTCTCAAAGAGTAGGATCTATGATGTGCACTGAGTTAGGGCCTGATGCTACAATCCTGGCAGTCAATTTCATGTTCTCAAAAATGGGGAGAATGGGCTTGCATGATGGCAGTCTAAGCAAGAAAACTTTTTCTTCTGCAGTCCCCTGCTGCCAGAATGACACTCACCAAAGGAACACAGCAGGAAATGGTGAAATTGTGCCCCCTAAACTGGCAGATACACGTCCAAAATCTGCATATATTCCACTGTCTATTTTTAAAAAATCTTTCTTTTAAATCATAGTGCTGCTAACTCACCTTTCCTGCAAGGTCACTTTCTATAAATTGTTAAATATTTTAAGAATGTTATGTATTACACTGAGTGAAAAAGGACATGTTTGCCATTTGTTTTTCATGAAACACAGAAATGCTGTTTGGTTCAAAGTCTTACCTGGAGTTAAGCCATTTATTCATGAGTCACATGTGTCAAGGCTTTGCTTAATTTCTCCATGGACTGAATAGAAGGTTGTTTGGGCTGCAGATATTCTGGACCATGAGTAGAAATAGCTAGGGAATGATGAGAACTATTAATCTTGAAGGCTACAGACAGAGGGCAAGTCAGCACAGAATGACTGCTTCTTTTGTCTAGGGTTTGAAACAGCCTTGCTCTATCCCCAGTGTCTCAAGTCACCAGCTACACATATAGCCTGCATACAGGCCTGAAGCTAACAAAGCATTTAAGCATGTTGTCAGAGAAGATTGAGACTGCACATAATTCACAGCTGATGACAGGATTAAAAAGAAGTTTCTTGCAAACTCAACCTGCAATGCTGACAGTCTGAGCAGAGAGGGTCAGAGAGGGGATTACTTTAATCAGATTCAAGTTATTCAACTTTTTTCCTCTGATGTTACTAAGCAGAGAAGTTGGTCGTCAGGTAGATTTTAAGGAATATAAATGAGTCAGCAGTTCCATTTTATGACTGTTTTTAAATTAATCTCTTTTCTTAATAGCATTACCATTGTCCCAGAGCTTTCAGTGGGATGTTATTAAAGAATTTTTTTAAAATTCTCCAAAATCATCTGAGCAGAGAAACAAACAGCTATTTGCTCTTTGTCACAGATAAGGCGAATGGAGGAAAGTATCCCAAACAAGGAGCTGTGCTGTTATCCAGCTCATAGTAGACAAATCCAAAATTCCCCCTAAACAGTAAAAATTAAGATTGAAAACATCCCAACAATACTACATTTATGATACCTCTATCCCAGGTTTTCAAACTAATTTCAGCAAGTCACTGAGCCTAGATACTCTAAAGTGTTTTTAGGTGTCCAATTCCCATGGATTTCAGTGGAACTGTTCATTGGTCCGTGGCTCTGGGATTTAGCTTCTTTATACCCCTTTCATTTGTGAAATGGAATAAAGAGAATTGAGTTTTCACTGTAGCCTTCCCTTCCCAGCGTGGCATTATGAGGCTGAACACTGTAGAGATATTTAGCTGCTCCACTACAGCAGTGGAAACTTCCATGTCCTCAGTCCCTTCCCTGCCTAACTTACCCCACCACCAAAACACTTAAAGAACATGTCAAAGTGCTTTTCTAAATCATAGCCTCTGGTACAAATTAGGAGGATCAGCTTTCGTTACCTTTTTCAGACCTCTGAGAAAAATGAGAGGCAATACAGAGATGAAGTGACTCAAATGAGGAGGTAAGTAATCAATACCACACAGTCCCAGATTACTCCCATCTGGAATTAATACTCATAGCAATCATTTGAAAGCAGAGCATCTGGAGGTTGAAGCATTGGAGGGGAAAGAAAAGGCAGTGTATTTCTATCTTTAACATCATGAAATGCAACAACACAGAAGATGCAGAAGCTTAATTTGCAAATAAAAAATAATAATGAGCCTGCAAGTAAACTGTACATTAGTCAGCACTGTGTTGCTGTATAGCAGAACTTTGTGCCTTTAATCACTGAGGTTTTTTCCTACATTTGACAATGATATACAACTACTGGGTAAAACCCTTAAGTACTGTTTTCTAAATCTATATTTATATTGAAGCAGATAATTTATCTTTTTGACAATATTAATCACCCAAAATATAATCTGTAAATTAAAAATTGTATAATATTGTTACCCAGAAATACTTCATCCATCTGAGGACATTTGTTTTCTGTGTTGCTTTTCTAGTAAAAAAAAGTCATTAAATGATTCACTTAACTATATCTGTATTAATTATGTTTTCTCAGTCTTCTGTAAATTAAATAAAAGAGTTTACTCCTTGAGAACCTCTGCAGATTCTGTGTTTTGAAAATTAATATATACTGCAAAGTGTTAGAACATACAGATATCTTAGTCTACAAATCTTTACTAAGCTGGACAGAACAATCTAATAAAAACCACCTATCTTAAAGCTCCTGAGTAGCTGTCTTAATTAACATTCCCATGGGCTATTTGCACACTGAGGGCCTGGTATAAGCTATTTCAATAATAAGTCATAGATGCTGTTGCTGCTCTGCACAGATTCTCCATTTTCTCCGTTTCTGCCACCAAAGCAAATGTTCTGCAAATGGATTCAAAAATGACCACCCATTGCACTAGAATAGTCAGCCACCACAGGTTTCTTCCTAGGCATCTATAGTTCTATCACATCACAGTCCATGAAAATATCAACAGGAAAAGAAACAAATTACTTAAACTTTCAGGCTCCCATCCTATCTCCAGAATTGCTCAGTAGAAACCTTGGAAGATTTTCCTTGAAGCCTTAAAAAAAAACCAAACCAAAAAAACCACACTAAAAAAACTCCACTGCATTAACATTCTCCTAATCAGTGAGATTTTTATATGTAGCTGCAGTGTAGAATTTGAAGTCTTTGCAAACCTAATTGCAAATTAGATTACAGAGAGAAAGTATGATTAATATGTAATCCTCAGGCCTATTGCACTAGATAAATTCTGATTATTTTAATTCTTTTTTTTTTTCATTTTAATAGTAATTTTTGGCTGACAAATATCACAGCCCTCTGAAAATTTTGCAAAATAAGATTTATCTTTAGCTTGTATAATATGTTATGCCTGTAGGCTAGAAATTATTATCAAGTGGTATAAAAGGTGACACATTATTTTTTTCTTTACTTTTAAAGTGCCAGCCTTCCTTTTCAGATAATTTACTGTCAGTATGGCCATATTCATTCTCTAGCATAAGTTAGCACTGGAAAATATTTTTCACCAAGTTAGTTCTTTTTCATTTTTAACCCATTAGAACCATCATTTGGAGAGCTACCGTAGAGTAAAACAGTATCTCTGCTCATCAGGTCCAGTTCAAAGACCAGGAAGCAAATCAGTTGAAGCAGGTTGCATTTGTTTTCCTACTGAGAAAGGGAAGTGATAGCTTTCAGATTTTAATTGTAATCATATACTCAGCTCCACTTCGACCTTTTAGAAAGTTCAGCACTTGATTTAAAAAGATATTTTGACTTTGCTCCTGGTATTTTTCCAAGAACTAACAAATGGTCTTCATCTTTTCCATGTTTTCTATAGGTTCATAGAAGTCAATGGAACTTGTTCAGTCATTAAGGCTGTGTCCAATTTCAGAGTTTGGTAGAATAACCTCTCTAAAAGAGTTAAATCTCTTTTTCCATTCAGTTTTTTTCCTTCTGTAAAAGCTGCAAAAGAAAATATTCTCCACTGAAAGTCTAAATAAACCAGTATTTGAATCTTTAGCAGACCCCAAAACATAATGGTGCTAATACCTCTCCATCACTAATCTTGTGCATTTTTGACAGAACCTGCTGAATGCGACATGGAGGACTGCCACCATTACCACTAATCCCAATGCTATATTTTCATAGCATGCTCTACGGTCCAGGAATCCATCTCAGTAGTCTCTCTGAAGTTCAGAAGATGTGTTTCAAAAAACTGAAAGCAAATATTAACCATTTTTGGTTGAGCCTGTTGAGAAACAATTTCAAAGCTAACTGAAGCTGTCAAGTTTTTCCATTTTTTAATCGCTTCTTTCTTTATTTTATAAAACAATCAAATACTAAATGTCTATATCATTAATTATCTTTATTAGGCCTGATGCAATTAGTAATTTTTACTCTGGTTTTTCTGCCTCCTTTGGTTCCTCTTTCTCCAACCTGAGGTTCACCTCTTTCTCTCTGTACCTCTTTGATCTGTACTCAAGAATTTTAATGTGAGGCTCAAGGTGATTCAGTTATATTAAATCATTATTTTATTATATTTGTTCTCCATGAGAGAGTACAGCATTACTCACATGACTAGTTCTGCAAATCAGCAGTTCTCAAAAATTAAGACCTTAGGAGATCAGAAGCAGTTTATTTATACTTCCTCATGTTATAAATCATAATCATGAATACTTTTCATTACACTGCGCTTGTTTTACCATGTACATTTGAGACAATTGAGTTATAAGTACAAGTTGATCAAAAGCCCTCCCCAAAGATATCCAAGTAAATTTGATGTCAGTTTTACACAGAGACACCATAACTACATAGACTACTGGACAATAAAACCAACATTATAAAATTCCGATTTTATCTAAGATATTAGAGTTCCTACTTAACTTGTACTAATAGAAAAAATCTATTAGCTGTAATGAAAAACAGTATCTGTGCATGCATTTATACTCATCTTCTGTCGATATTTGTCAGTGAAGAAGACAGATTTTTGCACATATATATAGATATATACACACACATTCATAAATGAGGTGTCTAGCATGCCGTGTTTCATTCCATAGCCCAGCTAAACCACAGTAAAGAAAATTTCCCACTTGCAATTACCTAGTCAGTGTGAAAAGCTTTGACTAACCCTTGTAATTACAGAAGATCATACTAGAAGAGTTTCATTTTTGAATGCTCCAGAGATGTGTGTCCATAATTCAGTGTGATCACAGAACTGTGAAATGATCATTCAGGGAAGATTAATATAGAGGCAATCTATTGCAAATACACTCACAACTGCCTTAAAGGTAAAATGCCAGGAAATGTCAGAAAAAAATAAACAAAATAAGTATTGTGCACTTGAGCATGCCTGTATTTTCAGAAAACTGTGTTTTTGGTTTGGTTTGCTATTGCCAGAGTATTTTCAGTACTGTGTCAATAATAACTGTCATGAGAAGGCGTCCCAAAATACAACTTTTCATAAACTTTCAAAATCATTAAGTACTTGTGGAAAAGAATTCTCTTTTTCTCCAAGCATTTAATATAGAGAAGAACAACAGTTAAGCACAGAAAAACAAAATCAATCTGCACCTAGCAGTGGGCAGCTTGGACATAGCTTTGTGAAAGAGGGGTACAGACCTGCCTTGACCCCCATTGATATAAAGCAGAGTAAGCTCAGCTAAAGCATGGCTATATGGAAGGAAGCTTCAGCAAGTCCTTACTCCCTCCTGGCCACATGTATGGTAGGGAACAAGCTACTTTGGGGAAAAAAGATTGTATAAAATCCTCATTCTCTCTGTATACCAAGAGTCAGGAAGAATGAGAAAACATCTGTTCTTTGGTCTGCTGCTCAGATGGATTTAAAGTCTTACAATAGACCTTAAAGCTTAAATGAATGTGAAATTCCCAGCTGAGAGCAGGAATATTTTAAATAGTGTGAGGTTAATATAGTGGTTATTGGGATTATGAGAAGCTCATGTGTTTCTTAATTGGACACTTGAGCACTCATCCACAAACCCTTTAGCCACCTGACAGAGAAGTTAAGACCCTAAGTATCTTTGATGCTGTACACACAGAGCAAGCATTAATAAATGCAGTGGCATATTAATAAATGCAGTGTCACTCTGCTAAGGGAGTGGCTTCTGTTTCAAATTAAATGGGACATGCTTGATCAAGGGGAAGGAGATGAAAGAGAGAGGTCCGGGGCACATTAAAGGGAGATGAGGAGGAGACATGAATCTGAGATAACCATTTCTCCTTGATTAAATGAAACATAGATGAGAGAGAAGAACAGGTAATTAGATAGATTTGATAATTTGGGATTGATTTTAATACTGTGCATGTTTACTGTTTTGTGGGAAAATTCTGAGCACTGTAGGGTATATTATAAATTGGTATTTGTTAACTGTATATTGTTAAATTTTTTAGACAGTTGCATCTAAGAAAAATAAATAATGTGTAACTTTGGATATAGTGAAGCAGGGGATTGGATTCTCCTGAGGTTCAAATCAGTAAAACTTTCTTTTGAACTCTAAGCTATCAGCAAAAGTTTGTAGCCTAGACGTTATGACAAATTGGAGGAAAAGGCAGGTGTTTGCTCTGAATTGAGTTTCACTTTGAATTATAGATATTTTTTTATGCCAACTGATTAAACTAGACTGATTTCCACTGCTAGTGTCTGCAGAATGCTACAATTTACTTTTCTAATGATGTCATATTTTTTCCTTATTGGACTGAATTAGACATTCTGTAGACCTGTCAAAATGATCAATGTGATCAGAAGATGGCAGAATGTAGTCCAGGCTTTTCTTTCAGATTGGTCATCTGGAGACCAAGTAACACCACTGACAAGTTATATAGATTTACACTGTGGAGGAAGCATTTCATCTAATATATTTGATCTTGTGGATACTACTTAAAAACTATACAGTTTGGCAGTTCTTTTTCCCTTTCCTTCTGTTGGCACTAAGTTATGACAGCAAGTTTTTTCAAGGTGTCAGTTCATAATAGACCTGATTTCTACCCTTGTAAATATTTTAGTCACAAAAATTCCAGTTGGATTCCAAGCTCTTCCCTTCACACATTTGATAAGACATAATTTGAAATCTGATTTGACAAAATGAGGCAAGAAATCCCTTTATTCCAATTGCTTAGAGATAAAACCCAAAATTATGGGAGACACTCCAATGCTGGGAAAATCCCTCCCTCTGCCAAAAAGCTCTTGAAACCCAGGACTGGATTCAGTTACAAAGTTGAGCGGGTAATAAGACATTATGGGACATATCTAACACAAATGGAAAGATGTCAGGCTCCTCTACCTCCTAGTAAATCCTTTGCTCTTTGAACTGCCATTTCTCAAGTGAGTCACTTATCCAGTATGCTGAGTTGACAAATGGGGCAAGAGGTCAGAAATATGTTTTGTGTTGTTTTTCTGATGCTGTCCTATATTTCAAATATAAAAAAAATTAAATATTTGCTCAAGCTGATAGTCAGTGAAGTATCTTAACTGTCAGGCTGAGGAGATGAATCTTTCTTCTTAACTTGCTCTGCTCTCACACATTGTCCCTTGCTACATTTGTTTCTCTGTAATGCTAACCAAGCTTTTAAAATTAAATTAATATTTTAATAATTAATATTTAAAATTAATTTAATTGTAGAACAACAAAGTCATTTTTTTATAGGGTTTTGATCAAAAGTAACTCAAATTGGTCTGAAAATATGTGTTGAAAGGCATAGCAAAAGAAGTTCCTCAGTGTTGAACATTGAGACAGAGAAGCATGACACAAAACATAAAATATCCGCAACAGTCACATTTTGTTATATGTCATTAAATGATCTGGCTACACACTGAAGAGCAAGAATGTATAACACTGGTAGGCAACTACAAGACAGTGCACAGATATCCCAGCTCCTGGGCAGAAAGATAGGGAAGCAATTTTTCTTAGGTGGTAGTAGAACACCTGTAACCACAGAATCATTTACCAAATCCACAAGACCTGACAGATCTGCACTTATCTCTTTGTCACTGCCTTAAAATCATGGGCTTTTTTTCACCTGCAGTGTCTGCAAGTGATTTGTCAAGGTGTTCTTTAAGGGATGGCTGAAGGTCGGCCTCCACAAATCCATTATCACATCAAAGTGACTGATTGCTGTCAAGCTGGCCTGAGTCAAAAGTCAGCAATGAGCTGCACCTATTTATCAAGCTGAGGTGTGTGTGTAAGCTGTGAGGTACCAATATACATGGAATGTAAACTCAGAAGTGTGTATGAGCTTCAAACTGTGACAAATGTTTTTTCACCAATCGAGAAAATGCACTTACCCCTCTACAGGTTAATAACGTGGTAATTTTATCAATCATGGAGACATTTAGAAGGGACTTTAGTAAGTCCCAGAAAATAGGAATATCCTATTACTTTCTGCAGAACTTGAGGAACAAGCCCTCTTGAGAAAAGAGGGAAGAGGTATGCTAAACTAGATGCAAAATCATTCTTCTATATGTTTCAGCTAAGTATTTTGTGATTATAATGTCCATATTTGGAATTTGTGGCCAACTTTTATTGTCTACTTACCTTAATCCAATTTGTGTTGCAAGTGATTTCAAAGTCCTAGCAACATGACAGTGTCCATTCTTGCAGATCAGTGATCCACCAGGAGACTAGACAGAATGGCAATGCTGCAGAGCACTCCAACAGACAAAATAGGCAGCTCCTCCATGTACCTAGTGGGTCAGGGAGCTAGTAATCATAATGCTTCTTGTGGTGGAAGTGACCTGTGGCACTTCTGGATTCAGCTTGGTGAACACCGTGGAAGCAATAGGACAGTAGTAAAAGTTTCCTTGAATCCCAGCTGTCCTAGGGTGTTCATTTCACTGTGAAAGTGTGTGAAGAAGTTGCTTTACAAGTTAAAGCAATAGAAGATTTTTAAAAGTGATCAATACTTCTAAGTACCATCATTTTAGTTAGATGTCCTTTCAGAAAGTGTTTTAACAGTGTGGTGGAAAATTTATCCTTGAACTCCTCTTTTTAGATTAATATTAATCCAAGTATCTTAAACCAGTAAATCCATTATTACCCATCACTTATGAAAGTGTAAATAGTGGAGAGAAATCTTCAGCTATTGCCTAAAGCAAAAGGAATAAGATAGAGCTTGGTAGGTGAGGACTGTGCTGTACACAAATGGGCTGAAATATCAGTTAAGAACTGGCTTGAAACATAGCATAATCCCTTTAGTGCAGAAAGGCATGTGATGTAAGAAATCCCTGGGACCCATCCACACTGTTAAGTAAAAAATTGAAAGTATGCTTTTTTACTTCCTTATTTTGAACTTCCTATTGATACCTTAAGGTCCTTTTGGTTTTTTGATTTTTCTAATTTTATAAGTTTTAAAAAGTAGTTATGTAGAAAATGCAGATTTTATAAGCAGCAGCACTTTATTCCCTTAACCTTAGCATACTAACTACACACATATCCCAACCCTTTTACCCCATTCCATGCTCCCCATATCAATTACCCCTGAATTCCATTAGAATATTTAGACTTCTCTTCAAGATAGGCCTCTTCTGTATAAGAACATGTAATCCTAGCCTGAACCACAGAGCACAGTCAAGAACCGGGTAACCACGTGCCTTTTGTGCTCCGACGAAGACAAGACGATGAAGTAGGTGGTCTCAAAAAGACCCCAGCCCCAATTCCCAAAGGGCGGGACGAGGGTGGATCAGGGCAAAAGCCAAAGGGTGGAAAAACCTGGGATTGGTTGGACAATATTATAAAATTGTAACATCTAAGACAGAACGGGGGTGCGTGTCCTGTAACCCCTATGCCTGAGAGGCACGATTAAATCCTTTCCTTACCTTACCTCCAAAACTAAGTTGCCTCAGAGTTTTTTTTATTCCCTGAGGTCTTTTTTATACATCACTATCTTCTTAGTTGCTTCACACACAGTAACTTCAAAGTTTATAACCTAGGAATTGTCATAGAAAAAGATATAGTATAAAGAATATAGTATAATATAGATGTATGCATACATATGTTTTACTCTGTTCCACTGGTTACTATTACTCTTGAATTATGCAATTTGAAATTGGAGGACTGAGCTTCTTAAATGATGAAAGAAGGTGAAAAGGTGGTTGTTTATTTATTTTCTACATCAAACAGAGCTTTGTTGTTCTAAAAATGAGCTAAAATCATTTCAGCTATTTATTCTCTCTGTGAAAGGTGCTCACCACTTCTTTTACTGTTGAAGAAGGAACTGCTTGCCATTTTCATTTGCACTCATCCGTAATGGTAGCAAACTCTCTATTCAGTGCAATAGCCTCATTGTATTAGTCTGCCTTCTGTTTTATATGGTTCTACTCTTTCAAATACTTGTGTATGAAAAGGAATTTTCTTTTACTTCGAACCTGAACCTCCTATAAATGTCATTTTTTGTTTGTGGCATCATAAATAGCCCCACAAGGGGAAAGTTTTCACAAAGGGTTATGGTCTTCACAGTAATAAAACCCAGATTTAGGTATGCATAAGGAAAGAGCACCCATTTGCAATCATCCATCTTCACTAATTAGCCACTTAGAGGAAAACCAACCCTTAAATAAATGATAGATCTAAATGGTTCTGAAACTTGACTGATCTCATAAGTTCACTTCTAAAATATTCATCCTGCTGTCAAAATGATAATGATACCAAGAGATTGTTGTCAGTACCAGACATTATTTTTCTTTTTTCTTTCTTTTTTCCTTTTTTTTTCTTTTAAGAATTTGAATTTTGGATGGTTATTTATGGACCATTAACAGCATAACATCTGCATCCAGAGGGTCATGTAAGTGCAGGGCCTTTTCAGTGACTATATGGATAGGACTTTTATTTAGTTCCTGTGACAAAAGTTGTAGCAATAAAGATAGATTGATTGATTGATTGATGATACTGATGATATTGGAATAGGACTTCAGCTAGCATAAATCAAAGCGGTTGAACTGAGGCCCTAGTCCATTATTTCAAAAAACCCTTGTTCATTTCCTGTACCTTTGATCTACTGCCAAATACACTTAAGGTTGAACTGGTAACTGTATAAACTCAGCTGAATAGCAACAAAATACCAAAGCACAGCAGGTGACAGAAGACCAGGAGGCAAGCAAGAATATCTAGAGAGTTCATTTTGTGTTTGCCGAGTATGAATTTATGTATGGCTGTAGTTGCTATCAGGATGCCACATGACTGCAAGCAGATGAGGATATGTCCAGAGCAAAGGGGAAATGAAGCATCCATAACATAGCATCTGCACTGCAACATATTTTACACTATTGTTCAAGTTCCTCTCTGCTGCTTTCATATTTCTACACATCATGCTTGAGTATACACCTGAAAGTATTCTAACAGAATTTGTGGATAACGTTAACTTCATTCTGGTATTTCATGACCGCATTGAAAGTGCAGTCTATCTGGAATAACGCATTAATGATAACACAAACATCTTAAGTGCAGCGATGTTGTAAATAGAAGCCATTGTTTCGCTAAGTTGAAAATGCTTACATACCAAAGAGATGCTAAAAACCAAAGATATTTTCATATCATTGAAATTCATAGAGCCTATATATCCAAAGATTCTCTAAAAATTTCAGGTTTGTTTTCAAATACATGTTTATGACCCACACATTTACTAGGAGCAACATTTATTCCTCAAGTATTAAAGTGAATGGGAATGTACACTGTTCTTTGAATATTACATTTTCACAAGTAGAGGATAACAAACTCTGGAAAATATAGCTCAGATATTCTAAAAATATTTGTAAATTTACACAGAATTCATTGAATATTTTCAGCTCAGAAAAGATAATCTGTCATAGACTGAGGAGAAAATGTGCAAAAACCTCAGAGAGCCTTAGTGATTGTGTTTGATGGGGGAGGAACAGAAAGGGATTCAGAAAGAATTGAAAGACAGTAGTGGGAAGGCTCAGCTCAGACTTATTCTATGACACTTGTTATATTTTTCCAGCAAGGCCATAAAATGCATCACAGAAGTATGTCATTAGGATAAGCAATTAAACCTTGTTATAAGAGGTTTATTACTCACTTCCTGAGTAACTGGAGAGAAGAGTACTCCGGTACACCTTTACATGCTGGTATTAAGCTCTGCAACATCAAGACAGGAGGTAAGGAAAGAGAATGCAAGGATTTGAGTTTGGATAGTCATACTGACAGACAGCAGAACAAATTACTGCACTGGTTTTCAGACTATTTCACTTGTTCCCTGTGCATATTGTTGCAGTGTATGTGTGCCAAGGCTAATTTTATGCTCACTTTTTTCTCCCTGACTGCTTCCAACAAGAAAAAATTTGAGTATGTTGTTTTACCAAGTGGTTAAGACGAGCAGATCTGCTGAGCTTTATAAACAGCTTTGCAGATCAATCAGTATTACATGCGGTCAGCATCCCACTAAATAAAGAGAGTAATCATTTTTGCTTTGCCAACAATTAGAGGCAATAGGGCCATATCTGCAGCAGCAAAATATTTATGAGTAAGTAATCATGCTCATGTAAGTCTATTTTTCAGATTAAATATTTCTACATATATGTATATACGTATAGACAGAAATACACACAAAGTTGGATGAAATAACTTTCCTAAGTCCTGTCAATGTTCTTATAGCAGCACATGATGTATTTATGATGCAATTTCAGCAAGGCTAAACTATGAAATGCCCACTTCAACTAGTATTTTATGATGATTGCAAACTCCTTACTGCAAACCATGGGCCCAACCTTTCTGTTATGACAACACTATCAACTATTTCCATAATATCTTCTCCAGTCTGACAGTCATGTACCTTCAGACAAACGGGAGATTCTTTTTCTCTGACAAGCTCCTGTACTACATCGTGGTATGTCAAAGCCCAGTAGCAGCTATGACCACAGAGCAGAAGCAGTGGTACAAATGGGGAGCTGCCCTGCAGCCTCTGCTGTATGATAGCTTAAAGTCATACTGAATGCTCCAGAATAGTAACAACTTGAAAGCATACCTGTATTCCCCTCTACCCCTCTTGCTGTATTGTGTGGAGTTTAAAGGCTAGAACTTGCTCTTTATAATACCTGATTCTCACTGAGCCGCTGAATTCAACTGGAATATAAATATCTAATAAAAGTAGTTTTAAAACCTCCATGAGAAAATGTTACAGTTGGTACAAAACACGTTTAGCTAAATCCTTTGTATAATTCCAGCCAGTGAAGAATTTTACTGGCACTCAATTTGAAGTCTTATGAAGAGACATAGTTCAGCTTCAGCTTGATCTTTCATACCTGTGAGATTTCAAGCAACAGAATCTTGAAGCTCATTAATCAAGGTATTAGCACATTCCAACAGAGGGTTAACAAAGCAGGGACTGAAATATGCAAACCAACACCAGAAAGGAGAGGTTTCACCATACTTATGTTCTGCAAATGCTGAATAGCACTCAGAAAGTAATTGCAGATCCCGGACATAATCCACACATCTTGTTCTAGTATTAGAAGTGAATTGTAGTGAGTCTTTATCTCAGGAGCAGACTGATTAGGATTTTCTTGCTAAAAATGAAAGGCTCATCACCTGTTGCAGTTGTCTTATGCTTATCTGGCAGCTGCTAATCCTTTATATAAATTTCAAGTGAAAGGAATTTAGCAGCCAGAGAGGATCTGTGCAGCTGAGCCTGGTGGAAATGTTTATCAAAGACCGTCCAGAAGGTTTCCAGCTGTTTCTTCCACCTGCTTTAGTCTAAAGCCTGGTGCAGAAAAATGGAAACAGCTGAGTCCAGATGCCCATTCTGGGATTCATTTCACCATGGATCAGCATAAAGCTTCTCGGACACATGAAAACTATGTGCCCAGTGTAAGTTGGTTGCCAAAGACTCGTTTGTGTCCTTCAGATGGCACATTCTGATGTTCATGCAGGGAACAGAGAGGAAATCTTAGCTGCTGGTACCAAAATCTTCACCACGTTGGCCAACTTTAAAGTGGTCTCAACACTGCAGATTGATATCCTTCTAGTGCGGTCTGGAAGGTAAATTTTGTTTCCCGATATAATGAGAACAAGAATGTAAATGGTATATAATCTTTCTAAGGACCTAAGTAAATAAGTGGTCCTGCCAAACAGAATATCTGCAGAATAGAGAAAGAGCCGAAGAGCATCCTCAGCTCCTTGGAGTTGGCTACAAAACCCTGAGTTCAGAGTGAGATTCTTCTGATGAAAACTACCAAGAGTAGCTGAATTTAAAAATGCTTTTCTGGGTTCAGAGATCTTTCTCTAGAAATTAAAGTACCTGAAAGTGATTCCCATTCAGCGTAAGGGAAAGTGGTGGTATCTTTAGTTCAGCAGTTTAGATTGTCTGACTCTTCTCTGTCTATGAAATCAAGTCCATTAGTGAAACTTTTAATTAGAATGGATATTGGTATTGGCTAGATCATAACTAGGTTGCTGCAGAAAACAATCACAATTGCTTAATCTAAGAAGAGTTATTAAATTAAAACATAACACCTGAAGCTTCTTGGGAAGAGAATAATATTAACCCAAATAAAATACAGGGAATTAGAAATATGGAAAAGACAGTAATACAAAGGTCATCACCTTTGTATTGTTTTTCACAAGCCCACAGCAGGCATATATCATACTAAAAACAAAAAGAAAAAAGTGATTCTTGCACTTATGTCATGGTTTAACCCCAGCCAGCAACCAACTACCACACAGTTGCTCGCTCAATCCCCCACCAGCAAGATAAGGGAGAGAATCATAAAAGTGAGAGAACAATGGGTTGAGATAAGGACAGTTTAATAAGAAAGCAAAAGCTGCACATACAAGCAAAGCAAAACAAGGAATTATTTCACCAGTTCCCAAGGACAGGCAGGTATTTGGCCATCTCCAGGAAAGCCAGGCTCCATCAAAAATAATCATTATTTGAGAAGAAAAATGCCATCAATCCAAACATCCCCCCTTCCTCTTTTCCCACACAGTTTTTTATGCTGAAAATGATGCCATATGGTATGACCATATACCACATGATATGGAATATCCCTTGGGTCAGTTGGGGTCAGCTGTACCCTCTGTACCTTCTCCCAACTTCTCATGCATTCCCAGCCCCCTCATTGCCATGACAGTGTGAGAAGCAGAAAAAGCCTTGGCTCTGTGTAAGCACTACTCAGCAATAATAAAAACATTTCTACATCATGAACCTTGTGTTCAGCATAAATCCATAACACAACCCCATACCATCCACTGCGAAGAAAATTACCCCAGCATAAACCAGCACAACTCGTCTTCCCTACCAGCAGTTTCTACCATTGCTACCACCATTAGAGCATGGTGAAAGTTGTCCTTTTTCCCAGGATGAATACACTGTTTCCCCCTTAGATCTAGTCTCTCCCGTTTGAAAATTTCTTTCTCTGGGTTTGCTATTTTACTTCTAACTTTGTTTTTCACTCTCCATTATTAGCTGTTTGCTGAAGTTTCCTTTTTCTATCATCTGTCTTCTACTTCACTGCCTAGTATTTTCACACTCCGGTTTACTCAGTATCTTTCTTTTTGATTTTACAGGGTTTTTCTGCTTTCTGATCTCAGTCTTCTCTCCGGTGCAAACTAATCCTTTCATTACATAATGAAAGAGGGCTTTAAAATAAAGTTGCCAGGGGAGGGGAACCTCAGTCCATCCCACTCTTATCAGTTTGATGCCAGTGTGAGCAAGTGATGCCCAGCGCCTGGAGAGGGATCACATGTCACCTGGAGAGCACATGAAGAGCAATACAGAGGAATTCCAGCCACTAAGTGGGTTTCATCAGGGGCCCGACTCCAGTGCCTCTATGCAAACACATGCAGCATAGGCAGTAAACAAGAGGAATTAGAGATGTGCTCACACCTGCAGGGCTGTCATCTTATTGACATCATGGAGATGTGATGGCGTGGCTCCTATGTTTGGAGTGTCGGGATGGGAGGATGCAGGCTCTTTAGAAAGGACAGGCAAGGGACATGATAAGAGGGTGTCACCCACTGTGTTAATGACCAGTTGGAGTGCATAAGGATGGATAAAGAGCCGACTGAGAACTTATGTATCAGGATTAAACTGAGGGCAGGGAGAGGTGACATTATACTGGAGGTCTGATACAGATCACCTAAACAGGAAGACTGAGAAGATGACAGATATAGATAGATAGGGGCAGCCTCATGTTCACAAGTCCTGATCCTCATGAAGGATTAAATCACCCCAAAATCTGTTGGAGGGACAATCCAGGAGGTTCTTGGAATTCACTGATGTTAACTTTCTTCTGCAAGTGAGAGAGGAGCCAATGAGAGTAAGTGCTGTGTTGGGTCCTGTTTTTACCAACAGGGAGGGTCTGGTGGGAAATGGGAAATTCAGGGACAGCCTGAGCTGCAGTGATCATGAAATGGTGAAGTTCAAGATCCTTAGAGCAGTAAGGATGGCCAGAAAGCCCCCTACCCTGGCCATGAGAAGAGCAGACTCTTCAGGGATCTGCTTGCTTCATGCCATGGAATAAAGCCTCCATTCCCATGGAGGGAAGAGAGGTCTAAGAAAACAGGTTAATATTCAAGGATCATCTCCAAGCTCAGGAGCAATGACAACAAAGTGGAAGTCAGACAGAAATATCAGGAGGCCTGTGTGGATGAAAAAGGAGCTCCGTGACAAACTCAAACACAAAAAGGAATCCTACAGAGGGCAGAAGCAAAGAATAAAAAGAAATTGTCCAAGCAGTCAGGGGTCAGGTTAGAAAAGCTAAAGCCCAGATAGAATTAAACACACCCTCAGCAAATTTACTGATGACATCACTGATCATTGTAAGTCAACACACTGGAGGAAAGGGATGCCATCCAGAAGGACCTTGGCAGGTTTGAGAGGTTGGCCTTTCATGAAGTTCAACAAAGTCAAGTGCAAGGTCTTGCATCTGGGTCTGGGCAATCCCAAGCACAAACACAGGCTGAGCAGAGGAGAATGGACTGAGAGCAGCTGAGAAGGAGGACTTAGGAGCACTGGTTGATGCGAAGCTCAACATGACCTGGAAATGTGCACTTGCAGCCCAGAAAGCCAACAGTGTCCTGGGCCGCATCAAAACAAGCATGGTCAGAAGGTCGAGGGAGGTGATTCTTCCCCTCTATTCTGGTCTTGTGAGACCCAACCTGGAGTGCTGCATCCAGCTCTGGGGTCCCCAGTGGCGGTCTGAAAAATAAAACTAAACATGATTCCAGCATGGGGAAAACTGGAATGCTTTACTGAACGTGAGAACACAATTTTAAAGGCCTTGGGGGCTGGACATCTTAGTGAAGGGGAAAAACTATGTCAATTAAGGAGTTACACAAGTTTTTACTGCAATTTCCAAATAGTTGTTTTTTCTTCAAGTAGGATTACATGGGGGATGGAGGGATTACAGGGTTTTGGACATGGTTTTAACAATCATCTCAAAAAGTCCTTTCTTAATTCTTCTTGGAACCAGGTTTATATCTTCAGTTTGCATATCAACAGGTCTCAGGACAAGGGTCCAAATTTCTGTAGATCACGAGTTGTTTGTCAGCTCTTGTTTTCCAAGGTTTATGATTCAAATTTACCAAGCTTCCTTTTGCTGAGAGATGGGTTTGGGCTCCTACAGTCCCCAGCATAAGAAAGGCTTGGACCTTTTGAATTAAGTCCAGAGGAGAGCCATGACGATGGTCAGAGGGCTGGAACACCTCTCCTATGAAAACAGACTGAGAGAGTTGAGCTGTTCAGCCTGGACAAGAGAAGGCTCTGGGGAGAACTTAGAGCAGCCTTCCAGTAACTAAAGAGAGCCTACATGACAGCTGGAGAGACTTTTCACAAGGGTATGTAGTGATAGGACGAGGAGGAATGGATTCAAACCAGAAGAGGATTAGATATTAGGAAGTACTTCACTGTGAGGGTGGTGAGACTCTGGAAGAGGTTGCCCAGAGAAGTTGTGGATGCCCTATCCCTGGGGGATCCATGGGCATGCCCCATCCCTGGAAGTGTTCAAAGGCCAGGTTGGATGAGGCCCTGGTCTACTGGAAGGTGTCTCTGCCCATGGCAGGATGGTTGGAAGAAGATGAACTGTAAGGACCCTTCTAACCCAACCCATTTTTTTGATTCTATGGTAACCTCTCCCCCAACTTGCACTAGTTTCCTATTCTCTGTCATTTCCTTCTGTTTCATTTGTAAACATTTTATTGTTTCCCTGTAAAGATTTTTAATGTTTTCTCATCATTGTAACATACCTTTTGCCCACTATCCTCCGTGCTGCTCAGAGCTCTTCATATCTAGTGCATTTACTTTACCTTAGCATGGGAAGGGGTTGCCCAAAACTTACTAATTTTTACTTGCAAGTAATATTTTGTCTGCTAATAGCCTGTTTTATTTAAGAACAAGACACAACAAGATTTGGAAGCTTTCAGATGTGATGAAAATGCAAATATTCTAGTAGGCATAACAATTTCATTAAATAATATGCTGTCTTCCTGCTTCTTTAAATATTTAAAATCATTTTGCAACTCTTTCCACACAGTACACAAGCAGAAAGCAACTGGGCAAAAATAGCAGTCATTAACTTTGGAGATGCACTAAGCACAGCAGGTAGTACATAGCATTCAAATTCAAACCACCACTTCTCAGAGGCAAAATCTGGAGGGGTTCTGGTTTCTGCAGTAGACTGAGGGAGTATCATCTGAATGCTCATTAAAATAAAATGTAAGGACTGATCCTTATGTCTTTATTGTAATGAGTAGACAAAATTAATTTGGGACTCAGGATGATTATGCTTAAAAGGAGCAAAAATCCTTAAACAAAACCTACGAAAAAAAATCTAGATTAAGGAAATAAACTAATTATTAGTTAACTGTATTATGTACTCTAAAGGATGGAAATTTGGCCTTTGCAAATGCGTAAGTATGGTAGATAAAATCCACAAAAGGTACTTGGAGGAAAATTGATTACGTCACTTTTCAGTATGTAGAAGTACAGTATATATTAGTGCAATGCTCTTTTTAATGTTTGATGCCTCTTGGGGAAAAGGTACATAGCTCATATGTAACAGAACATGGTAACAGAACTTAAAAAAGTGCTAGTGCTTTACAGAGGTGCACATGCCATTCAGAAGGGATTTTTGCAAAGCACTGAAAGACTTCTCCTTGGGGTCTTTGAACCTCTCCTGTCCCAAGCCATAGAAAGAATGTTGTTGTTTGTAATGCAACTTGAATTGATCAAAAGATTATCTACTATCCTGGGCTGAAATGAAATGTGAGAAGGGGCAGGTTATCTTAAAGCTGCTTCATATCCAGGGTGTTAAAAAATGTGTTGACTATCAATCTTCAGAAACTTTCCTGCTTGAAAGCCCTTTGTAGTGTCCTCTGTTTTATGTGAAGAGTTGCTGGTTTCAGTCTGCAGACAGAAGCTGTAGGCAGCTTTCACAGGAAAAAAAAAAAACAAACTATTTACTTCAGTTGGTTGTAGTCTCAATAAAAGGTCAAGGATTAAAAGTGGAAAAAACAGAACTAACCTTCTTCTTGCAAAGGTGCCATGGCTCCATATGGGCAGAAGGATGCTAGAGAGGCAGTGGGAGAAAGTTGTCTCAGCCTTATTCCATAGCTGCATCCCCAAGGAAAAAGCTGAAAGACTTCCATGTGCAGGGACTTCAAGCCTTCACCTTTCCTGAGCACTTAATTTCCCTTAGTCATTTTTATAATTAATTTTCAACATACCACTAGCTATGCCATTATATAGTAGACTTCACCAAGTCAGGCCTTTCCATCTATATCAAGCAGGATAATATATTTCAAAGTCAAAAGGAAAAACACATTAGGCAACATGATGGCAACGGTAACCCTTCTGGATATATTGCACCATAAATACTAGGAACCACTACAGTAGAGCTTTTATCAAATCCTGGCCCTGAATGTAAGAAACTGTGGCTTCCACAAATCAGAAAAATGATACAATAAATCACTCTTCTTGATGTCATATTATTGCATGCTGCCATCCCTAAAGAACACAGGATGGTCAATAGTTGGTGTGACAAATGGACCAGTCACTGCAGGAGCTTTGAGACGTACACTCATCTCAGCTTAATCAATGTAAAGGGAATAAAATATCCAACTATTTGGTGCTGTTATTCAAAGCTCCTGTTTGGTAGAATACTAAAATATATGTGGCTAATTTGGAATTCAGATTGCCTTCAACAGCAGCCCTTCTAGGCTTAAAAGTAGACATGTATTTAAATGCCTTAGAGAAATGGAACTTAGAAGGGAAAATGGGATAATAAAGATTTAGGAGTCTGAGCTGACAAATGAACAAATTTTAAATTCAGACAGGGATGGTGCTTTTCATGTTATAGGAAGGAAGGCATATACTGTTCATGTTTGCTACTTTGTGAACAATCATACTTGCTCTGTTGACACTGGCATCCCATAATTATTTCCCTTATCCAATTAAGATTGCAGCTTAAATCCCCTCATAAATCTTTCTTCCCCAAACAATTCAATTGTTTTTACTTACCTCCACTATGATTAGCTGAGTATGCACTTTTACAGCTTCTTTCTTCCCTCTACTCAAATGCAGGATCACATGCTAAGTTCGAAATCAATTTTCAAGCAAAATGTGCTTACTTGAACACCTCAGCTTCCATGAACAGGATGGAACAGGATGTGAACCTGTGTGGCAAAGCCTTTGTGTAATCAAGGGCACAGAACAGTAGTGATATGACTAAAAGAAGCAAGAGAGAGAGGGAGAGCTAACACCTCCTCCTGTGTAAGCCACACCGTGTATGGCTATAGCTAGCTGACTCTTCCATGGCCAAAGATGAAGTTACTACAGAAGAAGGCTTAGAAACAGGTGTTGTAGGCTACACATAAATATATGCAGTCTGAAACAAAATTGCCTCTGCATATATGTAGCTTATTATTAAAAAATAGAAACACTTTGGCCTAGGAGCTGAGAATCATCATCTTCACCTAACTGTTTTTAAACTCATACCACCTCAGAGCTACCACTTTTTTAAATGCTGGAATAGTACCAAAACATTGTCAAAAAAACCTGAATCTAGTCTGTTATTTTAGTGCAAAACTGGGAAAGAACTACAGCTTATTCATAAACATCACTTAACATAGATTCCAAAGACAATGCATTTGGGAAGGTCCAAGCGAAACTTTGTTTGATATAAAGCAACCTTTGAAATTGCAACAGTCTGTGCAAATGTACATAACCATTCTGATTTATTTTTAGGAGCCAGACAGAATTGGGAGGGAGGAAGAAGGAACATTTGTCATTTTATATGTAGAACAAAAACATTTTTATAGAGTAAAAAAGTGCATGTAGTAAGAAATATTTAATGCATGGTACTGGTTTAGGTGCTTTTAAGAGCAGACCTCAGCTGAAGGGACAGATTATGTAAAGATACATATACTGCAGTACCAAGATTTTATATATATATTGTTGTACCAGATGTAATAACACTGGCTGATTTTCCTGAATTTAATAATACAGTAAAAACATGCCTGCTCGAAAGAGTCTCCAAATCAGTAAGGAAAATGAACGGGTCCTGAGACAAAACATCAAATCCTGTATTTCAGTGGCAGCTCCTCCTGATTTCAGGCATAATTGCAGCTGTGCTAATACTAGCCCCTAGAAACAGGAAGACTTTTGATTTGTTTACCCTGTTTCAAGTAGGGAAAATTAGAAAGACAACCAAGGGTCTTATCAGGCTTAAAAAAATAAAAAAAAAAGAACATTTTCTACTTTGTTTCAAAACGTGCACTAAACTGAGCGGTTTTTAAAGGAATGGTACTAACTCTAAATAAGCTCTACAAAATACATTCTCTTATAAAACAGCTGGGAAAGTAGCTGTTGCTAGCAGTAATTCCCACTTCATTGCATTCTCACTGATATGAGTCATCTTTATCTGGGATGATGTAATGCTCTCATTGGAGAGTCAGGAAGGATGGACTGGAGAGCAGTGTGCTTTGTGTTGGGCTTTGGCATATTTTCTGTCTTTGATTGTTTCAGCGTTTTGCTCCAATGGCTGTACTTGTTTGCTGTTTATGTATGCTTCATTCCTATTTTGAGTGGGCCAGTCTCTAACTCATTCTCATCCTGAATTTCTCAGAAAAAGATTCAAGAATCCTTCCATTTATTTTGTTTATTCATTAACTAAAAAGAAAAAACAAAGTCAGGCGGTTCTGTCTTTGAATGGCTCTTGCTTTGTGAACATGTAGTTCTGAAATTCATTGTTTTATTGATGAGGTATGTCATGCAAACATAGGTAATTATTTATATTTTAATCAGTGACCACTAATTTTTTTTTAATTACTGTAAAAGTTAGTCAAGCACTTAAGGGGTTTATGCCAGAGTATTTTTCCTTTGAGAAAAGCAATTTATCAACATTGAAATGCCTGAGAACTCTTCAAACCTTTAAGTAGTCACTGAGGATGAATGTAATAATAGGGAAAAGAAGTGAATGTGTTCCTTGAAAGATCATAGGAGTACAGAAAAGGCAAGAAAAAGATTATATTATCAATTATAAGAGATTTCATTGTGAATGTGGCAGAAATCTCATATCTGGTTTTGGAGTCTAGAGTTCAAGAAAGGATTTTAAGAAAAAATAAACACAAACATGAAAATGTTTTATGACTTGCTAAATTACTCTCTATTAACAAATTCAAGTGGTCAAATATCAGATGAATGTGGGAAAACTTAAGGAGTGAAATAATCAAAGCCTGAATGGGGAACATAAAAGTGCTAATTCAGAGGGTTCTTCCTATGAATTTAACAATATAGAGAAGTAAGACCACATGTAGTGGAATTAGATAAACATCCAGATTACAATCATTAATCCTAAATATTACTGAAATTGTAGAGGATTCTTTGACTGGCAGTTTTTTCCATCAAGATGGTAAGTGTTTATTATAACTTCCGTTCTGCTTCATGAAGGCTCCTCTGACTCTGTGGTATCTGTTCTTTAGTTTACCTTAAATATATGTTATTGTCAAAAAGCCTAAACTGGAAGGAAGCATTTAAGGTGGACTGTTTTCTTAGCAAACATTTTTCAAGAAATCTCTGTGTTTTTGACTTCATTGCATTTGCAAAGAAAAAATGCTGAAAATTTTAAATTTCTTGTGGAAATAAAGTGTTGGTTTCCCTCCTTTTTGGTAAGACCTTTGAATAAAATCTCCTTTAAAAGCTGTATACTGAAGACATTTTGAAATATATATATTTTTAGAACCACAACACAGTGAAGCAGTCATCATTACATATTCAAAGTATGTATGCTCTCTTTACTTCTATTTACTGTATTTATTGGTGCTCTAACAGTTGCAAGAGTAATTTCAAGTATGTTTGCGCTGTACCTACACCTTTATGATGCTTGATTTGCCTGTCTTGACATGTTCCTGGAATTCATTTGTGATATATCCGCAGCCATATTTATTGTATTTGCAAGGATTAATGGAGGGAAGCCAATTTGAAAGGTTAGGATTTTTAGTCCTCAATGCATTCAAATATTTTCCTACTGCATACATAATTTCAGTCTGTAGTTATTGTGGGGAATTTCCTTTCTTGGGTGTTCTCTGTTTCTTATGTAACCATACAAAGCTTGGCACTTTTCCTTTTGCTTATTTTTGAGATATTTCTAGCATGTCAGGAATTCTCCTTCTTCTTGTCTAAGAAATTAATTGATCATATGCTTTCTGCTACCCTCAACCCTTTATCGGCTCCCTAGTTTATGTGCTGGAGTTCAGAGACTTATTCCATATTTGTTGTCCCTACAACCACTATATCTTACCAACTATATCTTACTATATCTTTCAACTTGCTTGAAGTTGAAATAGTTTATCTCTTCCATATTGAAACTGCAAGGTGCCTACCCACAGCTATACCATCCCAGATTCAGCTCAACTCTTGATTTTTATTCCCAGAGCCAGATGCTCTTTGGAGAAAATTTAGGTTAGGTTCTGCACAGTTCAGCTTGGTTATATGCGGGTTTCAATTTCGACATATAAAAGCAATTTATATTCCAAATAACACTTGAGTTGTATTCTACATTGATTTTCCTGCTGCTTCCTTTCCAGTCATTCAGGTGACTATTTAGGGCAGAATCTAGCAGAAGAGGGACAACAGCTGTTCTCTGTCAATTACTTGTTATCCAAATAAATACTTATGTCTCTTGTTATTGAGAATCTGTGAATGAACTGGTAAAGAAGTCTTCTGGAAAAGAGATCTGTACCCTCTAGGAGAGGCACAAAAATACTACCTTAGGTTTATGTGGGTTCTGATTTCAGCACTCAGGGCTATGGAGGTTCTTGAGGTTTGTGAGTTAGCCAGGTGCTGCAACTTTCTCAGCAAAGCAGCAGTGCTGAAGACTATATAAGTGATGTATACAAGAGGAAACTGAAATGAAAGGGGGTCCAGAGAAACCACAGTTGACTTTTCTGGAGCAATTGGTCCTACTGTTAGAATGTGGAGTAGAAGAAGTAATATGCTGTCTTTAGCTGTGAATCAGAACACTGTGCAACATGAGATGGACAAAAAAGGGACAGAAAACTCATTGCACAGTTTTAAAAATGCTTGAGCAACAGTGCTACCCTGTGGTGTTCCAGTAACTGAATGGGCTTGTTTGTCACTGGTGCAGACTGTGAAGGAAGGAACTGGATCTGCTAGTTACAATACTGCTGGTTCCAAACCTTAAATAATGCGACACGGGCTGTTGTTTGTGTATTAACTGGAGTTTTAGAAAGGAGAAAGTAATTTCTTTTGTGTAGGACTTCAAGATTTTTTAAATGGAATTTCATTCCAATTACATTTTAAATTCTGAAATTAAAAAAACTAGGGATATAGGACAATGAGAAATTGGGGGGGGGGGGGGCTGTCAGTGATTTTTTTCCTTAATTATACCTATGCCATCATTCCACTTTAAATGCCCCAAGATCACAAAGCGATGCTGTTATAAGGCATTGATGCACAGCACTTTAAACTGACAATTAACATTTTTCTTGGTGTGTTTTTTCTATGATGTATATTATGTTCAATAGGTCCATTAGCTCAGTGAAACTATAACTGCAGTCTGGCTAAGCTCAAACTGCCACTGTAATTGCAAATTTTGCTTTCAGGTTGCAGGATCAGCCCCCATTGTCTCTCAAGTGTTCAAATTGTGCCTTAAAAATTAGAGTCCATAAATGGAAACAACAAATGCCACATATCATTAAGGCTTTTACATTTTCATTTATTTTTATTCTGAACTTCTGTCTTTTTTTCAAAACATTTGTGCCCTAGTAAGCTGATAATCTGAAGAGAAATAAAAACAACAAGGAAGCACAAATTATTTTAGTTAATATAAATTTCTTTATTTTTCCTCCTGTCTCAGTGTCACTGTATTCACAAACTCTCCTGATGACTTATTGCAAAATAACATTCTGTTTTAAAAGCTGCCAGAAAAACAAGCCAGTCTAAATAAATTAGGTATTTCAAAGATACCACTTTGCAAGCAAAGTAGAAAGCTGTTTGGAGCTTGTGATCCTAATAACAAATGCTGTTACTTGAACAGCAATTAAGTATTTTCCCAGTGAAGCACTACTCAGAGCTGTTGCAGATTATATTTAGTCCTCTCAGACCGCTGCAAATATTTATAACACCAAAAGGTAGTCAAGCAGTGACACCCAGTGGCTTCAGAATTCTCTCTTCAATTTCTATCACAGAGAAATCTTTTTTTTATCTCTTGGTTTCAAATTCAGTCCCTCTCAAAATGGGTAAATAATTTCCTGTTGAAGAGGTAGTCAGGACCTAGGAGTAATTCATAATAATCTGGACTTCCCTCCTGACCAGGTGACTCTAGATGAAATGATTTAACTATTATGAATATGGATATTAGTCAGCTCCATGCATTCAAGCTGTTACTCAAGAAATATATAGAAATACACTCCACAAACAAGCATTGAAGTTGGCCTTTGAACAATCAAGGATGAAAACTTCTGTGTTTAAAATCCTTTACCCATCAAAAAGAAAGAGAATTTTTAACCATTTTTAAAGCCTTTGAAATTCATGAATGGAAAACACAACATAGATGTGGAATTCTATTAATATTTATGACATCAGCAAAAATAAATAAGAGGTGATATTAGTACTGGGAGTTGAGATGACAGCTTGACATTCTCAAAGTCATCTGAAATTTAAACTGCAAAGTAAACCAAAATTCTGCCAAAACAAGTTTTCCTATCAAACATAACTGAACTATACTTTCCACAGAGGCATACCTTGAAAAGAAATTGTCTGCACAACATAAGGGGCAAATACAAAAAGTCCCATTTTGTGACTGCTGTGTCTCAGAGATAAAAAAATTACATTTTCTTTTTTAAATCAATAGCCTTGTTCTATAAAAACAAGCAAAATGTCTTAGTTGCATAGTACTGATGACCATAAGGACAAACTATCAGATCACCCAGCCTTTTAAAATGTTCCAATAGCTGTTCTCAGGGTATGTCTGCCTAAGAATTGTATGAACCATTTCTATCTTGCAGAAGCTGCAGAAGAAGAATCCTAGCAGAATTCTTTGTTTTGCTTCTCTACCAGTTCAGTATAACCAGATGGGTGTATGGAAATGGAGTGTGGAGCTGCATTATAGATATTTCAGCATATAGGCTCTCTATTTAATACAAGTTTTATTAACCGAGCTCTGGAAGAAGATACAGAAGTCCATGTCCATTACTCTCACACACCTCAGCATTCTCTCAGGTTGTTGTTGACTGCCCACTAAAGAAGATGATACAAGGCAGGCATGTACCATGTCATTCCTGAGAACATCAATCCATGACTATTTCAGAGGAAATTCTGTGTACAACAATTATGATTGATAGTCTGTACTACCACAGCAACGGGAGGGAATAGGGTAATCTACTTAGAAATTCATAAATGACTCCCAAGCCAAGGTGTTGCTGAAGATTCTGCCAGACCCTATGCAGCAGTGTATGATAAACAGCAATAGATGAGTTAGGGATGTCAGAGACAGCTGTTCCTCTGGAATGGCAGGAGACTGCAGTTCCATCAGAAAGTGCTGGCCTTCAGCATCAAGGTTCCCCTCTATAAATTCTTCATTAGGAGTTCAAGATTGGGCAATAAACAATTTTAAACACAATAAAACAAGGAAAAAAAAAACAGTAAAAGCGCTTTACTTCTCTCTTATTTGGTATTTTGGCAATTGCATCTGGGCCTCTGTCTCCCCTCCTGGTCTCCCCAAGGACACTGATGGGTAGGGTGTGTACCCAGCCCAGGGCCTTTGGGATAGTGAAGGGCCATGACACATGGCCCAGAGAAGTTGTGGATGCCTCATACCTGGAAGTGTTCGAGGCCAGGTTGGATGGGGCTTTTAGCAACCTGTTCTAGTGAAAAAGGTCCCTCCCTGTCCATGTCAGGGGGGTGGAACTAGATGATCTTTAAGATCCCTTTGACTAATGAGCACAAGACTAATATACAGTCAGGAAAGCAAGCCCCACGGCAAGTACAGAAGCCTGCTCATTACTAGCTAAACAGCACTAACAGCTATAAATTCAGTCTGGCACATTGCAATCAAATCTGTCGCTATCTTTAACCCCTTGTACCCCTGTTCAGGCATCAAAAAGGACTGTCATGGTTTAAGACCAGCTGGAAATTAGGCACCATGCAGTTGCTCACTCAACCTCTCTTCTCTCCCCCGAACTCTGGTGAACGGGCAGGAGAATCAAAGTAAAACTTGTATGTTGAGATAAGAACAGTTTAAAAATTTAAAATACAGTACCGTAATAATTGTAAATGATAGTGATAGTGATAATAATAATGATAATAAAAAGGGAAAAACAAGTGATGCACAATGCAACTGCTCACCACCCACTTGCTGATGCCAGACCACCCTTCCTTGAACCTAGATCGGCTCCTCTTCCCCCCAGCTTTATATACTGATCATGATGCCATTTGGTATGGAATATACCTTTGGTCAGTTTGGGTCACCTGTCCTGGCTGTGTCTCCTCCCAACCTCTCAGCTTCCTTGCCAGCATGGCAGTATGAAAAGCAGAAAAATCTTTGGCTCTGCGTGAGCACTGCTCAGCAATAGCAAAAATATCTCCACATTATCAACCCTGTGCTCCACAAAAATCCAAAACATAGCCCAAAACCAGCCATTGTGAAGACAATTAACTCTACCCCAGCCAAAACCAGCACACAACTCAAATCATTTAATGAATTTTTGATCCTTTCATCATCATCAAAAAGAGAGGGTCAGTGATGGACCTCACTGGTGAATACTGGGAGGGTGTAGAGAAGATGAATCCTGACTCTTTTCAGAAGTGCTCCATGGTGGAAGGATGAGTGGCATCAAGCCAACTCTGGCAGATGGAAAAATCCCAGTTAGAAAAAAAGGCAGAGATGGTCACCATGATAGTGCTCAGCCATGGAGCAGGTGCCCAGGGACATTCAAGAGTCTCTGTCCTTGAGGATATGAACATGATTTAACAAGGCCCTGAGCAACCTGGCCTGTCTGGGGCTGTTCTGAGCAGGTGCTTAAACTGGAGACCTCCATGGGTCTTTTTGAATGTCAGGCTTCTTGCCTTATCCAAATGGGCAGCACCCACAACCTTGTGGAAGTTGGCCTCTGTCCCCCCACTGCCCTTTCTTCATACATTAACCAACATGGTGACCTCCCCACCACTTACCCAAGGCACAGCACCACCAGCAACTGCCCCTTGGTGGGCTTTTTCCTGTTGGTGGCAAGGCAGTGGTCCTGCCATCTTGTAATCTCCTTCTGCCCATGCCTCACCCCTTTGCTATTAGGATACTGTGGGAGACTGCTAAAGGCAAGATAAATGACATTCACTACTCTACCTTTGTCCCACTGCACTGGCAAAGCAAGCTCTCAGGTCAATCCTAGCATAACTTGCCCTTGACAAATCCCTGCTGGCTGCCTGATAGCTGCTGCTGACTTGGGCAAATAGATTTCCTTTTAAAGTCAGGGAAAGCATTCCATCCCATGGGTTAGGGCAAGTAACTCTTGTCTTCCCTTCAACTTCTTCAAATCCATTGCAGTATCACCATAGCTGTATCTTTTTTTTATCTCCTGCTATTCAAGGGCAAGTTTAAAATCTGAGGTATTGTGACAGTAAGATCTAGCCATCCAGTATTTTTCTCAAAATAGGCTGAAAAGTTGTTCTTGCCGCACAGCTCACAGTTCAGCCAGTATGTATCTTTGCAAGCTCATCACCAAAGGAATATTAGAAGTATATAAAATCACCTATAGCTATTTACCAAGAGATAAATGAAAATCACAGGACAGCACTGTTCCCTGAATGGGAACAGGTCTTGGCTTGCTCAGGGGTTTGTTAGATAACAGCTCCAAGATCAGAGATGTTTCAGGCTAGAGAAACCATTTGCTGATTGTGCTCTTCTTCTTTCTCCTTTTCTGTTCTCATAATTAAAGGCTGAGGGAGCTGCACCTGTTCAGCACAGAAGACTGAGAGAGGACCTTATCAATGTATAAAAGTATCCAAAGGGAGGGTGTCAAGAGGATGGAGTCAGAGTCTTCTCAGTGGTGCCAAGCAAGAGGATGAAAGTCAATAGGCAGAAACTGATACACAGGAAGACACATCTGAACATGTGGAAGAACTTCTTTAACTGTGTGGGTGACTGTACACTGGAACAGATTGCCCAGAGAGGCTGTGGACTCTCTGTTTCTGGACATACTCAAAAGCTGTTTGGACACAATCCTGCATAAAGTGTTCTTGGGCACCCCTCTTGAGCGGGGAGATTGGAATAGTTGACCTTCAGTAGTCCCTTCCAATCTTACCATTCCGTGATTCTGTGAAATGGCAGAGAAGACGGCAGTTTTTGCAGCAAGGTTTCAGTATCTGGGGGGCTGCAGGGGTGGCTTCTGTGAGTAGACATCAGGAGCTGCCCCATGTTGGAGAGAGTCAGTACCAGTTGGCTCCAAGACAGAGCTGCCACCGGTCAAAGCTGAACCCAGAAGTAATTTTGGTGGCATTGTGATAGCAATTGGAGGGAATAATTACATCTACTTAGAAATTCATAACAACTCCCAAGATGGAGGCCTGAATAAAAAAGACATTGTTGAGGCTTTCTGCAGGACATTTGACTCCCTCTTCTTATTTTTCCTCTTAAAAAATACAGTAGCATATTTGTTTTGGACAACAGATGCTGCTATTACCTGTTTTATAGTGAAGTGCCAGCTGTCCCTTATGTTCAAAAAACAATGCCAAACCTGCTGTTACTTATTAGAGTGTCTTTTATACCGAATTAAGTTGTTCCAAGTGGATAATTCTTCCTGCTGAAGTTTTCCGTCTTTATAATAGACATTTGGTTTTATGCTGGAGGTCACTGCTATTATCGTTACCTATAGCGAGTGGACATTTGGAGTAAGAAGCCATATGGCATTCTATAAAGGAGACCAAACTGAGTGTGAAGCAAACAGGGAAGTAAATATTTCCATAACTGTAGCTACATTTTCACCTGTATTAGTTCTGCAAAGATGGGGATTGTTGTGTGAACACTGCTTTTAGAGAAAATCAGTTTGACTTGGCAGAAGTGAAAGTTCTTTCCCATGTTCAGGAGTCCTCTCCCATCACAGTAGTAAGAACTTGTGACCTTGTAAGCAAAGCACTGGTGCTCTCCTCTCTGCCTACATCTTCATGAACAATCATCTAGGAGAAAGACTTCATAAAAACATTCGATTGATCTCATCTCTCATTGCTAACCCATCCCTGCCCCAGTGTCATTTATCTAACACAACAATTTGGGGGGCTGAGTTCTCTTATCTAACAGCAAGAGCTTGGGGCCCTTCACAATATCTAAACTAGTATGATCCACAGCAACTGCCAAGTACCTGGAATCCATCCCTCCAATCTCAAGTGTCTATTCACGGGCTAGTCACTCCATAAGTATGAACCCTAAAAGCCAGGTAAAAATCTCCTAAAACCAAAGTTCTAATTATGTCTCTTTTCTGGGAGTTCAAAACACCTTTATATGTATGTAGTTGTTCTAGGAAAGAAAGATTTTTTAGCATTTTTTGGCTCTCAAAATTGTTCCTATCAGACAATTCATGATATTTCAGTAGCTTTCTAAGTTACTTCCTTTTTTCTATTTCTGCATCAAACACTTTGTTTTCAAATGGAGAGGATATATTTTCTCCAGGAACGAAATCATGGAAATACCAGTATAGCGAACATTAATAATTCAGAAGTCAAAATTGCTGGTGCACATTTTTCTATAACACCTGGGCACAAATGTAGGGTAAAAATGCAGATATTTATTTTAACAAAACACAGTCCTGCAAACATATGATCCTGGTCTGCACAGCTCTCTTCTGGAAATGAGTTAGAAACTGCTGTGATGAAGACTGTAAACAGACAGCAAGCCCCAGAATTAGCAAAGTATAACACCAGATGTAATCACTGGAGTTTCTCCTGCTTAAATCTAGGCTGCACTTAACTAATTTCATTAAATGACTTCTCTCCTTAAGTTACAACATGCAATGCTGTCACAGAAAAGACTCAATTAGATAAAGATACAGTTCAAGACCATTTATCTGAGGTTTTATGAGAAAGCTCAGGTATGACCTAATTGCAGCCTTCTGGTACCTGAAGGGAACCCACAAGAAAGATGGAGGGGGACTTCTTCAAGTTCATGTAGTGATAAGGCAAGGTGGAATGGATTCAAACTGAAAGAGAGTAGGTTTATTATTATTTAGGTTTATTATTTATTATTATTTTGGGAAGAAATTCTTCACTGTGAGAATGACGAGGCACAGGAACAGTCTGCCCAGAGAAATTGTGGATGCCCCATCCCCGGAAGTGTTCAAGGCCAGGATGGATGGAACTCTGAGCAACCTGGTCTGGTGGAAGGTGTCCCTGTCCATGGCAGGGCGGTTGAACTAGATGATCTTTAAGATTCCTTCCAACACAAACCATTCTATGATTCTATGATTCTATGACTCATGACTAATAGAATATTCTCCATATTTTCTGCAGTATAGTGCAGTATGCTGCAGTATAGTGTCTCCTTCCTTCTAACGTGAATATTTGAGAATTGCTGTACCATTTTTGAGCATAACACTCATACAACTAGGACTATCACCAGCAGTTTCAATACTGTTCTCAAGATAGCATATGACATTCAATGCTTATCTTATTTATGTTTGCAAGAAAATGGATCAAAACAGAATACAAGCACATATTCTAAAAAGAGACAAACCCCATTATTGTCAGATAATTCACCATCACTTCTTTTCAACTTCATCTCCTTTCAATTGTTCATGTAAATCTTACCAACCTCACGTTCCACTTGGCAGCAAAGACTTCAGGGGTCTATATGCAAACACACACCAACCCTTACCTGAAGAACTTCTTGTAGCAACATAGTGCATATAAAACAAATTCCAGTTTTAACATATAAGTAAAAATATGGCTTTTTACTTACATTAAATTAACAACTTAGTATTTGGGAATAGGGAAGATATTTGTGATATAAGGTTGTGTTCCCTCCTCAAAAACTAAGGGGTTTGTTTGATGCAAAATGGGAAAGCTGGACAGGAGTATATGGTTTACTGTGTGATACATCTGTAACATTAGGAAGGGAATTTTGGGCAGTCAAAATTATATTGCTTCAAATCTGTGGACATTCTTACATGGTTGGAGCAAGCAGCAATCGATCCTTGCTTAAACCCACCCC
Organism: Manacus candei; assembly: GCF_025592945.1. Lineage (NCBI taxonomy): Eukaryota > Metazoa > Chordata > Aves > Passeriformes > Pipridae > Manacus > Manacus candei. The sequence continues at coordinate 32,821,773 of NW_026138097.1, read as the reverse complement.
CAAAGTGAATGCTATTAATTAGGACAATTGACTTTGGCTGAGAGGACCAAGATCCTAAGCTCTTTCGGAGCAGCAACCACAAGTCAATATGAATTACGAAGCATTGATGCACATTTGTTTGCTGCTAGATTGTTTAACAAATGAGTCAATAGCTCATGCATTTAAAGTAACATTTTCTTAGTCGTAATAAGTCATAGTCTCAAATGCAGTACAACACATTAGCATAACCTGAAAACACACAGAAATGGTAAAGTATAAGCAAATACTACAACTGAAAAGAGAAAGTTTCACTGTGCATTCAGGGTGCCCAAAATTACATTTTCAAACTCTAGTAGAAGGAATCTACACTGATAGAAAACCCAAGGTTTAGGTAAAGGAAATTAGATATGAAATCTTTTCCAGTTCCTCAAGGTGAATGATACTGCTGTCTCAGCCAAAATAAGCTATATTTTGTTAATATAGTGTAAACTCCACCTTCAAGACTAAACAGGGATTCCTACATTTAAGTCATGTCCTTGTACCACCTGGGTGTCCCAAGAACTGGTGCTGTAAAATTTTATCAGCTCTGTATTGTGCACATCCTTATTAACTTTGTTAATGGCTGTATTTCATCCAATTTCTGACAAAGAAAAGCTTACAGACTGGAGCCCTGTTGCCTCTAGTTATAAAGAGTTTTCAGATGAAAACCCTAGTTCTTGCTACGATGAGCCTTTCAAATATGTTTCTGTTGTCTTCTGTGCTGTGCTGAATGTGGGTCAAGAGGACCTTGCTATCACAGAGCTGATACTGAATGCAGAGTTTGGAAAAAGACCGTGCAATTGTTAGTATATTAAAAAGGAAAATACAGAATAATACAGGGCATTAAGCATCTGATAGTGAGACCTTTTAATCTCAGTATATGGGTTTCTGGAGTTTATGTGTCACAGTACTTAGTGAAAGCCCCACAAATAAACTGGAAAATTATGAGATGCAGCATTTTGAAGAAAGTTCTTAGAAATGGGAAATTCTGGAGAAACTTCTTTTTTTATTAATGATTTAAAAGACCGTTGTATAGAGGTAAAAAAAAAATCTCAATCTTTCATGTAAAAAAAATATTATTTAAAAAATAAGATGTTTTCTTATTTCTCTTTTTTTAACCATTTATTTTGTTGAAAAAGGTATAAAATAATCTATAAGGCTTGCAGGTTCCATCTAAATAAAAAGAGGAAAAAAAATCTAATTGGAAAAAAATAAGAGAGAGGGGTAGTTCAGAGAAAGCAGCCAATACAAAGGACTGAATCTTTGTTCTGAAGTACTTTGTGGGCCTGAATCTCAGCTGTTTTGTAATTGCCTTTGCTCTTCATAGTGAAAAAATGGTCATGTATATCTAATGTGAGTTCACTTACTAATTTACCTCTTCGTTCTTTTTACTTCTAGAACTTCTAGTTGCTTTTGAAATTTCTTTTGTTGATTATTTTAAAACATAACTACCTGTACCAGTTTTAAAACAACTGTTTCTAATGCCTTGTGTTCTTTTATTGGCTGTGTTACGAAATCACAGGGACTTAAAAAAAAAAAAAAAAAAGAGAAAAACCAGTTTATATAAACAGCTTGATATTTTTAGAGCACAAGGTCAAGCAGATCAGCTTTTAATTAGAAACAGATTAAACTTTGATCACTCCTGCAGAGCTCTCCAGCATTGACTGAAGGTAATCCGCCCAAGCTTTGGAGTGAGCGTAGTTGAGATATCTTGCCAGTGACTTTGCATTTAAAAACTGAAGGTCAGAAAGTCAAAGCAGAATGCTAAAGCTGGGAAGGCTCTAAATCCTACTGGGGCATGGACACAAATGATGTGCTGCTGGGGAACACAAAAGAAGAGCAGTGCAAACTACAAATCAAGTGCTGAAGTACTTCTAAGCTCTCAAGTTCATTGATTTATGGTAATGTATGAATATGTCTCTTTCAGCAAAACTTATATAAAAATAGATAGTATTGTAACTCATATCTGGTGAATAGAAATAATCTTTGTTTCTGTAGTTCTTGGTCACAGAAGCTAACGGTAGCTTTAAAATGCAACAGGAAGGCTCATGGGATTTGAGTAAAGGTGTATAATGATCAACTCATTTAAATTGCTACATCCTAAATATTTAAGCATTCTCTGTGCCCATATGGGTGTGCATCACTTAATATTGCTTACTGTGAAATCTCATCAAAGTTCTCTTCAAAACAGTGCAGCCCCATGAACAAGTCAACAGACCTAAATTCTCCCTCTAGGTCTGGAGCACCTCAGTTGAAAATCCTTTTTTCTTATTATTTTTTTACTTACACTTTTTTGGGGGGATATCTTGCCCTGTAAGAGAACCATAGGTGTTTGACTTAATCGAATTATCTTATTCCTTCCTAGTATATTATATAGTGTCTTATTCAGCTCTAAGTGAAGGGCGTAATGATCAGATGGCACAAACAGGCAGCGACAATTGTGACTGCTGTTACCCTCTGAACATCTTCTGCAGGAAAGGCAGCTAGAAACACACAGTCAGGAAAGTATTAGCCTTGCAGGAAGCTTTTCACTTACCTCTTCAGACTGAAGTGCATTCAAGTATTCAAAATTAAAAGAAATTACTTTTTGAAGCAGCCTGGTTTTATTAATTAATTGAAGGTGTACTCTGTCAAGGTGCCATGAGACTTAGGTAAGGGTACCTGGCAAACTCTGCGTGTGTACCTAAACAGACAGTACTAGAAGAACATCCTAAGAAGACCAATTTGGTTTTCAGCTTTTTTCAATCTAGTATTGATATTTTACATTTAATTTTTTCCATGTTAAATTGAAGTGAATTTAAGTTTTTCAGTTGTGAGTTAGTACCAGGAACATCTAATCTCTGTATTCCAGAGTTTTCCCAGGGGAAATTTTTCTGTCAAAAATGTGGAAATTAAGACATGTTGATTTCTGTGAAAACCTTTTTCTAGAGGAACAAATAAATATAGGTTATAATTTAAATTTTAAGCATTATGTTAATAATTTCCCAAGGGATTTGATTGAACATGGTGAAAATTTGGAAAACTGAATTGAGACTAAAAATCTCTGACTTCACAGAAGCCAGGTGGTCTGACTATTAAGAATTTTATTTTCCAAGATTTCTTAAACCTAAGTTTTTAGGAAAAGAGGATAAAGCCTAAGTAGAGTACATACTATGAATTCCAACTAATTTTTTTTTGCATACTTTTTAGAAAGACTTTGGATGGGTAGACAGACGAGATGGAATTTTTTCACCCTTTTGGAGCTCTAAGTTGACACCCGTCTGTGGTTTCTTATTCTGATGTGCAATGACTGGCGTTTCACTGGCTCTGTCTCCTTCACGTTTGTGTTTTTGAGAAACTTTCCCGATCCTAAGGCTTTCCCACCACTCTTAACACCAGCCCTTGACCAAGCCAAATGTGGGGGCAGGTAACTGTCACTAGAGGGCGCTGCACATCTAGATTTTTAGGAATTTTTGTCCCTCTGTAAGAACTGATACGTGGGCTGCAGTGGATTTAACACAATTTGCTGCTGCTGTGGTTCTGAACTTTCTGATTAGTCGTTGGACATGTCTGATAACCCTGATAAGTGAAATATAGGACTTTGGGAAATGGCTCTGCCTAGAGTTTTACTGGAGATGCTGTGTGCCATTTTTATGGGTGTTTTTCTTGCTGAGCTTTGCTTAAATATTTATTTGCCTGTGGCACTTCCTGGATTTTTTTTTTTTTAAAGTCTCAAGATATGCATAGTTCCATTTTTTTAAAAATTATTTTAAGTCATTGAAACATAAATGAGTTGATATTTTTAATTACATAGGTTCATACTTTCTTCCAACAGACTCTGTAAACAACTTTTTCACATGTCTAATCAACCCAGCTGGGTTTTCTGGTAATGTACAATGGGTGGGAAAAGCAACAGCTCATGCTTGTCTTAATGATCTATACGATCTTATGATCATACATAATAGTAAGGGTTTTTACTTAATTGTTATGAACACCTATTGGCACTGTATGAGAATAACATGAGACTGTGAGATAAAATGCCGTGAAACAAAACAAGTATGCATCTAGAAAAAACACTAAACCCCAGTGTTATTTTATTCCTTTTATGTCACCATTTGAAGTGAGTATTTGCTCTTTCAAGCAGACCTTAGCAGCAGCATGAACACAGCCTGTGCAGCACAATGTTACAAGGATATGCAAGCCAGCTATGAATGAGCTGGGCTGGACAACATAGGAGCTCCTGTTGAGCCATCTATGGGAAATTAAATGTAACTTCCCACGTCTGGGATGAACTGGGCTTCTAGTAACATCTGACACTTGTCTCCAAATTTTGGGAAACAACTGATTGTCATACTGCAAGGGTAGAAGTGTTGACACTCAGGTTACCACAGCTGCAGTCTTTGTTTCATTTTTAGGTTAACTCCTCGAAACACAGATTGGTGTCTGAGTTGGAAATGGTACCCAGTTATCTCAAAGCCTTTATTACAATTTGAGAACTAAGAGTATGTTGCTATCACAGAAGCCATCAGGAAGTCTGACAAGGGTTTTATTTCTTGTGTTGCCCATTACTCTAACCAAGGAACAGAAGGGATAGGCATGCTAAATGTTCGCTTGAGAAGATATACCTCTTCTACTCTCCAGTTCCCCTAAATGGAGTGGAGAACGTGTCCATTCCTTTCTTATCTTTAGGGTTTTTCAGGGAAGTTTATTTCAATTACAGTTTAAAGAGTCATTGTGAAACCTGAGCCAAAAAACTAGCAGTGATGAGCTCACAGATGTTACCAGAGAGAGCTAAGGTTGGATATGTGGGTTTGCTGGGTATATTCTCTCTGAGCTACCGCACTGCATCTCTGGCTCTGAGCCAAAGCTTGGTTCCCTGCCTTACACTGGGCCACTCTGGGGTGCACCATGGCTGTTGGATGTTGGAGAAAAAATACTGGATTTTTTTCTCCAGCTCTTTTCTTTTTGAATATGTTTTTTCTAAAGACTCAACTTGGCAGGAAAATCATGTTTGGGAAAATACCACTTCCAGTATATTCAGAAGAGATATATTTCTTTTTGCTATATAAATGAAAGTCATGCAGGATTATTCCATTGGTAAGGCACAACCATGTCAAGATGTATCACACCTTGTGTCTCTGCTCACCAGTTACTTCTGTCTGGTCGCCCTGACAGGAACGTCCGAGGTGAGAGAAAACTGTTCCTCTACTGAGTAGTGCTTTTAAGTCAATTAGTTCTAATACAAAATAAACAGATCCCTTTCAGTAGGGCACAGAGTCCTCCCGCCTCCAAGGGGCTAACATTCTGCATGTCTGTTGTGTATCCACACACATACTGTAAGATGTCAGGCCTCTTCCTTTCCACAATAAAGAACAATAAATGCCAGAAAGTGTTTGCTCACTTTCTCCTCTTCAATGCCAAGCATGAAGCCTGTGCTTTATAATGATTGCTGTATCCATAAGGTCTGTGGTACACAAAACAGTCAGGTGATGACCTTGAGTCAGAATAGATGTCATAGTCCTACATATTTGTTTTCAGCGCTATTCAACATTCACTGTTTGCTCTAAGATAGAAAGTCGGCTTTTCTTATGGCAACTTCCTTTTAGAAGCTGGCCTGCAAGAAGTTCCAATTTAAGTCTGATCTGATGTAAAAAAATAAACTAAACCATGGAGAGGTTGTTGCAGATAAAGTGAATTGACAGGATCCACATACCAAATCCTACTGCATCCATACAGCTTGGAGGGGGGGGGGAATAGATTCAGGTGCTTGGTTAAGATTTGTCTTTGAAGAACTGCCTCAGAAAACAAAACCACCTTGGTTTGCTTTTGCAATATGAATTCTGAGGAGAGATTATAATCTAATGGTTTAGGCTCTCAACACCTGAGCAAAACTTAAAGCAGAGAAGAAGTAGGAGCCACTTATGGTGTACAGGGTTTTGGTACTTGCATTTGAGTGTCCTGTGCTAGGAACTCATATTTGCTGAGGTTCAAGACCTATGTTCTCAGATACTTTTTTTTTCCTTCAGGATTGCATGCTTAATGTCTCTAATTACATTTTCCCTTGGGCTTGGGTTTGGGACGGAGTGGTATGCGTGGACTACTTCCACAGCTTGAGATGATATTCACATTTGGCAACAGAGAAATAAACTGAGGTTAAGGAATTACTGTTGAGTCGAATCTCTGCTTTGTACAGTTGAAACTGTTGGCAGAAAGTCTTTGCCTAAGGTTAGAGGGAGTTGTCAATTATTGATCTTCATTATGTAAATTTTACCTCAAATGCTTGGAGATCTTGTCAATGAAATTTTAGCTGTTTTTATGGATTTTTATTTGGTTGGGTTTTTTTGTTAACCTCAGCATAAAACTGGTTTTGTCTGTTGAAAAGTTACTCTCAAACAGGGGTTTATAAGTTTCCTCAATACCCTCTATAATAATTGTCACTAGTCTGTAAAAATCATAACAAAGCCACATCACAATTGCTAAACGAGTGGCATTCAATGATTAAAAACATGAGCTACTACATTGTAGGTCAGGTTTTTTTCTCCAATAATACACCTGCTTCTGCTCTTCAGCTTTAGTTTTCTTACCCAAAAATAGCTAATGCTTCTGGTCATTAAGGTACTGGCAGAGATTCAGGAGGAATTTTTTTTAAATTTCACTGCAACTGACGTGGGTAAGTGTCAAACCTATCTTTGCATTTCCCCAGACAGGTATTTTTGGGACAGCTTTGGTTTGAATTGAAGCCTACTAGGAAACAGTGTCATAACCATGGCTAGAATTACAAATCCTTACAAAAAAATTTCCTCATCAAAAAAATTATATTACCTCACCTAGGGTGAAAAAAAATAAATTAATTGGCCAAATGTTCTTGTGAACACTATAAGATAAATCCCTTACTTTCTTCCATGAGTTTCAATGTATTTTGATATTCTTTGGTTCGAGTATTAGACGCTCACAAATAGTCAATTTAGAATAAAATTAAACAGTCCCTATCCATTTTTTTTCTGCTCTGGTACATGGACAAACAAAAAAATTTGGGAAGTATTTACTGGTGTCTGTGTCAGAAATTTAGATTAGCAGTAGATATTTGAAGAACTACCTTTATTTCTAATGTACTTCAAGTAGCTGGCATTTTCGTGATGCCTTATGACAGCGTGTTACCTTACTGACCTTTTTGGCACAACACACCACAATTCCTTAATTATTTTTAATCTCTTTTTAATGTCATTAGTGCAACTAGCACATTCCCTACTACCAGTGGAAGTGACCAGTGATAATCTTAAAATAGGGTAGCCTGACTGTGCCTGCTGTCCTTTTTATTATCCATGCTTTTTTGTGCCCCTCTAAAAATTGGGACAGGTAAGTGTCACAGACCCTGTCTGTCAGCTGGCATGGGAAGAGTCAAGTTGTTCATTGCAACCAATATGAGTGAAATTTGCCTTGAGAGTGAGGCAAATTTCTGTGAGTGGTTCATTTTGCATCTGCGTTCTCCGAAGTTAGGTAGTAGTCCTACGTGCATGAAGCAGATGAATGTTTTTGTTTCATAGGGTAAGTGCTTTAATTTCTCTTAACTTAGTCAAAGTTGAGACATAACAGGTTTTACCAGTCTCTAGGAAAAAAAAAAAAAAGCTGTTAATATTTTAGTGTCATTCAAGCTTGTCATTTCACGTATTCATTAGGAAAGAGGTCAGGCTTGATTTGACCAAACTTCATTTGAGTTCTTTTACAGAGTACATTTAGACACCTCAGTGAAAGGTGCTTTCTTGTTGGTTTTTTTTTTTAATAGTGACTCCTGGTTTCTTGTGTTTTGGGGTTGGTGTGTCTGTTTCTCTCTTTAAATTGCAAGAAAGACAAAGCTGAGAGGTTTTGGAGCATCACCAAATTGCATAATCAGAAAGCCTTAGGATCAATGTTCTAATTAGCCATCACCTCTCAAGAGGCGGTGACTGGGCAAAATTCACTCTATCACCTCTATTGGTTTGGTTGCTGCAAGTTGATGATACGCCAGCTTTGCATCATTAGACCAAAAATAACAAAGGAAAACAATCTCGAAGCAATTTGCTTTAGAACAAAAAGAATTCAGTATCTCTTCTGAGATGTTTGTTGCTTTTAAGATACTTTGATTGCTTTCTTCAGGGTAAGATTACCTTGTAGGAAAGGACTGAGTCAAATTATGCTGTGTTCTACCTCTGTGTGCTCTGCCTTTTCCAGTGTGATAGGCTTTGGTCCAAGGTAATCCTAGGTAAAGGGTAACAAAATCTGAAGAGGACAAAGTGTGGAAATGTTTCAACAGGAGACCTTGTATTGAGGAAGGACTTGCTTTGTCTGCTTTAGTTCTGTGGATTTCTCTGAAAGGGAAGAATCAAAAATCTGCTGTTTCGGCTTTTGCATCTGAAGCACTGGCAAGGATATTCACCCCTCTCATCCCCCTCCACCCTCCTTTCCCCAGTGTACACATGTATGCATTTCTGAAAGCACATAATAGCAAGAAAAAAAGCTGTGAAAATGAGACTCTTTCCTAAAATGAAACTTGTAAATTCATCTTCTCTAGAAATCCAAAGCATGGTGGTGCAGTACTGATCACTTTGCTGTCCAGTGAAAAGATGTCTTTGTTCTTCATAACAGTCTAGAAGCCAAAGGTTAAAGGCTGAATTCTTCCTATGCTTTTTCTCAGACTGAGTCTTACCCAAGAGATCAACCAGATCCAGGCATTGTGTCAGAAACCTTTGAAATAAAGGATGAGCTCAACTTGGGAATATGTGAGAAAAACCATGAGATAAATGATTGATAGGAAAAATGGGAGAGAGAAATATCTATTGAATGAAATATCTATTTCATTCTGACATATAATCAGAGCACCTACTTGTTCATTTAGGTTTCCCTTTTTAATGTAATACTAATTAATGGAAGGGAACTTGTTCAGTGTCACTGAACATGTTATCCCACTTCGGGGCAAGTGTGCCCAGAGAACAGTGTCTCCCCTCCAGCATTACTCTAGACCTTCACAGAAAAAGTCCTGGGTCTTTGAAGTTCTTTGTGCATTACCTTGTTTATCAGATCAAGTTGTCTTTTTATTTTTGGGGTTTCTGACTGGAATGGCGCCTCTGCCACTTAAATGTGTTAGAAATTGCTGCTTTACTATTCACTGAGAGGAAGACATAATGTTGGTCACCTTTGCTTGATTCCAGCTTTTCTGTTATATTTGGGCTTGACTGTCATACTCAGCCTTTTTAGAAGACACTGTATGTGTGTATAGGTAAATGATGTGTAATTAATAAGAAGTCAAAGATTTAAATTTAGAACTAAGCTAATGTTTGAATTTGTATACGCTATCTGTACCATGTGTGTCTTCAAGGCCAATCTTTATTTCAGGTAATAGCAAGTGATATTTGGAGGTGAAACTTTGTATCATAGCACTTCTTAGTAACTTTTCTGGCACTGACTTTGTCCTTATTTGTATTGTTTTGAAGTCTCAGCTTTGGGCCAAAATAATAAACCTATCCCATCTTCTGAAAACCCTGTAGTGTATTTAACTAGATGATCCTTAAGATCCCTTTCAACCCCAATCATTCTGTTATTTCTGGAAGTGGTCCCTGGAGTAACCCTGTTGTGAAGGTACTCTAATTTTCTGCCCATATGGCTTTCTGTCATGAAATCAAAATAAAAGCTCTTCTAGAATGATCAAAATGCATTTAGGGAAAGGGGTTTTACTATCATAGAAACAGGACACTTGCCAAATGCATCCACTAACAGCTGCTCTGAACTTTTTATACAGCATTTTCTGAAAATGGTGTATTAGGTTATGTAGGGCTATGCATTCTTTTGCTAATTCTGATTTTCAGAGCCAAAGTAAACTGAGAGATTCAGAGCACTGTTAGCAAGCAGAGTACTCCATTAGCTAGTTATGCCACCACTTTGTATTAAGCCTAGAGCTGGAATTCAATGAAGAATTGTAATTAAAAGGACAGTTTGGAAGAGGTAATGTTTTTATATTTCAACATTTTCCTTTGCCTTGTGAACTTGTATATTATGAGCTGCATACTCTCATTGATGCAGTTGCCCACATTCAAAAGAAACTGTGAAAGTGTTTGTTGATGGGGTAAGCCCCTTCCTAAGAAAAAGTGCATATGTGTACATATTTTAAAAAACATGCTTGCATAGTAAATTTATATACCTCAGCTGTCATAGCACTCCCAAAAGTGTAATTGTAAAGTGTTTAGCTGAATTGAATCTGTATGGAAATTCATTATTCAGCAAGACCAGATGCTATTGTCACCTGTACCTGAATCAGATGTCAGCATACTGGAACCTCATGAGTTTTCAAAACCTGAATCTCTAGCAAAGCTCATGGTCTCGCCTTCTCTTATGAGAGAGAGTACAAGGCACTCTGAGACCAGAAGGCATTCAGTTCATTTTCTGGAGTGTCCAAATAACAGATAGTTATTCAGGGCAGCAGTGAGACAAGGACTTTTTGTTAGCACCTAAAAATAGAATCATAGAATGGTTTGGGTTGGAAGCGACCTTACAGATCATCTAGTTCCAACTCTCCTGCCATGGGCAGAGACACCTTCCACTAGAGCAGGTTGCTCAAAGCCGCATCCAACTTGGCCTTGAACATTTGCAGGGATGGGAAATCCACAGCTTCTCTGGGCAAACTGTGCCAGTGCCTTACCACTCTTACAGTATTCACAATAAAGAAGTGCTTCCTAATATCTAATATAAATCTGCTCTCTTTTGTTTTAAAGCCATTCCCCCTTGTCCTATCACTACATGCCTTTGTGAAGAGTCCCTCTCCAACTTTCTCATAGTCCCTTTAGGTACTGGACAGTGTTCTAAGGTCTCCCTGGAGCCTGCTCTTCTCCAGGTTGAACAGCCTCACTTTTCTCAGCCTGTCTACATAGGTCAGAGATTCTCCAGCTCCCTGACCATCTTCATAGCCCTCCTCTGGACTAACTCAAGTAGGTCCATGTCCTCTGTTGGGGATAAAGAATAGCAAGGGTGATCACAACACTAAGAGACACCGTGCTGCTCTTCAACTTTTAAGCTTATTGGTTCAAACATTAAAAATATATAGTTTGGTTTTCTTTGTTTTGGAGTCTTTTGGCAGGAAATATATTTAATAAGCATGATATTTTGTTCGAAGAGTCTCTGCAGTCAGAAAGACTAAGACATAATTATTAAAGTCAGGGAAATAGAAACCAAAACTACACTGAGTCTAACAGAAAGACAAAATAGCTTTTGTGTGAGTTTTAGGGTAGAATGGCTTATAATTTATTATCTTTAAGCTTCTCAGGCAGGCAGTGTTGCAGTGCACTCAGCATCAGAAGCTTGTGCTTTGTATATACAGGACAGTAAACAAGCTAGCCTGAGCCTGACAGCAGCCAAGTGTTTCATCTTAGCTGACTAGATCTGCTCCTCTTCTAGTTGTTCTACGCTCCTAGAACAGTTTCACAGTTTCAGGTACCCATATACCTGTGCTAGTTAGGAATTAAGTTGTTAATCCACCACTTCTAGACACAGGAGTGTACAGAAGATACAGTATGAAAGACATCCTGAAACTGTCTGGTTTTTTTATTACTCAGTTTCTGTGAAACAACTCTTTTATTTAGATAGTCTCAAATAGTTTTCAAATAAACCTAGTTTTGAAATACTGGTTTTTTATTATTTTCTAGTGGGTTTTTTACCTATTTAATGAATTAAATATGCTATGGAAAATCAAGAAGAGTTTTCCTCCTCAGTTTGGAAAAGCATTCTGTAAGCTTACTTGAGTGCTGGACAGGTAATAGATGGATAATATATTCGGCAAGTGTTTGTCAACAAACCTTATTAGCAGTCATGAGTTTCCTCATAAGTCATAAGTTGCTCTACACTGCAATTTACTGCTGTTGTATTTTTATAAGCCTGGGGGCAAGGTATTGTGCCTAGGACAAATACTGCTTTATGCCCTTGCTGATGTCTGTCATTTCATTTGCTTGCAGTGTTTATTCAATCTTAGTGTGAAGGACAGGTCCTGGTCAGGCAATGTTGCCAAACATACTAGAGAGTCCTCAGGGAAGAAAGAGGATGGCAGAATATTCATTGTTTCTCTCCTGCCAAAAGACACAGGAAAAATACAGATAATAAAACACACGTGAAAGTCTTGAGCATATTCTCTGTCCCCTTGTTCCATAGATGTTTAAACAAGTCCTTTACCTGTTAAGCATTTGTGCTATATACTTTATTTCCTTTGAAAGTAAGACTTTAGTTATCTTCAATCTTCAGAAGAGACCAGAGATTTTTTTTCAATATCCTTGCCAAAGCATGCTGGTTCCCAGTTGAAGTCTTCAGATGCCTGATGTAAGCAGAAAAGACAGAAGATTACATGACCACATTGGCTGCAAAGTGTAAAAGGAAACAGGGAAGAGATTGAGAAAAAAAGTTGTGGAAAAAATGTATTGAAATAAGACAGAAAATTACCTGTAGTAGACAAATATTCTTTAAAAACAAGTAAATGACAAAAAACAAAAAGGTGCTTTGGGGTATCACTATGGCCTAGTTACCTTGATACACGTTTTAGGACTTCAGAGCTGTGATAAGAACAGACTTCAGTTTTTTTCAGTTAGGAGCTGAGAGCATTCCACTGCAAGGAGGAGTCCCCCTTGGGTTCCTGCCTGCTCTGCTGCTCCCTGCCTGCTCCTGTAGCCTGCCAGCAATGCTGAACAGCAGCGTTGGCAGACGGCATTTTTCTGCCAGGGACAACACTGAAAATGTGAATGGGCAACTTCTGTCAACAAATTAGATAATATCACCATGGAAATTTAGGGAAAACCAAAAAGCTTCACGTTGACAGCTCAGTAGCCTTCCATCAATGACATCGAGAGTTCACAGCCTGGGCAAACTCCCAGTTTGCTGCCTAAAGGGACTTCCATCTCTAACGCTGGTGTTCCTCATTTTTCCCCCATTATTTAACCAGCTATTGAATCATAAATATAGACTGTCATTTCAATAAGTCTTGTTTATTTAGAAAAAACTTTGTCTAGGGCCTTAAGGCAGCCAGTATCCACTGGATATCCATTTCAGTATCCACTGAAATAACAAGGAAATATCTTATTTTACTAAAACTTTCAAATTTAAAAGAAAACCAACAAAACCTGACTTTGAGATTGCACTAGTCATAGAGTTATGAGGGTAACTTCTAGGAAGTAGAAGCTAAAAAAATGAAATGGAAAAAGCTGTCAAAATTTTAACTTTCTATTTGAAGTGCCTTGCTTTTGATGCCTGATTCAGATAGTCTTAGGAAAACTGTATTATGGGAAAAATACTCTAGGAATGTTAAACTGTCTGCATCTGGATGCTTAAATAAATATGAAAATTCACCAAATCATTGGTTGTTCTTGAAATAGCTACACATGTAGTGGATGAAGAAGATTTGGAATAACCTGGAGAGGTTGGTATTTGCACAGTAGTAGGGAAGAAATTATCCAGATGAGAATTAAAACAAAACTAACAACAAAACATGTATAAAATTGTACAGGTGATGGGATCAAAATATCACCCAAGTTAAACAAAACATCTTATTTACTTATAGCTCAGAGTTATGGAGATGGTGAATTATTTGGGCTAATTTATGCAAGATACCGCCAAATAACCCATCTTCAGTGTTGCTCATGTACCTATGAGGGATTCTCATGTCTTGTCTTTCCAAGACAAAGGAAATATGATTACAAAATCATAATACATTCCTATGGACACCAGTCAGCACTTCTAAAGGGACATAAGTGCTACAATATAGTATGAACTTGTATTTTACAATTTTGGTTTTTTTTTTTTTTTTTTACTTCTGGTCTATTGAGTGCTTTTGTATAAATCAATGTTCATAGATACAGAGTCAGGGAAATGGGAAAATATCATGTTTCTCTGTGGATTATACTCTTTTGCCTTATGTTGCTTTTCTTGGCAAGAAATCTACAGAAGAAATACAGTAATATATGTAGGTGAGGCACTAACAATAACAAGCATGCCTTCTAGACTGAAAATGCAGAATACTTTTGACAGCCCTCCAAGGCTTATGTTATCAGCCAAATTAGTACTGTTCCAATTAAATCTGCTTCAGGAAGAATTTCTTCACTGAAAAGATGGTAAGGCATTGGAATAGTTTGCCCTTGGAGGTGATGGAATCGCCATCCCCAGAAGTGTTCAAGAAACAACTGGATTGTGGCACTTAGTGCTGTGGTTTAGTTGACAAGATGGTATTTAGTCAAAGGTTGGACTTGATGATCTTAGAGGGTTTTTCCAACCTTAATGAGTCAATGATTATATGAAGGCTAAAAGCTACATTGCCTAGCACTTTTCACATTTTTGAGACCCCATCTCACAACTTAGAAGTTCTCCATGGCTGCTCATGCTCAGTGGCCTGAGCAATCCAGTGTGCTGCAGATAGCGAGGGGAAATGGTGACTCCTCCATCCCTTGCCACTGACCCCATCTTCCTCATCCTAAATGGATCTTCCCTCCAATGGCCAAGGAAAGTTCTCTGGTTTGGGGACTTCTGTTTTTTTTCTGTCGGGTTTTTTGGGTGTTGGATTTATTGTTTGGGGTTTTTTTTCTTTTTTTTCTCCCCTTTCAGGGGAAGTCGTGCCCCATACTTTAAGCAGTTTAACATTTGAAAGCACAGAAACAGTTCTGAGTGTCCAGACATAAGAAGGATGCTGCCTTTGGACACCTGAACTTGATCGTGCTGATGTAGAAACACATCTTCCTTAAGCCTTATGATGTGCCCTGAACAGTTACTGATCGTGAGAACCATGGCCTGACAAACAAATCTTTCCACAAATACTTATCTGAATACTTATGGGCTTTGGACTTGACTTTCCTTTAAGCAAGGTCTCAAGCTAGCATTATTACTTGGGAAGTTTTAATTTTTAAGCAGTGATTGGAAACAGTTCACAGAAAGTAAGATGATTTCAGAAGTGCAGCATTTACAGAATAGAAAAAAGATGGTTAATCAACATGTGCTTGTGTTGGTATATTTTAAAAATACTTGGAATTTTAAGTACGGTTCCTGGAATAACTGCTGG
This sequence comes from Manacus candei, assembly GCF_025592945.1. Classification (NCBI taxonomy): domain Eukaryota; kingdom Metazoa; phylum Chordata; class Aves; order Passeriformes; family Pipridae; genus Manacus; species Manacus candei. The sequence continues at coordinate 32,806,724 of NW_026138097.1, read as the reverse complement.
ACAATTATTATACATGTTTTTTGTTTAAAAATATTTAACATGTAAAAAATCTACTAAGAAGAAATTGACAAAAGGATGTTGTTCTTGTTTCATATACTTGTCTTAAATAATCCATACAGTTATGAAAGCCAGAGCTTAATAAATGGATATCTTGAAACACAAATGCCTTTTTTCCCATGTCAGCAAAGCTGCTTCTGCTGAAGATAGATTCCTCTTCTTAGATGTTAGCAGCAATTTCGTATAGTTTTAATTATGATTCCAAGGCATCAGTGCAACACGAGCCACGAGAGGGCAACACTTTTGCATAGCCTGTACAGGGAGCTGGGGTTTGGATGACTTTCCTGCCCCACCCTAGTCTCCATTCCAAAAACTATAGAGCAGTGCAGGGTTGGTTGGGGGTTTTTTTGTGATGAGATTAATCTCTTTATCCATTAACAGTGCACCTAAAAGGAGTACTTTTTTCAGACTGTCTACCTACACCTCAGAACCATCTGCAGTCCCAACAGCAACTGACGAAACTACAAACAAAAAGGTCTAACTGGAGAAATATTCAATTATGTTTTAATTCAAGTGGGGCTTTTTAGCGAAATGAGTCCAAATGAACAGTGTATTCTATTCACATTCCCAGCATGGGAGCAGCCTTGGCACAAAAATGAATACATAATTAAAGGTGGGTTTGCACTTCAGATTGGTCCAGATTTCAGCTAATTTTCTGCTTTAAACACTTCTTTAGAACTCATACTTTTTTTAAAAATTGTTTGAATTCCAACTCACTGAATTCACTGAAAGGATGTATTCTCTTCAAAGATTTCAGAAGTTAGTCTTATTTTTTATTTGCAGGTCATTTGGTTGAAATATTTTGAACAAAAACTGTCAGAAATAGCCTCAGATCTCAAAAGGATTCTTGATTTTTCATGCTTCTAACAAATTTTCATAATTTTTTTCCTTTTTCTGTAAATCTGTAAATGAGGATCCTGGCTCCAAATCTCCAAGAAGAATCTAACAAATCCTTCTCTTAATGAAAGCATGTTGGTTGTTTTTTTGGATTGGTTTTGATTTTGCCTAATCTAGTTGTAAGGTCTTTTAAAAAGCAGCAGTTAAAACTATAGGCATCACTGTGTTGAGAAGCACATCATTCTGTGTTCCTTTTATTTAAAAACAAAAGTGTAGATTAATTTCTCCTCCTCATTGAACTTCCTTATCTCTAGAATATATGGCAAAAAAGTAGTGATGGCTTTTCTGTTCTTGGAAAGAAGAGGTTGGGGGTTTTTGTCATAATCTCTATCACCTTTGTCATCGTGATGGGGGAGGGGGTGGCAAAACAAATATTGAGCTTTGTAAAATTACATCAATTTACATTTCCTAGTAATTAAATGATTTACATGCAACAAACGAAGTAATTGCTAACTACAGGAAGTAAAAGAGAGAGTGGGGGAGGGTTGGGGGAAAATCAGTGGGAAACAAAGACTCTTTGTGGGATCTACAAGAGCCAAACATAGTTTGTTTAAACCAGTTGGGCAGGTTAAATGTAGAGACGCAGCTCTTTCAACAAGAAATCCCCTAGAATTGTCAATTACTCTTCAACATAGACAGTGACTCATTGTCCACTGAATAAACAAAATAAAAAAGCAGTTGTGAACATCATGATAAAAACACCTTTGAGAAAAGCCCATGGTCTTTACAACTCAGACCTAGGTGACAAACTGTGATCCACCTCCAGCCTTAGCTTTTCAGTAGCTCCCAGTTTTTTCCCAAAAGGATGAAGGAGTTCTCTTTCACTAAGCACCATATTTCAGTATCTGTGTGACTAGCACTGAATCAAGTATGCATTGCAAAAAAATAAAATGCCCGGGGAGAATACTTTTGAAGTTGAATTTAGTACTTCACAATTATTCCATATTCACTAATTATATTCCTGATGTTTACTCAGTGAAAACAACTTGTATTGTATGTTAGTACAATGGTGTTGACTGGAAAAAAATCGCCATATGATATATCCATCTCGAAAGTGGCCTACCCTTATCTGAACCTAGCTGTTTCCTATTAGTTAATTAGTATTTAAATCTGGTGATAAAAATGTGATGGAAAGAATGAGCTGTGCATTAGCAGCCTTGATACAGCTCCTCAGATATTGTAACTTGGAATGAATACAGTAACAAATTGCTTTAAAACTCCTGCCACCTCTCAGGTAGAGACCACTTCCAGGCAAAAGGACAAAATGTTCTTATCAGTGGGTGGGTTTTTTAAGAGCACTTAATAGATTATAACCAGAGAGGCTATTTCTAGTCCAAACTACACTGTGCCTTTGTAGTCTATACTGATGGATCCAGAAATGAAAGAACACCTGTCAAAAGAGCTTTTATATTGGAAAAATACATTTATATCTCTGCAAAATTTTTAAAGAAGACTTCAGTTCGTTACTGCTTGTTACTTCAATAGATTAAAAAAAAAAAAAAGAACTTTCTGACTGAACCAGACACCAGCATAGCACATGAATTCAACCCTACCTTGAAATGAAATAGTTTTCTAGTACATAGAGCTCCCGGCACCATTTGAATACATCTATTGAAAACAAATGCTGTGGTCATTTAGCAGACAGGCTCTGTGCATACAGTCAGAACAAATTTTCCAATAAATAGCCACATGCTAGGCAGGATCCCTTATCAAGGAAGTGATCTTAGTTTAGCAACACTATCAAAAAGGTTTAGTGTGAAAATTTTGCAAAGACTGGAAAAGACCAAATTTTCTCTTCTTATCATAAAAATAAATTCCAATACGCATGGAAGAGCAAATAATAAATAATTTCCTATTGTTGGCCAAAATTTCTTACCAATTACTGTTAGCAAGAAATTTGGTTCAAAAACAATAAAAAAACTGGTAAAATAAGGGAAAATAAGCACTCACTGTTGAAATATTCCAAAGTTGTTTTGCAAAGCGTGAGTGTTATTTCTTAATTCCTAATTCATCAATCACCTTGAGACAAAGAACTCAGAAACATGCATTTGACCCTGTAGATTTATTTTTACTTTAACTTTTATAACAAATCCAACCCTGAAGAGAAGTTAGAGCAGAAGTTTGAGCAATTACTACAGTGAGATTTTGCTCAAAGTATGATAGAGTTAATAGAACACCACTTTAATAAATTCTGCCAATGAATAACAGAATAATAGCAATAAAAACTCAATATAAAGCTGCTTCAAATTCCAGACATGAAAGTCTTTTGATGAAATAAACTCCCTCTCTATCCTACCCAAATTGTATAGTGCGATTAAAGATTTATCTCTTCTTGTTACTAGGTTTAAATTATAAAGAGAAAGCTAGAATATATTATATAAAGACTGAAGCTACTGTTTCGTTGCCTAGTTCAGGCACTGCTCATCAGCTGATTTACTTATGCCTTGTGCCAAATTACATAAGAGCATGTTGAAGAAACAAGAATGTTTTTTCCTTGGCACTTGTGGCTGGCTACAAATACACCCAAAAATATTTCCTAAGCCCCCAAGTTGTTTTAGTTTCTCTTAGACATTTCTTATTTGCAGCTGAATTGAAGGGCTTTTATTTTTAAGGGTGAAATAGCAATGGTAGAGTGTTGAGGGGACACAGCTTTTTTGCTCAGCAGAGGCAGAAGTCACTTAATGCTTTCAGCAGTTTTCTCCTTGCTTGCAGAGTAGTTAACAACAGCCCATGCAATAACAAGCTTTGTAAAAATCATCACCTTCAGTAGGTGATGTTTTCCTTTAGTATGTGTATACAGGGGGAACACTCCCCCCAACACACGCACGCACACAAAATCTCAAAAAAACTCCAAACTAAAACCACTGTACCTCAAAAAAAAACATTCTGAACATCTTTTTCAATTGGCTTGAGAACCTGAGTTCTCATCTGATTGCAGCACAAAGCAGTACAAAAAGAGTAAATTATTGCATGTTTGTTTTCAGATACTGATGTTGAGGGAAGACCATAGAACATTCAATCAGATTTTCTCAGGCACAAGTCTTTAAGATCAATACGTGGAAAGCTCACAAACCTCCAAGTGGTTTAGATGGTAGACTAAATTAAACCCTAAATTAAGGTCAATTACCTTTATTGAAAGCTGCTGGCTCAGAAAATCCTAACCGGGGCCTGGTTTTTGGAGGTAGTTAAGTATGGATGTTCTATGCAGTCAGAATTGGTTCAGTGCAAACCATGTCTGGCCAGTGTAGAAGAGTAGGACTGATTATGAAAATGGTAGAACAGCAGTGTGTTTGGGCTTTCTTCTTTCTATTTCTATTTTGCTAAAAGTTCATAAACTATTTCCACAGTTCTATTTCAATTGCAGGAAACAAGGTATTTTACTTCCAATACCACTTTCTAAAAATTGTAATTTTTTTTCCATTTCTCTGCTGCTTGTGTTTAGGAAACATACTAATTGTCTCTTCTAACAGAAAGAGCTAAGAATTCATGTTGCTTGATCCTGTTTTTACTGGTATTTCTTGTGGCCTGGGGTGATAAACCTATTTTTGCTGGCCCACTTCCCACTTCTCTGAAGTGGACATAATTCTCAATACCTGTACTATTCCATAAGAATCTTCTAAAACTTGTGTAAACTGTTAATTGAGATGACTTGTAAAGCATATGAAGATTTACCAATGAGGAGAGCAATATTCACTCTAGACGTGTTAATTTTTTGAAGATTTCCTGTGCTTACTAAGATGACAAGTCAGTGAGCTGAAGGTTAAAAACTAGGACCAGAGGTCCTGTTGACATGCTTTTGTCTATAAATCAGTGGGAAGGAATATTACAACTAAAGAAAACACTTAGATAAAACCAGATTTATCATTTCCTAGTGTTTCACTAGATATCAACATCTACCTGTAGCTTCTGTAACTTTTCAGCAAAATTGTAACATTTCCAAAGGTTGCAGGAAGAAATAAGTTACCATAAGATGAGATGGCTCTTTTTCACTAGAACTTCGTGTTTTTACGCAGGTGAAAAGTTAGTTCCCTTCTTGCTACTTTACCAGGAAATAATTGCTTGTGTTTCTGGCAGCTTTAAACAGTTTCTGTTTGTGACCCAAGTTTCCATCCAAAACTTTATCTAAGTGCCATTATTCCAATGCAGAACTTCTAGTTAAATTTTTTCCCAGTGCCTTCTACATTATTTTGCCTGTTTTGCTCTTTTTTTCTCTCCACTTAAAAGCCATTAGTTTGCTTGAAACACACACTCTTCCAGCTGAACAGATGTCAGTATCACATGAAAGCTTTGAGGAATGTTCATGGCAGCATCTGGTACTTCACTTTAAAGTTTATTTTTAACATGAAATAGTTGTGAGAGGTCATTTGTAGCTGAAATGTTGTCTTCTAAAAGCAATGCAATCAGGTCTGACCCTTCAGCATAAAGGGAAAAAAGTATGATGATATATGGTTTTAGGTAGAGCTATTACAGTGACTTCACTTTGTTATTCATCAAGTTTGTGCAGATCTATGTATTTTATATGCTAAAACTTCCTTTGAAGTCAGGTTGTGTCATTAGAACTGCATCTTCAGAACCAAATCTATCAAAAGCTTTGGCAAACTGTTTTGTTTTTCTGAAAGTCTTTCTTATTCTAGTTTACAGTCACCTTGTTGAAGCAGATTTGTTGCCTTTAATAGGAAATTACCTTTGTAATTTTCATGTGACATCACAGTGTCAATGGAATCATTGCTGCTATTTCTGTGCATAAAATTGATGTCACAATGGTAGGTATGATGGCATAAGATGAGACAGAAGCTTCTGAAAGGCAGGGAGAGGTGATAAAAAGGGTTTTGTGGTAGTTTATAGCTCCTGGAAAGGCTATAGTGTAGGCCTCAGCATGGCTGGAGTACTGAGGGAATGAACCACTGGGGCTGCTGGGGTACTGCAGAGCTGCTCCCTCCTGTACTCCCTCAGGATTGTGAGAGATAGAGGGTCCTTTTACCACCCTGTCAAAGCGGCAGCTCCTGTCACTCAAAGGGAAATCCCAGAGTCTGGCTTACAGCAGTTTTCCACTCATTTGGTGCCAGGGTTGGTAGAGTAGGGGAGAACCTCTAGCCCATTATTTCCAGCCGTGAAAAAGGACTGGCAGGAAACATATTTAAGCAGATGTCTTGTGTTCTAACAAAATTCCAGTGAGTCATCCACATGCCCTTAGGCATTCAATGCACCAGACGGCTTCCTAATGCCTGTGGCATCTTGCTCATAATCTAATATTATGCACACATTTCACATAATAAAACCCCACACCTTCAGCTGGGGAAGGCCCATAACACTTTGCTAACCTTGGTAAATTTGCTGTGAAATTGAGGACCTGGCACAGGAACTCAATGCCTGATACAACTTCAATCTGATTTGGTGTTAACAGCCAGAACCTGATTCTGGGCTGCAAGTGGCATCACTGTAGCAATCTTTTGGGTCACCAGCATTTGCCATCTTCAGACAGCCCATGCAGACAAAAGGGTTTTTGTAAACTGGCTGGCAGCCTGTGAGGTATGTAAGCAGCTGTGTGCTACCTTAATTTTCCCCTTCTTTGTCCCAACATGCCACTCGGGGACTGACTCAAAGTGAATTAAAAGAAAAGCAAGATGTTTCAGCTTTTAACAGCAGCAAGCTCTTTTTCTGCCATGGGTGCAAAAATGAACATCCTAAATCTGGCCTTTTGATACTCCTCCTCCTCCTAGCAGAAGAAATAAAGCCCCATGTGCTGTAGTCTCCAGTTAATGCTATCTCATAAATCAATATTCAATACTGAATGGAAGCGTCAGAGAAGGACATGTCTCCAGCTAATGATTTACTTACTGAAAGATCGAGGAAAATATTTGCGCACAACCATGTCCTGCACAGCTGATAATGAACAACCCCACCTGTTCGGTCCCGTATTTCTGGCCTGCCACTAAGCCTGGATGTGAAGCAGTGATTTCTGTATCAGCAGCAGCAAAGCAAAGCCTCATCTTCAACACTTGCTTGGATGACTGCAAAATATGTTTGCACTATGCTGTGTGTTTCATACAGCTCATAATCTGATGTCATGAATCAACATGAAACCATCCCTGGGAATAAACCCTGGGTAAATCAAAACATGTTACAGAAGCATGAAAAAAAGATTTAACAGTGAAAACTAGTGTGGGAAATAAACAGAGAAATTTATAGCAATATGACATCTAAACTGAATCTTACACTGTTGCAGAGATGATCTTGGATTAGTATAATTTGGAGTTTTCTATAAGCCTGCTTGCTCTGTTTCACACAAGCAACTCAATTGCTTCCTTTTAAAAGAGAAATAATGTTTTTTCCAGTCAGTCTCTCCATTTATTCTGTAAACATAGTTCTCATCAAATGTCATTTTTACTTATGATTATTATACCAGATTGTCTAAAGACACTGTTAAGTATGCCATGCAGCCAAGTATGTTTATGGAGGAGATAACTTTAGAGACTGCTTTACAAGTGCTGGCGTTTGGTTTTGCTTCCTTTGGGGTCTCAAATTATGCATATTGCCTTTTTGACTAAGATACATCCATTTTATCAGTGTACTCCGTGTACCAAAAATAGTTAGTTAAGCAGCCTCAAAACTGTGAGTTATTTCAGGGGTGCAAGCAGCAGGGGTGTTTTTCTTCTCCAGAGGAAATAAGGCCTCTTAGTTTTACTCTTTGATTAATTTCAGGCTAATTTTAGTAGATCTTAAGCCTTGAAAACATTCTTCTCTGAATTGTGTGAAAACATTGACTCAGTGCTGCTGAATTTCTGGCATTTCTCAGATTCTCTAATGTCCTGCAGAGAACTCACATTGAATCCTAAATTGTTAAAGAAATGATCTCACTTTCACCTATGGTGGGATCAGACCTTTGAACTCTCAAACTGCTGCACCCTATTCTCAAGAGCTTTGACTTGCAAATACTGTTCCTATATTGGAAACCGAAATCTTGTCATGCAAGAAGATGGCTTGTCCTGTTATGTATACTTTAATTTGCATTGTTATCAAGGAGAAGGAGAAAAGCACAAAACCAATGTAAAGAACCTGGCCTCTGGAAACCTAGTTTATTGCTGTTCTTGTGAAACTGAAGAGAAATCACATACACCTCTGCCCTTGCCTGATAAGACATAACATCTGAGGTTACCTGTATGAATGCCTCATGCCAGCGTCCTGCACTGACAGTAAGGGGAAACGAACTAGTGTGACTCTTTTAAGAACAACATTGGTGGAAAATGAAAACATGAGGAAGCCTTCCTTGCTGTTAAATTGATTTGCTATGGAAGTGGGAACAATTCTTGCCTGCCTCTTGCTTGTGAGTTGTTCTCTTGCTATGAGAAGAGGGTGTGTTCATGTTGTAAGTAGTAAACAGGCAGTGTAACTTACTCAATGTAGTGTATTTCTTCTGTATATGGCTTCATTTTTTGGTATGAAACTAAGGGGAGTACCAAAGCTACTACAGACTACAGAGAGCAAATGTAACAGAGACAGTGAGACATTTTAAGAGATGAACCTGAATGCACCAGATAGTGACATCCCTGCACTGTGGCTGATCAACAACTTCATCATTACATCCTATGCCAGAAATTTAAATACCTTAGCTTACCATAGACATATTTTAATCCAAACTTTTTGCATCTGACAGCAGTTAATATCCAATTTTTATTCTGACTCTTAAGATAGTCAGGAAACTTGGGTTTGCAGGTTTTTGGCTAAGGACCTACTTTCTGTTCATACTGATGACTAACAGGACTCAGTGGTTTAAATATTTTCCAGTAGGAAAAAATATTCAAGACATAAATTGCATTTACTCTGAATAGAAGCCTGCTCAGTGAGGTCCTTGAGGACACTGTGGTTATTCATACAGTAGGGTTATACTTTGAATATGTAACCCCATCTTGTTCATCCTTAACTAACTTGTTCATCCCCACTAACATCCTTAACCATTGAGTTCCTGCTCAATAAAACTGATGGAAACAGGGTCTTTGTTTTGAAAAAAGAATAAAGAGACCACAAAACCACATACACAAACAAATGCTGGACTAATTCAGCAACTAAAGACATATTTGAAGCCTGAGGTATCAACAAAAGGGATATGAATGAGGAGAAACTTCTTAAGGTATCTGTAACCTCTTGTTGCTTGACACTAATGATATATAAAGTCCACACAAATAATATAGCATGTAAGTATCTCTAACATTTTTAGGGATATTCTTCAAAGAAAACTCTTACAGTAAGAGAAATTAAAATGTCCATAGGAAGAGTAGTGTACTTTACAAATGCTAAGAAAGCAATAGAAAGATTGTCAAGTTTCAGGAAGATCTGAATGACATAGAGATATTAGTAAATTCTGCCCTGGATTTGAGTTCAAATGTTTTTGTTCACATAATGCTTAGTGGAAAATAATTTAAGCAAGATACACCATGCTGACTTCATCTATTACATAAATCACATTACCTATGGAATTTGTTAACAGTATTGCAGAGAAGAGTGATATTATCTACAATAGCTATTCTTAAACTGTTTGGAAATCAGCTGCTGCTGGAAAATGTTAACTGGGAAAAAAATTTTGTGCTCGTTTTGATACATGGGGCCTGGGCAATCACCAACCATATGAAGTTCAACAACGGAAAGTGCCAGATTCTGCACTTGGGATGGGCCAACTCTGGATGTTTGTACAGACTGGGGAATAAGATGCTTGAAAACAGTGCCATGGAGAGGGACCCAGGGTTCCTGGTTGACAGCAAATTGAATATGAGTCAGCAGTGCCCTGGCAGCCAGGAGGGCCAACCATGTCCTGGGGGGCATCAGCAAAGCACCGCCAGTTGGTCAAGGGAGGGGATTGCCCTGCTCTGCTCTGCACTGGTGCAGCCTCACCTTGAATACTGTGTGCAGAGGGACAGGGACTGATGTCTCTTCTGTGGTGACCAGTGACAGAATCTGAGGAAGTGGCCCGATGTACTGGACACTGTTGAAGCCACACCTTGAGTACTGTGTCCAGTTCTGGGCCCCTCACTACAGGAAGGACATGCTGGAGTGTGTCCAGAGAAGGGCAGCGAAGCTGGTGAAGGGTCCAGAGGGTAAGTCCTGAGAGGAGCAACTGAGGGAGCTGGGCTTGTTTAGCCTGGAGAAGAGGAAGCTCAGGGGTGACCTTATCACTCTCTACAACTACCTGAAAGGAGGTTGTAGCCAAGTGGGGGTCAGCCTCTTATCCCAAACAACCAGCAAAAGGATGAGAGGACACAGCCCCAAGTTGTGCCAAGGGAGGTTCAGGCTGGACATCAGGAGAAATTCTTCACTGAGTGGTTGTTAAACATTGGAATGGGCTGCCCAGAGAGGTGGTGGAGTCACCGTCCCTTGGAGGTGTTCAAGAAAAGACTGGGCGTGGCACTTAGTGCCATGGTCTAGTTGACAAGATGATGATCAGTCAAAGGTTGGACTAGGTCTCAGAGGTCTTTTCCAACCTAAATGATTCTGTGATTCTGTGACATTGTGGCTAGAAGCCCAAGCTGAGTGAATTTGCATTAGGGAACTGTTGTTATTAATTTCTCACTCTCTTTTTTCTTTTTTTTCCCCCTGCTTTCTTATATTCTCAGAAGAAGAGGCTTCTTCTTTCATAATATTTGAATAGGTACCCAATGAGATAGGGCTAATGTTTTGTGGATCCTAATACTCAGCAGTAACCTAACAACTTTGTGGAGAGGTTCAAATTTATACTATGGTATTCCATGGTTTTTATAGCAGCACTTCTGATAGTCATCCTCAAATAGCACTTGTTGAATTTATTAGGGAATAATGATGTTTGCTAAACAACAGATCTTGTTAATAATTCAGTTCCTTTCAAGCCCTTTAAAACATGATTCTCATGTCTATAAATGTGATTTGCAAATTGGGTAAGCTGACTGTGGTAGTTTAGTCTAGGCCTTCCTTGGTGACCAGTTTGTAACCAAGGAAGTGCCAAGATTTACCCGGTATTCCCTACGATTTTTACGTAAGCCAGGGTATAAAAAGAAAGGAGGAGAGGCCTTCACCCCCTCTTTCCTTCTGGTGGCTCTGGAGGTGCAGGTTCCCTGCTGTTGAGTCTGTCGGCTTGGGGAGTGAGGCCTCGTAAGGCCTTGCCGACCTTGGGAGGCAGAGGTTACCGGCAGTCGCTCCAGTATGGCTTTCTGTTGTCCCAAGGAGAGTAGTAAGATATTCTTTTGCTAATTCTTTTACTTGCTAGATCTTGGGCTACTGATAGGGATATATATATATATATATATATAATTTTGATTTTGTTCCTTTTTTTCCCTTTCCCCTTCCCTTTCCCTTGTGAAATTGTATATATATTTCAATTGTATATAACTGTAATATAAGTGTAAATATATTTATATATATTGCTTTCGCTGTCTCTCATTTCGGTTCTCTTGGTTTTTTTCTCTTCTCCCTTGGTTTGGGGGGGGGTACTTCTTGTGGTGAGGTTTGGAGACTTGGCAGGGAGCCAGCTTCAAACCATATCACTGATGAAGAGTGCTTTTTGCCAAGAAAAAGCACAATATAACAGCAAGGAATGAAATGAGTTGAAAGAGAAGAAGTTGAGGTAAAGGACTGCAACATTCAAGTTGTAGACTTAAAGGAACTTTCTTCTCTTTCAAATGCTCTAAGGAAAATTTTTGGTCTTCATTTATATTGTACTATTTTGACTGTCTTCCTTGCCATTTGGTATGACTGAAATTCTAAGGACATTAGAGACTGCTGCATTTTAGGCAAGTGACTTGGCAAGAACTTTTTTCTGTTCTTCTCAATCTATATCAGTATTATGTGGACTAAGTTCTATTTATCAGCTACAAAGAGATCCTGATGCAGGTTTTCACCCTGTCTGACATATACTTTCCCAGCTATCAGAATTCTGTCTCCCTTTATTCTTAACAGAGAAATAAAGAAGGATTCCCATTTCTCTACAAATTAAGAAACTGGAGTACTCAAAATTCAATTCTATCTCCTGGAGGCAATGTCTAATATAAGAGCAGATGAACTTAACCCAAGTTAAATGCCTGGGTAACAATCCCATAATATTGCTGACTTCAGTAAGAGCTGAGAGCATTAATTAGCACCCAAGAAGTACTCAGGTCTTTGAGAGCTCCAACTGCTATTAAAAAACCAAGGTAACCAGTAACTACCCTACAGCACACAAAGTAAACAAGACTTAACTTTCAGAGCACTTGTACTTTACAGGTACTTTCTTTTTCCTGCAGGAAGTACAACTTATTTCACAAGAACAACCTGAGTGAGATTTACTGCAAAGACCGATGCAACCAAATATCAGCTCTGCAGTCACTGTCAAGCCACAAGCTTGGGCTTGGGCAAGGTCACCGAGGGCATCTCTTCCCTCTGCTTCTCCCTTCTCTCTCTCTTAGGCAGTAACTGTGGAAAGACTCCTTGTAAGGATCTTAGACAATCTACTGGATTTTAAAGGGGCTGCAGACTGCACTGTTTAAAACTGTTTTTAATGTTTGCCATAAATTTCACCTTACACATAACTATCTAAAGGATATTTTTTCTTACATTTTAAGAGCTGTCCATAGGAGGAACAGGGGTAAAAGGGTATTATATACAGTGCTGTTTCTGCTATAAAGCTGAGCCTTGCAGGCTGTCTGAAAGAGTAGCGGTGAGCACAGGAAAATGAAAACAGTATTTTACAGCAGTAGTGAATCTAAAATGAGAATTGTTCCTGTCAGTAAAGCATTTTTTTTTAAAAGAAATAACTCTAGTCTAAAAGTTACGTGTTGGGCTTCATTCTGTTATTGGATGCTTACTAAAATCCTTACTAAAAGTCCTTCTTGGCTGTCTTTTTGGGTCACAGGGTCTGTGATCTGCTACTGCAGGCAGAGCCAATCCTGATAGCATTGCTTGAGCAATCAAGAGAGTGCCCTTGGGATTTATATACCCAGGCTTTTGTGCACAGCTGCTCCCATTTTTCAGCAACTATGTATGCTGGAAAGACTGTAAGAAGAAAGACAGAAGTATGTTTGAGGTGTTGTTATTTATCTTATTATACAGTAAAGAAAGTTCATTACCCATGAGTGTGTGCATTATCAACAAGGTACACAAAGACAGGTTGAGAGAGTTGAGGTTTTTCAACCTGGAGAAGAGAAGGCTCCAGGGAGACCTTATGGCACCTTCCAGTACCTGAAGGGGGCCTACAAGAAAGCTGGAGATGCACTGTTCATAAGAGCATGTAGCAATAGGACCAGGGGTCATGGCTTCAAACTGAGAGTAGGTTAAATTAGATATTAGGAAGAAATTCTTTACTGTGAGGGTGATAAGGCACTGAAAAACGTTGCCCAGAAAAGCTGTGGATGCACCATCCCTGCAAGTGTGCAAGGCCAGGTTGAATGGGACTTTGAGTAACCTGGTCTAGTGAAAGGTGCCTCTGCCCTCAGCAGGGTGGTTGGACTATAGACGATCTTTCAGGTCCTTTCCAACAAAAACCATTCTGTGAGTCTGATTAATCATTGAAAAAGAGGATAAGGGTGATAATGCAAATGATCCCACCTAGTGACTGCTGTCTGAGAGACGATCGACACTTTACCTGTTCATTTGGTTCCTATGTTCAGTAAGTGGTCATATGCTTGGAAGCATACAAATGATCATTATTTGTGTGTGCATGTCACAGAGAGCTTACTGGATTTATTTTTTATGTTATTTGACTATTTTCTCCAGTACAGGATTACCTCCAGAAATGTGGCTACCCTCTATCAGCTCTGAAACCAGAGCTAGTGAAACAAGCAAAAAGATATCTGTCTTCTTCTCTGTGAGCACAAGGATCTGCTTCTCCCTGACAGGCAGCAGCTGCTTGAGTGGAGATAGTAGTACTGAGTTTGAGTTGTAGGGCTTGAAGAGATTTTGTCATGGCGGTATGAGCATCCTTCCCATTTACCACTGACATTCTTGAGATCAGCCATGATACTCTAAGGGCTTGCCTGTGTAGAGAAAAATTGAAGGAGAAATGGCAATTGCCAAGAGACGGTAACTCTCAAACTCAGCGAACATGTCTGGGAATCCAAGGATGAATAATTTCAGGAATGATATGAGTGCTTCATAGCTAAGCACACAGACACAAGCAGAGTATGATGTGATGTCTGCACACGATCTTATCTCAACGCTCTTGGAGAGAAAGGGGGATTTTTTCAGTTGATGGAAATTTGATATCTAAGTCTCCTGAGTATTTGTTGGAAATCTTACCGTGAGGCTTATCTGTTTAGGCATGCATTCAGCAAAAATTATTTTTGTTTGAGGGGTATTGGGATGGGATTTTATCTGAATAAGGGTGGGAGTAGGCTAGGTTCCAAGTTTTAAACAATTTTTTTTTTTTTTTGTTCTAACAGATTCACTCTACTTATTACAAAACATAAAGAAATCCACTTTAACGTATTTTAAATGAACAGCTGCCTCTCTGATGAATTCTGATGCCAATTATAAAAAATGGCTACTTATCTTGTGGGCACCTAAGACATGGGGAAATTGTGTGGCATGACCATAGCACTTTTCTCATAATGGACAATGTTTAATTTTGCATGAGGGCAAAACGTGTAACGTATTTGCATAAGTCAAACAATGGAAATGGAAACATATCAGCTGGAGACACAGAATATTTTTATATACTGTGCTGAAATATGCAGTCCATATTCAAGTAAAAAAATCTAAGACTGGTACTATTTCCGTGAGTGCAGCAATAATAAATCTTTTGTATTATCTTCCCCCCCACACCCCTGATGCATCTGGTCCATTCTTTCTTGTTAAAAACATAACTCATCAATGTATATGTGTGTTTCTACTGCGTAAAGAATGAACAGATAGAGACCATTGAGTAAACTGCTTTTAGATCCTGAAACTGAAATTAGGATTTTGCTCAAGCCATCTCTCCAACTTTTGAATGAGGCAAAAGAAGTGAAAAGTGCATGGTAGGCATGAGATGCCACAAAATATTATCTCTCTTTTCCATTGGGAATGGAAGTGTCTCACTTTTTCAGTCACATTGGTTGACCAGACACCAGACAAGACTGGTGAATACAAGACTGTTAAGCATATGACAAGGCCCCAGTTTAAATTTTGTATGCTTTTTTTTCAGCGTATTTCTGGTGAGGGATAGGCCTCTTTTCCTTGAAATTTAAATCTACTGGCTAGATGGGTTCTATTTAAATGCCATGAAACATATTCTGAGGGTGTTATCAGTCATAGAAGACTGTATTTTTAATTGAGCTTAGTATTTCCAGAATGCTTGATTGCTCTGTGATGCTCTCAAGTGCTAATATTTGTGTTAAGACATCATATTAGCACATATTCAATGTGCTCCAACCCATCCATCACACCATCAGGGCATCCATCCGCCTGGGAACCCTCCTCAAAGGGGGTCACTGACAGGCATTTAAATTCAGATCTCATTTCTGCCTGAAAACAGACAGGTACAAGATGGTCATGTGCAGGGGTTTTAAAAACAAAATCCCTTCTGGATCAGACCTGCCACCTTTGTGGAGATTTACCTCCTTGCAGAAAATAGTGAGCAGCCAGCATGAACTCTTGTCTGCAGAATGGAAATATCAAGCTGATCAACATTTCCGCATTGCTAGCAAGATAATCCTTCATTTGAGCTGCTTATCTGAAATCTGTCTCATGAATCTGATGGGAGGATTTGCTCTAAGTAGTTAATTATGGTGTTGCTAAATTTCCTCCTCTCTCCTTATTCCTTCACTTTAAGGAATATCATGCAGCTCTAAAGACTATAAACTTCAATTAAAAACAAATGAAACATTATCTAGCTGAACACTTATTAAGGCACCTGAATTTATCTTTTAAACTTTCATTCTGATCTTACTCACTTCCACATATGCTTGCTGTTGGTGGATTTTTAGTCAGAGCTAATCTGGCTGTTCAGACAAAATTGTGGGGTTTGGTGGGTTTGGTTGGTTTATTTTTAGTATATTTGGAGGTTTTTTGTTTGCTTGGGTGTTTGGGTTGTTATCGATCTGACTTAAGGCACTTGGAGAATTCCTCTGCATCAGGCTAAGCCCTGTCTGTTGTCCTGGTCTGAACCTGGCTGTGAGGGAATTGCAAAGAGAGAATAAAGACACTACCAGATTAATTATTTCTGGGGCATGTGAGACTCTTATAATCTTCTACTCTAACTTATACTGCAGAGAGGAACCATGGTTAAGGAATTGGTATTTTAAGGTATTTTGTACCTAATTGAGATTTATGAGGTAGCTTTGGTATGTTTTGCAATTTTAAATGCTGTTTTTGACCCCTAATGTGATGATGATAAAGAATTGAAAAGACATGTTGACACACACGATGAAAAGGACCATGGTAATATGGGAAATAGTTGGGTTCATTTCTCACGCATGTAATGCATTTTGTCCACGAGGAAACATTTCACTGGTTATTCAGATTTCTCACCTGACCTCTTCAGGAAGATCCTGTTCAGGTTCTGCTTGCACACAAACTTTCTTTTCCCTCAGAATGAGGTCAGTATATTTTTCTTGGTGCCAGCACTAAATGGAACTAGATGTTCACTGTGCCTTAGGATGAGGCTTCTTATGCAGCTCAGCAAAACGTGCATCTCCTGAGACGTGTGAGAAAAGGACTTTAATTCCAGTAATAAAAGGTGTTTTCGTATCAGAGAAGAGATACCTGTAAGATTTAAGTTCTACTTAAATAGTTATAAAAGCTCTCATTCTCCTTTTACTGAGTTGGTGAACAGGAGAGACCTGGATTTCATACGGCCCTGGCCTCTCAGGAAGCTGCTGGGCACAGCCTTTCTCCTGGAGAGCTCTCCTGCCCAGAGCCGAGTGTGTTACTCTCTGCAACAACCCAGTCCCTAGAGAAAAAGGAGAAAAATGTACTCAGTTGTTCTTGACATGAAAAATGACAACCTCAGAAGGAGGAATGGCTCCTGTCCAACCTCTTTTATGAATTCCTAGAAGAGGCTAAAGTTTCTCCCTGGAAGGTTTAAGGTTTTGGGGATGTTCTCAAATTGCCTTTCATTAGCTTTACATAGCTTAATTCTGGGTGAATCCCAGAAGTTCCCACTTAATCCTCAGGAAGTTTTGGACTCTAGTATTTCAAGAGCAGAGGCATAAGTAAGTGTTTTAGGAAGTCATTTGCTTAGGCATTTCTGTGATTTTTTTTTTTTTAATTTCTTTTTCTTTACACCCCTTTCCCACCTTCATCAGGACAGGTGTTACCTTACCTCTTACTCATGTTCATTGTTGTTGTAAAATTCTTAGAAGCCTTTTGGTAAGTAGTTCGTAGAATTCTGCCAAATGTGAACTTATTTGAACAAATAAATGCTTCCTGCTAATTACTCCAACTAGGCATGCTGAAGTGTTACAAGAGTTGTGCTTAAACCATGACCATAAGCTTTTTTCTTCTCCCCCATGGATTTTAAAAGTATTTTCTTGAACAGCATGTAAAGAAACTGTGTGGGGGTCCTAGCCACTTACATCACCATATACACAAGACCAAGTACTGAATTATGACAGATTTAGTACAAAACACAGCTTCAAATTTTGTTTTGCATTTAGTTCCTGATAAGACCTGTGCTCAGAGGCTTTACCAGCCCTGAGGCAGTAGGATCCTCCACGTGTGCCCAGTGGTTTGATGCCCAAAGAAATTCATCAGTTCATAGAAACCTGTGTGGAACTTGCTTGAGATCCAGTTTTGGTGTTTTTTAACTTCTGTAGGCCCTTAATACACATGATTGTCTTTTATTATTACATTTCATAGGAATTTCATAACTTGAGCCTGCAAAAAGAATGTGAGGAAATAGAATGACTTTTCTCCTGCTTTCTTGAATTAAGTTATTTCCTAAGGCTATCTACTTAACTGCAGCTGCTGTATGTGCCTGGAGATATTAGAAGAAATAGCCTTATGGCTCAGAACAGCAGCTTGATTTCTGGTTTTGATTTCTGCTGTGTTTACCACCAGGCCCATTGGGGCCCTTATGCTACTGAGATTGAGTACATTGTTAAAAGCCCATGTGGTGGATGGTTTGTTTCCCCGTAACTATTTTTCATGGTTGGTGGCAGGAAAGTTTCTTGCCACTCCCTTATCTGAGGTTTATGTAATGAATTGATCATAGGCAGTGCTCCCTTTGAACTTATTCCAGTTTGGCAGAGCTCAGCTGTTCCTGAGTCACTGTGACTCCCAGAGGAATTTTTCCTGACTTCAGATGTAGGCAGACAACTTCTCCCTACCATGGGCATTTTGAAAAATGTCCCCAACAAGAGTCAGGCTCTTGAAAAGATACTGAAATGGCACCCTTGTACAGGCATGCTCTGAGTTTAGAGTCTAAAAATATGGACCAGCTCTGATTCCGGGGCACAGGTTGAACTTCTGCTCTGTGTATTGTGCTTCACTGAATGAGATACTCTAAGTGTATTCTAAATAACTCTGCCTACTAGTGTCAGTTAGAATCTCCTTACACAAGAGTCTTAACACGTCATCATTTACACAATCTGTGTATATGTGTGTTTTCTCATGGTCACTGACTTGTATTCCCATTATCCCAACAAATAACAAACTAAACCTTTTACCAAGAAGTAATGATATCAGATGTAATACTTCTTAATAAATAACTCTACCAGCTTCTTTTACTGGAAGCCTCTAGATACTAAACAGAGCAAGCCAGTATTACACTGATAAATATCCAAAGACAGCAAATTGGAAGTTCTTCTTAGTGATTACCAACCTGGGGTAAGCAAAAAGCAGAACATACCATAAAATAGCAAACAGTAAGTCCTTGAAGTTGCTAGAGCATGCTGACATGCTGACATGTACCTGCTGACATGTACCCCGCTGACAGTCTTGTGGGCTCACTTCATAGTCAATGAGTTTTATGATGATGGTAGTGAAACACTGAAACAGGTTGCCAAGAGAGGTGGTGGATGTCCCATCCCTAGCAACATTCAAGGTCAGGCTGGATCGGGATCTCTGCAACCTGGTCTAGTGGAAGGTGTCCCTGCTTATTGCAGACAAGTTGGATCAGATGACCTTTAAAGGTCACTTTCAACCCAAAATATTCTATGAAATCACTCCAAAGTAACATACTCCGAAGTAATATATCAAACTGCAAAATCACCCCCATCTCCCAAACAAACACCTAAACTCTGTGTATGGTGTGGACAGTGAGGTGCATTTGCCCAAGCATCTCTCCCAGACTATAACTCTAGGCCAGGCAGAGTTGCCTGCTGGCAGGAAAGTTATTCCTCTTTTTTTTCCTCCTTGAGTCTCCTTTTGAGTTTCTGATTCACTTCCTTATTTCCTAAGACAAAGAAAACCTAGTGTGTTCATAACTACTGCTGCAGACTCCCTGGCAAACAGGAGTGTTCCCTCTGTTCTCTCCAGCGATTTATTCTTCCTCTCCACCACAGGTGGAGCAGAGATGACTTGCCTCTGCTGCTCTCCACAGGAACTTTGCAGTAAAAATAGTGCACTTGTTTGTTTTTCTCCCCAGAAATGATCCCAAATCTTGACATTACTTCCCTATCCTTTTTTGCCAAATCACTTTTACCACTTGTGTGTCTGTTCTTCTCCACTGGCAGAATGCAAATATACCAGGTGGGACCAACTGTCAAGGTCTTTTTTGCCCTCTTTAAAAATATTCTATGGCTGTAAAACAAATTTCAGGGCACCTTTAATAAGTAAATAAATAAATAAAACCAATAAAAATTGCTTACTCTTAAATTTATTTTTCATCTATATTTTGTGTAGGAAACTCTCCCAGACTTACATTTTGTTCCCAAATTACCAGAAGCATTCTTTCAAATTGCTAACAGATCCAAACAGCATGTGTAAATGTTGCACAACATACACATTCCTAAGAATTAATGTTTAACAATAGAGTGCCACCACTGAGAAGGTATCTGTAAACAGTCTTGTTTATATGAGAACCCTTGGCATATCTTCTGGCGGTGAAGAGCAGATCTCAAATAGGTTTGCACCTGAGTGACTGACTTACAGTTATTCAGCTCTTGTGATGCAGGAGAAAGCCAGCTTCCTGCAAAATGAGCATGTGACCTCAATTACCTATTTGTAATTTGGTTTTAAGTATTCCAAATGAGGCTGCTATGTTTTAGTTGTATTTTGTCTTGTGCAATTACATTAAAACAAGCATAGGTGTCCAGCTGTGGGACTGAGGTTGCACTCAGGAAAATACACATTAACTTCAGAAAAAGTAGAATTAGATGTACGCACACAGGCACGTACTTTCCCTATGTTTGTTGAATTCATCTTGGGCTCCCTGACTTAGGATTAATAACTCCAAAGCATTAATTGTGGCCAGCATCTCATTATAGTATCCAAAGATAAACACAGGGATAGAAGGGTGTTGATATCTTAATGGGCCAAACAATTTATATATATATATACATATATGTAAAAAGAGCCTTTTTTCCTCCATGTCTAGAATAGACAGCATTGCGCTTGCCTGTATTTATCCGGACAAGTCACCAGTGAATCAGGGCTGATGGGCTGTGACCTCTAGAAGTTAATATGTTACACACCAATAATATAAAACAGTGTTAAGCTAGGAAATGCCAGAATTAGTGCCTACTCCAGGGCATTTCTAGTCCAAGTATCTTTACTGCTCCCTTGTTTCACAGTACTCAAGGTATGTTGCTGTACTGTCATCACAGCTTGAAGACATAACTGCACCACCCTCCTATCCCACCCCACCCCACCCCAAAACAGGAAACTTATCTGGGTTAGCAAAACCTTTCCCTGTTGTCCATTGGGGTTTTTTGCCTGTTGTAATCAGGATGGCTGTAACCAAGAAGAGGGCATGGGGAGACTGAAAGTATTTCTGGGAGCAGCGGGCTTGTCCCTCTTGGCACACTGCCTGCCCCTCTGCATGCCATGCACAGACAAATAAAGCTGCTCTGTGTGTGAAGCTGTGGTGGTAAGAGGGGGAAAAAAAGAGGGAATGGCTTTGTTAGGGACAAACAGGCAGGCACGGTTCCTCTTTTCATAATCTGTGCCAACTTAGATTAGCTTGAAGTGACTATGAAACTGCAGTCTAAATTAAATTTCATCCCATGTACCCAGTATTATTCATAATTGCTCAGAGACAAGGAGTCTGTTGGAGTCTGGGATGGCATTTAATTATTTTAATACATTGCCCTTTTTTCTTCCTAGAATCCTCGTTTGCTTTCTTTTCTAACTAACAAGATAGACTACACAGTCTCAGTATATCCTCAAACTACATATCTTCCATCCTACATACCAGTGGTAGTAGGGATCCTCTGGAAAAAGAAGAGGTTAGTCATTTCCTTGAAACACTGCTGCTGTTGTTCAGAAGTAACGCTCCTGCCAGGCCATGACTGGCAGCAACAAGGTCTGAGTTCCAGTTGAAGGGAGTTGCTCCAAAAGTGGTGTCTTGAGGCCACACCTGGACAACTGGAAAAATTATACTGAACTCTACTATTTCAAAAGCAGAGGCATAAGTAAGAGGCAGACACGAATCAAACAGTTAACAAAGATTTGGAATTTGGGGGTTTTTTTGTAAAACAGAATAAAAATCTGACCAGGTAGATAAACAGTGATAGTAACTGACTGTTACAGTTATTCTTTAACTATAACAGTTCATAGTCTTTTTCCTCTAAGGAAGCAATTTCCAGGGTAGACTTTTTCCCATCATCTAAAATAAGTGAAAGCTAAGATTTGTTAGGCGATAAACTGCCCTGTAAAGTAATGGTTTCGTAGGTGCTTGGCTCCCTGATGGTTGTGCCTCTGGCTCCTCCATCTTCGTGGGCCCTGGCAGCTCTGCCAAAATCACCTTCACTCTTGGTTGGCCGGTCCCAATCTGGCACAGCCACCTGCATGACTCCTCAGGCTGCAGGATTTCTACAGTGCTTTAATGCTGAGAACTACCCACAGCCAGCAGGCTGAACTGAACCGAATGGGGAGCTGGACATGGATCTTCAAGGAGGCAGGAAAATGTTTTTTTTTCTGCCTCTTATGTGTATCCAGTCTGCAGGACAAAATCTTGTGAATCCCCTGGTCAAGCTGGCTAAGTATAACCACTAATCTTGCTCACAGAGTTTGACATTAGCTGTTGCCTTAGGCTGGGACAGCCATTTGCCCAGACACATTTCACAAAGTTTCAAAAAAAATTAGAAAACTATAAATATCACTGTTATAGTTGCAAACTTTTCCCCAGTTTGTAAACTCCATTTCTCAGCAATGCCTCTCAAGTGTAGTAACACGATGTACAAAAGAAATATTTAGGGCACGTCTATTGGGGCTTTCTGTTTACCTCCCCCTCACCCCACTGGATGGCAAAGGATGTCCTCTGCTGGGGTTCAGAGATGTCTAGGGGGGAGGTTGTTCTTTGATTTTTGTGGCCAGTCGTCAGGTTCAGGACTCAAAGGGACTGAGTCAAAGGTCATTCTGCTGCCTAGGTGTTTTTCCTTTTGTTTTTTTTAACATAAGGATGCCTGAGAATATAAGAGACAAAAATACAAGTCCTTCACAAGTGGCTGAAATCCTTATCCCACTGATGGTGTGTTCAACCTGATAGCTGCAGCTCATCAGAGCAGCCATGGGCTCAGGAACTCAAAACCTTTGGTCTTATTTTATACCTCTCTCTCTTCAAAATTGGAAGGTCTGATAACAAATCTACCCAGGGCGCCTTTTCAGCTTCCTGCTGCAGCTTTGCTTTTATGATGGTGTTAGCAGGATCTTTCATCATCTGCCTCCCCAGAGCATCTCCTTTCATGTCCACATGTTTTACTAGCATTTGAAGTAAAAATAAAAGGGTGCTTGGTTTTGCTTAAAGCATAGCAGGGATTACAAAGACAGATATCATGATTAAAATAAAGCCAGCCAGTTCTCTTTAGTGACAGGAGGTAGTGACACCCTACTCACTTCGCCACCTTCGGAAAGGAGTTGACCCCTCCTCCCACAGCTTCATATTGGGACTATGAGCCTCACATTTCCAGGGAGCAGGGGCAGAGGCCTTCCAGTGGAGGGGGGCTGGATACAAACATTTAAAAGCCTAATTTTGCAATAAGACCTCAGGGAATTTTTTTTTATTTTGTTCTGAGTTTGTTTTCCTGCCAATTGCTCACTTCCCTTTCTCAATCATTAGTCTTTTCCAAGATTTAATCCAATAATTGAAATGTTATTAAGACTTTCATTGATTATTTTCCTGATACAGATTGTCACAAGACTGTTGAAGAAATCATGCTCACTAAAATTTCTTTCCCTGAGTTTTCCACAGCCCGTTTTCTGATTATACTGTTGGATGACTGCAGAACCACTGATTTAATTTTGAGCTTCTATGATAAAATTTAAACTAGAGATGAGTTCCTATCCATTTTATTGGCTCATCTGCCAGATTCTGTTTCCCTTGAAAAAACTTCAATAAGGGATAAGAGTCCTGAATCCTGGGATTCCACTACAAGTTGACCTCAAATATCTTTACTTTGCCAATGATGAATCACACATTCTCACTTGAGTCCACTAACACAGATATTCAAATCCTCACGTGGGTATTCAAGAATCAAAGAGTAGTTTGGGTTGAAAGGGACCTTTAAAGATCATCTATAGTCCAACCCATCTGGCACCGCGAGGGACACCTTTCACTGGACCAGGTTACTCAAAGCCCCATCCAATCCAACCTTGAACATTTCCAGTGATGAGGCCTCCACAACTTCTCTGGACAATCTGTTCCAGTCTCTCACCACCCTCATGCTGAGTAGGGAAGTAGAGAACTTCTTCCTTATGTCCAATCTAAATCTACTCCCTTGTAGTTAAAACTGCTAGCCCCTTGTGTTATCACTACATGGCCCTGATAAAAGTCTGTCCACATCTTTCTTATAAGCTCCCTTCAAGTATTGAAAGGCTGCAGTAACATCTTCCAGGAGCTTTCACTTCTCCAGGTTGAACATCCCAAATTTTCTCAGACTTTTTTTCATAATGGAGGTGTTGCAGCCTTCTGACCACTTTTGTTGCCTTCCTCTGGACCCACTCCAACAGGTCCATGGCTGTCTTGTGGTGAGGGCCCAGAGCTGGTTGCCATTCTTCAAGTGTGATCTCAGGAAAAGTCACAGGCATCCGGAGTGCCCATGTAAGTCAGTACGAAAAAAAAAAAACAAACACACACACAAAACCAAAAAAAAAACAACAAAGAGAAACCCACCCCAAAGAAAACAAAACTAGAATCATAACATTATATATGTATTTTACAGTCTATGTTACATCTATCTGAAAATTCCAGGTTTAGACATGTTTAGTGTTCAATCATCAGGAAGGAATGAGGTATTCATAAAGTAGTAGAGTAACAAATGTAGTCTTCAAGATCTGTATTAGACAGCAGTCTGGAAGTACAATTGTAATGTGTAACTGCATGGTACTTAATAATTTTCAAGGGAATCACCTTAAAATTGAAAACATGGTAGCAAAGTACTGTGGATTTTCAGTGTCACTCTTGCACACATCATTGTTTTTCAAGGGGTTAAAAGCACCACATCTCAAATTGCACAAAGATTCTCCTGTGCTATGACATTAAAATCTCAGAGAAGAGGAAGGTTATACCTACACTGAAGTGTTTGGACAATGCTCTCAGACACATGATGTGATTTTTGGAGTGTTCCAGTCCAGAGCCAGAAGTTTGACTCGATGATCCTTGTCGGTCCCTTCCAACTCAGGATATTATATGACTCTATAAACAACTGAGGTAGTACGGCACATAAAATGCAAAGTACATATGAACAATTAAAATGTCACTCTCTGCATTTTAATTTTCCCTTGTAAGGTGCAGACAGGTTCCAAAACACATTTTGAGTGAAAGTTTGTGAAGATTGCCATGTGTGTTTTGGTTCAGTACTGATAACTAAACTTAATGGGGTTTTTGAGACAGACTTAAAACACAGGCCAGAGTTGTGAAAGCACCTCCATAGTTATTGCAAGTGTTAGTCTAATGTACTTTAGGAGGATTTAGACCTTTATTTGTCATCTTCTAGTAAAAGAAAAAACTGTATGTAAATCTGTGGGTTCCTTTAATATTGCATCGTCTTATGAATAAGTTTAAAACCAATTTATTCCTTTAAATCTCTATGGACACATGCCCATTTACTGAAGAGTTTGTGGTCTTTATCCTAGACCCTTCATGGCCACTTACACCTTTCTGTGATAGATACTTGCATTGTAAGAAAAGATCGGTTTCCGTGGGTTTATTGTTTTCCTCTCTTGTCATCCATCTCTGCTGAAGAAGGTGGAGAAAAGGTGTGGCTCTGGCTCACCTCCCACTCTGTTGGAAAGATAAACTGTGCCAACAGGCTGGACAGCAAGTGCTGAGGCAGACACCAGCTGCTGCCAAGAGAGCTCTTGCCATGGGGCCAGAGGAGGAACCAAGCACAGCCCTTTGCATCACAGTTTGTTTTCTGGGCTGTCCCTGAAGCGACACAGCACTGTATCACCCTGTGTTGCAAATTCACTGGAAGCTTTGTAATCTGGTTATCCTAGTCTGCAACCATGAACTGCAGGAAAGTAGTTCTCTTTATTTATAAATTAGATGTAATCCACACTTATTTTTCCAGAAGACCTCTAAGGAGCTAATTTTGTATTCTTAATACCCTGAACTGGAGGTAATTTTCATGCTGTACATTTTCTGGATACCTGCAGATGACTCACTTGAAGAAAGGGAGTGTTGTTTCATTTGAATTATGTAATCATTTATACCCCTCCCCTTGACTGAGATTGCAGGGTGAGGAAAGCTGACATGCCAGGAGAAGACAGAGAAATAAAAAGGTTCCAAAGGTTCATCAACCACATCATGTCAGGTACAGGATGTTTAAAGCACATGGCAGACTTTTTACCTTCACGTTGTCTTTTAGGGGCCAGTAAACAGCAGATTCCTGTGAAGATTCATGTAGCACCAGTACAACTAGCTAGAGGTAGGCTTAAGAGGTGATTAACTTCACATTCAAAAGAAAGAGGGGAGCAAATGAGAGAAGAAAAGTTGTGTAGAACCACCAGTCATTACTGCCCATGCTTGCAAGTGATGCAAAAGATTTAGAAAAAAACAGTTGGAGTCAGTAGAAAATCTCTCAATATCAGTTGGCTTTGGTTCAGCACAGTGATGTTGTCCAGATAATCCATATTTCCTCCACCCCAGACAGTTTCTCCAATCCCTTCCTTGATAATTCAAGGAGAGTTTTTTGGTTTCTAACTATGTGTTGCTTACAGGAGCAGGGGGAGGAAGGTGACCACAACCCTTTCTGAAGAGAGAAGTGCTACTCTCTCTTGTCCCTGCACAACCATGTCTGCCCAATGACACCGTGGTGAAACAATTGCGTACTTGTGTACTTCATTTTGGACCAAGACCTTCTGGATTTGTACAACCAGACATCTTTGGAAGATCTCCTTCATCTTCCTTTGCCATAACTAGCTAACCTCTATCTTCTGGAAAAAGAAATAAGCAGCAGGATTGGCCTCAAGGTATGTTAGCAAAAAGAAAAGTATTACTGTCTTTTAACTTATTGATATCAAAGTGTAAAGCCTACGAAATGTACGAAAGGAGAGTTAATAAGCCTTTGCTGGCCTCAGAGGGTAGGTGATGGGAAAGCCACCCTTCACACCACTGATTATATCATGACATGATGCAGGCTAGAAAAAATTTATTGTATTTGATGTCAATCCAAATATGTTCAGAAAGAATTCGTCAAGGTAAGGAGGTAAGTTATTTTCTTATTTACTCCCTCATATTTTTGACTTAGGTCTGAATTATATATAAGGCTTTATGTATGTCAGATGTCATCTGCCATCTTCAGATGCTTTCCTGATAATAGTATCCATTGAAGTTCTATCCTTCAGGGCTATGAGTCTCATATTAATACCATTTAGTGATTTCAGCAGGTTCATGAGGTCTGCACTTGGGGAGGGAATGAGTAAAAGGTAGGCCTTTGGGAGTGCATGTAGTAATTTACCAGGAAGCAGCTATTCAAGTCCCTGTTCAGTTCATGGAGAATTCTAGAGATGATATATCTCAAAGGGTCTTTTTTTCCCTGAAGAATTAAGGAATATAAGTTGAATCTAATATTGGTGACGTTCCATATGCATATACATCTTTGTGCACTTGGAGTCGTTGGTAAACTAAGGCAATCACAAATTAGGTAACTCAACAGAAATAGTAGCAGCACCGAGCCTGATACTTTTGCTTTTCTTTGCATAAGTAGATGTGTATTTGTCTTTATGCATAGCATGTTAATTTTGATTTAAACACAGAACCAAATCCTGTTTTCATTTGTGTTGCTATCAATCAGGATAAACTGAGAGGTGCATCAGATGATGCAAGTGTGAGATGAGAATTATGTAATCAACTATGAAATTCTACAAAATCTCTGTTGTAATTTATCCATCCTGAAATTTGAAAATGAAACCTGGATATACCACTACCTCCTAACCATGGAAACTTTCTAAATTTCAGTGAAATATTGCACTGAAAAAAACAAAAAAAACAAAACCAAACCACCATTTAAAAGTGGTAGAAGTTTAACCCAGCCTGTGAGGTAAAACATAGTTGTGGACAATGTTAATAAAGTTTATCTCATACAGTGTTAAATATTTACAGAGAGGACTGTCAGTGCATATAATTCTGATTATAGCATGACTATATTATGTATATCAAAATAGAAATAGCCTCCTTGATATAGAAACCCTTACACTGAATGTTCAGTACAGACATAGCTCACTTGAGAACTGCTTTCTAAGGGCATTTGGCACTAACTTTAAGAACTATTCCAGGAGTTAGTAGCTGAAGCCCCAGTGTTTCAAAGGTAGATGGTGCTCCTCACTGCCATCGCTTTCAGCTCCAACTGTGCCTGTTAATTGGAGAGCTGGGTACAATGTCTGGGAGAGGTGCAGGCTGGTTGCAGTGGTGGAGACATGATGTTGCATATGCAGTTTGTTGCACAAGGAACACTGGGATCGTGCCACATCCGTTGCTTACATAGGAGCTTTCTGTTTTATTGCAATGCTAAACCATGCATGGAGCGTCCCTTCTGCCATCTTCCTGTCAGTCCTGCCCAACTTTACAAAAGCCTGGCCTGTCTGTACTCCACTAACTGGAAAACGACCCGCCAAAGTGCTGTACTAAGACTTCACACCACTTCTAAATGAAGTGTTTTCAGAGCTGTGGAAAGTTATTTTCACAGAAGCCTCATTAAGTTTCCCTTTCCGATAGTTCTGCTGGGCTGAGTGGCATAAGATCTCTACTTCTCTTTCACAAATATTCTGAAAGAGAGGGTAATTCTAAGCATTGTACAACTTACTTTCATTCTTACCACAGAAAGAGGTAAGGATGAAGGGAATTTTAGTGGCACCAGCATCTGTGAGGTGGTGAATTGCATCTCTGAAATGCTGCTTTCACAACCTCAGACTCTCCTTGGCATGGCAAACAAAGAGCAAAAACCTCACAGAGAGGAATGGCTGTAGCTGGGTCACCATGACCAGCAGACCAAGTGGGATTACTCAGCTCAGTACAATGAAGATAAGCTTACACAAATTAGTTAGTGTTTTGGTTCAAATTTGTTTTGTAAGGTAGTCAAGATTTTCCAAAGGCTTTTTTAAGTCATATAATATGACATGGTCTTGAAAACTGATTTCATATTTTCCCCTCTCTGACACTGTTCGGAGAAGTATGTTCTCACTGTTTAGATGAGTTTGAGTCACACCACTCTTCAGTTTTGGAAAACATCTTACATTAGCATCTGGCCTAGGAAGGTTCTCACCACAGCTGAGCCCAAGAACATGAGCTTTGGCCCACTGGGTCTGTCCAGGTAAATATTCTTTCATTAATGTCAGTTCAATTGCAGACTAGGGCTTGAGTTTCAAATACTGAAAAAAGTGCACATAGGAGGAATAGTAGAAAAGGGAGGAAATTGTAGGGCAACTGTCCAAAATATATAGAACAAAATGTTAAGGAAAACAACTGTGGTGAAAAAAAAAGAATAAGCATGTAATTAATATCCAACCTTTAAAACAAAATCCCCAAAGTTCTACGGTTCTTACATTCAAGATTGTGTGACCATATTATAGAGATGTATCAGTTTCAGTCTGGATTATGTAGTTGTCTGCTGTGTCCACTTTTAGACACATTTAAAATAACTCTGAAAAATCTTCCCTTCTCTTTTTTTTTCTTTTTTTTTTTTTTTTTTTTTGCTGTGGATAGCAAAGTAACGGAATTTTGTGAGTTTGAGGCTACACAGCTCCAATTGCTCTAATTACACAGCCAGGAATTTTACAATTGTACAGTAAGTCAACTCTCTTACAGGGACTAATGCTTAAATTGCAACTTCTAGATTGCTGAGAATGGGAAAAGGATTTATGTGGTTAAAGATGTGTGTTTGCAATTAACTAAACCTAACCGCACTAACTAGCACAATTTTTTCTTGCTATAAATTAGAGTTTGTTATTTTTGCTTTGGTTTTTAAGCTCAAACCTGGTTTCTGATTTTAAGATGGTCCTCAAACAGTGGAATCACAGGAAAAGATTACATGCTAGACTAGAGAAAAAGCTGGTGTATGTTAGCTAATGCTGAGCTAATTTTAACCTCTTTTTGCTACCTCATAAACAAATTCTTTGGTATTACACTCATCTTACTAGATTCCTTACATGTTCAGTTACGCTTATACTATAAACTCAAATTCCTGAAATATTACAGGCCAGTTTTAGCAGAAGAAAAATGCAGCCTTAAAGGTTTGATTCACTACCAGCAGTGAAGGTGAGAAAATATAGGAATAATTTTTAAAGACCGTACAAAAGCATTAATGTGAAATTGTTCTGGTGAATATTTTTAAAGGCCTAAACTATTTTTTGTCAAGGATTTTGTCACCTAAATGTTTACATTTTCTTAGGAAATATGTTAAGGAGGCCCATCTAAACAGAGATGAAGCTATATAGAAATGAAAGGGTTAAAAGCAGTCTAGGGGTGGGGTTGAACATGCCAGTCTCACAGACATTTTATGAGCTTGGCAAATACTCACACAGCCCCTCTCCAAACTATTGCCCTTTGCCTAAAAAATGAGCATAGCACCACGATTGTGGGGATTACAATAAACACTAGAAATACCCCCTTTGCCCTCCTTTTAAGAGCCAGGCCCAATGCCAAAGAGCCTGGAGAAAGGCAGATTCCCATGTTGTATTGCAGAGCATACTCACCACATTTTACCCAGATTTTCCATCAGCCAAATGGGACTGAAGAACAGGAGAATGGGCAGTCGCTTCTGCTGGTGCTGTGAGTTCGGTAATTAATAGGCTTTCACTCTTTTGCTGTGCTATATAAAAAGAAATGAGCATCATAAGCAAATATTATTTTGTTATTTTGTGTTTTACACCTCTGCTCATGTATATCATGGTAGAGTAAAAGTTACAGCTGAGGCAAGAGAAGTTCTTTCAGGTTCTTGAAATAGCTGGTGCAGCATAAATTGCTAATGATGCAAACAAGAAAAGGTTTGGACGGTTCTGCAGAGGTTTGGTTCCTGTGCAGCCTTTGCATCTATTCTAGGATAGGGAAGAGTTCATTAAGATTTCCGAGGAAAAAAGGGGAGATGAAAAATGACTGAATAAATGATGAACAGAGCTATGAAATCAAGTTCCCATGATTTAACAGATCACCATTCATTCCTGGAGCTATGGTAAGTGACAGTGCACAGTTGCTGAACCAATCCACTTGCAAAATAAAGTATGTAACCTAGCCTATTTATTTTCATAAGGGATCAGATTAAGATCATGTATGTGGCTCATTACCATGGCATGTGGCTCAGATGACTGGGGTAATTACTGAACTGTGGCAACTCAGTCAACTCCTACCCATGGTAGCAGGGAAATTAGAGATCCATGTTTTGCTTCTCCAAATTCATGTTTTTGTTTCTCTACCTACAGCTAGGACAGCCAACTGCCTCCCTTGCCCTTAGGCCATCTGTATATGCAGGGATGGAGAGGAGGGAACAGAAGTCAGCATTCTCAACTCTCTGCTGAGGAGATGGGAATTAAGGGAAGACCTCAGGTTGCCAAAGCAAGAAAACATAAAGTTACGGATGGCTATACTACAATACAGTAGTACTTCCCTGTCTGTTACACACTGGGGTAAAATACACAGAAACAGGTATTTTGCTCATAACATAAAAGCCTTGTTAGACAAACAGGCAGTACAGAAAAGGTGAACACGTCCTTTTCTTTTCTGTTACTGGTAAATTAATCCAATGTTTGAATGTTTCAAAACATTTACAGTCAGCCTGGAATGAGGGTTTCTCCAGATAGCAATGCCATCAGCCACATGTAGCTTTTGACCCAGATCTGCCAAGTCTTGCTGGCTGAGGAAGAAACTCTAACTTTTGGAGCCAAAGAAGCTACTTGCATTTACTCTGTCTGATTACTGAACTGGGCAAGACACTCTCCAATGGGCAGAACATGCCCATCAAGTTCAAGCCTGAAGGGATGGAAGTGTTTGGGGAAAGGAGTGACCATTAAGCAGAACCTGTGGGACCATCACAAAGAGAAATGCAAGTCAGGCAGCATCTCCCGTTCCCATCTCAGTTCCTCACCCAAATCTCTCACCGGCACGTCACTCAGTCTGCTTGCTCCTGTCTCATGGTCCCTGTGTTGGCTGGTAGCCTGACCCGTCTGCCATCTCTGCCATCCTCCCACCATGGCCTGGAAAGCAATGTAACGCAAATGGCTAGCTGGAGAGGAGAGAAACTCCTGAAACATCCGAGAGGCCAGGCTGCCCAACGCCGGGCACGCCGGACAGCGGG
This sequence comes from Manacus candei, assembly GCF_025592945.1. Classification (NCBI taxonomy): domain Eukaryota; kingdom Metazoa; phylum Chordata; class Aves; order Passeriformes; family Pipridae; genus Manacus; species Manacus candei. The sequence continues at coordinate 32,774,967 of NW_026138097.1, read as the reverse complement.
CATGTACCGCAGTAATACTAGGCAGGCTCCCCCGCCTCCAGCCTTGTTCTCCTTTCACACAAGCGTTAACAATTGATATTCTGGGGAAACGGTGTGAGGGGGATACTCCTAAAACAGCACACACAGATTTTCAGCGCGGTGCCTGAGTTGCCGCGAAGGTTATGCCGGCGGGCGCCCCGCACCTCCCGGGCTGTGGGTCTGCCTTCCCCATCATGGGCTCGTGCCGCTGGAAGGAAAACCCGGGAGAAGCCTGCATTGCCATGACTGCCCGGTCAGCCACGCCAGCCCCTCTTCTTGATCAAAGTCGCTGGTAGTTTTCAAGTAGTTGTTTGTGCCGCCTCCGAAAGAAGAAAAAAACATCTGTAAGAACAGGGATGACGAGAAACGTGCCGGAGGTGGCAGCGCCAGGGTCTGTGCAGGGCATGAGGCTGAGGAAAAGCCCCCGTTCCCCGCGGGGCGCAGCCTCGGGCACAGCCGCCTGGCAAGCGCCGGGTTTGCCAAGTTCGCGGCGAAAGAGGCGGAGGAGGGTTCTCGGAGCTGGCGCTGACGGGGGCGTTTGTCACTCCTCTCCCCCACCGGTGACCCCATCCCCTCTTCTCCCACACCGCGGCGGGGGCGGCAGTGCCTGCGGGGGCGGCAGTGCCTGCGGGGGCGGCGGTCGTGTTTGCGTTTGTGCCGGCCAATCACATGGAAACCGGTTCGCAGCGCCCCCGCACCCCCGGGCTGCCCGAGCAGCGGCCAGCTGAGCCCCGCCGTGACCTGCCGTGGTCTGGCCGGGCAGCCGAGCTGTCAGTGCCCGCGCTGCGGTGTAGCTTCCCTTTCGGCCCGGTAAGGCGGGCGGGGGCCGCCCTAGCAGGGCATCCCCGCCCTTGGCCGGGCTGGGCAGCCGTGGGCGGCGGCGGCCCGGGCAGTGCCGCCCGGCAGCGGGGCGGGGAGCGCGGGAGGTGGGGGCGAGGGAGGGGGCGAGGGCGGCTCTCACTCCTCTGCTCTCCTCTCTTCCCTCCCTCTCGGTACCCCCGCCTCCGACCTTCGCTGCTGCCCTGCTGCGGGATCGCGTCTTGGACCGGCCCGTCCCTTAAGAAGTGGTGAGGGGGGCCCGGCCATGGAGACCCTCGTGCGCCCCGGGGCCAGCAAGCCTCCCACCGGGTAAGCCTCCCTCCTGCCGGGACCCTGGCCCGCCCGGCCACCGCTCGCCTGCATGGGAGGAGCGGCTCCGGACGGCGACAGCGGCCGTGCTGGCCGGCGGGCCTCGGTGTCTTCCCTCCCTGCCGCCTGCCTCCCTTCCCTCTCGGGGCGGCGAGACGGAGCCGGCGCACAGGTGTCGGCAGCCCGTGGGGAGATGGGGCACAGCGGGGAGCAGGGGACGGCGGGCGGTGAGCTGGGGTGCAGGAAGGTCAGGAGCGAGAGAAAGTGCCTGCTTCGCCTTTGCCCTGCGGGAGGGGCGCCCCGGCCAGGCTGCTGGCGCTGCCCCTCCGGGTGCGAGAACGGAGAGCGGATTGGGTTCGGGGGTTATTCCTGCAGAGGTTGCTCGGGACGGCAGGCAGGCAGCCGCCGCCGAAGCTCCCGACCCGGGCCGCCGGGGCTGGAAGCAGCACCACCAGCTGGGAGGAAGCCGAGGCCGCGGCGGGTCTGGGGCGGACCCGCCCGGCCGAGGGTCTGGAGCAGCCCCCGGGGCCGCAGAGATTCTCGCCCGAGCGCCAGGACGCAGCTGCCAAAAGCCTTTGAAAGGTTTATTCAGCCGTCCCAGCTGTGGGTCCCTCGGCCCCACCGCACGGCCGTGGCAGAGGAAGGAAAAGCGCTGCCAACCGCGCATTAGAAACGCCGAAACTTGTCAGAGGTTGGTGGGTGACCGCAGTGCCGGCCGGACACGGGGCACCTGCCGACGCTGCCCCCAGTTCCGCCTGGCTTTGGTGACAGGCACCGCTCTCGCAGCACTACTGCTAAATAGTAGTCAGTCCTAATGTAAACCACGGGTGTTTTGGGGCTTTCTCAAGAGAAGAGACAAATAAAGAGTGAGCCAGCAGTGAATTTATTAGTCCGTCAATTAAACGACGAGAGCACCAGCACGCTGAGGTCCTGAGTGATCCCTTTTGTCAGAGTAGAAGCTGGGCAAGTTTTAAGAGCTGTTCTGTCTTCTTGCAGCAATTTACTGCTCTACTTCACACTGTCTGCATGGACTGAAAGAGACTGTGATTGCTTCAGCTGCATTTTTATTTTTAGTTCTAATGTTTAGGTCATAAATTTATTTTCAACGAAGTAGGACACAGCTTTAAAGTATGTGCTAGTGGACTACAGTAGTTTTGTTTCCTCAGTTTGGGTTTGATATGGAACCTTGTAGTGCCTAAAACAGAAAGTAGTACAGGGAACAGTGATTGAAGATGCCGTTGCTAGTGCTGTGGTAATGAAACAGTGTGTACCGTGTTTCTTTGAGTTGCAGAGCGTGACATAGCTTGCTTCTCTTTTGTAAATAAAATGCTTAATTCCAGTTGCAAATGAGCCTTTTTGATCATGACCTTTTAGGCTTCCAGGAAAAGCAGTACATAGAAGGTGCCTGCCCCTTTGTGTATTTAGTTAATGTAATAGTATAGATGCTTTCTAAAATTCTGATGAAGAGATCATTTCTGGTGCCAATTTACACGTGTGCTTTGAAGAGTAACTCAGATGCAGTGCTGTTTAAAAATTTGTCTCGATTCATAAGAATCCAAACGTTCATTAAAGAGTTTGAATTTGAAATGGGAACATGTCATTAGTGCATCTCAGAGATGAACACTGGAGTCTGGGGGCGTTTCTGAACAAAACTCCTGAATCCTTTGTAACCAGTTTCATCTGTGTAAACTTATCCACAGACAGACTTGGATATCACATACAGGAACAAAAATTACAGTAACTGCATCAACTTCAGATTGCTTGTGACATGGCTCAAGGAGATGAATCCAATTGTAAGGTGCAGATGCACTTGTGATATTGTATAACAAAATGTGTGGGTGCTAATCTGCTCCTGTGGAAGTTGATGGCCAGCACTGTCATGTGCACCAAGGGGGGACTGCCTGTCTGTTTTATCTGAGCTCTGAATTTCAGCCTAGAAATACTTGTTACCTTTTCTTGCAAGTCAGAGGTTCCCAGCCTGGATGTGTCAGTGCTGTTACAGGGAGCTTCACTGAATGGTTCATAATTCCCTGAGTTGCTAACATCCATATTGGATATCAGTGGATATTTGGGCTCTAATCAGATTTTACTTGCTCAATGACGAAATCTGCTAGGGTCAGGCAAGTGTGGCAAGAGGACAGCTTTGTCTGTCCTTTTTGGTTCCCATGTTAATCCAGACGTGAGCTGCCTCTGTGGAGTGTGCCTGGGGACCTCCGGCTGTTAAGGCTGTTGTGACAGAAATACCTTCCTTTCATGGCAGAAGAAATGCTATATGTGGTTCCAGCTTATTGATTGGGTTAGCTTGCGGTTATGAAAGAGAGGTTAAAATGACCGCAGCTTCACAATTTTTAACAAAATTTAGGCAGAGCTGTTTTGTCCCTATGTAAATCATTAACAGCAACATTATGAGTTTTCCTTGTTAAACAGTGAACAAATTTAATGTGTCATTTGGTGCAGGATAGAGCAGCTTTGCTGTGTGTGTAGACAAATAAGTTGACCGTGTGTTTCATGGCATGGCTGCTTGAGAATCATGCATGTAAAAGGAGGATACTGTTGTGGGTTTTTTTGTTTTAAATGGCAAAGGAAAACTGCAATTTGTGCTGGTGTTGCAGGGTTTTCCCCATTTCTCAGTTTCAAAAAAAAAGGTAGACTTCAGCACCAAGAACTTTATTATTACTAATTGCTAGGCATGAGTTTTTTAAAGTTTTACCAAGTCCATAATGCTTTATTTAAGTAATTATTTTTTTTTAGCTTATGAAGGTGAATTTAAGACAATCAGTAGCATCAGCAGAAATTAGGATTTACTCTGTGATCATGCAACAGAAGCTAAAAGACAGAAATACACCAGTTTAAAATCTACTACCTTAGTGTCTGCATCTGCCGTTATTTCAGTAGGGAGAGCAGAGATAAGCTTCTCTGGGTGTCTTGATTGGTTACTTTTTTGACCATAATATGTCATAACAGACATACATTGGTCATAAGTGGTACAGCAGGCTAAAGCCTAAAATGAGAACTTACAGGATCAATTCTTCTCTGCTCTTTTAGGAGCCTTGCAAAGGGCAGAGCATCTCCCCCTTTCACTGTAGGCATCTCCATCAGCAGTTTGTGAGTCTTTGTCTGAGCACAGAAAAGCTTCTCCTGGAGTCTGGCAAATGTGGGGAAAGCCTCTATGTTAAACTGGATGTAGGAGCTCTTTCTTTAAGTAGGACCTTTATTTTCTGTGCTTCAACATCCTTCCCTATCTCACAGGACCTTATAGTACTAATAAATACAGGCTCACATTAGCACACCTACTTTGGAGTGATTTGCCTGCTGGATTGAAGTGACCCTGGAAGTCAGGTAGACAGTGTGAAACATCAGTAATGTTTACATGCAGAACCTGTATTTCTGTACAATGTGCAGAGTAGTAGATGGTAAAGGGCAATTACTGCAATTAGAAACGTAGAGCAGCAATGTGGTAGAATCATAGAGTGGTTTGGGTTGAAAGGGATCATCTCATTCCAACTCCCCTGCCATGGGCCAGGACACCTTACACTAGGCCAAGTTGCTCAAAGTCCCATTAAACCTGCCTTGAACACCAGGGATGGGGGCATCCACAGCTTCTCTGGGCAGCCCGTTCCAGTGCTTCACCACCCTCACAGTCAAGTATTTTTTCTAATATCTAACCTAAACCTACCGTCTTTTAGCTTAAAGCCATTGCCACTTGTTCTATCTTTGCACAGTACCAACTTTGAAGATTGCTGCCTTGACCAGTTGCAAGACTGACACTAGAGCTTTTGGGATTGTTCTTCATGTCGTGTCCCCATTTGTATCTGCACCACTCCTGCAGAATTCAGTCAACATTTCTTATGTGTCCACCTGAGACAAGGAGCTTCCCTGTGATGCATTTTTCTGGCACCACAATCAACATTAGCCCTATCTTCCTCTCAGTCTGGGTCCAAAGTATTTCTTTCCATGTCAGTGGAGATACATCACATTAAATAAAACTCTGGTAATAGTGACAGAAGAATTGTGCTTACTATTGCAAGGAATGAAACAAGGAAATTTTTACTGTGTTGTACAACTCCATGTGAATATAACTGTTAAGCTAATATGTTGTAAGAGATTTGTATTTTCAGTCATGACTAATATGTCAGGATTGCTGAAGATAAGAATACTAACTGTAAAAGTAAGCTAATTGGTGAGATAAATGCAATGCAATCCAGTCTTGACAGCTGTTCTTTCTGAATTCCAGCTTCCCATTTCTTATATCTTACTTTCCCCTTTTTTTTTCCTTTCTCTCAGAAATCTGCTAGTCATGTACCAGAGTAGACGATGAAAGAGAAGGCTTTGTAAAAGCTCTTTCATTTCTGGACTGTCTAAAATATTCAGGATTTGTTTTGACTTTCCCCATCTCCCAGTCATCTCCCATTATTTTCTTTCCCATGAATAGCTTTTATACTTTTTTATCTTGCTCTTTTATGCCACTCCTGCCACTCTTAGATGAAATTGAATCTTCTCTTTCCTACTGTCATCTGCCTTGGTTGTTCTTCACATTCTTTCCCTTGTAATTACAGATTCATTTTTCTGCAGGTTTTGCTCGTGTAAATTTACATCTCAGTCAAATTGCTAGTCTTCATGGAATCACTTCACTGCTCCTCAGGAGGTAGCACTACATTTTGATAGGACAGATTTTACTTACCACCCTGTCTGGGCTGGTTGCACCAATTTCAGGATGCTGCATTAGAGAAGGAGGAGGGTTAGTTACATTTTGAGCACTCTTATGGGTAGACTTTTAGATGATGCTAACCATTACAGAAAAACAACCTCCTAAATATTTATTTTGAAGTCAGTTCAGTAAATACATGACTGCTTTTTGTGTAGTTAATCTGGCTAGAAGTGTGATATATTTCTTTGTGTTCAGAACACAATGCATGATTATTGCCAGAATGAATGGAAATTTTTTTGCCTTCAAAGGAATGAGAGTTCTTTTGAATATGTGTATTCATTCTTAAACATCTGTCATCATGTAGACTTCTGTTGTCACAGACCTGAATCATCTTACAAGCACTTATGAAGACTTCCTAAAAATATTAATTTGAGTCAAAGAAATACACATAGGAGACTCCATATTATTTATACAGGCAAAATTGTAAACACTTTTACATGACCAGCTCCAAAAGCAGCCAGGAGGCCTGTGTCAGAGTTAGGGAAGTACATCACTTCTCCTGAATCACAATTTAGTACCTTAACAAGTACTCCCCTGTGCCTGGCCTTTAGCTACTCTGTTAGCATCAGCAAACACTTGATTTTCTGGCAACGACTCTGTTCTGTATACTGCAGCTTTTTGTGTTGCTCTGGCATTGTGATTTCCATGAAAATTGACAGTTTTCACACTTTAATGCTGCTTCTGAGAGATTGAGGGGCCTTTAGAAATTGGTTTTTCCACAGCAGGTCAAGCCAGCTCCTGCATTAGAAACAAGGAATGGGAAAAGGCTTAAAATCTGTGTTTCTAGCTAAAATTATGCTTTAAGGATCTTTGAAAAATAGCTGCATTTTCAGCTAATAGAAATTAAACCTTTATTAATATATTAATTCTCTTAATAGAGAGAGTGTTTCCAGAGCTGTTAGTTGCCCAGTGAGCCAGGCTGCTTATCATTAAATAAGTGATGCTGGGAATAGTGTGTTGTTGTCATAGTTTCAGCATGAGAGTGTCAGTGATGAGCCAGGGACTTTACCCGTGCCAGTGAGTGAGTCACAAAGCTGTGTGGCAGGGCTGTGCCACGATGGTGCTGACACACAGCATCTCATGCCCGCTTTAGTCCCCTGGCACCAGAAACAATGTCTTTTCAGTTTCATTAATCCCCCAGATAATGAGCTGCCTCAGGTGCTATGCATTTGTGCAGACTAATTGTCATAACAAGAGGAATGGGAAAGAAAATTGATTGAGAACGGTTTTTCTATTCATGTTTGTTCTTACTATAGTTTCCAGATTCAGAGTGTCTATGGGGCAAAAAATTTAATTTATTGTTCCTGACCCTGTAAGTTCAAACTGATATTTGCATGTTAAGCTGTATTTTGTGTGTTCTTTGGGATGTGTTGTATGGAAGAGAGCTGGCAATCTCCTTTGACAGTTTCGGTGATGAAATGTGAGTTACAAAGCTTTCTTTAGTAGTCAGAAAATTCTACAACCCAGATATACTTTTTTTTTAAACATCATTAAAGCATGTAGAAAGGTGGAAATGAAGTGGTATAGGCTGCCCCCAGGTATTGGCAGATCTGCAGTAGATAGACTGCATTTTTGTGTTTGGTTCTGTGTTCTCCAGTGTCTTGTTTCATTAAAGGTGGTTGACCTGTGCATAAGTATTTAAGGCTTGACTGTGACTTGTTCTGCCTCTAATGCTCTCTCTCAATGTTGATGTGGTGTGTGCAAAGTGGAACAACTCAATAAGGTGTGATGGAAAGTCCCTCACCTAAGTAATCAGTACCCAGGTAATGAGGGAGATCTCTTACAGAAACCCCACATTCAAGGGGGTTTCACTTGGCACAGGAAGGGCTGAGGATTAAACCTGCAGTAACTTTTACTATACTGAATTGCCAGGACCACCCCGCTGCCTGCAGTCTTCCTTTTTCCTTCAAGCAAGAAGCCAGGCAGATGTAAGCCTCAGTATTCCTGAAGCTGTATTGGAGCTGGTGCTTCTATAGCTCTTAACTAGTGACTCAAAGGCTAGAGAAAATACAGTCTTTGTGGACCACGTTTGTTTTGTGGTACTAACAATGAAAACTTTGTTTACTCAACAAAATAAACAGATAAGGTGCAAAGTCATCTCTCTGTTATGGAGCTTGAGCAAGAAAGTTACATTTTGTATTATCAATGTTCTAAATATAGCTAAAATGTAAGGTTCAAAAGTAAGTACCAATCCAAAAGTACTTAATCAGATAAGTGTTACTTTACGTTTTCACCAAGGGCGACTAACAAGCAGTACAACTTTGTTTGCCATGCCTGCTTTCCTTTCCTATGTGTTGGGTTTTATTTATATAAAGGAGTGCTGATCTGATCAGCTGTTACTGAGGTTTTATTGTGAAGTTGAGCCAAAAGGGTAGAGCTCTGTTGTTTTTCAGTAATCAAAGGTAATTAATGTGTTGTTTTTTTTTTTAAGGCCACACAAATACATAGAGATTTAAAATGGATATCATTAATGGTTGATGATGTACTTTCATAATTTTCAAGGGCCTGAGTATGAATGCACCACTGATGGTTGGTTGTCACCATCTCCCAGGCTGTTCCTCTTAGTCTGCCAGTCCACCTTTTCTCTGAAAAGGTAGGGCTTTTGTTTTAGGGACTGAGATGGTTTCTTCTTGGTATTTGAGCAGAAGTTTGCCCTCTGAAGCTGTGTGAAGGTTCCCATGCTGTAGTGTACATAAGAACCAGCAGCTGCAGAATCATCTTTGTCAACTTCTCCAGGGACAAAAGAGGAAAACTCTGTTTTATATTATCTAGATTACTTTTCTTTTAAAAGCTTGTCTCTTCCTTCCCACCCCATGTATCTCACAGTGGGCATTCTCCAGTGCTCGCCCTGGAGGTCTACTGGGTGCTATGGCAGTGGCTTTCTAAGGTAAGAGAAAATAAAATAGTGAATTCTGTTCAAGACCCTTAAAAATACTCATCTTTTATTTTCGTTGTGTAGAGTTATTTTGTGGCATAACAACAATTACTTTTTCCCTGCTTTAGTAGGTTCCAAAAACATGATCAAAAAATCCAACTTATTTTATAATAAAACATATTATTTCATTTTTTCTAACTTCTGTGCTTAGATGGCTTTTCTTTCTGCATTTTTCTTTTTATGTTTGAGGTTGGTATCTTGCATATGAAGCAAAAATACCACCTAGGTAAATACATCGAGCGTGGCACGTCTGATCTCACTGTGCACAGGGCATGTATTTTTCCTTCTGTTTTTGTCTGAGTTTGCCGTGAGGGGAGTCTCCAAAATCAATAAAAAGTTTCAGAAAAATGGGAAGAAAAAACTGTTTTCTGTGCTTTTCTTCGATCTCTGCTCTTGTGGCAGTGCTTTATTTCTGAATGTCACAGCAATGGTTCAGGGTGTTGAGGAGGAAATATCTTGGTCTGGATCCAGCTTCCTTCTGTTTCTTTTTGTGGTTTTGAGTTTAGTTTTACTTTTCTGTTTTCTTTTGAATACCTTCTGATGGTACTTTTGGTACCAAGCCTACACTTTTATGGATACCAAATAAATTACTGCTGGGTTCCCTGGGGGTACAGCTCATGTTTCAGTGTCAGCACAGTTTTCTCTGCTTTAACAGAGCTGGTGGTGTTGCTCGTGGCTGTTCTGACGAATGCTCCCTGTAGGACTGGACTTTGGTTTTGACAGCCTTTGGCTTCTGCCACAATTAAAATCTTGGTACTGTGACACCTTCAGGTGCTTCTAAGACTGACTTTACCAATTCGTTAAATACAGCTACATATAGGTCAGATCATGTTGCTAAACTGCTGATGTTGTAATTAACACAGTTATTTATTTTGGTTGCTTTTAATTATCTGTGTTTCTTTGCTTGTATTGAACTGAGAGTCACTTGGTCACCTCATAGCAACACAGACCAGCATTGCATGCTAAAATAACGTTACGATGTCAGATGTGCGTAAACTTGTGCTTTTTGAGACACACAGTCTTTTTACAGTCTTTTTGAGACATACAGTCTTGTTTTGTGGCTCCTTGAAGTCTGTTGCACAGCTTCATTCCCTGGGTAGGCACTTGTTCAGCAGGGAACAAACTAGGACCATTTTCTGTCCTCAGTGAATCGCAAACCCTTCATTTACCCAGAGAAGCTGTGGATTCTCCAGCACTGGGCTGTATGTCATAGCAGACTTGCATGAGACCAGGCCAACCAGTGGATGATAGGGATAAATCAGAGTGTACAGGAAGTCATTCTCTAACTCCATCAGGTCTTTTGTAAACCAGAAGATATTTTTACTCCTGCGCTTACATTAGTAAGTAAAGAATTGCTATCTTCAGATCATGCCTGTTATTCCTGAATATAATGTGCTAATGTGGAATTACTTATTATTATTAAACCTAGCTTTTCCACTGTGAAACAAACATGGATGTATCCATGTGTGATGGATAGAGTGTCCAGGATCAAACTTTAAATTAAAATAGAAAAACCCTCACGTTTTATGTGAGTAATTACAGAACAGAATTTTATCTTAAATTCAGAGATTTGTGGATTTTCCACATTACTGTGTATGTAGGAGAAGGATAAAAAGTTATACTGCAACTTTAAGTAATAAATTTAATTGACTGGTTTTTTCCCTTCACCTCAAGTCTTGTAGATTGTACCAACTTTGTAAAACTATCTAGAAAGAGACTACCTAAGCACAACCCTGGAACTGTATGTTGATGATTAAACCATGTCATGATGACAGTAAAGTTGCTTTTTATCCTAACTTCTAAGCAAATACTTGAATTTCCCTTCCAGTTCTTAGATGGATTTGTGAGAAACAAGAGAATACCTTCCTGAAAGAGCAATTAGTTATTCTGCAACGAGTATTTACTCAGTTTTCAACTTCACAGCTGTCAGGAAACATTACTCTTCTGAAGAACACTGATTATAGTTTTGGTCAGGAATTCGCCTTTCTGAAGAAAGCAAATTGTGAATACTGGAACTATTTGAATATCAGTGGATACAAGCTGCTATTTTATTTCTTTGCTTTTAGTAGTTTTGTTTCACAAATAATAAACAATGTCTCAGGGTATATTAGCGCTTGATGCCAGGATAAAAATACAAGGTCTTCCCTCTCCTGGCTCAGATGTAGTGTTTCTTTCTAATTTTTTTAAGGTTTACTGTCTTCCAACCTCAAACCAGAGATTTCATTTTTTCTTAGAAACACTTGTTTTTTTGGTTGGTTTGGAAATTGTTCATTTGTTTTTAATTTTTTTTAAGGCTGTTAGTGTAGTATTGTACAAAATGACTACTGGGGGCTAGGCAGACTCAGTCTGTCTTAGACTCTGTTGGGACAGAGTTGGAGAGTCTGCTTGCACTTGCCAGGGAATAAAGAGCAGCAAAAGCACTGGCTAATTGTTTAGTGCAATATTGGAAATGGTACTTTGATCAGCTGCTCTGAAGCAGCTTGAATTTATTTGATCTCTTTAGCATGGAAGAGACTGGGCATGACTACGCTCCCATTGCCTTAATATTCAGTTCTTGAGGGCCCTGTGTGGCTTGGTTTTTCTCTGTTTCATTTGCCAGGCTGTGTGCAAATCTCAAGCAGCTTGGCTGAAATCTCTGGGTCTGCTCCTGCATAAAACAGGTGTGAAAGGGACCAACATGGCCTTTGCTTGGGCAGATCAGTGAAATGCATGTGAGTGCACACCGATCTTGCTGCTCCAAGGGGGTTCAGGTTTATATTTTATGTTAAAGTAACAAAAATTCGGTATCTCATTATAAAAATTATTTCTTGTTTGTTATTGTGTATTATCAAATTAGCCATAGTTATTTTGGAATGAAATCTCTTTGCATTCAAGTGGTTAAATACCATACTTTCTCCTATTAAAAAGATCCAGGTCTACTGGAAAGTATTTTACACATACAAAACTGCCTGAAGTATAAAACCTGTTTATACAGATACCATGGATTTCTTGCCATAAAAAGCACCGTAAATTCCCCATGCTGCTTCATTTTCATAAGGAGTTACTTGGAAAGAAATATTGCTTGCTGTGCATTGCCAATTATTTATATACTAATTTGCTACCTGAGAATAATTTCAGATTTTTAAATTCAGTTTGATATTGAAGTGATAGAGAGGAAAAAAGGTCTTAAATTTCATATGTTACAGTTTAGTTACAGTTTAGTTTAAATTTACCTGGGAATAAATTGGCAATACTGAAATTTTTTTAAATTTATTTAATTTAATTTTTATTGGTGAGTTGAGCTTCCCTTTCAATAAAAGTGGTGTATGTACAAAGAGTTTTGAGTCATTATTTTTTAATGTAAATACCCACTTACCTGTATTGTTACAAGATAAAAAATTCTGTTCTGTATATAAAATATTAAGCAAGTAGTCTCTGTGTGCAAAACTTAGGTGCCAGATTCGAATAGCAGACTGAGCTCTCTTCTGCCATCATTTGAGAGGACATACACATCAGCCTCCAGTACAGATGAACCCTTCAATGAATGATCCAAACAGCTGAAAAGGGGAGATACATTCTCTTGCTTCTCCTTTACAGATCATCTTTTGTACTTCAGACTTTTGATTAATTTCGAAGAAATAACCTAAACTACTACTTTTTTTTTTTTTTTTTTCTGAGCACATGGTAACAAACATGTCACTAGCATGAAGATTTTCCTTCCCAGCTTGACTGGGAAAGGGGTAGGCCGAGTTACTTGAGAAAACATGATGTGAAAGCTCAGATGGCAAAGAAACCCCTCATGCCCCGCTTAGCACCTGGCTATATCTGTGCAACAGTATTCAAATATTTATAAATCTTTTCATAAGCGTTGTTTATTTGAAGACAAAGCCCCAAATCAGCAACAGGGGTTTTCCTGCACTAAAGTGCTTATATCAAGTATTATTTACGGTTTAAAGCTCAAAACTCCCTAGAGAGACTTTTCTCAATTTTCTATGCTACTTCTTCATTTTACAGAGGAAACTATCACTGCCTGTAGAAAAAAACCTCTAAGTTCAGAGGCATTCAATTGTACTATAGTAACTATGCAGTTAAGAGACTAAAAATAGTAGCTCTTATCTTCCCACACCCAGATAGTTTTTCTTACAAAATTTGGGGAAATAAGTGGATTGGAGACTTCATGTTCCTTTGTGCCTTCTGAGGTGTCTGTTGATTTGTTCCATAGTGCTTAACATAGAAAAGACCTCAGTTCTTCAGACTTGAATTACGTAGGCTTAGAGAGGTCCACATGGGAGCTGCTTTGGAGACTTCTTTGTGTGATGTGTGTGAGTGGTACACGTGCAACTGCTTGGAAGTGAGGAAAGATTAGAGTGTAGATGCTCATGCACAGCTCTAGTCCTTGTGGATGGGTGGTCTTGGTAGAAAGCCCACTTACCGATGGGTAGCACAAGGGAGAAAAGCACATGGCACTGGTCTGTTTTACTGCTCATAGAAAGAAGTAGCTTCTTCTTTCATCCTACTGGTTTGGTAGCCTCTTTTGGCATTTAAAAGGAAATGTGTGACTATTTTAGGAATCTTTGAAAAGGCTACTGTATCTCTGAAATAATACGTTCGTATTTCTCACTGAGTTGCAGATGGAAAATTCAAAACTGTGGTTTGGGCAATATATGTTGATTAATATTAGAAATAAATGCTACTATATGGGACCTTGCTTCTGGACCCAGCATGTCCACTCTGTCATACAGCTGTGGCATTCCTTCCAGAATTGTTCTGCAATCTATTTACTTTGAACAAATGTTGCAGTCATGGATGGATTTATGAGGATAATGATCTGACAGACCATGCAAGCTTATATATTATAAAATTTTCCATACACAGGGAAACTAAGTGTTCCCCAATGAAACTCTTCGTATGTAGGGGGTGACACTGTTGTGTTCCTCAAAATACATGTGAAAGATGAGGACTGAGGGTTATCGTTTTTATTGCTGCATATTATGGTCCAGCTGCGTTGACACCTGATGCAGACTCAAAATTGCCTGAAATTCTCTATTGGCTTGTATAGCACAGTGAGCGTGTTTCTGTGGTTTGGCAGTGGTGCCTGGAGATTTCACAAGTGGAGGAGTTCAGATCTTCATGGTTTGTTTGTTTGGTTTTTTTTAAATTGTCAGAAAGTACATGTACATTCCTGGGAGCTCAGAGTAAATATATCTCACTTGGAGAAAACGCTTGGAAAAAATGAAACTGTCCCTTGATAGTGAAGTCTGTTCCTCCTGGCCTTTTTTTTTTTAATTCTCTCTAACAAGTTTCTAATTTTGTGGCATGACTGAAGAGCAGAACCGCATACTTGAATTTGTACCTGGAGTAAAGTTATCGCTGCTTGGGGACTGCGTTATAAAAGCATTGGAAGGAGCTCCCTCTGCCATGGCTTGCCATCTGACAGCCACGTTCTGCTTGGTCTTGTGCTCTTTGGTCCTTTCAGGTCTCCTCTGCAAGCCTGTATCTCTCGTCAGAGCTGTGACTCTCCAGGTAGGCTTCAAGCAGCACTTTGGTCTTCTAAGTTGTCCTTACCACTGACATTGACCCAGAAAGTCAAGAACTGAGCAGAGCAGGGAGTGTCTAAAGACACAGCTGGACATATGGTAAAGAAAAGTTTTAGAAGTCCACAGCTATGTAAATCACTTTCCTCAAGCCACTTGTCTTTTTTTTTTTTTTTCCAACATCTTTCAGTTCTCTCAGCTGTCTTCCCTCACTGGCGGTTCCTGTGCTGCAATAAAAAAAGAGGGGGGAAATGTTATGCACGAACTAACAAGTTAACTTGTATAAGCATAGTAATAATCATAAAGTTTTACGTTTGAATAAAAATTTTACAACCAGTGTGTTATAAGAAACACCTAAACCCCATAGATTTAGGTTTATAGGTAGAATTTAGGCAAGAGTAAAATTACTAATTTTTCTCAGTCTAATTTTAGATATTTTCAAGCTTAGACAATATGAGTATATTCTGCTACACACCTTTATAATTATATAAAACTGATAACAAGACATGTGACCTCTGGTTACAGATCTGAATATTGCCATCAAGTCATTTATGACGTTTGAATATGCGTCTGTGTTTAAGTCAGTCTGTGTCATCTTTATTACTATTTGCATAAAGAAATATATTAGAACAGTATTTCAAGGAACACTTAAATGAGAGAACTGAGCATGTGTTAATGCACTTATTTTTTACAGTGAAAATGTTTTCCTTTCTAAATAGCACTTAATACTTCAGTGCATTAAGTTATTTTTGTCACAGAGTGGTATTTGCATGAACATTGTTACAATGTGAAAAAAATTGTAGGTGCAGATTGAGTAGATGGAGTTGTATTGATTTAGTACTTCAGTACATTGCTTTTTTCACCCCATCCCAAAACTTCTTAATAATCAAAACAAGTGAATGTTGTGTAACTTTGTGATACAGTTATATAAGTCATGAAGTTCAGTTTTAGTAATGAAATTATATGTAATATACAAAGAGCAGGGACCTTTTTAATCTACAAAACCGACTTAGTCTTGAGTGTAAGTTCAGAACTTTACTGGTGGCAGTTTACTTTCAGCTTTGCTTCAAAATTAATGTTTTAATGACTGAATCCAATTTTGAAAAAAGTACACTTGTAAAAATAAAGATTTTTCACTTTATACAATAAAAATACATGCCATATCTTTCAAGTTTGGGTTTCTAGACATTCTAGTTTGAATAAACTGAGGCAAGTGACGTTTTAGGGTAAGAGGAGGGTAAATTGAGGAGTTTTTCTTACAGATAAACTCTTAATATAAAAAGCTTTTTTACCCCTTTCAAATTTTTCCTGAGATGACAAAATCAAAAAGCCTTTTGTTTTATGAAGCCTGCTTTTGATTAATTTGATTGAGTTTAATTTACCTACTTAATCTGAACTGTGCCTCTTCCTTATCGTGTAAAGTCGCTTACTGTTTCTAAATATACCCGTGTATTTTAAAGAAGCAAAGCTGTGCGTGAGTACGACCCATTCAGAGCGGGGTTGTGGGGTAGGGAGGGACCTACTGGTAACCCGAGAGCAAGAGCAGATGCTAAATTAGCAGCTGGATCGTTAGTAACAAGTCCACAAATGTCTGCTGGGAAATGATCTTCTTTGGTCGCATGTAGCGTGGGTGTATGGGTTATTCAGAGTTTCTAGCATCTAGTTGCTCTTTACCAGTGACTCAAAGGAAAGTTGTGGAGCCATGAGGATTTTTATTTGTGGAGTGACTGCCAACTTGTTTTCATTGAAAGTACAGGCTGCATTTATAAATTGTCATTATCATGTGGCATTTTTTATTAAGATGTGCAATTGGAAAATGACTGCAAGGGCAAGGAGATTGCTGATAGTATTTAGTTGTAGAGATAAGTGAAAACCACTAAAAGATCTGTGGAAAAGCAAATAACACTATAAGGACATCATTAATAATCCCAAGGTTATATTCCATTTCCACCTTTAACATTGACCACTGACTGCAGTCAGATGTAGTTGAGATTGTGATGGTATGAGACTCTAAATTGTGACCAGGGATTATTAAATGATACGTGTTAAATAGCAGCCAAGCAGAAAAATACCAATAAATAAAAGATCATAAGGAAAAAAATTAATGAGACCTGTAAGAAGAGTGCCAAGGAATCTGGGTTTACTTCATATTGAAAACTAATATACTTCTTTATACTTCAAGCCAATGATTATGTAAATATGTGCTCTACAAGTCACCATTTCTCCATATTAAAGACCATGTTTGTTTTGGGGTTTTTTTAAGCTTATCAATTTGGTGAAAATTATTCAAATTTCTAGTATAAACAGGTGCAAAAATGACACATAGAGACAGAAACATGGTATATGTGTACCAGGGTCCTAATGTCACCAAAACGTTTTGTGTTTTTTTTTTTTTTTGTTGTTGTTCTTGATCAGGGAAAAAAACCTTGTTACGGAAGGGAAAAAAAGCCTTCCAGCTGACTAGAGTGACCCTACCTACCAGTGACAGCCTTGTCATTGGCAGGATTACACTCAACAAAGTGAGTTTGTGGTGTTCCGAGGCAGTGACTACGATCAAAACCTCCCCCCAAAAAAACAAACAAAAAAATCCCCAGATGGACCCCTTCCAAACTCATGTCTGGACGCCCACGCAGCAGTGATTTAACGTATGAAGGTGCTGTATCCTGTTCAGTTATCCTCCTCTGGTAATTCCACTCCAGTACCAGGTCTGACTGAAGGTCAGTCAAAAGTTAAGGCTTTGGGGCTGGCAGGGGGGTTTTCAGTTAGATGTCAGAAAGGGCTCCGCGGGTCATAAAGACGATTTTGACAGAACCTTCCTTCTAGACACAAACTGCTTGGCTATTTCAGAGGGATGCACAAGATGGGTCTAGAGTTCAGGCTTTCCTATTTTGGGGAGGATGAAGAAGAAACTTTTAAACAACTGTTTCCATTGAGAATCCTTTTCTGCTCAACAACCCAGCAACTATACTAGATCTTCCCTCCTTTTTTTTCCCTTCAGAATTAAGCATCCGTGTGAAAGAGAAGGGACAAGTTACAGTCAGTGTGTTTCTGTGCAAGTACAGAAGTGCCTTCCCCCCACTAAAAAAAAGCATAGCCAGTTTTGGATTGGGTAGTAGCTATATTAGCCTAAATATGGAAAAAAATTTGAGTTCCTATCACTTGTTAGAAAAAGGCAGATATATTTGCATGTGTATGTGTATACAGACATAACATTATCAGTTTTAATTAACATTTTAGTGCCTTTGTAGAATAGTGCATATGTGTGAAGACCATATAATATTACCCAGTTCCAAGTAGAAGCATGGGGGTGGTTTTATTTTGGGAAGGAACAAAAAAAAGAGGTTACTCTCTGGTAGCTATTTTTTGGGGGGGAAATAAAGGAGTGTGATTCTTCAGTTGCCTTTTGGCAAGGAATTCCTCTTCCATTTTTGTACACATGACTGTAATTTAGCATTAATGGAAAAACAGAGTAGTTTGGTGTAAATCCTGCAGACAGTACACCCCATTCTAGTGGGGATTTAAAACGTTCTGGTGCATCGCTGATGTGATGGTTGAAACTGCTGTTGTGAAGCAGGTGGGATGGAGAAGAAAGAGACTTAGGCAGTTCTTTGTGATCACCAGGCACATTACATGTTATGTAATATAATTTTTTTTTTAATTAGTATCTCCCCTGTACAGCAGTTTACTGTGACCCTTTGTCACTAGCAAAGAAAACTCTTTGGGGTGACACTAATATTCAGAGAGCAGTCAGGCTAACTCTACACAGTTGTATAGTTTATCCAGTTCACTTTGCGTACTTGAGTCTTGTAGAATTTTTCTAAATGATAGTTCCTTGTAGTTTCCTTATATATACACTTCCATGCTTTAAACCAAAACAAAAATAAACCTTTGTATTACTGTCTGTAAAATCTTGTCATTAGTAAAATGCTCATTGCTGCATTGATTTGTACCTTCAGTCTTGTACCTGGCATGTTAGTTTTGAAGCTTTGGGTAGTATCTGTTTGTTTCATTTCCAGTGTTTAATGTCAGGTCTAAATATGAGAATGTACTGCATGATCTCTCTGCATGTGTGACTCTGTATTACAGAATTTCATTTGGTTCTGCTCACTTTCCTGAAGACAGCATATCTCCAACATACCTTAACACTTGTCTAACAATTATGTTTTCTTCATAAATAGGTCTTAGGTGTTCGGACCTATTTGGGCTAATTCTCCTCAACTTGTTTGTACCCATGTGCCTCGTTTTCTAGTGCTTTCTTATATCATGGATGATGTGTGGTAATGGCACTATGAATGATTTCTAAAGCTCTGGATCACTCTCATGTAAATTTGTGGCAGAGTGCTGCTCAAAACATGTCTAGGGAAGAAACCAACCATAAGCTTCAGTCTTTGTTAATTTGTGCTAATTTATATATTTGTAAATCAGGAGTATTTCTGTCCAAATTGGTGATTTGAAAGACAGTAGCCACTATTTTTTATGAGATGTAAACATTTAATGCAGCACTTTAATATAAATTAAATAGTAATTTTTAAAAGCCCTATGAATGCAGAAAAATGTTTATAATTTATCATAATTAAATATCTCTGGGGATTGTGGGAGCTAGCCTGGAAGGGCTAGCCAGTCTGAGGCTTTGGTCTTTAACCTTGAGTTTGTTGTGTACAAGAGCCAGTGAGGTCAGTTAAGGAGTCTGCAGGACAGATCTTTTAAGTTCATGTAGGCATGAATTGTTTACCCAGGTGTATGGCATATTATGTGAAATTTCATATCCTTTGAAACTGTGGTGAAAACAGACTCCTCTCTGGAAGTGGCTGGTTGAAGTAAAGTCTCTCTGCGGATTTTTATGTGAAGACCTGGAGGCTGCTTCAGTGCTTCATCCTCTGGAAGAAAAGCAGCACAGAAATCATAGCCTTCTATATCCTTACTCTAGTTCCTGAGCTGCTGCAAAGGCTAAAATACCTCAGGTATTCAAGTCAGAGCAATCCCTCAAAACCCCTTATTTACACATCTAAACTTTGTATATATCAATCCTTTTGGGTTTTTTTTAGCCCCAGCAAGCCGTTTCTGTTGGATTTGCAGTGGGAAATCTCTTCCCTTAGTGTATGGCGTAACATATTTTTATAAAACTTCTTTGCAAATCAGAATTACTAGACCCAGAAGTGAAGTCAGTTCATGTCCCTGTGACAGGTAAATTCTGCAAATGCAGGTGCAACAGCAGATATCCTGACTGTGTGAACCCAGGTCCTGCACAGAGAATGTGTTCCCGTGCCTGCATTGCATCTTATTGGTTGTGGGTGGGGCACGGGTGATGCCATTATATTACACAGTTCTGGGACTGCAAGGCTAAATTAAAACACAACAGTAGCAAGCAAAATTCTTCCAGTCCACCACTGCAATGAAAAAGGAGGAACAGTTGCTCACACTGCATGTCTTTTGGTTTATGTATTCCTTTCATTATAGTATTGTCCTGGACCCTGACCATACAGTAGGCATCTGTAACAGATGAGCAAAGTTGATGGTTTTTGGCATTAGTAGTCACAGTGGATTTTTCCAACAGATACAGCTGTTGGGAAATATGGTTTAGGCATTGAGACAAAATCCTTGTGGTTTTTTTAACTCACAGGAATGGAGGTGTTGAAGACTGAAGTGAAAAAGTGGAAGTTTTATGCTATCTCTGAGTTCTGTTTGGGTTTCCATGGCATAGGACAGAGCCTTGGTGAGGAGGAAATGTATTAACAAATGCTTGTTAAAAGGTCTGATGAGTATGGGAGCCTCTGCAGATATTCTCTTCTTAAAGGTGTTTCACTGCATGCTTTAGTACAGATCCATTATGATGTAGCATTTCTCCTCCTCCCCTGCTCCCCTCAATATGTTTCATTCCCTTTCAAGTCTGCCTTGTCCATTGTATTTCTCTGGCTACACCTACTACCTCTCAAGCCTTGTCCTGCTTTTTTGCTGAGCTGAGTGTCTGTCAGGCTGCACCCTGCCAGGTTGCTGCTTTGACTCCATTGCCTTATAGGAAAGCCTGTTGATGCTGGCTCCAAACCACTCAGCTAGGGTAGATGTACCTCTGTGCTTAGCAGGCAGGTGTAAAAAGAGTTTGCTCCTGTGTGCTGGATTATTCTTGGCCAAAGTGTTTCTAAGATAACACAGGTGTTGCCATGTATAAATCCACTTCAGAGGGGAGAGGGTGTGTGCAGGGTTTGAAAGAAATAGGGCATAAAAAAGGCAAATCCACTGCATTTCTGTGGCATTGCGATCCCATGAAACCTGTTCAGAAGACAAGCTAGCTTGTGGAGAGAATGATTCATGCTATGTAAACTGAGGTTTGGCTCTGGGAGAGGACTCCTTTTTTCTTTTTTTTTTTTCTTTCTTTTTCTTTGGTTTGTTGTTTTTTGTTGGGGTTTTTTTGGGGTAGGAGGAGGATTAGGAGTGTGGGGGCATCTCCCTTTCATATCCTTGCAGACTGCACACAGAGGAGCTGTTGTAATTTAGCTCCCAAAGACTCACTGATGATCAGCTGCTGCAAATATAAATAAAAGATCAAGAAGAACAAAACGGGGCTCTGGCCCTGCAATGGAAATGATTTCTCTTTCACTGCCTTAGGAGGATAAATGAAGGAGGCGTTATACTTAGCAGTTTGAGTTAAGCTGCTGTTTGGAGTGATTTCAGGCAAAATTCTCCCCAGATAGATCACATGGTGTAATGTATCCACCTGAAAATGAAAATGCCAGTATAGACTAAGTGTCATGAATATATGACTTCTTCATATAGGTCATTATAAAAAAGAAAGGTGGCATAACTATCTGGATTTTATATTTGAAGAAACATGTACAGTGTTACTTCATCCAAAGTAACAAGAGAAGAAAATCTGTCTTTCTACTTTTTCACCCACAGTTCAGTTGCGATTTTCTGCTTTCAGATTCATAGCGCTTTTTGAGCGAGTTCCCCTAACAAATAGGTAGGTACAAGTGCTATCTTGTAGGTTTGTGCTGAAACACAGTGGTGAGGGCACAAAGAGAGGCATTCAAAAGCAGACTGCTGCTTGTAACAACTCACACCCCTTGTATGTCTTAGATCCTCGAAGTACATGGGATTTTGATTTGACTGGAAAGGGTATTAAAAGGAGAGACTTTACAGGTGGTGTCACTTGCCAGTCTTAATTGGACAAGAAGTGAAAGCAGATGGATAGTTGGCACTGGAGACCATATGCTACCACGAAACAGGGAAGTAATTGTCTAGTGTCTCTCGGTGACACTGCTATGAAAAGCTAGGAATTTTATCTTTTGATGTTGAATCTTCTTATGAGACAACATAAATACCATTTCATTAACTTTTTAAAGCATGAGTTGTTGTTTTCTCACTTGGAGAAAACAAAGTGCGTGTGTTTTGTGTGACTGCTGTTTAGTAATGTATGATGATATTGAGCTGTCTGTCCTTAATGCCAAATTTTCGTAATGAAATACAGAAGTACAGGTTATCTTTGCAATTATGACAGCTGGGGATGATAA
This sequence comes from Manacus candei, assembly GCF_025592945.1. Taxonomy (NCBI): domain Eukaryota; kingdom Metazoa; phylum Chordata; class Aves; order Passeriformes; family Pipridae; genus Manacus; species Manacus candei. Next base: position 32,753,157 of record NW_026138097.1, on the reverse strand, counting down.
ACTTTATATAGAGACACAAACTTCAGGAGCATTTCTAAAGTTGTAATGTTCTCTATTTAGTCTGAGATCAAATTGGTAATGGGATGGAACGTGGAACTCATTTCCAGGGACTAAAGCAGACTCATAGGACCAAGGTTACTCTGCCTGTAGCAAAATATCAGTGTCTTTTCTACAGTAAACTTGTAATTATATAACATACTTCAGTGGAATTCCTTTTTGGCTCCATTATTTGTTATTTGTTATCTCATTCTGATCTGGGAATCCTTCTTTTGGCGTATGTTGTTCTTGGGGGCTTGCATGTTCTTCCCCTGATACATGTTTTCTTGGTGAATTTGCAGTCCCATACCTGTTAATATTAAGAAGCTATTGTTGCCTTTTTGAACTAATATTGCAACATGCCAACAGGGTTCTGAGTTTTCAAGCTGATCTGATTCAGACTAAATTAATTCTGCATTTGAGTATATGCGAAACTGATCTGCACCACTGCTGTAGCTGGTGAGAACATTATGTCTAATCCTGGCAAGATGTCAGATCTGTTATCTTCTGTTAGTCCATCTTTCAGCTCCACTGCTAGTGCAATGTTTAAAGTTTTTAAAGAGTAGAATGGGAAAGAGCAGTTTGTTTTAGGATATCCCTGAGTGTGGAAAGTATTAATGTGCATGTCTTTTTCATCTCCTTTGAAGCTCACGTTCAAACTTGAGTATTCTGCTAGTTTCCTGTGATAGTAGTTGGCATCAGATGGAGAGATCATGAGAAATTATGATGGTGATATACTTTAGGTCAGCCACTGGCATGGCCGTGATTTCCCGCTTATCTAGAACAGAACAGAAAAGGAGATCAGGCTATCTAGTTGATATGGTTTGAAGCTGGCTCCCTGCCAAGTCTCCAAACCTTACCACCAGAGTTCCCCCCACCCAAACCTCAGGGAGAAGAGGGAGAAAAAAAAACTAAGAAAACCCGAAACGAGAGAGAGACAACCAAAGTGAGATATATAAATATATTTACACTTATATACAATTGAAATATACAGTTTCACAAGGGAAAGGGAACAAAACTAAAATAAAATATATAGATATCCCAATTAGCAGCCCCATATCTATCCACTAAAAGAGTTAGCAAAGAAAATAGCTCACTACTCTCCTGGGACAACCGAGGCCGAGGGTCGCTCCGGAACGATCGCCGGCAACCTCCATCTCCCAAGGTTGGCAAGGCCTAACCAGGCCTCGCTCCCCAACACGGCAGACTCAACAGCAGGGAACCTGCACCTCCAAGACGCCGGAAGGGAAAAGAACGAAGGCCTCTCCTCCTTTCTTCTTATAATCTGGTTTACGTAAAAATCGTAGGGAATACTGGGTAAATCTGGACCCTTCCTTGGTTACAAACTGGTCACCAAGGAAGGCCTGGCCCAAACCACCACACTAGTCAAGAATTAAACTAGAGATGAGTAAGTTGATGTGAGGAAAAATGAACAACTACTGCTTCAGGATCCATGGATCAAACTGTAGAATAACTATGATTGATACAATAAGTAAGCATTTTTCTGTTGGGAGTACTTTCCACAAAAATACTAATTAACAGTCAGGAAGTTGAATATGCCTAAGGAGTCTGGTTTTAATTCATCAGTTTCATATTTTTGCAACATAATGCGTAATCCCATTATACTGACTGTAAAAAACTGCTTCCGCTTTTCCTTCTTGCTCCAAAATGGGGTACTGTAGAATATTTATTGTATATGCAACAGGAGTAGTGACAGTGGTCTTTTTTTTTTTTTTTTTGCACACAATGGCTTACTTGTGATACTGAAGGTTGGCTTTCAGCTGATTACTGGAAAAAAAAGAACAGATACACTGGGTATCTGGCAGCACTGTATTTCTCTGCAGACTCTTTTCAGCTGGAAAGCATGGCCCTTTAAACAGTCTTTGGATAAGTCTGTATAAACTGTCACTGCCATTCTTAAAAACTAATTAAAACAAGTCACTTTAATGTTTTTAAACTGAGGGCCAAGTTGCAGAATGATATATTTCTCAATATTAGCTCATGAAAATATTTGTAGGTTGGGTTCAGAAAACCCCAACTGTTAATCCCCCAGTGTGCGCAAAGCAGCAAAAGCTAGTACTTCATGCATCAAATTGTTCCCGTAGCCCTGCTGTTGGTTTTTTTTTTGAGGGAGGGGGCATTTGTTCCTGCTCTTCTCACTTTCTAAACAGATTGCCTATCTGTTATTAATGGTTATGAATTTTGCTGAAAATGTAAAATGTGACTCCTTACTACAACACAGATAATTATAGAAGTGTGATGAGAGTTTAGTAGTGGTAGATAATGTAAAATAATGAATACTTTCAGAAGAAGGGGCGTATATCCTCTTCCTTGTTTCCCAGCTCGATTTAGGCTTTCTCATCCTTTTTGCAGTTTTTCAGCTTTGCAGTACTGCACTTTCTAAGCATACCTTCTTAGCAGCAGCTGCCAAGAGAAGATCAGTCTGGCAGTCCATGTCTGTCTCCTCCTGCTCCTTCTGTTTGTTTATTTCTTTAATTTTTTTTGTCTTTGTTCCTGAAAGTTATTTTTTTCTTTTTCCAGTTTACAGAAATACAGCTTTCACATTATTTCTTTTTCTCCTAATGCCTTCTACCCCATGTGATTCATGTGCTACTGTTCTGTCCCAGGCTACTAGATTTTAGAAGGGTAACATTGCTGATATTATATCTTGGATTTACTGTATAATCAGGAAAGGATCCTAAAAAAAATCCACTGGCTTCCCATTCTCTAACTTATAATAAAATGCTATAAATACATTTCATACATGTTCACTTACATTTTTTTTTTAATTATAGACATTTTTAGTTCTGTTGGTGGAACGGTAAGTGGAAACAGTTTAAAATCTCCATGCCTTGTGCATAGTTTCCTTGCTTTCTTGTGGGATTATTTTTTTGAACAGAAAAAAATGAAAGTTCTCAATTTGACTGATAGTTTGCCTCACAGAAATTGTGCTCAGAAATAAGCTTTGGTAACAGGGATGGATGTTAAAGATATTGCAGGAGCGGGTTACTTCGTTGGTTAAGGAAGGGTTATTCCGTTAATGTAATGGACAATGCTGATTTGCATACCAAGGGAATTAAATGTTTATCAGCTTTATTTCTGTAAGGATTGATACAAAATCAGCCAGACAGTTGTTCGCCCCGGCCAGTATAGTTAGCAGAGATGCCTGTTTGCCTTTTGTGATTCGATGAAGTTCATTCTCTAATGATGGTGTAATTAACACAGCTTCGCCAAAGGAAAGGGGATTTCTCTTTTGGCTCTTATATTTGTTATCCATTGTGAACAATAAGAACGCAAGAGCTAAAAATAGTGTCTAAAAGCACTATTTAAAAATGAGTTGGAGGATCGCCAGCGAAACGCCGGAGAAGCGCGGGGTATAGGCAGCTGCTGCCAGGCTGCTGCAGCTCGGGTAAATTCAGGCTGAGAGAAGGAAGGAGGGAGACCCAGCTGCTCCCGGAGCCTCGGGCACCAGAGCTCCCCCGGGCGGTGCCTGGACCTCACTACCTCTCCCTCTGCTCACCTCGATGTGTTCACACTGAAAACTGCCGTCAGACACCTGACCGAGTTGTTAATTCCTTGAAAATACCAGCATTCAGAGACAAGTGTTAGGTATCAATGTGAATAATACCTTCCCGCCCTCCCACCCGCCCCCCTTTTCTTCCGTCACAAGAGAAATGTAACAGGTTTTAAAGATTTAAGACAGACATGATGCTATAACTTGAGCATTAGGGGTCTGGAGTACCTCTCCTGTGAAGACTGGCAGAGAGAGTTTGGGTGGTTCAGCCTGGGGAAGAGAAGGCTCTGGGGAGACCTGAGAGCACACAGTATACAGAGCTTGTCTGCCACCATCCAGATGTGTTGCTGCATCCCTGTGCTGTGATACTGTAACAGGAAGCTGCAATTGCTTTGCTTCAGCATTTGACATTGAAGGAGCATTCCCTGAGCTGGATTTAAGAAACTGCTGTTTGTTTATTGCTTTAAATATTTGATTTTACTGGATGCTTGCATGGTTTATTTTATCTCCATATACATGGAAGTTCTGTGAGTTCATTTTAATTAAAGGTCTGGCTTATTTGAATGGTAGACGTTCAAAGTTAGACTGAACTTTCTCCTGGTGTGCTGCTAGCCAAAGGCTGCAGGACAAGGGTAAGACTGAAGCCCTCTTGGCAAAATTTTGAGGGACTGTGTCATCCCATATTGGTGGCCTTAGAACGAGGAATTCCACCTTCTCTGCACCACAGGTGAAGCTTCTCACTGGCCCTTGTAGTTTACTTGTGTGGTCTCATAAGGCATGTACTGCATTTGACATGGAGGGAAGGTGAACTGAGTGGCTCAGGGTTGGGAGAGATGAACTGGCCCTAACGGTTTTGTATTGGTTTTACTGCATAGCTTTTTTGGGGCCCAACATGAACATGGGGTTTAATGGATCTATTGATATTGTATTCCACTGCCCCTGTTGGTTGGTGTTCTTCTATAGCCAGAGTTTATATTGTCTCATACAAGGCTTCTTGCACGTAAGCTGATGCTTAAACCACCTTTGGGTTTCGGACAGTCCAGGTGCTGCAGATTGGCTTGTTGGTAGATCACTTGTCAAGAAACCTCTACGCTTCCGCAATGTCTGAGCACTTTGCTGTAGTATGCAAGTTGCCAGAGAAGGAGAAACTGGATCATCAGAAGAGGTGGAGGGATCTGTCTGGGATGTGGAGGGTTCTGCTGCAGCAGAGAAATAAATGGGACCTTACTATCTGGCAGCTTCTCCTTGTTCTTCAGCTGCAGATTTCCAAGCGATGTTCCTGGGTGGAGAAGCCAAATGGGAAGTGATGCTTTATTTCTGCGTCTTCATTTTTGCCAGTGTTGCTGATTTTCAATTGTATTGTGCTTCACTGGCGAGGTGGCAGGGCAGCCCTTATGGGGACTGAAAGAGTTGTTTCCAGCTGGCTCCACTGCAGGGCATGACTGAGCCCCTCTGTGGCACCAACATGAACCCTGCTGGCTGTTCTCAGGCGAGCACTGGGAGGAAGATTCACTTTTCTTGTTAGATGTGCAGACCTGTATACCTATCCTATAAATACTCTTTCCCTCACACCCCCCCCCCAGCTTATATCAAGAGAATATCTAGGAAAATACTTGGATATATGTAGCTGTGTAGGCTGTGTATGTCTGTGGCTTTTCTTCAGACTAGCTGAAGAAGGGACTACAAAGCCATAGAACTAATTAACTGTAAAAGTTACTTGTTAAATAATACCAAATGAAGTCAGAATAAGATTTCTGTTAACATCACTTTTTTCTTCTTTCAACAGTGAAGATGTTTAGGGATTGACATAAATTCCCTTTTGTATGTATATGCATAATTAAAATGCAAAAGCACACTGCTTTGTCTACTTGACACCAGTTCCTTGTGGGTATAAGTTTGCTGATTCAAGAGAGAGACTGCTCAGTGAGGTTAAGGTTAAGCTATTTTATTTTTATGAAGTGGGGTTTTTTCATGCTAGCACTGATTCTTCAATATTCATATTATACGTTGAGGGTTTTTTCCACGCTAAGCCTGTCCTATCCTTCTCTACAGCAGAAATGAAAAACAATATTATGCCACATGCTATTTTCTCATTAATATCATGAGTATTGGTTCTTCTTTCTCTTCAGTGCCATCTACTACTACCAGCTATGCAGATCAAGTGCACAAAAAGGGTGTGTGGAATTTGTAAGCCCAACCCACATATTTTCAATTGTTCAGACTCTTCCAAGTTTAAAAATAAGCGGTTAGACTTGTTATGTGACATCATTCATATATGTTTAATTTAGTTGTCATTTGCCAAGACTATCAACATGCCAGGTATTCAGTGAAAGATTAAACTTTCAAGTCATTATTTGCTTTGAGAAAAGCAGTGGTGAAATGAAATTCTCACTCTTCCTACCCCATCTCTCTGGACCTAATCCTGTAGTCAAAGACATCTGTGGTAAAGCATAGCTTGCTTTTAACAGCAGCATGGTCAGAATATTGGAATAAGGTTGATGTATTAGTAAGTCTTTGGATATTGAAAGGGAAATGAGACTGCCTGCAAATAGTATTTTTGCTAATGCCTATATGTGTGTGAATGAGTCCATGTATGTGTTTGATTCACACAGAATGGAAGTTTTGTGTCGCTGTTTATATCAGGCATCTGTCAGGAGGCTTCTGCTTCTGGGGTTTTGTTTGCTGACTCATACAAAGCACAAAGAATACATGATGTTTGATATCAGGGAATATGTTTTTTTTATGCTCACAGGCCAGGCAAAAGTACTCTGTTACTGTGCTTCTGGACCTGGCAGACCAACTGCTCTGTCAAATCCAGTGCATCCTCTTGTGAGGGTGTAATATTGACAATATAACCAACAAATGACTCCAGGGTGCACAAATTACTCCAGTGTCTGTTTCCCTGGCTCTGAACGTGGCAGTGATAACACACAGTTGGTTATGGATCTCTCACATCTTCCATTATTGCATGGTAATGTTTTTGCCATATAATAGCCTACTCAGGGTGGAATTAAAAAAAGTTCGGTCAAGCAGTTTCCTAAACACATTCATCTTTCACTGACTGATCCTGGTCCCAAATGTTGTGAGATTGAACTCATTCTGCTAGGAGGTCTGAGGCAACTGCAGTCTGGGTTGTCAGTGTCCTTCCTTTGCAGTAAAAATTTGGTGATGTCCTTCTACAGAGCAACAAGGAGTGTGATCTGCCTGTGCCTGTCAGTAGATGTCTCTAATAGTTTCTTTATTCATGGTATTATAGAGAAAGTTGATAGGAGGTAAAGCAGTGCTGTACAGAAGTAGCTGAATCTAAATAATGAATATGATTTATACAGTATTTAATCCTACTTCTCCTATATTACTCCTGACTCATAAGCAGAAACACTGGCATATATCAGATACATATGCATGGATATCATTTGGGTAAGGGAAGAGCAGCCTTTGCATGCTGTATGTCCTGTGAAAGTGTGAAGCAAGCCTGTGCTTTTGTCAGTTATGATGTGTAGCAGCTGTGGCTGTGGAAATGCTTTTGTTTTCCTGGAAGGAGCATGTACCCTTCCTTCTCACACTCTTGTGAGTAGCCCATGCTAATTCAGCAGCGTTTATTATCCTGAAGAGGAGGAACTAGGTGAGCTCACAGGATTAACTTGGATGGCATCACTGTTGTTTCTTCAGGGCTAGAATTAGACAGAACACAAGGGAGACAAGTCCCTTTCACTTTTATTATGGTAGATGTCACTCTGCATTTCTTCTGCCTTGCTGCTTTGCTTGGGCACAGTTTATGTTGGGCTCAGGAGAACAGAAGTGGTTGGAGGAACCTGACTCTGTAAACTGCATCCAGGATTTTCCTGTCCAGGAGAGTCAAATAAACATTAGAGAGGATGCTAGATCTGCTAGTAGTTGAGTGTTCTCATCTGTCTTTGGGAAGCACAGTGCCAGCATGTGTCAAGTGAGCAACTGTTAGGCCCTGGCTCTGGGAGTGCTCCCTGTATGTTGGTAATTTCACCAATCATCACTATGCCACTGGCCTTCCTATTTCAGAGGAGGTGACCAAAGAGGTTGTGGTGTGTCAGGTCTGCCTTTATCTTGTGTCCTCAGATTTCCTTGACCTCTCTGACTCATTTTAGAGTCGGAAATGATACAAAGTCAGGTGGTAATACATGAAGATAGCCTTTCTTACTTTTTTAATTGATTTTTTTCCCTCTTTTTTTTAATACATTACTTATATTTGATACTAATGATTTTCAATGAGATATAGTAAGAGTATATAAGAGAACTGTGTCTTTGCAGATCTAAAAGGTTGGGTGCCCAGGGCAGTACCACGCAGTCGTTCCCTGTATCCCAAAGCTTCTTCAGGTGCCATGCTGCTGATGCTTGACATTCTCCTGGTCCTCGAAAGTTGTGTTTGAACTTGGGGAGGCAGCAAGTGGGGCTGTCAACACAGAGATAAAACTGAGCTCTGCTGAGGTTCTGCCAGGCTGAAAACTTGGCTTTCTGCAAGGTCAGTGGCAAAAGTCCCATTGACTTCACTGAGTCCAGGATATCTTTTAGTTTTTTATCAGTTGTGAGGATGAAACTGTAGTTAATAATTTCTAAACTCTTTTATTTTCATTCAGTGTTCCCAGGTGGTAACTTTCAGATGGGGGCAGACACCCTTGCTTTAGCAGAGCCTGACAACAGCTTGTGTGGCCATGCAATGCCAGATTTTAACATGATTTTCATAAAAGGTGAAGTTTATTTCATTATGTTCTTTGCCTGTATTTTCTTGGAAAATGTTTGTTTATTTGTCTTTTTCAACAGTTGGTTTGATTTCACTTTAATTGACAGAGAGAAAGAAAAGCCTAATGTAATAGCTTTTCATGAGTCTCTGGAAGATTGGTGGCTGGTAGAGAGGATAGGCCTTGTAACCACCCCAGGAAATCAGATGTCAATTATACTGCTGTTTTTTTGGTTTTGACAAGGAGATGGAAGTTTTTTCTCTTGGTTAAAATATCAGCTCTAAATTATCATGTGTTTTGGTCCTTGCATTTGAAGTATGTGTGCCTCTTGCCATTTCTAGCATAACTATGGCAGTTCACATTACAAGGTAGTCTAATATACACTATTTCTTCTTGTGTGGGTTTTGTAGGCTCTGCTGAGTATGCAGCTGGCTCAGACATGTCTACAAAATCTTGCTATCACTGCTGTGATGCTCCATCAGTACATACAGAGCAGCCTCAAGCATGTTTGCAATTGGGTTATCTCTGAGTAGCATTTAAAGCTCCCAAACAGTATATCTTCAGCCTCTTGGTGAGGTTTTCTCAATGATATGCTGTAACACTGTTCCCATTGCTTCCAGTCTGCTGACGGGATTATACAAGGTTTTGGGTTTACTCTGTGAAGTCCCTAATGGTCCCGACTCTTGTCTGTCTCCTGTGTCCTGAGCCAGTGCCACACATCAGTAAAATTCCCAAAATAATCATCCCTGATTTGAAAGTGTGTGATAAAGAGGGAGGGTATTTGGCTGCTTCCTCTCTCATATGATACTGTCTGGGTGTGTTGAAATACCTAATTTATCAAGATTTTCTTCATAATGTGATAAAGTTTGCACTGCATGAGGCTATATAGTCCTCAGTTGATATCATATCCTTTTGTTTTGAGAGTTTTAAAATCCATTAAGTACCACATATGCCTACAGGACACATTAAACAGAATTTTAAATGGAAACTAACTAAACAAATAGGTTTTGCTGGCATTTGAAAATCATTTAAATGTTTTTGTTCTTTGTTGATAAATCAAGATCACACTTCAGAGTCCTGCTAATCAGCTATTTGGTGTTATAACTGTATTTATCTGTGTTAACATTTGCAGTATTCTTTCTTGTCAGACTTCTGGTTTTTATAGTAATGTAGGTCTTTAAAGTCCGCTGTAGAGTTGAAACAGAGTTTATTACTTAAGTTTATGATTTAATAAATCAAAATACTAGAATTTCAATTTAGACTAAAAAGTACTTGATTCCTGTCATTTAGAAAGAAGAGAATATTATAAAAGTGAAAGCAAAATATATGTGGTTCTCATAAGAAATTTTAGTAAGCAAATCAGCACCAGGAAAATACATAGAAAGTCAGGTGAAACTGTGGGATTTCCTGATAAAAGAACATATGACATCCCATAAATACAGGGTCTGACAGCAGTTAAAACTGTTTTGTTGAGGTTGGATGTTTCTTCATCTCATTAACACTGCATATTTGCTCCATTAGTCTTTTTTAATATACTGCTGCATATAATTTCTTACTGTCTGATGGAGTATAAATTAAAACTAAATTATAAATGCTAATTAAGAAAATGATTAGGAGTGTAAGGAATGTCCTGGCATCTCTGATTCTGTTTCTCTGCAAGTGAATGTAAACTATATCTCACAAAAATACATCATTAGATCTTTAACAGGATTTTTTTCCAGCTCTAAAGAGAAGCTTGTCGGCCCTGTAGTTCTGGTGCCAGCTTCTTCTATGACATGTAGTTTTCTACAGTTAGAATTTACAGAATAATTGTAGATTAAAAAAACTAGTATATTCATGCCTTTGGTCTTCTAGATCAGGCAATCCAAAGTAACTAAATTGTGCCTCCTTGTTTATCCTAGAGTATGTTTGCAGACCTGGACTTTTGACTATGTAGGGAACAGGGGGCACTGGACTTGGATGAGCCTTCTCCTCCCCACCCCAGGAAATCTGATGTAAGGTCAGCCATGCAAGATTATAAGTGCATATCCAAGGGCAAGTAAACTTGAGAGGGAGCAGAGAGGTATTCCCAGTTTTAGGAGAGAAAATGCTGCTGGGAGATAAATGGCTTCAGTAATCCTGCCTGTCATGCTTTGTGTCTCTTGCCTGGGACCTTGTAGCTGAAAAGATTAACTTTAGGTTTCAGAAGAAGCACAGATACCTTCTGGCCTGCAACCTGTAAAGACATAGGGGTAGTTGCTATTAATTAATTTAATTTCTGCCTGGAAATATGTATTTTTAATGTTTTGGGAAGCTCTTCAGGGATCTAAGGGGTGCTTTGGAACTGGGCCAACATGCCTCTACTCTGGTCTACAGCCTTTAACTTTCTGTCTGTATCCTCTTCCTTGGTTCATTAAGGTGTGAAGGTTTTGTGATCTTGCCACCATTTGTAGACAGATGAATAGAGGTAGGTGGAATAACATAGGTATAATTCTGCAAATTTTCCCTCAATGACCATTGTCTGCCTGTTTTTGTTGGATCTGTTTTTAGAAGGGTGAATAGGTGAAATGAACTTCAGCGGTGTATTCCTAGAGTGTTGTCATTAAATGAGAAGTGATGATCTGTCAACTCAGTTACAGGTGTTTGTTCACCTTAGGCTTATGTATTTAAGCAGGTAATCATGCTAAAAAATTCTTCCCCATCTGTACCTCAGATGGACACTTTTAACACTGTTTCTAGGTATTGAAACAGGTATTGTTAGGAATATTATTTTGTAGTAATGTCAGTGATTTTCCACTGAGTTACTCACTAGCTTGTAAGCATATTATAAAACTGGAATTAGCACAGTAAATCACATCAGAATTTCATTAACTATACATGTTGTTTTTCTCTGATTCTTTCAAAATTATCCCATCTTCTATATCCCTTGTAAACAGAGAATAAAGCAAGCACTTTACTGCAAGGAGCCCTAAGCTACAGTCTTCAGGCCTCTATAGAATGATTCTCAGTAGGTGGTAGTGAGGTTAAAAAGCCTGTGGGCACAAAAGGAGAGCAAAATCTGTGATACCTTTGTTCAGTAATACAGTGCAAATGCACCTTGAATTTACGTCTTTGTTGACAGTGCAAGTCACTACAGGAGAGTTTATAAATCAGTATTTAAGCAATAAACTTTTATATTTGTTTATTTAAATAGCCTTATTGACAACGATTGTTGATAAGAGATTAAGAAAGGACATACTGAAATCTGTACAGCACCTATAACTCCAGGGGAGTTATATGTATTCTGAGCCAGACTCAACCCTCAGTAATCATACCTTTAGTCTTTGACCCCTCTATAACTCATCTTCTCATTGCTGTCATGATATTCACTGTTAATAAACGTGACAAAGAGTAATGTAGTTATTGGATGTTAATACAGTCTATTCCAACTAAATAGGTTACCTTTCCAGACTTAGAAATTTCATCATGGAGTTGTGCCATCCTTACAAAAACGTAGCTGATGTGAGTGCATCTGAAGGGTGTGTGTTTGCCCACAATATGCAGAGGACACAATGCCAACAGTACTTCCAGCCTGCTTAGAAACATTCTTGCCTTTGTTTCATGACAGTATTTTCCACAGGTGAGCATGGTTAGTGAGAGTCCAGTTAGCCAACATGAACCTGGCTATAAATTCACAAATAATGCTGAGAAATCTCACTGGTTGTCTTGCCAGATAGTTTAACCTTGTGGGTTTTGCAGTTCAGCTATAGTATTTGCCATTTGCAGATAATTCAGTGTCCAAGTGGCTGTCTGCACGGTTGTAGCCTTCTATCTGCTAAACTAAGCATCCTTAAAAGAGCTTAGTGAAGATTTGAAAGCATGAGGAACAGAAGAGAGTGCCCTGGCAACAGGGCTTGGGCGTTTGACAGTGTAAGCATCAGTATTGTGGATGTCTCTCTAAGTACATTTGGGATGTTACCGTGGACAGGTTTGCTGGTTTGTAGGTGGGGTTTTTGTTGTTTGGTTGGTTGGTTTTTTTACTAACCAGTACCATTACGCTCAAGTACGAATAACATAAAAATAGTATAGTTCTCTTTTCCTATTTAAGCATACCACACAAAACAGCCTAATTTAGCACAGGTGAAGGAACTGGATAACATATCAGATGAGCATGAGCAGTGTAATGTTTTCATTAGTGTTTGCTTTACTTTTATTATTATTATAATTGTTGCTTGGAATGGAATGGACTAATAGCTCAATACTTGATAAATTCGGAAAAGAACATTGTAAGTGTGTGGGTAACAGAAGAAGAAATGAAAAATATTGGTGGGGATAGGATTGGATGGCGGGTCACTTTGTATTACTGCATTACTGGTTACCCAGGAAGTCAGTTTAACAGCCATTGCTTAGCAATTTTTTTATTTTAATCAACGTAAAACTGGTGAGTAATTTTAGCTCAGGTGCTGATGGCTAAATATACTTGAGTCCTAAAGCTGAAATGTTTCCTGCCTTTGTGTTTTGATGCATCTGAGTCTTCTCCTGTGGCAGATGTCATTGTGAAAAGAGTGAGGCTTTACCACCCCTACCTAGTGTGCTGTTTTGCTACTTTGCTTTTCCAGACCAAATTTTTTTGAAGGTGAGGCTTTTTGCGCAACTTCAAGCATGAATTGTTAGTGTTGTTTTGTTTTGATCATATCTCCCAAGCTAAAGAGTTAAAACTATTGGTGTATCTCTGACTGAGATACACAGTTAGATTGCAGATAGTGAGATACTGCAGTTTAGATTGCAGGAGTTTAACTTGCCAAAATAGATTATCTCAGTTAGAGCGGGGTGCTAATAACACCAAGGTCGCAGGCTGGATCCCTGTATGGGCCATTCATTTAAGAGCTGTATTCAGCGATCCTTGTGGCTCTCTTCCAACTCAGAATATTCTGTGATTCTGTGAAACAGTAACTTACCTTTACTTTCTTGTCTTTAACCACCAAAGACTTCTGTGTTTCTTTAGCATGTTTCAGCAGATGAGTCAAATAATTACATAACATTAGCTTCTCTCCCATTTCATTCCTCTTTACTGATGTGCAACTCGATGGAGTTGTACAGGATGGCACCAGCTCGTAGTGTGGTCTTTGCCACACACTGAATGTGTGGGTGGTATCTCAAAAGTCCTGTGATACAGCTATTAGTGATACAGACCTCGCAGTGCTTATTCTGGCAGTGTTTTCATTAATTGCAGCGGGCATGTACCCAAATCCTGGGATTTGGCTGGTTTTTAAAAGATTTTCTCTAGGACTAGTATCATGTTTTGTTTTGGGAACTGATACAGGTAGATCTATTAGGCTCCCTAGCATGACTGTGATTAGTAAGTGTAAAAGCATTTGTAGGCTGCAGTGTTACTCCTTGATCAGTTAAAGCCCACCCCACATTCAGTTCCATCCCCGCTTTCACTCCAAGAGAGGGCTTTCTAAAGTATCATGGCCTGTGCACTACAGAAAGTCAGGTTAGACTGCTTATGGCTTCTTCTGGCCATAAAAATGACTATATCATGAAACTGATACGTCAAGTGCTCTATAATGGATCTCGAGAGAACTCGTTAGTGACTGGAAGGAGGATTAGACTTTGATTGGAGAATAACACACTGCGATTCTTAATTGAAAGTGTGGGTGATGTAGATAGAAAAATTACTTGAGGATACCAGCCATAGGCTAACAAATTATTTAGCCTTCCAGTCAGAGGATGGGCTCTCAGTAGTTCAGCTATGTAATCTCAGTGCAGGAGTCTGAGTCCCAGCTGGACGGAAGGCCATTTTCTCTTGTTTGGCAGCTACGCGATGTTTTGCAAGCAAGGGAGTGGCCAGGTCTCTGCCATGCGTTAGGACAAATTTCAGCCTCTTGTGAAATCAGTCATATATGGCAAGATGTCCCTGGTAGCAGATTTATAGCAGTTTGCTCACTTGTACATTTGAGATTGGGAAACTGCAGCCCAACACTTGTTAATGATTGATTGGTTAAGTTTGTGAAAGGTTTGAAATTAGACAAGAGTAGGAACTACTTCATTAGACAGTGTACCATCTCACCTCAAAGTGGGGATATTAATTAAATTTATTACTAACAGAATCAGAGCAGGAGAATGAAAAGCAAAATAAATCTTAGACACCACCCCTCCCTCCTTCCAAATTCTACCTCCTCCCCCCCCAGCAGCACAGGGAGATGGGGAATGAGGGTTACAGTTGGTTGTTGTTTCTACTGCTGCTCAGGGAGAGGAGTCCTTCCCCTGCTTCCCTTGGGGTTCCTCCCATGGGAGACAGTTCTCCATGAACTTCTCCAGTGTAAGTCCATCCCACATCCAACAGTTCTCTGCTGCCACATGGGTCACTTTTCCATGAGGTGCAGTTCTTCCGGCAAGGGCTGCTCCAGCGTGGATCCCCCACAGGGCCTCAGGTCCTACCAGGAAAACCTGTTCCAGTGTGGGCTCCTCTCCCCATGGGTTAGCAGGCCCCTGCCAGGCCCCTGCTCCACCACGGGCCTCCCACAGGGTCACAGCCTCCTTCAGGCACTCACCTGCTCTGGTGTGGGTCTTCTCCACGGGCTGCAGGTGGATCTCTGCACCCCTGTAGACCTCCATGGGCTGCCGGGGCACAGCTGCTTCACCATGGTCTGCACCACGGGCTGCAGGGGAACCTCAGCTCTGGCACTTGGAGCACCTCCTCCCCTTCCTTCTCCACTGACCTTGGTGTCTGCAGAGTTGTTCACATGTTCTCACTCCCCTCATCACCGACTGATGTTTTCATCTGCCCAATAACGTTTTTGTCTTCTTAAATGTGTTAGTCCATAGGCATTACTATCATTCCTGGTTGGCTCAGCCTTGACCAGTGACAGGTCCATCCTGCTGACTGGCATTGGCGTCACCAGACATGGGGGATGCTTCTGGCTGCTTCTAACAGAAGCCACCCTTGTAGCCCCCCACGCTATCAAAATTTGGCCACACAAACCCAATACAACTTCCATCCCTGCTTCCTCTTATACAAATGCACTCATTCTGTTTGCTTCTGGCCTTTTGGTTTTTTTTCTTCTGGCATAGAAACTTGATCTTTAAAATATGTAAAGCTCTGTAGGGTTTCTCATCAATCGAATAAAATAGAAGATCAAAAATATAATTAAATAACTTTCACTCTTTGCCAAAAACAAATTATTTTTTCTTGTCTATTTTGGGTGACTTTATCTTGCCTGCAAGGAATAATTTTCATCATATATGTCAATATGAATCTGCCTTAAAAATTGAATGATTTTTTGAAAGTAATATCCAATTCAAATAGATGTTTAAAAAAAAGAAAACCATAAAATAATTACATACCATAGCCAGTGAATTCAGAGTAAAGATTGTTAAAATCAGAACAAAAACTTATTTTTTAAAAAATAATGTAGGGAACTCTTAATTGTTCCCTGAGCCATATCCACATAGAAGTAATCTAGTTCATTACATTTTAATTCATTACATTTTAGTGAAAATTTCGGCTCTTTAGAAAGTGTAACATTGGTGTAATATTGTAAATGTTACAAAAATGTTGTAAAATAATACTGGAAGTTACCACAAGAGTAATGCATTTTAGACCTGTAATTTATGTACTAGGTATAAGACATTTAAAGGTGTAAGTTACCTGTGTTGTACATAATTGTAATGAATTGGTATATTTAGCCTGTGATAGACAAAATACGCTTGATTTATTTTTTTTTTTAATTCATTAATTTAAATGTTACAGATGGCAAAGTGGAATGGAGCTCTATTTTATGATGTATGGCTGTCTGGATATTCTCTGTCTCTCTGTGATTTGTTTGACTTTCAGTTTCTATTGAGGTGCCTTAATGTTGGTGCTGATCTTTACACTTGTGTTGCATTACAATTTTTCTGAGCTGCTGTGTCTAGAAGATGGGAAGGAAAGATTTTACTTACAAGGAAAGAACTTGGCGTACTATTAATTCTGATATAGTGGTTGTCTCTTTCCCAGACTATGATCTGGGTCTTCTTTGCTTTGCCATGAGCAACAAAGAATGAAAAAGAAATGGTCTCTGACAGAGACTTGCTTCTCAGGCTAGATCAGTAAGCAGGAGTGACTTCCACCATGCTTTGTCTTGATGGTTTGGAGTATGATGTGTGTCCCTCTGAGCTAAGTTTCTGGCTTTGCTGTGCAAAGTGCCAGGGCAGGAGGGGAAAGGGAGTGAGTGAAAGGTACTCATCTGCTTTTTTTTTTTTTCGCACAACAATGTGCATGGATTTCCCCTCAAAAGACTGTAGGAGTGCAGTCACCCGAAAGTCAAGAATGTTTATTCCCATGTTTCCTGTTTTTCATTTGAGGGATACTGTGTCTGTATTCACTTACCACTGAGCACTTGCATTTTGGTTTATTCCTCCTAATTATGAGGTGGGGTGTACATGACTGTCACAGAAAAACCCTCTACAACTGTTCCAGCCTTGTGCATTGACTAGATTGCAAATTGACTTACCAGACTGTGCTAGTTGTTCATTATATCAAAAATGAATGTTTCCATAATTCTACTATGTTGCAGGTTGGTTGGGATTTTGTTTTAGTGGGTTTTTCCGTGGTTGGGTTTTTTTGGGGGTTTTTGTTTGTGGTTTTTTTTGTTGTTTTTTTTTTTTTTTTTGGTGGGGATTTTTTAGGTTTTCTTTTTGGTTGGTTAGGGTTTTTTTGGTTTTTTGTTTATTTGGTTTTTTGTTTTTGTTTCTTTGTGGTGGGCTTTTGTTTGTTTTTTCTTCAGGTTTTTTGTTTTGCACTTTTGTGTGTGTTTTTGTTGCTTATTTAAAATGAATGGTTAGAGAGAGGTTTGGCATAGAAAGAACCAGATTCTACGAACGGGTAAAGTGTGGAGCTCTTGCCAAAGTCCCACTGACATCCATGGGATGAAGTTTGCCCTGTTAAGTTGCCATAGCACTACAGTGTGGAGAGGATTATGTATGGAGCATGGTGAAAATGTGTAGGATCTATTTCACTTTCACTCTTTTATATTTTAGTGTGTGTTTTAGACCTTATCTGAAGAAAGGCAATCTCTGCAAAGCCTTGCCATGGCGGTGGAAGTCCCAGGACCACTCCTGGGTTTTTTAGCATAGGATCGTAAAGTCCAGGTTGCATCCTGTTGCTTGGTAGTTATATATTAATAAATTGTGGGTCCAAAGGGCTTCTGTTACCTTGTCTAGAAGTTCACAAGAAACTTTTCTTCATTTCTGTTGCCTTTCTTCAATGTGCTGTACTACAGAAACACTGGTCTTGTTGGTCAGTTTCCTTGTTTTTCCTTTTCCATTTTGAGAAGCCTGATGCCTTTACTGAGAACAGTGCTGGTAGGTTATTTATGTGTTCTGCCTAATTATTTCATGACTGTAAGCATTTTTTCAACTTACAGCAAAGTGAGAAGGATTAGTTCAAGCCTCAGTAAAAGTCACTGTGCATTTATGTATTAGAATCAGCTACTTCTTTTTCATCTGTCTCTTATCTCAAGGACCGTATGGAAGCATTCATGTAACCATGAATTAAACCTAATCATAGATTTCAAATGTTTCCACTTCTAACTTCTACCACAAATTAAAAGCAGGTAGGTGGTCTTAATAGGTATCTCTGTAGTGAGCACAGTGAAAGAAGTTTGTGGAGAAAACATGGCTGCTGAATTAAATTTAGTTTATCTCACACTGAAGACTGGTATGCAGCTTTTTTATAGTATGTTGTGTTTATCATGTGAAAAGTACCCATGCTTAAAAGAGGCTTTTAAATCACTCACTTTCTCTGTGCATTATTTTAGTGGGGTAACAAAAAGACTTTTATTATGGAGTGCTTTGCTATTGTCCTTTATAACCATTGTAGTTCTGACAGAGAAGGATGAATTCTTTTTCTGGCTCACTTTCAATAGTATTAACAAGCTTCTAGGCACCTTCTGACTGCAGTTGCTGGAGCCTGTCAGAAAGCAGCTGCTTGTGCCAGATCCAAAGTAGAGCTAGATCTGTGGATTTCAGTCTGCAGTTCATGGAGTTTCTTTCTTCTACTGAGATGTTTCAGAAAGCTGGCTAGGAAATGCAAATCTGTGCCACGTATCACTCTACAAATGTGAACTTTAGAGGGATTTGCTTCCACTGAAATAATTTGAGATCTGTCATTTGGAAAATGTTGAAAACCAGACATTTAAAGCACTTGCAGTGTTTCAAGAGAATATGTAGTCGTTATTGTGGAAAAGTTCATGTGAGGTCACCTGAACTGTAGCTAGGTTTGTGAGACTGCAGTGGGAATGTTTTCCCTTTTCCTTTCTCTGATGTCTCTGAAGGAAACAGACCTGTCCTCTCCTTTCTGCACAAAAGAAAAGGAGGATTGTAGTATCTACAAGGTCCTATCTGCGTAATGCCAAAAAGAACAGGCATTGTTACATGTTTATATAGAGTTCAAGTGAACATCACTGGTCAATGTATAGCTGATACTTTTGATGGTATGACGTCTGATTTGCTGACATACTACACACACTGCCCCCTACCCCAGCCCCAAGCAGTTTTATACACGGTCAGTAATTGCAGACTTGGCTGTAGAGTACTTAAAAAGAAAAAAAAATTAAAAAATAAAAATAATTTAAAAAGTCACACTCATTTCAGAGCTATAAATTAGTATTAAGGTGTCTGACCTTGTTTGTCTGTTCTTGCAGAAAACCAGATGCAGCTTTGTTATCGCTAGGGAACAGATATCTTGTGTAACTTACTCCTGACTTACTTGCTGCTCCTTAATCAACTTCAAAACTCACTCTTTTTTCACTTCTCCCCTGAAGTCTCTTCAAGTCTCTTCCATTTCAGATGTTTTCAGTTTCATGATTATTTTATTACCATTGCTTTATTTTCTTATCTTTGTTCAGTGTGAGATCTGGAATTTACAAGTCCAGGTAACTCATATTTACAACTAGTTCTGCTAGCCTCAGAACACTTGTCATCTTCTTTTCTTCCCACCCATTTTGGTACTTTGTCAGGAACACTGTTGCAATTGTCTCCCACATTATAGGACAAGCTTTAAAAACCAAAATAAAAGCTTGTTTTAAGAAACAGGTTGATGTGAATCTCTGTAGCTACTATTGATGCTGTTGGTGTTATGAAGGGCAAGAATTACATCATTTGTAAATTGATATGAAGTCCTTAAACTTTGCACTGCATGATTGTAAGGCTGTGTTGGCATGATCTGGATGTATGCAAAACTCCCACGTCTCTCACCATCTGCTTACAAATAACAACTGTAGCTAAAGGTAAAGGTATGTGAGCAGAAGGTGAATCCCATTTTTTTTTTTTCTGACAGACAAGTAAGAGTTTCATAGAGATATAGAAAGTCAAGGTAGTTTGACAAACAGTAAAGCCTTGAACTTCCTGCCATCACCTCCACGGGGAGGAGCGTAGAAGCTGCAAGTTAGTGACTGATGACTTCATGACTCATTGGGTGTATACAGGATAAAAAGTGAATGTTCAGGGAAAACTTCTAATGGAAGAGGAATTGCAGTATGCTGATAAATAAAGCAGTACCTCGCCCTGCATATTTGTAGAGAATGCTATTTGCTATGCACACAGGAAAAGAAAGGCAATATCTTCATCACTGCTAATTTTACAGTATCCTGCAGAGGTCTAACTGAAATGTGTATTTTCAAGGCAGTGTAACAAATTTTTGTAGTTGAGACACGTAATAGAAATTGTTGGTCAAATACAAAACTGACTTAAAAGTATAAGGGGTTTGGATTGTTTCTGAACTAATCTTTTTTTTTCCCCTTTTTTTTTTTTTTATGTAATATAACTCTTACTATTTTTTCTCTGCCAGGAGCTTACACTGATAATCCAAGCTGTATGTTTAGTCTTTTTATCTGTGAGAATACAGGTTATCTCTTCTTAAAGAAGAGTTGGGTTTGGTATTTCAGTTCAGTTTTTTTTTTTTTTTTCCCCTAAACACAGTTTTGTCTTTGGCTGATTCAACCACTAAGCTTTCCAGGCTTTGTAGGGTTAGAGTGCTTTTTCTGTACTCTTCCTTTCTGGACCTTGGCTTATGTTGCTTGTGGGGTGAAAATGATGTGCAGAATTATAATCTTTTCTTTTCCTGCATCCTAAAACAGAAAAATTTTAAAAATGCAGGCAGTAAGCCTGGGTAATAATTTCTGAGTAAATATTTTACTGCTTTTTCCATCTGTTACACTAAAATCAGACTTAAACTGGGCATAAATCTAGTCAGAAGAGGTCACTGGGGTATTAATCATCAGAGTTAATCCTCTTAGACATGTGCTTGGTATGAGGCCAGCTATTCAGAAATTTAACAGCACACATATGTTGCTTATCTGTCCGGCAGCTTGCCAATGAAGTAAACTTTGAATTTGTGGTGGGTTTCTATCTCTGTAAAGTACACTGCTTGTTTGGTGCAAGCTGATGCAGCTTTTTTGTATATCACACGCTGTGCATCGCCTGCTACTGAAGAATGAGTTCCTTTCAGGGTGCTTTCAAAGAGCTATAGCCTAGTGTTGTATGGTAAGAAGTGATATCATTCACAGTTGACCTTTTCATGGTGCTTCCCTGTGAAGTATGATGAGCCAGATTTAATAGTACTAACTCAGAGCAGAGGAGGAGACAATATTTCAAGTAGAGTAATACTGTGGAACCCAAATATAGCTAAATGAAACCTCACCCTGCCTCCACTCCTGCCATTCTGACTTGGAAGAAACATTCATGTATGTAAATACAACTCTTTCTTGCGTCAGGTCTGGACTGGACCCAGCATTTCTGTTTCTCACTTCATTGGAGCAGGCTTCATACTCGACAGAAAAATTATTATATCATATCCCACTTATGAAACTGATTCATCCCCTGGAACATGGAAAACAAACAGTAGGAGTGAGTGCATTATTAAAAAATTAGTGTATGTTTAGAGAAGAGGTAAAAATAAAAGTGCAACTCCATTGAAAAATTTCATGATAAAGAAAATGACTCGCATTAGAGGAATTTTTTAAAACAATCTGAGATTATGGCTGAAAGAACATGTATCTCTTAGTAATGTGTTTATACTTTTCTTGTAAGAAATTATTAATTTTCTTCTTGCCTTTTTTTCTCAAGGAAAAGAATGAAAGCTCGTGCTCCTCCTCCACCAAATCAACCTGCAGCAAGTAGAATTCACAGTGAGCGCAAGTCTCCTGCAGAGACAGCTGTAATTTCTGATCAGAACCTCGTGAGCATGAAGGAGAACATGATAAACAGATTGGTGGACTTCACAGTCATTTTACCCAGCGGGGTGGAGCAGAAGAACACAGTACAAGGAAGGTAGGGCTTTGATTATCTCCCACTTTCTGGAGCCCCTTGTTCCCAGTGGGATATTTGCTGATATTGGTGTCTGCCTTTCTGACTTTATGGGGTTTCTCTGTCATGCGCTTCTCTGCATTTTGAGCAACTGCTGCACCAGAGAGTCCTGAGAGCCATATATAAAGGACTCTCTCTTCTGGGGCAGGAAGAATTTAGCAGCTACTGTGTCACTGGCCCTATGGACCACAATCAGCACATGTGCAGCTATTTCATGTAGTGCCAGTAGGCTTAGATTGTATCACATTTCATAATCCAGAATGGGTTTGGTGCAGTGGAAGTAGGTGGCTCCTGGCAAACAGCAGTCCTGACAGTATGACTGCCTGGAATCATGCCAAAAAGCAAGTTTGGAAGATGAATGATTCCTTACATTCAGAGATGCCACCTTCACAAATACTTTGCAGTTGTGTAGACAGCAAAGCATCTGCTCGTGTTTAGGAAGCCTTTTATATAGAGAAGTGTATTTTTTTCCATAAAGAGGAAGAGGTTCTCCTTGCTACTTACTGGGTACAACCAAGGGCAAATTGTATTGGAAAGGCAATTTTAAGATAATTTTCTTCACTATGGAAACTCTTTCTTATCCTCATCCTTTCTGTGTGAATTGGTTTGAAAGAGGGAGATGTTACTTTAGGAAATAATTTGAAAAACTTTTAAAAATATAATCAATACTATGATGAAACTGTAGCAAACAATGGTGTGGTCAGCAGCAGATAAATTGTAGGAAGTGTAACATCAAATTCAGAGGATATATAGGTGCCTGTTGATAAAGCAGGGTCTGTGCTTATTTTACATTCGGGGTTTTCAGTAGTTAGTTGCATTCCTGTAGAACTACTCTTTTTGGTCTGGTATATTAGTCTGTTTTAACTGTTTGCCTGTTAGTGTATTTTGATGGCTGAGGAGGATGTGTACAGCAGTTGTTATTCGCTCTCAGGAGACTAGTGCAACTTGTGTGGGTCAGTCCCAAAGCCAGAGTGATGTTAAAGATTTGAAAGGAAAGCAGTGCTTATCAGGGCTTTTAGATTAGACATGTAATTGAGTTTTTATGGGGCGATGTGGATTTAATGAGAGAAAGAAGAGAACAGGCCTGAGAAGTAGAACAGGACACGAAACTCATGAGCCATTAGATCCAAAGAAAGGTGTTATTTCGCCGTCAAATTCAAGCCTGAGAGCTGACAAGCTGAGAGCTGACAAGAGGCTGATACTCATGCAGCATTTTGTACTGAGACATAGATAATTGCCATATGGTTAGAAAATATTTTCCTTTCCCTCAAAAAAAAAACATAATCCCAGAACAAACAGTCCAAGAGCACTAGAAGAATGGTGTTTTAATGTGACTTTTTGAAGAACATAAAAGCTAGAGGAGCAAAGAACAACTAGAAAGTCCCTGTACAATAAACATTCTGTGTCTTGCACAGTTGTTTATCACTACCTATCACATACACTGAGACTGAGTATTTCGTTTATTAGAGTCTTTAGTCTGTGGACTAAAACCTGAAAGAAATGTTGAAAATGAAACTTCACATGTTTCTGTGGGGTTATTTGTATCGTCTGCATTAAGCATTCTAAGAAACCAAACTATTCTCTTTGTTGTTTGTGAAGGTGTTCACTTCTCTCCAGTAACTGCATGACAGGTGTAGGGCTCTGATTTAGGTGGCAGTTAAATTCCTGCTTGTGTTAATGTGCTAATCTGCATATCACCAGTGCCTAACCTAGGTAGTAGCTGCTCTCCCTCAGCGCTGTCTTGAAGACTTGGAGTGGAGAAGTCAGTGACAGAGATAGTCAACTGTGGGAAGTGGAAGATTATAGAAATTGAGGAAGGGGGAATAAATCATCCTAACAAGTTATGAAGTAAGAAAAGGATACTCTGTAATGAGCCCTGTATTACAGTGCCATCAGTCTGTGAACAGACCTCACATGTATTGCTGTTCTTTCTAATAACTGGAAGATTTAATTTTCTGTACATTAATACTGGTAATGATTTTAGGTATGTGGAATAGTAAAAGGTCAAGAGTATCTGAAATCTGTAGTGGATGAACTGTCCTAAGTATCTGGGTTTGGGTGAAAGCCCAGGCTTTTTCAACCTTTTGCATTGTTTTGGCATTGTGAACTGAACAGCTGTGAAGACAGTGATAGCCATAGCTAGACATTAAATGATGGAGATACTGAAGTTTAAAAAAAAATTGGGTTTTTTTTTTTAGTTTGAGGCAAGTATAAGAGCCAGTGCAAGTAATGAATTTTTTTTCCCCGTTCACTCTTTTTATCTGTGGTGATATCATAAAAGGGCATTGCAGAAAACCTACTGTTGTTTATACTGCTGTAAATCTTCAGTATTTTTGTTGCCATCATCAAAACTGCATTCTGCAAAATCTGCTTTTGGGCACCCTGGGGAAATAGTTTTTTTATTGCGGAAAAATTTGCAAAACCTTGCCCTGGGCATCTTCATAATAAAAAATTATTCTGTAATTTCAGGAAAGCAGTTCACAGAACAATGAAGTACACTTGATTATATTTGAAAAGATAAATACTGTAGGCAATTAGTATCACTTAAGGTTATTCTAAATCAACTAAGTTAAAAGTAAAAATTAAATATTTCAATTTGTTCATTATATGTGAGCAAAGCAGCATGTTGTTAATTTAGCTTTGTTCTCTATGTAGAAAGTTTGTGCTGTTTCAAGATATTTTATTGGAGTCTGGAACTTTAAAACAATTTTATTTATGAAAGTTCACTCAAGCTAAAAGTCTCTCCTTAAGAGTTTATTGCCATCTTGTAACAGACAATTTGTTTGGGATCTTGGAACTATGTAGTGCAGATTTTAAACTGAATCCTTAGGGAGGGTGTGCAGCAATCGAATAGTATTAAAAAATTATTTTTTTGAAATAATCAATCCCTGTGAACTCTACTGTAAAAGTATTCATGAAAAACTGTTAGCCTACTTCCCACTGAAAAGGACTATAAAATAACCCCAATAACTATTCTATGTTTGTGGTTTTGTATGAGCACTAATTGGCATCTGAATGCATAGGCAGAGCGTGTGCCACATGCATTTTATGCATATAGATCTGTAGCAGATCCACACAAACTGTTAACAGGTCTGAGAGAGGTGATGGCTAGACATTTAGACAGAAAATAAGTGGGAAAGCTCACAAGAGTTACCAGAAACCTCTTCTGTTTGTGATTCTCACAGGTAATGTTTTCAATAGGTAACCTGTAAATAAAAGGATGATGCATCTGTCTCCATTCACACTGAGTGACACTGAGGAGAACTTCCCTGATTAACACAGATACAAAGTGTCAGCAGCTTGAGAATTCAGTAGTATTTGAAATGCATTGTAGAAAAATGGGAATGTTTGAAGCTAAATGGTGTTTGGTTTGGAGTTGTCATGGATGCCATGGATGACCAATATGCAGAACAGTAAACTGGAAAGTTGTTGGTCCTGCTGTTATCTTACATGTTACACAAATTCTCTCATGTATATGATGCACAGGGAGGACACTGAAATAAATAATAAACTAGCCGAAGCTGTAGTCCCATTCTGCAAATACTCAAGGACAGCGTTCACTGCAGAGTATGCAGAGCCTAAAGCTAATGTCATTGCAGGAAGACTATTCTCGCATAATTAGCAGTAATAGACTCATTATTGTGGGTTTATAGCCCAACATACAGAACAGTGTTTCAAGAAAGACTGAAAGTGTGAAATCAAGCCAGGTTGGTAAAACATGAAAGAGCTGTTGTTATAAAAAGATAAACAGGGCGCATGGCAGAAGGTTTAAAAATTAGCTTAACTAAATACTAAATAAGAGTCAGGTCAAAACTACAGTAGTTCAATGCAGGTTAAGAAAAAAGAGACAATCTTCCTAGAATAATTTACAGAATAATTTATGTTGGAAATGGGCCACTGTAACTCACCGTTTCTAGGCAAGTTTGAATACCTCAAGGGAGGAAGTTTCTGAATGTCTCTGTACCCCTTTTCCAGGGCTTGACCATCCTCATGGTCACAAAATGTTTTCATGTACCTAAATGGAATTTTCTGTGTTGGCGCTTGTCTCTTCCCGCTCACCCTCTTGCTGTTCACTGGCAAGAAGAATCTGGCTCTATAACCTTACCAGTTCATACTTACAGACAGCAGGAAGATATCCCTTCAGCCTTCTTGTCTTAAGGCTCAACAAACCCAGTCCTCTGCCTCGTCTCGTGTGTCACCTTAACGTTCCTCCTGTGGACTTGCTCAGTTATGGAAAATAAGAACCAAATGTACATGAGCAAAATAAGAAAAGAAATAGAAAACATTTATGGGTGTCTGTTTATCATGCTTCCTGAACTTGTTTGGATACAGCTTGCTATTTAGTGTATACATGTCTGGTTGTGTAGGAAAAATTTTAAGCTTTACATGAAATGCCTGCTGTATTTTGGAGCATGAGAAAATAATAATGACTAATGCTATTTTCTGTTTTTAAATGCAGATAGTGAAAGCATTAGAGATTTCAGGTCACCCCCTTTACACTATAGTGTTTCTTTGCCAGTCAGTTGTCACTGTAGATTCCTAATGTGTATCTGGCATTGATCTAAATAACGAGAATTCTTTCCTCTAGTTGGAGATATTTTTTTGGCATAGAATGGCTTAGGTTGGAAGGAGCCTTAAAGATCATGTGGTTCCACCCCCCCTGCCATGGGGGGGTCTGGTGCCGTTCACCAGACCAGGTTGCTCAGAGCTCCATCCATCCTAGCATTCAACACTTCCAGTGATGGGACATCCACAACTTCGCTGGCCAACCTATTCCAGTGCCTCACAACCCTCCCAGAGAAGAATTTCTTCCTAATATTTAACCCACCCTCATTAAGCCTTGTTCTGTCACTTCCTACTCTTGTGAAAAATCTCTCTCCAGCTGTCTTGTAGGCTCCCTTTCAGATACTGAAAGACATTTGCAGAATGAAGGTAGAAGGTAATAAGAAAGTTGGTTTCATTTGATAGAATACAACTTTACCTTGCACATTTATTTCTTAGATGTATAGGGCTGTATTTTTAAAATGGATTTCTCTATGTGATCCAAGAAGATTAGGCCAAACCACACCCAAAACAACTCAGTTGTTTTATGCGTCTTAAAACTACAGGCCTTTGCTGCGTTTTACTGGAGAACAACAGGACACAAGCAGTCTGAAGCTCAAACTTGATCACAGCTTCAGCGTGATAAATATTGCTGACAGAGTAGTTATTCTTTACTGTCCAGAACTGGCATTGTCAAACAGCTTAGTAATTGAATATCAGGACAGAGCTGAAGTACTCTCCTTACTCTCAGAATAGCCATATGGACTTTCTTGATGGAGTTTTAAATTGGGTTCACCCTCCAGTTTTATTTCTGTTCTCTAGTATTTGCTTATCAGTCATTAACATTTGGTGTCTGTTATATAGTGTTTGGTCTCTCCACATAAAATTTCAGTAACATCTTACTAAAATAAAAAAAAATAAGGTGTTTCTTAGCTGAGTAGTTGGAAAGGCAGAAGACATGTAAGTTAATTTCAGCTTTAGAGTTAATTGTTTAGGATCAGACCTACCTGAATTTCAAAACAGAGTATGCTCTCTACCAGACCTCGAAAGCAACTTAAAAGACAGTGCAGATATGTGTGGAACAAGATGTAGGCAAAGGAAGGACTGACTCTTTACATCTTCCAAGAGCCATATTCAGCCTAAGGTTAGAAAGAAAAATTGATCTAGACTAGTAGGTTACAATTCTCTTGCTGTGTTTAGTGTCTCTCGTCTGTGTATGGCATATACATGGAGTTAACTTGAAATAAGAATCCAATATAAAATTAAACTGAACTGTATTAAAGTTTAGAAGGAAAATCTTTCCAGTTGGTGCCACTGAAATTTGATATAAGAATAACTTCATTGGCAAGGACTTCCCAGCTCTCTTACTTCCCTTGAAACACATGAATTTTGAATTTTGCTTGTGAAATTCCTCTTTTCTCTTTCCTCTTCCCTTTATTTCTTTATACTTTAGAAGTTTTGTGGAAATTTTTTTCCAAATTTACATTTTGGGAAGAGCATACTATTCATTTTGAAGTTGTTTCAGAAGCGTCGGAGGTATTTCTTAATCTGTATTTTTAAATGGTACGGATGAAGCCTGGTATACTTTTCAGTTGTGTATTCTGAGTAGCAC
The DNA here is from genome assembly GCF_025592945.1 of Manacus candei. NCBI lineage: Eukaryota > Metazoa > Chordata > Aves > Passeriformes > Pipridae > Manacus > Manacus candei. The sequence continues at coordinate 32,725,433 of NW_026138097.1, read as the reverse complement.
GGCACAGGTTGGGATGTTGCAGATTTCCTTATGTGTTATGTTTAATACATGCCTGCTCTGTAATCAGCAGTAAAATGAAACTTCAAATTTGACTGGATTTTTGAATTGTCCATTGTCCAGACAAATTTGTTCAACTTGCATGATTGAGTCTGATTTTCTCAGATGGCTGGTGTGGATTCTGATGTTGTTGTAGTTGTGGTACTGTTGCTGCTGAACATATTTTATATTTTCAGTGGTAGATGTGTGGAATCATAAACTGTTATTTTGATGAAGTGTATTTTTTTAATATTCTTTTTACAAGAGGTAAGATAACTGTCCAAATTTGAATGAATTATCATAATATTATGCACTATAAAAATATATTAGTGTTCTACTTCAAATAGAAAAGTCTAGCACATAGAACAGCATGTATTATGATTTTACCAGGTTACTTGCTTTTCTGTGAAACGACAGTAATAAGGCTGAGGGGAAACAAACACATTCATATTTTAGTTTAAAAGCAATATGTCTTTAAACAGACAAGCTAAAATGTGTATCAGGAGAACTGACACTTTCTTAAAGTGCTCACTGCTTCACAGTTTAATGAATATTCATATAAATATTGGTGAAGATGGGATTCTCCTATAGTTTGGATTTAGTAGGTGTAAGTGTCTGTTGGTTTGTGATGTGTTGCATATGAATTGAACATGGTTGTGAGATACAGACATTTTCAACTTGCAGACAGTACCAGAATAAGTCATCATTGAAATGACCTCATACGGTTTTGATTTAGTTGCTGAATGTTTGTATTTAGATGGTATCTATGTTAGCAGTTGCGAGAGTGTTCTAATTTTTCTGAAGCCTCCTATACATATTAATGACATGTTTTCTTTGTTTGATCTTCAGTCATCATCTTCTAACTGTGTTCTTTTCAGTGAGATCACATACTTCAAATTTTCCACACTTGCCATTTTTCCAGCTCACACTGTGTAGCTCAGTTAGGTGACTGTAAAGCAGGTCTTTTCTCTTCTCTTGCATGGGAAGAGCTGTCATCTACGTATATTTTAATCTTTTGACTGTTAATAAGGAATTGTTTTTTCCATTTTCATTGTCTTTGCCATTAGCTCTCCGGGGTTTTCCACCAAATTCTTGATCAGTTGTTGGCCCACAACATACCCACAGAAAGGAGATTGGCAGCCTCCCAGAGAGTAGTTTCCCGGATGCCAACAGCTTGCATTTTGAATCTCTATACAGTTTTTCCAGTTTAAATATTAGAAGAGGTGACAGTTCTTTTGACAAATATACTGTGTATGCACTTATTTTCACTTCTACTAGAAGCCACTATATATGACAGGCTTCAGCTACAGCTGGAAGTTTTTTTCAACTTACATTGTTTTGTTAATGACAGACACTGGTTTGTGAAAACAAAACTTTTCAGAAAAATTACCAGTTTTAATAAATCTAGTTTCTCTGATCCTGTATGGAATTTTAGGAGAGAAAGCTGTAAAAAAAAACCACCTCAGAATCATGGTAGAAGAGAATTTCAGAGGTGTGGGGGGGCACAGTTCATATCGGCTGTGTCAGGAAGTATCAAGCTCCAGTGAATATTGAGTTATTGACACAAAATGGAGTACCTCTGTGCAGAGGCATGAAATAAGAGAGGGATAGTTGCTGACTCTTTTAATCTCACAGTTTAAGAATCACATCTGCAGTAAGAGTTACCGATAATGCAAACACTCAAAATAGATATTTTGTACATATTTTGTAGATATTTTGTAGATATTTTCGTACAGGGTTAATATCCTCACCAAAATAAATATGGACAGGATCTCTTGTACTTGAAAATACTGCTGGTGTCAAATGGATTTGGGGAACTCAAAATCGTAAGGTGGAAAAATAAACCTCTCCACTGTTTGTTCTGGATTTAAATGCTCCATTTTGAGTTCTGTGATGATTCAAATCTAGGTAGAGTTTACTGGACTATGAATGCATAATTTATTTGTATTTTGTCTTCATGTTAAAGAACAGCATTTGAATTGGAGAGTTTAATGTATGGATTTAGGAGATAAGATACACGTTGTCTGCTCTTGGCTTATGTTGGTTAGTGCTATGATTGGCACTGTTGTCTGCCTCAGAGTGAATAGTTAATTGCCAGCTCATAAACAGGCACTGAAGTGCAAACATATTAATTCCTAACATTTTATCTGATCTGTTTAGCATTTCAAAGCACTAGCACTGATCATTCATAAAGATGGTTATCTAGTGAGACATCCTCAGCTTGTATTGTCTTTTTTCCTCCCATCTTAAAACTGTTTTTTCTCATGCTAATGGTGAATGTCTTCTTCCTTGCAGTAAAGCTGTGATGGATGTATTGGTTGATTTATGCAGCCAGTATCACTTAAATCCATCCCAACACAGTCTTGAACTGAAGTCTTCGGGAACTCAACAAGTTCTGAGTTACAAGCCAAACACTTTGATAGGAGCACTGGACGTAGAGACAGTACTTCTGAAAGAGAAGGTTCCCGAAGAGAAGGCAAAGCGACCTCTGCCAAGAGTCCCTGAGGTCAGTACTCTGTTGGGCTAAAATGGTACCATGAAACATCATTTCATTCCTATGATTTCAAGCAGTTCTTCCAGTCTTTTCATCTTGGAACTGGATGGAAAAGACGATTGACTATAACCTGCTTTACTAGCTTAACTGTTTTGCATGCAGATTGGTAGAGGCTAGTCTAGACATTTAGACAAAATGTTATGTTGCATGTGGTTGGATGGAAATCTGAAGATCAGGGTGATTGAAATTTGCAGTAATGACTGAAATGAGAGTTATGGGGTTGTATGGAGGTACATGGAGTTTTGGCGATATTTTGTTTGCCGTCTTTATTAAAGATGTGGGAGAAGACTGATCATTAATAAATGTATTTCACATTACTGTGAAGATTCAGAAGTAGTCATTTTCCAAATGTTTGCTGAAATTTTTATTATTATGAATCAATATCTAATTATACTCTCATACCTTTCAAAGTGGTACTTGTGAACATTCACAAATTACCTCTGCCTCTGATTCCTTTTCCTTCTTGGCCTGTTCTTGTTAATGTCTTCTTAGTGGCAAGGGAGGTCTGAGATTTTTTTTTTTAAATAACATTTTTTTTCAATACAGGTTAAATTTGCCTGAGAGTAGTCAAAACAATATGGAATTCCCCAGTGCATTTCTCATTGTAAAATAGTTTAGCCATCACAGAGGTGAGACTGAGAGTTTGTGTTTGTTTCTGCAGAAATCTGTGAGACTGGTAGTGAACTACCTGAAGACACAGAAGGCTGTGGTTCGAGTTAGTCCAGAGGTGCCTCTCCACAACATCATCCCAGCTATTTGTGAGAAGTGTGAAGTCAGTCAAGAACATATTGTTCTTCTGAGAGATGGCATAACTGGGGAGGAACTGGAGCTTACCAAGTCCTTGGAGGAGCTGGGGATAAAGGAGCTGTATGCCTGGGACAGGAAAAAAGGTGAGCTGAGACTGAAAGAAGTTGCTGCAGGGTTATATGTTGTGACAACAATAGTATGGGCAACTTAAAAGCATTTGTGCTGCCATTCCTCTGGAGTCCAGCTGAAACAGCAGAGTGACATCTCAGTCAGAGAGCAGCATGAGTTTGTTCAGTAAGCCATGTCCAAAGAAGCAACCAGGTCAGCAACATGCCCAGCCGTCCTTGGTTGCTCTTGGGCCCTGTGCCAGGCTGGGCTGGACACTGGCAGGGTGCAGACTGGCCTGGGGCAGGGCAAAAGGAGGAGCTTTGCTACATCCTGGAGCTGCTGTCAGTAGAGGTGTGTGTACCACAGGGGCCTCAGCCAGGCAGAGGCTGTCATTTACCTGTGCTGTGGGTTGGAGAGAAAGAAAGAAGAGACATGCCATAGTCATGGCAGCTGTGAAAGCTGAGAGGCAGAGGCGACAGACCAGGGTTTATGAGAAACAGACTGGATAGGCTCAGCGACGGTTCCTAAAGAGCGAAATTATTGACGGTTTAGTGAAGAGGAACTAAGAGGTATTTGTATTTGAAATTTTTTTCTCTTGTTTATTTATCCTCACTTTCTGTTCTGATAGACGACATTGTAGTAGCAGCTTCTTAGACTTGAGTTTTATCGACCTGATTATGTATTCAAATAGCATAATTATGTGATATGCTTTAAAATATACCTGCTTTAAAAATACACATTGACAAGCACTACTTCCTTTGAGGTCAGAAAGTGATATTCATTAAAATTGTCTCCTGCAGTTTGTTTCAATTGCTATCACTTCCAACACAGTAAATATCCTTATTTATTGTTTAGATAATGTCATTCTTGTAGGTGCTGAGCTGCAGGCTTATTTTTTATTTATAAAGTTATTTATTTATGTTGACGTTCTGTCTCTTCTTTCCAACTCCTTTGATAAGTGACAATTCTACCTCTGTGCGAGTCAAATTTCAATGAGTTTAGACTTCTAAGTAAACTAAATATCTCCTTTTCATTTGAATTGATAAGATACTCAAAAAAGAGGTTGACGATGTCATAACTCAATTGCATGTTTGTTGTTTTAAGACGTTTACTTGTAATTAAGCTAACCATTTTGGAGCAATGTATTGAACAGGCAGAGTATTCAACAGGATTCGTTCAACATACTCTCATTACTTACACGTCTGCCTTAAAGTCTTTCCTTTCAAATGAGAAGGATGACGTATATGCTCGTACACTATTGGTCCTTGAATCTGGTTGTAGCCTATACAGTAAAAAACAAGACTTTACTACAGGGCTGGGATTATAGCAGCAAATTATATTACACTTTATAGTGTACTGCTCTCTACATTAGATCTTTTTAATATATATTTTATTATTTTTTAACCTTTCAGTGTACTTTTCACTATGATAAAATCCTCCTGATCCTGAGTGCGTTTCAGCTTTTTCTCTCTTCCTGTTACTCCGTACCATGGTGTCTGAGAAAACCAGAAAATGCACATAAAATTTACAAAAATGTTTCCTTTGTTTCATCATATTCCTTCTTCCATATTCTCATTTGTAATCTCCAAGAGGAATAAACCCATTGGTTTTAGTAGCTGTTGGTCAATGAATTGTGCATTGAGTAGTTATCCAGCCTGTTTAGTTATCAGAACATACAGATTTTTAAAATACTTTCCCTCTAACAAGTAAGGCGTCAGAGGTGCTAAAAGCCTAGGCTGTGCTTGTAAGAGCAGATTCTAGAAAAACTCATCAGTCTTTCCTTCCCTGAAACAGAAACACCAAGTGCTGAAGAATTATTAAAAGACAAGCTCTGCTGCCACCTGCTTACTTAATTCGATTTAGCAGTTGAAGCAGCTTCACGAGTGAATCAGGAATTAATACAAACACAGCTAAACTGCTTCAGTAGCAGCTCTGCATGCCTGTTGTCAGTCAACATTTTTTTCTGTAATACTTAGCAAAAAAAACACTAGGAATAATTAATGAATATTGTGCCTTACAAGGCAATATTAGAACTTTAATGTGTTTTCTCTTATCCTTTCATTGCCTGCCTTTTCCAGTTCCTCCATCAAAAACTCAGTCTGAACCTTCTCTGAACTATAGAGGTACTGTACAATGCTGCTGAAGGACAACTGTCTGTCACTTCACACTATGTTTAATGTGGGTTTCGTTGATAGATCTTTAAGAATGTTGAGTAAAAGGCTGTAGAGAAACAAGCTGTTTTCAGTCTGTGTTGTCTTTTCAAAGTGTCGTTTATGTGTCTGTGCTGCTGGTCAGAACAAACACACTTCTATGTATACTGGCTCTTCAGGAATTGCCATTAAGATGCCAGCGATTAACAAATTCTGCCATTTAACTGTTCTGTAGTATGATATGTTTCTATACAGATACCAAGCCTGTTCAGGTTACCTAAAGCATGATTAGTTGAATTTCAGAATTACTAACATTTTAGAGGTCTCTTGGGTTGAAAATTTATTTAATAGCAGAGGTAGAATATTTTGAGGTCTAGGGATCTTCCACTGTTTTCAATTTACACACAGCAAGGCATTTTAATATCAAATTTATATATACACATTGGATAACCGAAAAGATGCTGACTTGTGAATTGTTACGGTATGTGGGGTTTGATTAGATTACACCTGTGCTTCTGCTTCTAGTTAAACAGAAAATGTGTGTATTTAGTGTGTGCTTTTCTTCCATTAACTCTGTTTTAATACATTGCTTAAATTAATTATCCTCAAGAAAGGCATGGTTGATTTTTAACTGGCTTTACTTCTTTGCATTACTAGTAGACACAACATAATCAAAATAAAACTGGATAACTTCTTTAAATTTTTGGGAAGGAAGAAAGGAAGCCCACCTCCAGTGGGTGGCAGCCATTGAGCAACTCTTAGCTCATGGCATCTTGGCTTCACTAATGCAGTACTATGCCCCCTAATCTTCTGTCATTACTTTGGTAATGTGGCTTCCTCTTATATGGCGTTTAATGATAGAGGGAATATCTACTGTATTTGTCTAAGAAAAAATGGTACAGATTAATGAAGACTCATTCTTTCGGGACCACCGGCTGTGTTTAAATCCCAGTTTATTGGGATTATACACTGCTTAATGGCACAGTTGATAATGAACTGTTCCTGAGGTTAATTATGCTAGACTTTCAGCATTATTGTTTATAGTTGAAGACTATATGAATATGTGAATCAAGATCCATATCTAGTTACAGCCCAACCCCAAGCAGAAAACCAGCAGTTTCTGATGAACATAGGCAGTGCTTAGTATTAAGAGAAGTATTATTTTATTACTGTATTTGGTATCAGTGTAGTTGTAGTCTTTCTTAAGGATAGTTTCTCCCTGTTTTCTTTTGGGTTCATCATTTTTACAGTTCTGCTGCGCTTTGAACTACTGTATGTGCTTAACACCTTCTAACACCTGACATTGTTTATATGCAGTAGTGATCTATGTGCAAATCATGTGCTTTGTGTGATATGCAAATAAGTTTAGAGGAGTTCTGGGATGAGGATTTTTTTTTGTGAAGGAAACCTTTATTTTATGTCAACAAAAAAGTAATTTTGAATTTGCTTCTTAATTGTTATTAAGCAAATAAAATATTAACAAAATAAAATTCTTCCCTGCAAATTAAACTTTCCGTACACCAGTGAAATGCTCTGATGTGTTTGGAACCAGAGAGAAAGATTTTTCAAGCATTATGCAGAGTCCATTAAAAAAAAGTGAGAGGGCTTTACAGTCTGTATATTGAATGGGAAACGTGGTTGTTTCCTGTACCCCATGACTGTATCATTTTGCTCATCCAGCTGGCGGATGAGAAACTGAAGAGGGAAAATGGAGACAAAACAGAATGAGAATTCGTACAGTTCCTTAAGCAGGTTCAAGGCAGTCACACTTTTGAGCTCTTACAGCCTGAAATAACTATAAAGTCCCATTTTTTCCCACCTGAAGTAAAAGCACCAAGATAAGAAAAGATGAACACAATCAGCTGATGTAAGTTCTAAGTAGAGCCCTGTTTTCAAGGGACAGGTCTTTTTCTGATTTATGGAGCTTTATCAAAATCCACATTGAGAATCTTCCCTTTAACTTCACAGTATTAAGTCACACCTGTGAATTGTTAAAGACATTCACTATATCATCTTTTTTTTACTTGTTAGGGTTTTTTAGTATTACAGTACTCTATGAGTTTTAAGTGAGACATCCAACAAGCATTTCTGAAGACTAAGCAATTTGCTCATATTTTACCTTTTAATAAGAGTTACTGAATTGTGATTGAAAACTTGGTTCAGTTTATTAAATTATTCCATTTGACTCAATTAGATTTTGGAACATACTAGAACAAATAAAAGCTTGATGACAAATAAAGTGCAGATCTGGCAGTTACTTAGATAATCCAGTCCATAACATCTCCAGCTTAGAAAAAAATCCAGCACCAATCCAGGATGCTTTAAAATACCAAATCTTTATTTCAGAAATGTAAAAACTATTCCATTAAAATTGTTTCAGAACCAAATCGAAAGGCTTCAGTAAGCAATGATGCAATAGAAAAAGAAAAGACACGACTTCTGGGATTGTTTAACGCTGATAGAAGAAGTAGCAAGGTAAGTGTTCAGCAGTGTACTGCTTAGTAAAGAGAATTTGTTTTGTTCTAAATCTGTTATGTCTGTGGGTGATGCCATTTTTTTGGCCTGCTTTCCTTTTCCTTCCAGGGAGTAAGTAATCTGTTAACAGGTGCATAAACTGTGTGTAATCAGTGCAGCCTGATGGAGATATCAGCTGCTTATTGAAGGAGTCAAACTTGTTGACCATTTAATTTTTCCTTTGTTTTTTTTAATGCTGTGGGTTCAATAAGTGTTAACAGTGGGCCATAGTTTCAAGCAACCTATGTCTGCTTATTAGTACTGCTCAGATTATAAAATGCATTTATGAAAGAACTGATGTAATATAGAACAATTAAGACACATAAGACACATCAAGTAGATGTGTCTTATGACCTTTTCTGTGCATGGGTGATAATCTCTTTTAAAGCATTATACCTTTGGGAAGCTCCGTGCAGTCACGCTATTGCCGTCTCCAAGTCTGTAAAGCCGATAAATCTGGTGTAGAAGTAACTTGCAGTAGTGAACTGAAGGATCAGTGTCTGCTGGAGTACATGTTAGGCATTTTAAACTTTGTTTGTAATCTTGAATTGGAAAGTGTAGAAATTTCATATAAAATAATTATCTTCTATTGAGAAACCTATATAAGAATTTTTCCTTTCTCACAGAAATAAAAGACAGAAAAAATTTCTGACTCAAGAACACAGAAAAACAGTGGGCTTTTAACTTCATACTTTTCTAAAAATAATAGTGTTAACCAATTTTGATTGTAAAGTATTTAATATTCTAGGATGTCAGAGTAAAAGGGAATTTTCTTTTGTCTAGTTTAAGGAGCCCTTCAGGGCTTTTGGAGTGGAATTATAAAATGTGTGTCTGACTAACTGGCAGTAAGAAACAAATGCTTGTTAATGGGCTGGTGTTTCACTTACCCTTTCAGTCTTCTCAGTCATGTTTTTAAACTGTGAAAGCTTTCCAAAATCTCTATTAGTTCTTTGCCTTTTTGGTTATGATCAAATTTGGAGTGCTTTTGCTGGGGAATAGGTTCCTTTATGAACATTGTGAATTACTGTGTTGAAAAACCACATCTGTCATAGATGCTGAACTGTTCTTACCATCTTATAAAGGACACATGGAGACTGTATTTTATGAGATAAGAAGTCAGTAACTGTCAGAGTGGTTTTTCTACAGAAAATATTTCCAATTTAGAAGGGAAAAAAGGCATAAGTGGAGCAATAATGCTGTATCTGCCTGGAAGAATCAAGTAAACAAGGGAGCTCAACTTGAGCTTCTAGAGGATGCTATGGTTCTGTAGTTCCTCTGGAAGAACCAGTTATATTACAGCATGCAGTTTCTGCATCATAGTTTGTCCTCTGATTTCATTTTTACGAACTTGGGTATGAAGTCTGCTCTTGGAGTTCTAGCTCCTGAAGCGGATGAGATTTAACTTTTAAAGTATTTATGCTTACAACCTTAGAAAACGTTGATATAAGGTATCCTAATTCTGTGGTTACTGCAGTGGATTTTTCACAGCAGTTTGGGATGAGTGTTCCAAGATAGCAAACTCTTTTTTTTTTTTTCTGTTCTCTTTCTTGTGTTTGTTAATCAAAGGCAAAGTAGGCTATACTCTGAGTTTTTTAAAATACACATTTTAATAGATGCTAAGGATATTGAGGATGAATTAAGTTACAAGTAGTATTTGACTTGGCAGAAAGTCTGAGAAAGCTTCTAAATCTGAGGAAAAGGTCTAAGTCTTTCTTGGTGTTAGTTCTGACAAGTTAATTGATTTTTCTTGGTCATTTCTGTGCTGGATTCTTACTTTCAAATATCAGTTACTCATTAGGAAAAGAAACTAAATCAGCCACTTTGTTTAGTCAAGCAAGGAAATCACTGTTGCCTTTTACAAAGCTCTGGGAGTCTGAAACCCAATAGATGGTAGAAGTACTGAAAACTGAAGAAGAGCGCATCACACAGGAGCAAGCAGGGGTTAAATAAATAGCCATCATACATCTGACTTGGTATTGTGAAAGTTTTCCATCCCAAACAGCAATGAAGCTGCTGAACAGACTGAGCAGAATGAGGGTAAATAATTAAAGTGTTTTTAAGAAAGGATTTGCTAAGTTTATGAAGGGATTGTGATTTCAGGGAACTGGAATCAAAACACCAATGCCTAAACTCTGCTCTTTATGGTTATTCTTACATTTTTACTCCTCCACTAGACTTTAAGTTGGTTCTGCATATTTGTTTTCATTTTTTTGTTTGTTTGCATTATGATTTGCAGTGATGTGTGTGTGTATGTATGTGGTCATGCACAGTCTGTATTTTTGAACTATTTGATAGGAAGAATTGTTCAAAGTATTGCATAGTTGCGGGCTTTTACAAGGGGAAGGCAATTTCTTTTGCAAGGGAAGAAGAGTGTTTGCCTGTGTTGCAAACTGTCCTGGATCAAGTGTCACTGCACGCTGCAGGCCTACGCTCAGATTTCCATGCCCACACACATGCTTTATTTCTCAGCTAACTCACTGAAAGCAGTAATCGTGGTGTGACAATACACTAGATCTAAGTTTACTAAAAAAAAGTTTCTGCTGTATTGAAAACACCATGACACAGAATGAAAGCAAAGTTCTATTCTCATGGTTGATACAAATTTCTTGAAAGTATTTCTTCGGTTAACTTTGTACTGGCAGACTTAATGCCAGATCAGGTATCATCTTGTTCTCTCCATTCTAATTTTATGCTGGATCAGTTACCCTCTGTTCTCCTGCAGCTGGCATAAAAAACATAAAGGTGGCATGAACTCCCTTTCTTTTTGATGTTAAATGTAGTCATTTGCCTGAGGCTAAATCCAGATCAAATTGGCACTGCTAAGCAATCCAGTAGAGCAGAGGTCCTGTGCAGACAATCATGGGATCTAGGCTTAAGCAGGGTGTATGCTAGCACTCAGAAACAGTTCCTTCATGGAGAAATGGCAAGAAGAAGTTCCCTGCTTGTTCCCCTGTGTCTGTGGGTATAGCAGAGACTAGCAGTCTGGTCCCCAGTATTACAGGAAGTAGTTACTACCTATTTTCATCCTTGCCCAAGAATTGTTCTTAAATCTTTCTACTAATGAATTTCTTAGCACCTTGCCTACACCAGGGAATTTTGCAGACTACTTCAGAGTCTGTCAGCAGTCAGGTCCAGCACTACTGAGACAGTTTGTCTTGATTCTGTGATGGGGTTTTGGTGTTTCACTCTGGCATGTTTTTGCAGTTTTGTTTCCTTTGCTACTGCTCTGTAGGATACTTATTTGTGTTGCAGACAGAAGAATACTTGAGGATGAACAGAGATGTTCAGGAGGAGGATGTTTTTAGTTCTGCATCTACAAGTGAAGGAAGCTTGGATGTAAGTACTAACACAGCTTGTAGATGCTATTGCATTCCTATTAGATCCTGCAGTTTGAATTAACCAGAAGCCGCTGCAGCTCCTGATGCTTGGCCAAGTAGAAGTAGAAATGGCTTATATTTTAATTTTTTTTCCTCTGACATTGATGAAAAAAATTTTCAAAACTGTTTTGAACATGTGGGTGTCTTCTAAAGGCTCAGCTCTAAAGGGAGCAAAGGGCACTTGAAGAGATGAAAATGTTTTCTTTTTATTCAGTTACATGAACATGTCAGGGATTTAATTTCTTCCCCTGTCTTCTTAAGAGCAATTAATCTTCAAAAGCAGCGTAGACCCTCGTTCAGTGTTTATGTCTTTCACACCTGTATTTGTCGGAGCACTGATCCTGCTAAGACATAAGCACATACTTAAATGACTGTGTTGACATAGTTCCATTGAATTTGGTACAATTCTGTTCAAGCTCATAGAAGGTATATAAAAGAAGTCTAACAGATCCACTCAGCAGCGCAGGAGATCTGTCCTTTTAAGATGCTAGATGGGCTCCAAGAAAAAGGTCAACAATTGTGATGCCTTAGGTGAAAAATTCTAAAATACTGTAACCTTGGCATAGATAACTTGTATTAAGATAAAATTCAAGTGGAAACACCAGTGAAAGAACTTCAAACTTTTAAAAATTCAGCTTAGGAGTTCCTTATGGGCTAGACTTTGAGACCCTTGATCATTCAGAGTAATTTGTTTGCTCAAAGGATATCTCATCTCTTCAGTGTAACTGAGTATTCTTATTCCAAATAAGTGGTACCTTACATAACTATATATATGAAATACACATTTAGAGATCATTATATAGAAATTTCATTGCGCTAAGGTAGGACTCTTGGCAAAATGTCATCCAGTAGAGGCTTCCTCTTCTGCAGTTACCTCAGGTCTCCTTTCAATTACTGTTTTGGGTCATCTGAAAGTATTTTGCATTTGCTATGTGGGTAACCAATGCCAGTTTCGGTTTTATTTCTGAAAGGAAAGTATTTTGCTATTGCTTTCAGCATAGTGCCAGGAGATACACTGACTGTATCAGGAAAATTTTTCCTGCCTATAACAAAATAGGTAACTCGTGAAGTACTACCTTTTTCTCACTAATATGTGGTGGTGATGTGCACTGAAATGTAGAAAAAATAATAATTCTATTCAGGGTATTGATTTGGGGTTCTGTTTTGTTTTTTTTTTAAACTGGGCAATATGAAGGAATTGAATAAATGGATAAAAAGTAAGAGACCCTTTATGTTTATTCAACAAAAATAAGGTGGAAAAACAAGAATGTTTTAACATCTTAGGGAGAACTTGTAGAAATGTAGGAGAAGGCTTTGCCATGAAAATCCTCAAAGTGCAGCAGTTCATTATACCACACATCAGTAAAGGACATGAAATCCAACAGCATAGTGTAAATAAAGAAGAAATCTTTTCCTTAATATGGGAAAAAAATCATCAGTTTTGTGCCAAGCAGATGAGTTTTATATTGAGGTCAACTTCTCAAAAATCAAGTGCTATTTAAATACATGGGGGTATAAATACAACAAACAAATAAAGCAGTTGGAAGTTGCAGCACAGTTAACTGTATTCTGCTTTTTCTGTGCCGAAGGAGCTGCAGTTAAGAAAAACTGGAGGGGAAAAAAAGAACTTGAGTCGTCTCTGCCACTTGGTGTCACTGTCCTCAAATAAATAGTTGAAATCTGGCATTTGGAACGCAGTACTACAATTAGCTGTTTTTATTTTTGGGCCTCTGTGTTTTCGTAAATTGAGAGTGGAAAAAAACACATCTCAAGGGCTGAACGATCTGTAGTTCTGGTGTGGACTTTGTTTATGTAATAAATCATCTTGGGAAAAAAAATATTTAGAAGTACAGCCAGGAATACTTATCAGAGGATTTGAAACTTCAGCACAAAGTCTTATCACACAAGGTTTCTCTAGTTCAAACAGGGCTTCAGCAGTGCAGAGGACTTTCATCAGGACCGTTTTTAAAACACTTAGTCTTCAGTGTATGACTGAATGTAGTTGTTACCTATAACAGGCTCAATTCATTAAATGAAGCAGATAGTTCAGTAGTTCTCTGCTCAATGAATCTGCCATGCTATGATTATATATGTCCATAGGCAAAAGTACCGGGGGGAAAAAAAAAACATAAAATTTTAAATACCAAACAGTTATCAGATACATTTAGGGTATGTGTGGTTTTTTTTTTTTTATTTCATATTACCTGTATAATTGCAAAATCATGCTCCAGAAGAAAAGTTTGAACAAGTTTGCTAATGTTTGAAAAAAGTCATCAAAACTTCTGGTGCATTAGTAATCTTGGCAATCACTTCTTAAATGATGACAAAAACTCTTTTCCTTTTAAAGGCTTTTAAAACATATATGACTTACCTTTTCCAAGCTTTGTACTCTAACTGTAGTCTAACTTTTACATCCTCCTTTATGGCAGGAGTTACACCATTCATGATACATTTTCTCAGTTAAGAATGGTTGGAAAGAAGGATCAAGTACAATTATGCAAAGGTGATTTCTCTTCAACCATGTCAGGTCCCAGGTGATCTGCTGATACCCTTTACTGTGAAGGACTTCATGGCACATGGGCAGGTACTGTTAAGGTCAATAGGAATGAGAATACTGCCCATGTCATCTAAATGGAAGTCAACAGCCATCCACTTTTAATATTTCCTTGCATCTGAGAGTTATATTTGCTTTAAATTCCTGGTTTCACGTTCTTTCTTCTTGGTCTCCTGACAGTGCTTGGGATGTCTTTATTTGGTATTAGCAGGATCAAATCTTGGGATAGTTATGTTGCATTTAGTACAGTTAGAGATATCTATCTACACTGTCAAAGATGTAGATAGTGATCTGACCTTGAAACAATTTTGCTTCGTGCGTTTTTATTTGCGAAACACAAAACTCACCAAACAGTATGGAGAGTCTCCAGCAGACAGGTCTGTTCTCCCCAGTCTGGTCTGTTCTCCCCAGTCTTTTGCTACAGGATGCCTGTAAGCCAGTAGTTAGATGCCAGAGGATGACTCTAGGGACGATATAGCTATAAATGTTTTCATTTGTGCAGCTGTTCATATGATTAGAAGAAAAAGAGATTTATTAAATTCCAGGTATCTCAGGACAAGGTTTACCATTGTGGTAGTTAGATTCATTTTGATATCCTGTGATACTCTGGGGAAAAAAACCCCAAACTATTAACTCGCCTTGGTAAGACAAAAGGTTTGCTCAAGCCAACTGGATTGTGGTTTGCATTGAGAGAATTCCAGTAGGTAGCAAAGATGACAATGATCAACTTTGTTTCTCCTTGTCTACTAAGTGCAGGGCAGGAAGCAGTGTGCTTTATATTTAGCAATGGAAATTTAACTTGGATACTAGAGGGAGAAAAATTTGACTGTACGGAGGTCTCACAGGGGAGCAGGTTATTAAAGTGACCATGACATCCTTATTATCACCTGTAAACCTACAAAATTTTCTAGAGGATGAGCTACACATACTTGATTCTGTCTCAGAACAGAGGGATAGATTAAGCAGACCATAGAGGTGCCTTTCAGCCAGATTATGACTGCTAAAGAGATGCAGCTGTATCTACCTCCTTTTGTGGATGTTAACTGTCTTCATTCATGTGAATCATAGACAGTTTTACATAATATAGTATCTTTAGATTTTTCTTATACTGTATGATAGCAGTCGGCAAGAGCTTGAAACAATGGCTGCATGCCACCAGACTTCCAAGTTTTTGCTCCAAAGTGTGGTGTTACTAGACCTCTTCAAAGAAAAGGTCCTTGGAGTTATTGCAAAAAAAAAACCATCATCTCAGAACCAGCTGAACTACTCCGGCTCAACAAAACCAAAAAAAAATAGCCCAAGGCAGACACCTGGAATGGAAAGCCTCAGCATCCATGGTTAAAGCATGGTGAAGTTATAAGCTATTAAAAACAGTATCTGGTGAAGAGACATGTCGGCTGACCCCTGTTCTGTCTGTGCTGCGTAGCTTGTGCTTGCCAGTTTCATGTATTCAAAAATCACTTGTCAGCTCTTGCCCTCACCACACAAAAGTGGCTTAAGATCATGAGATCTGAAAACAAATCATCAAGGATGGACTTCCCTCCATTTGGCTTCTGAGCGTGAGGTTTGTAGAAGTCACATAAGTCACATTTCTAAACTTTTTCTTTTTGCAACCATGAAGGTTTTATTTTTTACAAAAATATTACCAGGTAGTCATTGGTTACCAGAACCTGTATCTTTACTTAGAACTGCGCGGTTAAGAGTAAAATCATCACAACACATTGCATTCAACTTGTTGCTTTTTTAAAGACAACTCGTAAACTTCAGTTCCTGCAGTGGTTTTAGCAGCACATCTTGAAGGAAATATTCTCAAGAAACATTCTGAGATGCACATAAAGAAATGGACCAAGTCGAATTGAATGGGCTTGAGTAGGGTCATATCTACAAAAGGAATTGGGAACAACTCTGACTGGTAGTGCCTGTTTTAAATACCTGGCAGTGTGGGCGTCTGGATACTGAATCTAAGCAGCCAAGAGTCAGCTTTTCCAAATTTTGAAGCCACTGAAATCTGTACAGCCGGAGTTACTTGTTAAACTCTACCCATCTCTGTCTGTTACTTGCCTCTGCTCAAGACTGAAACCTTAATTCAGCTGTTAAATTTAGGTATTTAAAGCTTTTACTCTAGAAACTTGCCACCTACCACTGCTATACAAAATGTGAGAGAACTAAGTTGTCTTCTCTGCCTTTAGAGATATCAGCATCAGAGAACTATTTCCTTCTCTGCAAAAAAAACCAAAATACTTGCTGGGCTGGAGACTGCCTGGAACAAAGCTGCGAGGTATTCTTCATGTGGGAAGCACCCTTTTGTAAAAATATCCAAATATTCAGTGACTCAGAAAGAGAGAGCAAGAGCAAGCTTAAGTATTCAGACCAGTAATGAACTGTGGTGGCAGCTCTGGGTTCCAGTGCCAGCGCCAGAGATGTTTTTCTGTGTTTTATGCTAAGCAGATGTTCCATCCAGCAAATAAGTAGTCACTGAAGCTAGAACTGGAGGAGCCAAATGGCTCCTTGCTCAGATGAATGCCCTAATCTCAGTCTCTTTAGCTAAACTCATGTTCATGTCCTTGAACAGAGAATAATCTCGCTCTCCTCACAAGAGGGAAAAGTTTTTTTTCAACTGGACAAAGTTTTTGGATCTAGATTTACCATATTCTTACTGAATCACTGAACTTGGGGCAGGGCTTTGGACAGGACAAGAGGTAAATACTATAGCTCCTTCTCGAGCAGTTACGTTTCTGTGGAACCCAGTTGCTCCTGTAGCACACCTATTGGATCAAGCCCCTTGGCTGACAAGGATGAAGAGATTTGCAAGTTTTATGGAACCTGGTGGAGTTTAGGCAGGAGGTTAGAAGCATAGTTTCTCCACAGTTTTCCACAGCATGCCCAGAAGCAGAATTCAGGCATCAAAATGGAAGTAAGCGCATCAGAGGAATATGTGTCAGGCTTATTGATGGGAAAGCGAAAGCCAATGTGATTTAGGGAGGCACAACCTAACAGGAACATGCTAAGTTAGGCTTTGAGACCTGGGCTGCACAGCATCATTCTCTATATTGTGGATGTACCCAGTCAGTCTGGCGTAAGTTGGCTCAGATATCTCCCTCGGATGTTTAATTAAGACCTGGTGACACACCCTTAACCACCCAAATCCTTTTATATCTGATTCATCTTTTGTTACTGATTTCACTGAAAAGGTCTGAAGTTAACTCACTGAAAAAAAAAATAGAATAAAGCAGCAGCTAATAAGACCAATGGCTTTTAATTTGCATTAATAAAAGCACATTAAAAAATACCCAAAGACAAACTTAAATTCCATTTGAGATTTTTCTAGTGACACCTCAACCACTCATGCTTTGCTTTCTTAGTATTTAATATTACTACAACCCCTTAATAGTCTATAATAGCCATGTAATTCATATTCAGTCATAATGCATTCAAAATATTGTTCTTAGTGTAACTAGCAAGCATGCAGCAGTTGGGAAAATACCACCTTTAAAGAAAAGTTTATCACAGGATCGGGCTTTTCTGCAATTGGATAAGCAGAAATGCAGTTCCTCAAAACAGTCTTTCAGATAATTCTGTGTACATAAAATATGTTTTTTGTTTAAGTTTGGGATGGTCTGGGAACGTGTAAGGGAATTACTCATTCCACTGCAAAGTACATTTCTTTTTGATTCAATGACAGATATCCAGAATATGTCTTGTGAAGCTTTCCAGTGGTAACTACTTGTTCAATGGTAGTGAAAGGATTAGTGTGTATTTATCCAGTGCCCTTTACTAGACGAAATCAGAAATGCCTAATTGTATGTCATCGATTCCATATTTCTAATATACAATGGATATTTTTTTTAGACAGTAAAGCCTGTGTTTGTAGTGGCATAATCTGAATCTCATGTAATCCCAGATTCATTATATTAGTCTAAAATATTCTATTAGCATATGTAGATTTTAGATACAGTAAAAATTTTCAACACCAATTCAGGTATAATTTCTTTTCTTTTGCAAACAATTTCTGGGGCATGAACACTAATGGGATTTGGTTTCTTTCCAGCCACTTCTGTGGACAGTGAAGACTCAATTTCATTAAAAGTAGTGGCATACAATAACATTTCTTTTAATTAGATGATCTCATGATTTCCACACATATTTGTTCGTTGGCAAAACTGAGCTGCTTGGTAGCGTGTGAAACCATATGTCTCAATAATATCTTATGGCAGGTGAGGGAGGATTTGCAAAACAGCATTTGCTGACAGGACACAATGCATTTTACTTTGATGGGGAAG
Source organism: Manacus candei (assembly GCF_025592945.1). NCBI lineage: Eukaryota > Metazoa > Chordata > Aves > Passeriformes > Pipridae > Manacus > Manacus candei. The sequence continues at coordinate 32,707,113 of NW_026138097.1, read as the reverse complement.
TTTTCCTAAGTGAACTTTATGGCTTAGTTTTGTCATGCAAAGTCAAACCTACATGAGGCTTAGTGGCCCTTAGCGGTCTTCCTTTGACTCAAAGAGTTGTATGTATCATGCAAAGACTGTATAGTACTGGGTATTGTGTGGGCTGCTCAGTTGTTCATTGCCACAAAAAGAGCCCTCTAATGCCTGTAGTCTATATAGCTGTTTCACATTCTTTCTTTTTTTTTAATAGGCAACTATTGTTAGGTTTTATTAGTCTTTCACATGCATCTGCAATACTGATCTTCCCCTTTGAGTTTAGCAGGAAGGGTTACAAATACTTTCAGATGTTTCTTTTTCTCTTACTTTGCAGTATTTAATACCATTTGAATTCTCAGCAGCATTTTGGGATGCAAGCTGAAGAGGGGAAAGTGTGGCAAATAGCAGTCAGTCTTTTTAAAGGCTTTTACAATAGTATGAGGTAGTAATACGGTCAGTCAGTTCCTTTTTTTTTTTTCAATGTCACACTTTTAAGCAAATTTCAAAATACTCCGGCAAAATCAGGAAAGTATTTCTGGTTTTGTAAGTGGTCAACTGGGAGGCCAGAAGAGAAAGCAGATCAAGGCAAGTAGTAAGACATAGCCTTGCAGAGCTCTTAAATAGGTTTGTAGTTGTACGTCTTGGCCCCGTTGACTTTTTCAGTGCCATTCCAAGCACCTGTTTAAGTGTTTTGCTGGTTCACTCAGTGACCTGGTGTGAGCCAGGTGCGACCAATGTGTGGGTCATGAGCTGTGTGGGCAGTCTCTGAAGTAAAGTGACATAACGAGATGGAGAGATTACCAATAGATTTATGTTGTTAGTGTTAGGTTCCCCACACCCCTCTCCTCTGATTGTAACATTTTATCCTTTCCATCGCAGCAAATGCTCAGGTACTCAGCTAGATTTCAGTCTCTCCCAGTTTCAGCACGGAGATTGCATTGACTCTAAATGGAGTTTGTTCTGATTTACAGTTGTTTGCATAGGACAAGTCAGACCAGTAAAGTAGACTGGGGAGGTTTGCGTTGTAAAAGCCTATTGGCAATGGATTTGACAGAAGGGGGAAGGGAAGAAGAAACATTTAAGACTATTTATTAATCAGGAATTCCAGAAGGGAGGCTTTTCTTGCCTTGATTCTGGCAAATGTAGAGATGAGAGATACTGTGCAGAGACTGTTTCTGCACAAACAGAGAAAGCCCTTCAAATGTAAACATTTGAGCAGCTGGCATGGGAGATTAGTGCAGCAGCAGTGGGAGGGGGTAATAGTGGATAGTGGTGCTGTCTAAATTTAACAAATGTTAAACAAGGTCCTTGTTCTAGTTTAAGGGTTACAGGTCAGAAAGACAATATCAACTAAAAATACTGGCAATTGCACAAGTCCGTCAAAGTTATTAATTAGTATTTAATTAAAAGCAACTTGCCTATCCAAAGCTGTGACATGTTCCTCCCCCCTCGCCCAAAAGGGGGGAGAATAAAAGGGGGTTGGGAGAATATATTCTGTGTAACCTGATTGAATTAAGAAAAAAAAACAAACAATTCTTTATCCTCCATCTATGGAAAGGCAACACTTTGAGACTTCTTAGTATTATTACTTTGGATTGTGAATTTAATATAGTGTTCTACTTTTAATTTCCTGTGCCTGAATATTACATCAAAAGAAAGCATCATGTAAAGGGTGAAAGTAGTGTAGGGTCTTTTCGTGTTCATATGCTGTTTAACATCATATGTTTTGGTTTTTTAAACCCTTGCCAAATAGTTAGAAAACTAGGCTATATTTCAGTGTAGGGTATCTGATCATGCATTAGGTTCTTTGGATTTTCATTTTTAATCTGTGTTTTAATCAGGCTTCTAAAACAACTCCTTGCCTATTTGTTGTGGTCCAGTTCACAAGTGGTTTTTTGGAGGTCCTTTACTTTCTTTGTTTCTTTAACAGATTAAAGTATGGATATCTGTAGCCCAATTTTATGTTTAAAAAATCAGAGCTATGCTTTCTGTGCTGGCATTGTTAGGATTTTCATTGAGCTTGAAAGTATACTGAAGAAAAAGATTTCCTGGAGAAATGACAGTGGCAGCATAGTTTAGAGTATTACTGTCTTTTGGCATCATACAGTTAGAGTAACCATTGGAAAGTTGATGCAGAACTCACTAGAGCCAGTGGAAAAATTCCTGCTCTTTTTAACTGGCTTTGGACCATGTCTTTTGTGAGTTGCTAGCCACTATCTGCAGTAGTCAATTTTAAAATTGTTCTTCTTTGTGCTACTTTTGATTCTCTTTTGCATGTACAAAGATCTTCTGACACTTTCACTGTCACCTCTGCAAATATAAGACCTTTGTTCCTTTTTGATGGACAGGTGATGCAAATAGACCCCTTGAAATTACTTGATTTATAGAGCATTTTCTCACTGGAGAAGGAGAAAACCCCAAAGTAAACATGTTAAATCTTGTAGAAGATGAATTGTAAAAAGTGGCAAAGGAAGGGAGTGGCTTTCACCAACCAATAATTCGTTGCAAAAAGCAGGTTTTTCTTTGTTATCTGAAGCAGTACATACCCAGAAGTGACCTGAATTCTCAGCACTGCTTGCCCTGTTTAAGCTGTAATTGTGCCAGTTAAGTCCAAGTGTAGGTATATGTTGTACCTACTTCCATAGGTTTTTAACTTCTGGTTCAGTTAAATTTGGGACGGGGTTTGAAAGGTTTCTGCTGCAGCTGAACAGTCAGGAGTGCACTCCAGTGAATTTGAGTACTCCAGTCAGCAGAAATAAATAGATTAGAGAGCTGTGCTTTCTTAGTACTTCACACTAAATTCACAAAGGAAACAAGGCTATTCACAGTGGGAAAATTAGTTTCTTGGGAATAATAAATATTCACAAGTCAAGCTCTGGTGTCCTAAGGTATACTACTTAAAATTTAGACTTGGAGAAACTTAGCAGGCTATAGTATACTGCAAAGGAAGACAAAATTATGAATATATGTATACACGAAGTGGGAAAAGGCTGAACTAACTTGGTCTACAGCACAGCTGTACTTCAGTCACTTTGCAGTATCCTATATTCTCACTTCTGAATTTTCTTTGAAGTAATGCTTCTAACATCCTTGTCCTTTAACTTTTTTCCTATTGTGATCGTTGTTATTATCCTTTTAACTCTAACTTTGTCTAGACCACCCCATCTTCTAAATAAAATTCAGAGGGAGGGTCTGCCTCTTCATTCTCAACCTGTTCCTCTGCACCCAGTTAAAGAGCTTGCTTGATTTTTGTCAGCATGATCAGGGTATAGATTATGCTCCAAAGAGGATAGTCTTTGGAAAATCCTCCAGGGTGGAGAGGAAGCTTGGATCTGAATTTCATGGTCTTGCAAGATTCAGATCCTGAATTTAATTCGGTTGTGACTTCTTCAAAGTATTAGCATATGTATTTTTCTATTAAAATTGTTCATCTCCTTTAATGAGCTAAGCTTAATTTCTGCAGTATTGATCTGTAGGTATTATGAAACAGGTGGGTTGTATGACACCTGAATGTGCTCTACTCATTGTCCAGCAGGAGAGTATTGTCTTAAACCTTCTCTTCACCCCTTCACCCTGTCCTCCTGACTCCTTCTCTTCACCTGTGTACTCCTGACCACTGAGGTTGATCTGGGGCTAAATATTCAGCTGTTATAATTCAAAATAGTTTCTTGGTATCAGTGCCCAAACATCAAGCTGTAAGTACAATATGAGTTTGTCTTTTGTTTTGTTTTCTGCAGAAAGCTGTCATATCTACTTAAAGGGTTGGTCTGCTCCAGTGCTCTTATTTGGAGTCAGAAATTCTCTATTCTCAGATAGTTTGGGAGCTTGCTTAGGCCATCCCTTAGGATTTCAGACTCAGCATATTGTACTCAGTGTATAGTATATGTGCACACAGGCACAAACACACATGCAGATATCGGAAAGAGCTAATTGAAGTGATAAACTGTGCATGTGTAGCTATCTGTGTTTGTATGTAGGTACACATATGTACACAGAGGCATTATGTACACACACATGAGCACACCCAGACATCTGAAAGAGCCAATTGAAACAGTAAAATTCCTAGCTGCTGATTTCTGGTTCACATTGCTAGAATCCTCTTAGTGACTCTGTAATTAGGATTTATTATAAGATTTGCACTAATTTCAGAGTTCAAAAGCTGATTTGTTTTTCTAATTTAAGTTTTAAAGTCTTCAGAGGTTATGTTGTTTTTCAGTAATGTCTTTGGCAGTATTTTATCATTGCAAAGTGTAAAACTTCCTTAGTTAAAATTTACTTTGACAGTTGGATGATTGTGTTTGTCTCCCTCTAGCTAAACACCCACAGTCACCATATACTTCAAAAGGAAAAGTTGCACAACTGCATTCTGAATTAACAAAGTATTTGTGTCAGAATTGGATTATAGGGATTGGAGTTAGAAACCAGATCCCTGAACTTGAGTAAATCAGAGCAACTCCTTTGACTTTAGAGAAGTTCTGAAGATCTTGGTGAAAATTTACCTTTGAATTTCAGTAGATTTTCTCCGTTCATCAACAGCTAAAATAAGTAGAAATTTTCAGAGTCCAAAAGTCATATGTGTCAGAATTTCATCAGACACTGAAAGAGTATGAGGATTGATCATTAGTGTTTTTTGTCTCTGGAAAACTTGAGTAAGGACAACACTTTCATTAAAGGTGGAGAAAACAGTTTTCAATTTAACTGGAATAAAAATACTTTCAGTAAAAACCAGAAATTATTTCTTCAAAACCAAACAAATACACACCCAAAAAACTCATGCCAGGAACTATTCCATTCATAATTCTGGTCACCATAAAAATTGGCTGTGCAGACATTAGAGAAGATATTTTGAAAATTGTATGTTTTAAGCAAAGTTTCCATCTCCTCCTCCAGTATAAATTGGCATATCTACAATGAAAATATGTTGAAGGTGATCAACTCTAGTGGTTTGATAGTTTCTCTATGTTAAAAGAATTTGCTGAGAAGACTTTCCTCTTTGGTAGTTTTTAAAATATTTTGAATTTCAGAAGGACGTATATTGCAAATGTAACAACTCCTGTCTTCCATGAACCAATTGATTTAAAATAATTAGTAATCCTAGAGAAAATAAACTCGTATTGCAGTGATGAATTCATTTTGCTCAAGACCTCTGATCCTTTTTGTGGTTATTTATGATTGATGAATGCTTAACACCAGTGGAAAAATGTCTTTTTTTCCTGTTGTCAGTCTTTGACCTTTTGAACTCCGTTTCCTGAAGTCTATTGCCAGACCATTAATAAAGACAGATTTTTATTTTTGGCTTGGTTATTCAACACTATTTGATTGAGATAATCTATTTTCACATAGTGCAAAAGTCTAAGTGAAAGGAGAAACCAACTTTTTCAGACTTGCAAAAATTTGGCTTTTTCCATCCTCAATCTTCCAAGATTGCTCTCACTAGATCTGCTAATGGCCTTTAAAGACCAAGTGTTCTTTCCTTGTTTTCCTTCTGGCTTAATATTTTTCTGTCTTCTTTCTATACTGGGATTGAATTGAATTTTGGAGTCCATGTGAATTTTCCTCTGTAATTCTTTCTTCTTTGGGTTTCTTTAAAATATGTTTTTCCAATGAGATCTGTCACTGGCTTTTAGACCTCTCTCAGTAGCTTTTAAAATGTTTCTTTGGTTATTTTCTTCTATTCTGCCTCATTCCATATCTTAATATGCATTAAGTCCCTACCACAGAAATGTATATTACACATTCAAAACTCTATATATCAATCCCCTTTTCCTTCAGTACTAAATCTTTCCCAGTTTGAGTTCTGTTCATGTGACTTCTCACTGTTTTCATGATGAGTAACCATGAACATCACCATCTTTCTGGCCTAATATATGGGCAGTCATGGAGTTTTCTTGCAGAATATTGTTTCTGTCCTGCACAGTCTCCTTAGTTCATTGTTCCTTCCCCAGGATATAAGCCAGTAATCTTACCATCACATTCACTGAAGTCCTGTTCTTTTAGCTATGCTTCTCTCCTTTTCCAGACTTTTGTCTTTGAATTTCTTCAGGGACTTACTCTCTGGTCTAATCTGGTGAACATGTTCACTTCATTTCTCACTGTGTTTTTGTTTCTGTCCTCACTTCCTGTGTTCTTTCCTACTTCTTTCACGTCTGCTTTTGTTCCACTTGGACAAATATCCAGAAAGAAACTTGTAGTATTTTTCATGATTTCCTTTTATGATTCACCATACTCCCTGCAGATCTCTTGTTACAAGCATGTAACTATCAAAAAAAATGTGATGAGTAGCTGAATTTGCTGACTGTCTGTCTTTCGTTAGCTGTTCCTTTTTGGGAATCTTTTGAATTTAATATTTCTTCCCATAGTAGCTTTACATATTTGTATTTTTGACAGTTATGAAAAATCGATTTTCAAAATATGGTCTTTTTTTATAGGCTGACACATTTTGACAGTGTGTTTTGACAAAAAGTATTGGACTTTGGGGAAGATAAGTTTTAAGCAGTCTAACCAGAAAGATGTAAATCAGCCCCAAGAGAGTGCGTTTTAGATATAAATTGATTCTGGTGGTTTCCCAAAACAATATTAAAAAAAGAAGGAAAAGAAAAAAAAAAGGAGAACATTCTCTCGAATGAGGCACAAAGTTGTCCGCACACTTCTGAAAGTCAAGATAAATCATTTTACACTTGTATGGAATGCAAACAAATCTTATTTTAAGCATCTGGCAGCATCCCAGACTGTCACCTGCAGTACAGCTTGACTTTGGAATTCACTTCAGATTGTACCTGCGACCTGCACTCCTACCCTCTACCTGAGTGACAGGTAGCAACGCTTCATTTAAACTACCAAATAGCATTTGATCCAGAAATGTTTTCTGTACTATGTTAATGATGGGTTTCTCTCTCTAGACTTTACATATCCAAAACAGAAGCAAGAATATTTACATTTTAGGGGTATTCAAAATGCGTCACACATCCAGAAAGTTAAAAAAGAACCCACATGCTTAGTGTGCTGTCATATTGCCTGATGGTATCAGGTGCATAGCACAATAAGGGCATGAAGGAAGTTGGCATGTTTGAGAAGCTTGTGCATATATGTCTGTGATTTCTCTATGATATGTCTGTTACTGTAAAGTGGTGTTTTAAGGGACTGGAGTTGCTTGTGTTTTTTAAAAACATGCTGGGTTTAGTATATCCACTTAAAAAGATACCTGTATTGGATGCGTACTGAAGCTTGTGGCTATTTCATGGATGTCATTGGGTTTATACCAATGTTGAAGTATCTCCCAATAATTTCATGTTTCGAAGATTTTTAGCTGTATTTCTATAATTTGAGAATCTGGTGAAAAGTGGAATATTAAGTGGAAAATAGTTGGCATGTGTGGTTATGAGCTGAGGTTTGCATTTTGGACATACACTTACTTGCTTTGCTGATCACATTTGTTTAGAAAATTCTGGAGAAACATACAAAGTGTATATACATAATAACTATGAAGTCTGCATCATAAAGTCCTTTCAGTCGCTGTACATATTTTTCCACTTCTGAAATCGTTCCCATTCTGATTCTTGGTCCTCAACAGAAAGGTTTGCAGCAAGTGTATTTTCACTGCATTGAGTTGAGAGTGACTTATTATTCAGTGACAGCTCTGAATCAAAGAAGATGTGTTTCTTTTCTTTTTAACAAGTTACTCAGCTGTGATTCACGAGGTCCACAGGATGCATGCTTGCTGGTTATTTCAGTGAGTTCAGTGTCCAGACTGATAGGTGATGACACAAATGATCTACATGTGTGTCTTCCAAACAGTGATTGGTTTTCCAAACATTTGGGTCTTCCCATTAGTATTAGGCAGCATTCTGCCTGCTCCCAGCTTCTGAGTTCTTGAGACATGGCTACCCTCTTCTGCCAAGAAAGCTTATTTTTTGCTACTTCTGTTGGGATGCTGCTTTCTTTAAAAAATATCAATTTGTTTTAAACACGCTGTCACTTAAACAGAAGAGGTGATACAAACATACAGTGTAAATCCCGTTAGCTTGTCTTCCCTTTTCTGCATGTACTGCTGCAGTGGAAAAAAATGCTGCATCCGTTTCTCTTGATATTATGACTTCTTCAGATTGACATGAGTGTATTTGAGTAGCAGTAATAGACAAAGAGTTTTTTAAGCATGAAGAGTAGTCTGACTCTTCATGAGTGAGAAAATCTGAAGAGTGAAACAGGAAACAGGAGAATTTATTTGGAGGAAATACATCGAATTTTAAGTCACCAAAGGTGATTTAAAAACTTCAATTCTCAAAGCATTGAAGAATCCTATCTGTCCTAAAATGTTGAAAACATGTAAGTGATTTGACAATCTCTGAGTTGCTTGATTATTATATATACATTGTTGAATTCATAGGTTTGTATTCCACTGTTTTATATGTGCCATGGTACTTTATTCATTCTTGGAGAACTCAGATTAAAGTTGTGATCTCAGACTTGCAGAATACTGAGGGAGGTAGTATTAGTAGGTACTGATAATAGCAGCTACAGCTGGTCTTCCTGCTTCTGATTCTTCACAGTTGCAAGAATTTATAGACATGTTTATGTTTAGCTTAAATAATGTATTCCCAACCCATGTTTTCTAATCTACTAATGATCTGAGTAAAAAGTTTATATACCTAAACTTCAAAATAAAATATTTGACAGTTCATAAGAAAAGTAATCGGCTTACTCTGGATTTTTGCTGTATTCGTTCAGTATCCATCTGATTTCCAAATGGAAAATGAGTTTTGGATATTGCTTCACTTTTTTTATATATACTATACACAAGAAGTATAGCAAAAACTAAAAAAGGTTTTTGGAAGCTTTCTCTAGTTGGGCACCCTCTTTGTCCTCACTGTAGTGCACAGGGCCAGAGTTAATACCACATGTGTTCCCTACTGAGAAATTCACAGTGAATCTAAAGCCCTTGGTATGTTTCAGAAAACTTTTTTCCTGGAGGCTTCCATTTTTGTAGTTTCTTTCCTTGGGTGGTTGTTCTTTCACCTTTTCTACTGGAAACAAGGTTGGATACCAGAGGAGTTGTGGAGTGAACATAAATCAGTTGGAGCTGGAAACCAAGGTTGTACTCTTAGCTGTAGAGACACTTTTTATCGCATGAGCTTGCCTAAGTGAAGACAAGAAGTAATCAGATAGACTTCTAGGAAGGGAAATTGTAGTTAAGGTACAAGGAAAAAAATTTAATGATAAGGATAGTTAAGAAGAAAAATAGCATAATTGCAGATGGCGTGGACCTGTGTCATAGGAAAATTTCAGTAACCTCTGCAGTGACAGATTAGTCATACTGCTTGAGTGCTGGGAGATAAAGTCGATGACTTTGTAAAGGAGGTGACCTCCTTGCCCCTGGCACTGCTAGGATTTCTGATCGACAAACTTTGTACTAAAATAGGAGGAATGTGGTCAGCCACACTGAGAGAGAACTGGCAGCGACACAGGAGACAGAACGTTCTCAGACATTTCTGATTCTGGCTGTGTAAGTTCTGGTGTCTACCAAATGTACTCTGACCACAAGATCTGGAACTGCTATCTAGATGCTATAATAGATTAATACAAGAATAAGGTAGCACTGTAGTTGTACGGACTTCAAAGTATAACTCAAAACTTTTACAGTAAAAACTTGAAAACCTACTTGCCAGACACATAAAGTCAACACAAAACTGCCTGTGTAAGTTACTGTTGAGGAAATGGAATAGTTGCTTATCTTTTACTAATGTGATGTGTAACCAGATAATTTCCTTCGAATACCAGAATGGAATGAGATAATAAAGCAACATAAAGTAAATTGCATAAAAATGTATATATATATATATATATATATATGTATTTTATTTTTTTTTTTAGTTTAGAGCAGGAAAAGGTTAACATTTTTTTTCCTTCTGACGGCAGACATTCAGCACAAGTACTTCAGGGAGTACAAAAAACAAACTATATTCAGTGTGACTGGTTAGAAAGGAAAATCTGAGTAGTCACAAACTTTTGTTTTATTTTGTTGGGGTTTTTTAACTATATCTCCCAGCAATCTCATGACTGCAGTATTACACTTTAGTTTCGAAGCAGGAGCTTGAATTAATTCAGTTTCAGTATTGTCAAATCTAATGCTAGTATAAGTAATATCAGTATCACATTAAGGAAAGCAGCCTCTGAGTTCAGTTGGTGCAGTAGGTCTGACATAACCTATCTGATGTTTTAAATGGCCAGAGTTTGCATTAATGGAGTTTAAATGTCCAAGAGACATAAATATTCTTGCTCCCACTGAGTAGATAGATTTGTTTGCCTGCTCTAATTCTTACCTTTCATATTTACCCATGGTACACTTGCAAAAAAATTATATCCTTTATGATAGTTTTATTTTTTGTCTCTGTTTTGGAAAAAATAAACACCTTACTTTTTGCTGATACATCTGGTACTTTGAGTGCTTAAAAACAGCTCAATTGATTACTTTTGATTTAAAAACTTCTGAGAAGGAAATTGCATAACAAGACTGGGAGTTCAAATATGTGAGTTTTGGCAAAGAGCTGCGGAAGAAAGGCCTGGCTGTAGGAACCTCACAAGAAAAGAACTTGACATTTTGAAAAATTTTTATTGACCGGTGTGAACAGGGAACGGGAAGTCAAATCACTCTCACAGGCAATCTGCAGTCTCTTCCTTGCTGACCTTTAAATACCACTTAGTGTCATCAGAAAATCAAGGAAATGCTAACAACAGGGCTTTATATTTGAGAGATATCTTTTGAAAACAAACATAAGCTGACTTCCATTTCTGTGCACGTCTGTTTTTGTAAAATGGAATTCTCACAGCAGTACGGTCATATTTTAATAGATTAATCTTACATTTATTAATATGACATTAAAATTTTCAGAAGTATCAGAAAGATATCGGAACTTCTGTTTATTCTTGAAAAGGGAGTAGTTTGAAAAAGATGTTTTATAATTTCATTCTAGGTGATGACCTTGGAACACAGAATGGCCTCTGCTTTAGGCACTTAATCTGTCATGTGTTCAGCAGGCTATGGACTTTGGTAGTCTTGTAAAAAGCTGACTGCTCGGTGTCTTTTGAAAATGGGACTGGTATACCTACCTCACCAGCTTACTCTGAGCCTTGATACTTCTGTGTTTTTAACAGTCCTTCTTTACCCTTCAAAAAAGTCTTTGAAACCTAAATTTCAATTAGAAGAGCTAGTAGAAAAAAATCCTAGAATTAAACTGTGCTTAACCCCAAAGAAAACATCTTGTACATTAGAACAAAAAAGAACATTCCTTAGATTTCAGAAATTTAATGAGGGGAAAAAAACTAGCTGGCAAGTTTAGCATGAAACAGTGATAAAACCTGAGGACACCATAAGTAGGTACTGCAGCTGTTTCTTGCCTCTTTTTGATATCTACTTCATGGAATCGAAATGGACTCTGGTCCATGGTTATGTTTCAGTACATATTCCAGACCCTTGCTGAACTGGAGTCTAACCTGACTGCTGACCTATGCTGGTGTATGTAGTTTTGTACTGGGTTTGCTTTGACTTAATTCAGGAAAAATAAAAAACAGAACTGTTTCTTTTTCTTGCTAGTTTGCGTTAGTTAATTACTATCTAAAATGCTAGCTAAATACTCTAATACTAGTGGTCTACCAAAGACTGTGATTGTACAAATTGGGCGACATTTTAAAAGCTTTTTATATAATTAATTTCCATTAATTTCCTTTTCATGAATTTATTTATCTTTTCCTTTTCCTCTTTTTTTGTTTGTTTGGTTTTGTTACCAAACACACAGATTTGATGAACTTGTTTGGATTCTGAGTAGAACACATGCTAACCTGTTTGTCAAATGAAACGGAGGATAAGGGCTGACTTTTTTAGCCAGCAACATTGGCTGCAATTCTTGAGGTTGGCTTTCCTCACTTACACTGCTGTAATTTGAGTAATTCAATTGGTTTTCTGATAAGAAATTAGAAAAACAAGAAATGAGAGATGGTTGGAGTATTTGGCATGTACATATCAAGTCCCTGAAATTTTCCTTGATTAATATTGCATGCTCTTAATAGTTGCCTTGCTAAACTACCTGAAAACCAAACTTCCAAAATCCCATGATTTGGAAAGAAACTGCACTGCATCTAGCACAACATAAAATATAAAATCTAGGTTAGGTATTGTCTATCTAGATTAGTTTAACAACAAAAGATGAGCCATGCCAAAACCACTTGTGTCAGTGTTTTGTGTCTAAGGTTTTTTTTTTCTCTTAAAGCTGGTGAAAAGGACTACACACATGGGAGAGCTTGAAGGTCTGCCTTCAGTTAGACAAAGCTCTTATTGCTGAATGAGAGGGCTTCCAAAACTATTTTGAAATTATTGTCATTCCATTCCCCTGGAAGCCATGGTGGATTTTTATTTTAGGGGAAGTGTCTTTACATGAACATTCTTGAAATGTTTAGCAAGGGAATAATGGGCTTGATGTAAAGACTGCACTTGGAAAAGAAAGCATAGATGAATTTCCAAAGTGGTTTTTTTCTTTCATTAAAGTCTTTTTATTTTAAACTATTTATAGTGTCATGTAAGTATTAAATTTTTTTTCCCCTGTATCTTCTCTTAGGAAATCCAAGCTTAAAAAAACCCCAGCCAGCTTTAAAATGCTTGGTTGTTCATCACTGTATTCCTTTACAATGATCTGTTGCCTGGAAAAGGATTCTAGTAGCTCTTCAACCACAAGACCTTGAGATAGAATTGAGTAGGATATTAATTTTACCAGCACCCTGTATTTGTAGTGGTACTAGGGAAGTCTTAGGGAGTTTTTATTACTTGTATGCATCTTTATCTCTTACCAAAAATTCCTTAACCTTTTTTATCCAGCAAGGAAAAGCAAAGAATTAATACAGTCACTGAAGCATACCTGTAGAATGCACTTTGAAATTCTTTTGTTCAGTTGTTTTATAAATGTGTGGAAAGAGGAGACTACTTCATCTTTCACCCTGTGAATGCTGTCATTTCTGTAGGAGTAAACAAATTTTATTTGATAAAACCAGATACAATATGCACTGAGAATGACTTAAAACTTGTGATTTACAGATGAGATCATTATTTTTTCCACTGCCCAAGATATAGGGCCAAGAAAAGACTGTATTTCTTTATAACATTAAAGTTTTAAACCCCACCTTCCACTTTGAGCTTTTTTCTTCATTTGCTAGAACGGAAAAGATGCTATTGATGCCATTCAGTTCAGAGAAATTGGTGATGAAAAAGTATTGTGGCCAGTACTGCTTTAATCCTTCAGTAAAACTCTAGTCAGGTAACATGCTCTGTTTGTGCTAAACATACTATTCCAAGATGAAAGGTACTGTGCAGTGTGCAACATAAAATTTAACAAAAGTGTCCTAAGTCAGTGATGGTTATTACATGGTAAGTAAATGCAAGACAAGACACAAATCAATTTGCATTTCAGTTGCTTTCACAGGAATCTACATGGAACTTTACCAGGCAGTCAGGAGCCTGTATTAGATACGTCTTTATTCCTTGCTCTATTTTTTTAGCTCTTTATGCTTCAACAGTCCTAAAATTGTGGTTTTGAGCTTGCTGCCTCTAAGCAAGCTCAAATTGAATTTGAATTTTACCTAAGCTTGCACTTCGTATTTGTAGAAAGGAATTATCATGCTATGTCACAAATTAAATTCACTGCAAGTTGCACTCCTAGAGATATCCAGATATCCACCACAATGATGAGGGAGGTATATAATTGAGGCAAAACATTTTCCATCACTTTCCAGATTGGAGAGGTTCAAAGAACTACTTTTTAAATAATTATTGTTTATTTATTATTCAAAAATTACAGCATTTGTGGTAGCCATTATTTCCTGCCAGTACATATTCTGTGGGTTTAGACAAAATTCCACCAGGAGGCTTTATGTCCTTGGTGGGTGAGTTTTGCAAGTGTGGTAGCATGTTCTGTTATGATAAGAACAGCTATATCAACCATTCTCATCAGTCTGTTTCCAGAACAGCTATTCTACTCCAGGTCATGATGAAGTGGTATCAGTGGTGATTCCATGGAAGATATTTCTGGGAAGAAGTTACAGTCTCATAACTTATTAAACAGTAAAATCTTCAATTTAATATGAAAGGTTTTCTTAATTAAGAACAGAAAAAGGTGACTCAGATTTTGAGGGAAAAGTTTTTGCATGATTTTTATTAGCAGAGTTAAAAACAATTGTATTGAATTTTAAGAGTCAAAGCTAAAATCAAAATACACATTTTCAAGAAATCATATGTACTAGTCTTTCATATTTGTAGATTTAGTACTATATGACTGCATATATTTTTGTTTGTGCATTAATATAATAATGCATTGAGACCTTGATCTGAAATCAATTAAACTTTTTTCATTGATTTTATTAAGTTTTCAATGAGAACTAAAGTAATTTTTAACATTAAGGAATTATTTAAAAAGTTTTCTGCTTCTTCTTTCATCTGGGCCTCTTAAAATCCAGAGTAGTGGCTGTCAGTAGGATTTCTTTTCACCAAGTTAAATCGTTGTTTTTAGTATATTGTAAGTGATTATGCTTGATTCTGCATGTAAATTGGAAATAGTTCACTGGTAGCAGAATATCTCTTGTGTAAATCTGCAGTGAAGACTAAGGTAAATCAGACAGATTGTTAATAAAATAGACAAGCCTGGGATACTGACAGCATTTTATTAATACAACGTTCTCATTTAAGAGTAAATCTTGCTTCCAGAAATGTGTAATACTTGTAATTTAAATGCACCTGCAAATGTATTTGTATAACTGTAATTATGTCTCTTGATGAAGTTTATATTTTAAATAGCAAGCAGCAGTAGTGTTCCCATCAATACTACTGTTAAACCACAGTAGGTGCTTATCATGCCTCCTGTATTATTAATACTGCCTGTAAGCTTTGTTCCACTTGACCTTTAGAAGTTCCAAAAGTTACAGTTTGCAATTCAGCAGGTTTGGCAGAGGTACATACATGATTATTCATATAATTGTTTAAACGGTAACCAGATGTGTCTTGTTTTTCTTCTTTCTTTCCCATTGTTTTTAAAGAGTGATGTTAATCCAAGATGTTAATCCATTTACAGGGTTTTTCCACAGCACCAAATTCCCCTTCGGTGAATTCTCGTTCCAGTAGCCTGGGTCCATCACTGTCCCTTGGTAACATCTCGGGAATGACAGCAAACCCAGAAGTGAAAAAGCGCAGAGCACCTCCTCCACCAGTTGTGACACCAGTGTTGCCAAACGTGGAGGTGAGAGGTCAAGAAAAGACAGTGGCACAGGTAACAGTGACACCACTGAATGGGCTTCTTTGTCTGATGTGCTGGGTACCATCATGAGATCTAAAGCCATTCACAGATACTTTGGCTAGCCACTAACTACAGCTGACCAAAATTTGATCTTACAAAATAAAATTATCAAAAATCTTGGAGTTTTGTACGTATTTACTGAGCATTATTGAGACTGCCCCAAGCTTTTTCCCACATCAAGAATCCTTCTGAATCAGAAACGTTTTGTGAGGCATTAACTAAAAGAAAGAGGGTGAAGAAAAAGTAAGGCAGAAAAGCTGGAAACTGTATAAGGTGACTAAGTATCCTTATTGACAAGGGCATTCCTGGAGAACGGGTGACAGTTCTACTGAGTGACAAAAACCTTCAGCATACTACTTTGTCCAGATACTTGTCAGGCTGTCGCCTTGTGTCCCTGTGCCGGTGCTGTCATGGGATACCAGAGTATCTGCTCTGTTTTCTGAGTTGCGCTGTGTGACCTTTTAAAGCAGTGCTCTGGTTTTGCTTTTATAAAAGGTCACTGTTCTGCAGTACAGTTACTGAGAATGAAACAAAAATGGGGGGAAACCTTTCTGAGGACCTAAGTCTTTGAAAAGAATAAGAGCGAAGGGAAAATGAAATTGCTCTTGCTTTTATAGTGACACTCAGGTATGTATGTTACTAAACATGTGCAAGCACATTAAGTCTGATTCCACCAGCAACAAATGTAAACTGTAAAAATCAGTGTGTAAAGGTATATATGGATGCCAAATAAGAATGCAAGGAACCAATACCATCAAAGCTGTGTAATGTGGACTTTCTCTTACCTGCTTAGGGCTTGTCACCTCTGTGGAGGACTAATCTTTGGAAAGCAAACTATCTTAGTGCAAAATGGAGGTCAGGAAGGAATCTTTTAGTTCACTATAGAGGAGGAAGAGTCTAGTGCTCAGTGTCACTGCCTGCAACTTTTTTATTTATCTACATTAAGACATATGTTAAATGCCTGCTCCAGTGAAGTATTGTGTAAGAAAACTTGATGCACACTTCTTAGTGAAGGACTGTGGATTTTTATTTTCACATTCTTATGATATCTAAGTGTGATTGCTGGAACAGAACAGTGTTTCATCTTTCAAAACTGGAATAGGTGCCTTTGAAATAGAACTCATTTACAGACACAGCTGAAGAGAAATAACAATGTTCTTGCAACATTTGGTGCACTTTTTTCCTCAAAATTTCATTTTGAAATTCCTACTGTGAATATTTTATGAGGTTTCTTGCATCCATCAGAGTCAAACATTTAAAGTGTTTGAGATAAATAGATCTTTTTGTACAAAAATACTATGGCATTATAACTCCTAAATTTGTACAAGTATGATAATCACAGACTACATTATTCTGCCATTCTCTTTAGCTGATCTCTCTGAAGTGTGACATTGAGATTTTAAATTATGACGCACAATAATGCTGAAAATGTAACCCCTCTTTAAACATGTTAACATTTCTATTTTCAACATTGTTGCAAATAGGTTAAACTACTGGTTTTCTGAAGCCATTGGAAGAAAAGTATGTGTTTTATTTATCACAAGTAGCATACAGTACAGCGTCAACTTCAAATTCTCTTAGTCTGAAGGAAAAGCTATTTTGAAGAAGGGAAACAATGAAAGTTGTGTCAGAGGATTTTCCATGATGAAGTTCATTTTGAGCAAAAGAAATGTCCTGTGTAGCTGACAAAGCCAACAAAAAGCACAGTAGATTATGAGTACAGGTGCTAGAGTGTGTTTGGCTGCATTTGTTGGGTAAAGGACGTCTTTCTGAAAACGATGGCATAGGTCAAAATATTAGAGAATTATAGTGTGTTTCTGAAGTTCCCAGACTGAAAGTTGCTTACAGGATGCCATGTAGTTTTAACAATGCATGGAGTACAACTGAAATAAAGCACAGGTTTCATGAAGCAATCGAAAACTGAGGAAAAGATTAATTGTTCAATATTATGGGGCAAGGTAGCAACAGAGATGTTGTTTATAAGAAAACCCAAACAGTTCCATTTTATCTACGTGCAAACTAGCCAGTTTGCTGTGAAAATAGAGTAAAAAATCTCAGGGTGTAAGTTTATTTCTTCAGTTTATGGGAATTAGCACTGATTTTTTTTTCAGGGAAGGACGTCAATTCCTTATTAATGGACTTCCTTCCATAAAAAGATAAGATGTTTGTTTAGAAAACTTTATTTCTGTGCAACTGTTACTAACAGGAAGATCCTGCAAAAGGGGAACATGTTTGTTTCCAGTGAAGCTAGCACATTAATAGAAAAAGAAAAGATGGTATTCTGAACTTTCAGAAGGTTTTTTTCTTTTTTAGCTCTCGAGTTTCATAACATTGTGTAGGAAATCAAATACTGCAGCTGTTTACTAATACCTGTAGTTTGACTTTCCAAACCAATAAGCCCATTATTTTTAACACATTGTTATGTTCCAGGCCATTCAAGCACAGATGATGTTTTGGAATGTATATCTCATCTCCCTGCCTAGTGGTTACAATCAGAAATTCCCATGTGTATGAAGACAAGGGTGTTTTAATTCATGCTGTACATTTAGATTCTCTCCACTCACTTTTCTGGATGAGTGACTTACTGCAATATAATTTTACCGTATTGCAGCTTTTGTTCCTGTGGGGCTTAAAATAATTTATCTCCTTGTGGATAAGACCTCTGCATTAACTTACTTTTTATTGCAGCAACATTAGTTTTCCGTGTCTATTTGAAGGTAGTATTCCCTCTGTAACTGTTTTAAATCTCCTCTAGAAAGTATTCGTGTCTATCCAGAGTGTGCTGAACGTGCACTAAATAGTTTGCAAAAGAATTCAGAGTCAAAGAAGAGTCTACAGATTTCTTCCCTGGAGACTTCCCCCTGTTTTTTTTAAAACATTTTCCAAGTGACACTATTTAGAATAATGAGAAGTCACCTGAAAAAAATATTCTTCAAAAGACCCAGGGTATGTAACAATTTCAATATGTAATCCAGGAGGTTTGATGCTTAAGAAGCAAGGAGGTCCCCTCCTTTCTTAAGTTGCAACATGGAGCAAAGAGTAGATCAGAACACTGTAGGCATGAGCTAAAACTGAACACCCTTTTCAGACAGTCTCTGTTGTCTGTCACAGCGCTCTAGATGATGTGCTAGAAGAGTTGGGGCCACCTTAGGGTAGGGCATAGTGTAAACTGATTCCCCTACCTCCCACCAAAAAGCATGCACCATATAGACAAAATGTAAGAGAAGACATGTATGAGTATGACATTGTAGGTAGAGTACAGAGAGGAAAGCCACACATGAAATCTGACAAGATTACACATTAGAGACTTATTCAGTCACCTTTCTTTAAAAGAAACAGAAGTTTGTTTTTCTTGGAAAAAACTACGCTTTTGGAAGAACCTGGAAGAACTGTCAAATTGAGTATTAGAGTCTCTTGAAAGTCAAAGTATTATGTGCTGCAAATCAGTTTATGGGAATAATTACTTTTTCATTTTTTTTAATATGTTTGGGGAAATACAGAGGTTGGAGCGAGGGGAATGATAAAGACAGCCCTAGGGACTTTTTCAAGAACCTTTTCTATGAAAAGGAGTGATTTATTCAGAAAAAGATCATGAGGCTTTTTGGAGACAACATAGAGGTAGATGAGGGCTCTTCAGTGCCTTCATGAGTTAACTAGCTCTGATGTCAGCTTCAAAAGTCAGAAGTGCAACTTGTAGACTGTGATAAATGAACTGTATGCTATTTCAGCCGCTGTGATTTTCAGAACAGAAGCGCTGTCTCACATTACGTAGATGTAACAAACAGAGGTATCTGGGATTTGTTACTAGCCAGTCAAATTCCTGTACTAATAGAAGAAAAGGACAATATATCAGATACAATATTCTAACATTTGTTTCACAGACTTTAATCTTAGTTGTTCTGTGGCAAGACAGTGGGCTTATATATTATGTATATTATATATTATGTATTGTTTTTAGTGCAGGTGAAGAACTGGACTCACACTTTTAGAAGATTGCATTATAAACCAACACAATTTTCAGGTTTATTTCCATGTTTATATAGTTTCCTGTATGTTGCTATAGACAAACTAATGTACATAACATACTGTGGATTTTGCCCTGCTTCTTATGTTCCTCTCTCCTCTCCATTTAGATCTCAAGCTTGGGTTGCTGGGGATGGTTATTGACTCTGAATTTAGAGCAGGATACTTGCACCCAGTTTTTTACCAAGGCTAATGTTTTTTCACCACTTGTAACTTATTCATTGAAGAGCCTTACTCACATAAATAAAAAGGAATATTGCAACCAAAGAGAGCTTACTCAGATCATTGCTGGCAGTTTTCTTTCTCGTTGTCCGCCGTTAAAATAAACCAATTTTATGCCTAAATGGCAAATTTACCTTTAAGAGAATCATTTTAATGTGAACAAATGTAAATGAGAATTTCCTATTTTTCTTGGAGAAAATAAGATACACTAAAAATTTGCCAAATTTCTTGCTTACATAGAAGATATTTTCAGTAATTGGTATGGTTTTGCCATCTTGATGATTTCCTATACTGACCACCACATAGGGTGACTTTTTTCTTTTCTTTTTCTTTCTTTTTCAAGTGTTTCTGTACTCCTGTTGGACATAGCAGCCTCCTGCAATGTGTGTTCTCTGGTTCTACTGCATATTGCACTTGAAAGAGTTATGATTCTGCTGGCAATCGTTGATAGGAGTGCTGCAGAGCTATCAGGACCCTGGGTTAGGTGTCTTGCCTTTGGTAGGGTTGCCTTTTTCACAGCAGAATTTGTGTCTATTCACTGTCATTTTATACATAAACCAATATAAATAGAATGTAACAGGGACTGAAAGCTTATGTCCCTCTTGTTTGACTGAGCATATTAACAAGTGTGTCAAAAGAAGGAAAAATACTCTAGTCAAATGTCCTTCTGGAAGCCATTGAATTTGTGCCCATCTGCAGGCAACCCTGAAATACTTTAAATGATATTGCAAGTGAGCACAGCATGTAGTGAAAACATACCTGGAATTCATTCTGCTGGCAAAAACCATAGAATAATGTTCAAGTAGTAAAAGTAAAGGACAGGTGGTGAAGGAAATACATTTATTAATAATTTTATGTTGAAATAATAATTAACATGCTAAATTTGTTCAAAGAATTATTAAACCATAGACTCATCCAAATTTTCAGAATCAGTCTCCGAATTTGCAGATCTCAAATTTCCCATGTCTGTGTGTGTATGCTACAGGCATGGACTTGGAAACCACTTGGAACTGTGACTCATTATCTTCTTCAGAAGTAAGAAGTATTTTAAAGCGGTGGCCAGAATTTTTAGAAATGGTTAGCTAAGCTGTCCATAATTAGGAAGCTGAGTTTGGAGCTTGATGTTTTGTGAACTTTTAAGATGTCAGAAGCTACGTTTGGTTGCTCAGCAACTCAATAGCTGGCCACTGTGATTTTAATATCATATTATTTTTCACTGTGCCACCTTCTGTTGCAAAAGGAGTTTAAATTGAGATTGTTAGTATAAAAATTTGAGCAAAGCAAACATTTCTTCCACTAATGTCCCCCCAGCACAGCAGGGGTTTTTGCAGTTATCTTTTATGCATGTTTGCACTAAGTGATAACCGCTCTTCCTCCTTACTTCTTTTAATTGAAGGCCACAGATTTGTGGTTAGCTGGCTGCAAGGATAATGTTGATCGGTATGAAATCATATTTTTCTGCTGTTCTCCTGAGGTTTTCAAAATTAATTATTTTACTGCAAATTAAACCCTAAAGTGATGAATACAGATCCTGTAGGAACAGCGTAGAGTGAGTTTTTGGTATGTACATCTGTGTCAGTAAGGATGTCATCAATAGAGCTCTCTGTCTGTGTGCCTTGTGAGTCCTGAATCTGCTTTGTCCAGAGTATTTCAAATAAATCTGGTATGTCAAATAATAACACTCCTACAGTAGTCTTTCCTTCTGAGAAACAGCCAAGTGGTTAGGAAAAAAGAACCTGATGACAGCCTTTTTTCTCACATATTTTCTTGGACTATGAAAATGGTCATTTTATGGAAGAGGCATGATACCAGCAGGAACTGCAATTGTATGGAAGTTGAGGGGCGGAAGAATAACAGCTGAATGAGAACATCTACCACAGCTTCTTACAGAACTGAGATATATTGTAGGCAGGTGTCTAAAACCCACTTAATTAACATTACCTCTAGAAACAGTGTACTCTCACCAGCTTACTGTCTTTTACCTCTTCCTTTGTGCATCTACTGTAATTTATTATTGTCATAATTTCCCTCTGACCAGAGTTCTGTATCCCAAGAGCAAAAGTTTCCAATTAGTTTAGATTTACCTAGTTGGTTGATCCTAGTTGTTGTAGAAATTATTGTAGTCATACTTGGAGGAGGGGTTTGCTTGGTTTTTGTACTGAGACAGGATAGGTTTATGCTGTAGGTATTTTCTTCCCTTCTACCTTGTACTTTATTTCTGTACTATTGTGTAAGGTGAAAGGTAATGAGCAGTTCATGGGGGACATCTGACAGTTGTATTCTGTTTTAATAAGAAATCCAGAATTCAGCAAAAGGGTGGATGGACTCAGATTAGTTATCTCCCTTTCATAGGTTACACCTAAGCCAGAAATGTCTACTAAAGTCAACAAGATATGAATGCATGTTTTTTTTATCATCTTTCAGAAAGGAAGGGAGGTTTCTTTTGACTAAGAGGTCTTCTGGGTGAGGTCTTCTCAACCTTTTTCTTATGACACATTTCCTTTCTCTCTTAAGTGTTCTGTGAATGTATTTTTGTTTTGCTTTGTTTTAGTTTGGTTTTTTTCTGTGGAGCATCCAGAAGTCTGCTTTGAGAGTAACAGATACTTTTTTTCACATTCTGAGGAAGGATGCAATGAATCAGTTTCTGCCATAGGAAAAAGATATTTTTCAAAATGTGTCTTTTACTTTTACAAAATACTGCATCTTCTAGGTCACTTCTCAGGGTTTTGTACGTTTGCCAAGGATATGAAGGAGGATTTGTTCCAAAGGAGATGGGAGAACACTTGACTGACTTTTTAATTTGTTTAAAATGTTGATTAGAAGTTAATTAATGACTAGGTTTGTACATCTTTTTAATTTTTCTGATTCAATTTTCTTTTTGTGCACAAAGGCCTGAAAATGTGAATGGTGCACGTTATTTTTAAAAGTTTCTTTGCCTTTATTCATTAACTAAGGATACCATGAGTGTTAGCTATGTTCTCTAGTGTTTGTGGCAGACTTGTTAGAATCCTCAGGCACTATGGGATATCTCTCAATGGCATTTTTGTGGTGAGGGCAAGGATATTGAATCTTTATTAGGGATGCTCTTTGTTTAGGACACTATTCAAGTGCCTAAGTTACGTAAGCCTTAAAGAAGGAACATAGATTTTTGTATTAGAGTTTGGATATTAGATGCTGGAGTGCACATTTACTGCTGTATAATGCCAGATTAGGAGGTTGGGGCCTTTCTGCACAATAAGAGGCAGTATTTTAATAAGGTCAAAGAGTAGCTGTGTCTATCTCTGTGTTGATACAGATAAATAGATATTTACTGATAAACCAATTAAAAATGGAGATTACATTTATTTCTCTGTATTTCACATCAAATTCATTTAGCAATTGCTTATTTTGGATGTATTTGGCTGTAAATACTGCATGGTAATTACAAAACTTTCCATTAGGCTTTTAGCTCCTATCTCTTTTTGGTGCTTTTATTCCAGTCATTCTGTCTGAAACTTTGTTTAGAAGCCTATTTATTTAATTTATGCATTTCTATACATGTTGAGAGTTTGTGAGTACGATGGCATCTTTTTCCTTTGCTCATAAAAACATATAGAAATAATGTATTTTGTCTTACTCTTTGGCCAGGGGGTTTTCTGCTATTCTCCTAGGATGGTAAAACACTTCAACTTTGCTTTACATTTTTCACAGGTTAAGGTTGCTGACATAGGCAGATAATGAACATCAAGCTTGTATAACAACATAGTTAAGGAATGCACTTTTGTTCCTGTGTCTAAGGAGCATGCTCTAGTTCTTTTGTCTGAGCAGCAGTTGTGCAAAGTATTCTCAAGATGATACACTGGAGACTGCAATGCTATCTGAAATAGAAAAGATTGTATAAAATAACTGTATCAACTGTATCTGTATTAAGTCTCTTTCTACTATGTGGAGCAAAGAAATAGGGAAAAAAATTACTGAATAGTATTGCTAAATGCTACTGATGTCACATTCTGGGTTTTCATGAAGAAATTCAGAGAAAAAAGTTGAAAGGTAGAGTTGGTGTTTGCAAAGTATAAGGAAAATTAAAATAAATATAAGCCTCCTCAGGTGGCTTCTATATTGGACAATTTACTAGAAATATAATATAGAATTTTATAATAGAGAATTTAGCTACTTGGTATCTTTGTAAAGATAATGAATAGGATAAATGTAGCTTTAGTAAAGCAGAAATCCTGCTTTACAACTCACTTAAAGTGCTCTTGATGCATTCAGCAAACAGATGGATATGTGTGATCTGGTTGATACAATCTGTCTGGGTTTCCACAAAGCTTCCAAGTTCCCTCATGAGGAATTTATTGAGGAAAATAAGTCTCAATTCCAAAATGAGGAAGGTCATCTTACTCTTAAATAACTGGCACTAAAGTAAAGAAAAAAGGAATTGCGGATTAGGAGTAAATGATCCTCTCGTCTAGTGGCGGAACGTTGCAGCAGCTTTGGAGTATTTGAGGACCAACGTTCATCGTATTAAGTGACTTGGGAATAAAAATGGTAAAGTGACAAAGTTTATTGCTCCTACTTACATTATCCAGCTAGTAAGGACCGATGCTGCGTATGAAGAGCAACTGTTGAAAGGCCTTATGAGATTGAGTGCTGGCAGCACTTGCAGGTGAAAGCAGTTAAATTCCATGTAGGGAAGTGTAAAGTGGTATACATGACAAAAGGCTACTCTGGATTTCCTGAAATACCTTGCAAAATATTGACCTGACAGTTGGCAATAAGCAGTTAGGAAGATCTCAGAATCAGAAAACGTATTATTTGAATAATGGCAATCAAAAAAGCAAATCGTATTCAGAGCATTTTTGAAGAGACGAAAAGAGGGTAAAAAGATACGTTTATTACACCATTGTATGTGAGCTTATTGTGCTGTCTTAAATACTACAACAGTGTTCCCCTTGTTCCAGAAGAGTATTACAGATTAGGACAAGACTCATGGACGGACGTCAAGGGTAATGAAAAACATAGAGTAGTTTAGTACAGGGACAACAGTGCAACTTCAATAAACCATGATTCTTCATCTTGAAAAAAGTGACTGAAGACTATGATAGGGGATTTGACTGTTCAGCCAGCCATTACCAGAGCATTTGAAGCTAGTAGGAAAGGGGCCAACCCCCAAAGCCAAAGTGTGTTTTTCTTCGTGCAAGCAGTCCACCAGGGTTGATGTGGATGCTAAAAGTTTGTATAGGCTTAAGAGGAGACTGAACAAATGCTGCAAGGATGACAATTCCATTGTGAATTTTTAAATATAAACCACACCGGGAAGTCTCTGACATGAAGATGATTGGTGGCTGCAAAAGTTTTTGAGGGAAGGTAGTATTGAACATACTTTTCTTCTGCTATTCTCTGTTTGCCACAGTCTGATACAGAAGCCTGAGCAGAACCCTTGATCTAACCCATGCAGCAGTTTCTGGAGAATATCCAAGAGAGTCGTGCCCAAATAATTGTCTCATATGATTTGATATCACTCCAGAAAAGTAATTCACATCATTCACAATGACTTCACTAGGTCTTCTTATCAGTGGTAATTTGATGACCAGGCAAACATATCTCTCATTTAAAAGCAGAAACATCTGTCTTTGATTGCTATTCCCAATCATCGATCTCTTTGTTTAGTGCTCCTGAGTGCAAAACTGCATTTGCAGAAAAAAGCTATAAGTATTGCCAGTAAATCCTATGACCAATAAGAATTTTGCACCATGAACCCTCAAGCAATTTGCCTGGTATAGATTTTACAACTTAGTAGTGTAACTGCAGTATCAAAGAGCCCCACGGGACTCTGAGGGTCATATTTGCAGCCCCCCCGGGCTGCATCTCAGAATATTGAGATGCACTTATGCAGCTCATATTGCTGGTGGCTGGGAGCTTTATGGGTGATGTCCAGTGCACTCTACTGAATATGTGCCTTTCACTGACAAAATAAAAGCAGCATGAAAAACTTGATCCCTTTGCATTTGAACTCAGTATCAGATCCAGATGCATGCCAGATATATTCTTTAGATTTCAGGTCCTCTGAGGAAGGCACGGTTGAGACATTTCTGTCTTGTGCAATGATGGGGCTGTTGTTTTACATAACAAATGATGATATTTCTACCTTTCAGGAAATCGCAAGTTGAATAGATCTCTTCAGGTGTGCTGCTTCCCTGCATCTATCCACTTTTGCTCAAAGGATCGGGAAATATTTCTTAAATATGCATAAAAGTGGAGCTTTTCTTAATGACTTTCACTTAATTGCCTGAATTTCCAATTTGAAGGCTATTTGTTAATTTTTTCCTGAAGAGCTTTAAATATGACATTGAGTTAGCTGAATGAGAAGCATTCATACTTGTTCACGTCTGACAAAACAATGCTGAGATGGCAAACATGAAAGTAGCTGACAGCACATCAGATAATGTTTACTGTGTAGTTTGGATGTTTAATTTAGCTAACAGCTGCACTCTGGTTTGGATAAATGATGCAGACCCAAATTAAAAGAAAAGAGTAAAGTGCAGTGATGGCTGAAGGCTTATCTTGCTGTCGTGTAAGGCATCAGATTTAGGAAGGCTAAAAAAAGCTGCTAGAGAAAGGAGTAATTTGTGCTTCTTTTATGAGAGAAGCAGTTCCAAAAATTAGTTCTGGTGTATGTACACTTAAACACATTAATTCTTTTAAAGTGGTTATTAAAGACTACAGCTAGATGATGCATGCATTGTAGAGACTACTTTCTCAACATCTTCAAAGAGTATCAGTTAAGGATATGTTATATTTTAATATTATATTACAGAATTTTCTTCTCTATGCATCTAAAGAATTCCACTGTTTCAGTCCAGATTGCCACCCATCCTCGGTACTGCTCCTAATGCTCAACTTTGTGTTGCTGCACATTTATTTACTAGCAGCACGTGTCTCAGCTTAAAACATGCAGAAAGCATTATAGTAATTTTAGGTAACATTTTTTTTAGGCAGCCAACTTATTTTCCAGCAACTTTAGTGTCCCTTCTTTTTTTCGAACTCTTGTCCTGTAATTTTAAGTAGAGTAAGGTGTCCCAATGTGATGAATTAATTAAAAGGAATCAGCTTTCTCAGTCAAGAAGTGATTACCTGCAGTTGATTATAATTTTTCCTGAAGTTTGACCAGTGTGAACTAGGATGTTAGTGTAGAATTTCAGTGGAAGTTTTCATATTAGCCAGAAGCTGCAGCCTCTCAGAAGTGCAAGGGGAGGTAAGACTCATTTTACAGTGGACCTTTGAGAATCTCTCTTTACTCAGATAATGTTCACAGTCAGTTAATATGTTTTGCACCAGAGGAACTTAAAATTTTGAAGTCTGCTTTAAAATTATGTCTTTTTATGAAATAAGAGTATTGCTTCTTTAACCTATGAAAAAAACCCTGCTACAATGTAAGAGGAATCCACTGATGGCTTTATTGCAGTTTTAGAAATAGGTTTTCTGAAACTTTGTCTAGGAAATGGTAGCAATGTCAGTTTAGTGGTGATTTATATTGCTTTCCTACTTGAACTGAAGGCTGGACTCGGTGAAGCGCTGAGTGTTTCACATTTTGACTTGGATAGGCTGTTGCTTTAGAGGAGTGGAAAACGTAATTACAAAATTTTGTAAGATTCCTCCGTGGTCTACTTTCTTGTTGTTTTCTGAAAAGTAGTCCAGTCCTGCACTCTAACCTCTGTAGATGCAACCTCTGAATTAACATCAGAATGACCTGATGATGCTTAATATGTATACAAGAACACAAGCAAGGTGAGCTTGCAGTGTCTTTATATTACAATTTAACATACATCACGTAATAGTCATGCAAGAATAGAAAATTTGTTTGGCAGGAAGATTTCTGGTTTCTTTGCAGGAAAACATATGTCTGGAGAGTTGAGTCCTTGAATTATGTGCAAGAAAAATCCTTGGAATAGTCCTTCTGCCAGCATCAATAGCGCTCTTGATCTTTTGCAGTAATCCAGTTGCTTCTGGCTGTGAGTTCATGGTTCACCTGCCAACTGTTTCTGAACAGACTATACTACCTGCCTTGGGAATAATACCACAACTTACCATCTGGTGAGATCATGATAATATCACTTGACCTCCACATGTGGTCTCTGTCAAGCACTTCATTGAAAACTGGCAAGACATTATGACCGGAACATACTGTTCTATGCAGCCCTGAAGTTTGGCAGGGTTGCAACATTTAGTAAGTAAACTTCATCTGGCTTGCAAGTCTCAGACAAATAGGACAGGCTGATGTCATCATAAGCTTTAACTCTCATTAAAGAGAAAGTATGTGTCAAGTAATTATGAGGCTTTGTTGGGCACAGTATTTAGGGGAAGTTAATGGACAAAGATCATTTTGAGCAGCAAGACTTCTAAAGAACTGGCATTCAGTAAGCGATGAAAAATGACCCTAACATCGTGCTTAATTTAGAAACTGGCTTTGCATCACTTTTCAGATTTTGCTTCTAACTCCACCTTACTTAGATCCTAAATTAAAAAGGTAAAGAAATTACAGAATAGAAAAATTAACTAAGTAATGTGTGCTGTGTAAATCAGGTTTAATTTTATGGCTTAATAGAATACCATTCTAGTTACTGTTTAGCCAAATAAGAAAACAAGGGGAAACATTACAAGTATAATCTAGTAAAAACTGTTCTCTGCTACTTCAAGCTATTTTTCACAGAATTGTTAGAGTTAGAAGGGACCTCTGGAGATCATCTAGTCAAACCCACCTGCAAGGCAGGGTCTCCTAGAGCAAGTTACACAGGAATGCATCCAGGTGGGTTTTGAATGTCTCCAGAAAGGGAGACTCCACGACCTCTCTGGGCAACCTGTTCCAGTGCTCTGCCACCCTCAACATAAAGCAGTTCTTCCTCATGTTGAGGTGAAACTTCTTGTGTTTTAGTGTATGGCCATTGTTCCTCATTCTGCACCACTCTGGGCACCACTGAAAAGACTCTGACACCATCCTCTTGGCACCCACCTTGGAGATATTTATATGCACTGATGAGAACTTCTCTCAGTCTCCTCTTCTCTAGACTAAACAGACCCAGCTTCTGCAGTCTCTCCTCATAAAGGAGATGTTACAGGCCCATAATCATCTTTGTGACCCTTCCCTGGACTGTCTCCAGTAACTCCTTGTCTTTCTTGTACTGAGGAGCCCAGAACTGGACACAGTACTCCACGGGTTTTTTTGGGTTATATTCACAGTCGTAGGCCAAAAGTAATGGAAATAGGGAAAGCAGAATGTAAATCCAGTTCCTGTGATGGCATGCCACTTAAGTTTTTCATGTCTTTAAAGGATAGATGATGTAGGTCACTGTGAGAAATAGGTGTGTCATTTTGTTTGCAGTGTGCCCATCTTAAAGAGAATATAATTTCTCAACCCCTGAGACCCCATAGACAACCCCTGAGCCCTGTTCAACTCTATGTTGGTGGCACTTCCAGGCATGGATAGCAAGCAGTGTGCTATAGTGCATTTCTCTAACAAATCTTCACAGCAGAGTCTATTTGTAATTTCGGATGACAAAAATCTTATATTTCTGGGGGTTAGCTTGATGTAGAGACATGTTATGCTACAGTCCTATTAATACATCTAATTGACACCGTGGTACTACCTTATTATTCTCCCCTTTTCTTGGTATCAGAAGATTGTGGAAGTAGAGGCTTTTGGCTGCCCTTCATAAGTACTGGAAGGAACTAGACTTGACTAGGCATTTGCAGTGGGTAGTGGGAAGGAATGGCACAGACCAGGTAATCTTTAAAGGTCCATTCTATAGGTTTCATGAAATTGGAAAGAAATTGGAAATTGTCACTTGACTTATAACCCATACCATGTTTCCCCGGCACTCTGTGTGCCTGCAGAAGGAAAGGGCTGATAGAACAGGGTAGAACACTGGAAATAAGTCAGGTATGTTTTTCTCAAAATGGAGAAGACTGCTAAGGATTGCCTAGAATTTAGCACTAAGTACTAGAAATTCAACTTGGCTATCTCTACAGAACAAAATTTTAAGTCTAGAGGGAAACTTAAGCTCCAGGGAAGTATGTCCCTTAGTGGCAGTAGAAAGGGTAGTATTCTCCTTGCTCGTTGTCATACATTGGTGTGAATTACCTTCCACTTTCTATCCCTACGCAGATTTTAGGCTACTGACCATCCCTTCGGCAGAAAATTGGACAAAGATGCAAAATAAATTTTGCCGATCTTTATAACATTTATGAGATTTTTAAGGACAGACAAGCAGACCAACCAGTCATCCAGTTTATAATCCAGGGTGTGAGACTGAGAAAGAAAAGGTGATGTATAAAATCCTTAGTCCAGTTCAAAGGCAGTCACTCAAGAAGATGACATTGATCATATCAAACCCATGGACGAAATTGTCAGAAGAAATATGAACTGCAGTCCTACTGTGTATTTTGCAGTCTAATTAATGTTCATTGTTCTGTTAATTATATAGTTCTAACTAAAAAGATAAGCACAAATATGAAATTAAAATCTGGTGGTTGTTTTTGCCATTTTTCTCCTCTCTAGAGGAGAAATTAATCTTAATAGCAGGTCACTTTGTGGTGGTTTTAAAATATGATTTTTAAGTGTTTGAAGAGTTTTTGTTGGTGTCCCCCCCCTTAATGAAGGCATAAATGAGGAGGATTACATTGTATCTAGAGAAACGAAGGAAGTTCAATTCTTTGCCAAAGCAAACATCCGCAGACTTGTGTAGTCTACATGTTTCAATGCATGTGAAAATATTTGGTGTTGTAGAGTGATTTCCGTCAGTGGAAATAATACTGCAACTAGAAATGAGATTTTGCAAAGAAGGAAATCAGAGCTATCTTAGTAATTTAACATCTCAAATTCGTTTATGGATGGTTTCCTGTCTCACACATTTAACTGGACAAGCTAAAGTGTTTAAAGATTAGAATGAAATTTTTAACTGCCCTTGACCGTGACATTTCAGAAAGGGTGTGTTCAATAAAAACAGATGGAAAAATGAGCTTGCCCCTTCACCTTGTACTGCCTTTCTTGTGTCAACTAATTTAGCTTTTTGTCACCAATCAACCAAGTATTCAAGGACATCCTTGGCTTTTGTCTTCTTCATTTTATGAATAAAGTAGTTCAAGAACGTAGCAATTTCCATAAAATCCAGTAATGCCAAGCTTTTTGTCTTTTATTAAGACAGATGTTTCTGCAGTCACAGCTTGATTTTTGATAATGAATACTAAATTGTGTTAAATATCCTGTTTAACACCAAAACTATAAGAAAAAATCTGAAATTAAGCAACATAGGCTTAATGATGCAAAATTTTGTAATATCTGATTAAAATATTAATGGTAAGGTTATTTTCAGAAGAATGATGCAGTTTGCACTCTAGTTCTAAGCCAGATTTCCCACTTAGCGCCTGAACCCTTCCAGCAGCAAAGCCACTCAGAAGCTGAGGCCATGAGTATGGCTGGGGTGAAGCCATAAGATGAGACAAACACAGTGCAAGGAAGCACAGTGCAGAATTTCAAAGTCAGAAGTGCATGCCCTAATAGAGAGTGGTGGTATCAGGATTGAAAAGTGGTTATCTTGCTCAAAGAGCAACTGATTTTTATTTCTGTGGACTCAAACTCACGTTGGCAGTAGCTTGGGAGTCTCCCATCTAAATCTGTTCCACAGGAGAGGGACATGTCCAGAGTAACACAAGCTATTGTGTCTAGTCAGTCCAAATACCAGTCATGCTATCCTAGCATACGTATTCATATGGTTTATTTAAAACTAAACCTATTATTATTTTATTATTCATTTTATTATCAGACATGTGAGATCCTACACTGAAAAATCAAGATGTACAGAACTAAAATGACCAATGCAGAGGAACTGCTTGCTAATTTCTAAAGTGTAGTTATTTCTATGCATTTTATCAAAATGACGAGTTTTCCAGATAATACCTTCTTTAAAATTGTTCCCATGTGCCAGACTTTTTACTATCTCTGTGTATGTTGTTTTTGCAATGTGTTGTTTCATTGCATGGGATCTTAGCAACTATTTTAAGTAACCCACACAAATACCTTCTACAACATAAGAGCATGTTTTTGGGAGACATCAGACTGCTGTCTTTGAATGCAGTTTGTAATGTACGTGTGGATTGGACATTCATTTTTTAATCAATGGGACACTACTCAATAAGGAAACAAGGTAGAGAAGTTCAGTGCTGAATAGACAATTTTATTCAGTGTAACTTACAGTGGTCAGCCTCATGGATTGCTCATACACCCAGTTTTGAGAGCTCACTGAATTTTCCTTTGTCAATATATGCCAGTGAAAAGCCTAATAATGTATGACCTGTCCAGGGAATATTAGACATATGAGTAAATGTTGTTTAAGACACATTAATGTTCAGTTGGGACTTCTTGTGGTTTCTAGTGCTAGACATGTTGAAGCATCTGTTGCCCTGTGAAAATGCAGAATCAGCTCGGCAGAATAGCTTTTGTATCATCAAGTTTAGTGGAAAGATTTATGTTGCCATTCTGCAGCTGAAAGATTTATCTCTCTGATTTTCATAGAACGACTCCTTTTGGATCAAAATATTTTTTCCTCAACTGCTTTAAATTATGTCATAGGAAAATATCTTTAAATCTAAACCCATAAATCTTCCTTACATACCAATCTACCTCTTGTCTTTCATAGAATGCTATAAAGGATCAGGGCAGTTATGACTGTATCAGGAGTTTAAATCTTATTAATAAAACATGTGTCTTTTTTTTGAGAACATCTTGTAAAATGGCTCATAATTATTTCAAGATTCCTTCAAATCCTTTGTGAAGGGAAGAAGTTTGTGATGGTCCCACACATAGGTTGGGGTGATGTTGTTGTTTGTTCGGTTACAGGTTAACTCTGATTTTTTTCTGTGGATTGCATTTAAACATTCCTGTAATTCATTAGGCATTCTGACCCCACACGATATCATCACCAGCAGGTGTATCAGAATCTGACTTGCTTAAATCAGAGTGTATGTCTGGAAACCAGTTTGTAATCAGGGCATGCCAGTGATTGAATCCATGTGTTCTTTTTCCAATCCTTTTTATTGACTTCTAAAAATTATTTCTACAGTTATTCACTGTTTCCATGAATAAGACAATTTGTATACACATTAGCCAGTTCTTCTGTAAAACGATTAAAGATCCTGATGTGTAACGTTGCATAAAAAGTAGAAAGAAGCAAGAGAGTATATGAGCTTCTTTCACACAGTTTATATCATGTGCTATACTCAACATGCGTGGGACATCCCTTAAAAGCAATCCTTATTCCAGACATAATCCTGTTGCTGATATATGTGTATCACCTGTAGCTACGTTTGAGCAAGAAGAAAATTGCTTTGAGGAGAATTTTGTTAAATATTGAGCTTGGAAAATTTTTAGGTTTTCAAGATTTTTCCTTTTCTATGGCAACATGATAGGGATAATAGTAAAAAAGGAAAAATCTGTTGTCATAAGACAAATGTTTCATGTAATGTTTACAAAAATATTGGGAAGAGTGATTTGGATTTTGAAACACAAACTATGCACCTTTTTTTTTCAACATCTAGTCACATATTGACTAGACCCACTAAGGGGTTTTCTATTAAGGCACAGTTAGAACTGTTTAGATCTGTCTGTCAGTTCTCCAGACTTTCTCCAATAAGTGTGGATGCCAACTACACCACAGATACCTACAGCTGTTCAGGGAAAATCTGTTCCAGGTAACATAAGAAGGTGCTCTTCACTTTTAGTGTGCATATTTGCTACAAAGATGCAGCTCATCCTGGTTAATGTGCTCTGTGTCCAGTGCAGCTACTACCAAGTTTCTCTGTGAGAAGGATGCAGGTTCACCAAGAGGGGGTGGACAGTGTCCAGTTGTCATGTGGCATGGTGGTTAAAACATCATCCTGAAAGGTGGGATTGGAAGGTTTCTGTTTTAGAGTGTAGCACTCTCCTGAGTGCTCTTAAAAAGGAAGACTAAGTGAGGGAGGGAGGCTCTATTCATGTCCTAATCTTTGAAAATTAATTTCTTCTCAGATTTTTTCTCAATTTAGGAAAAGACACCTATAAATGATTGCCTTTCCTCTGAACTCTGATGACAGCTTTAAACAGGGTGAAGCTACTATTTTTTCATTGAAATCTTCCACAAAAATTGTATTTTAAGGGTTCATTAATCCTCTGGATTAAAGGAAATACGATTATTATTGTTTAGGCCTTTGAAATAGTAGAAAACCACCAGGCAGTTCTGTAACTCAGATAGTCTGTATATATAGATCTATATTCTGTATATAGATCTTCAGGAATATCAGGACAGACAGAACAATTAAGTCAAAGAAGTGAAGACTGAGGAATGCCAACAGCATGTCGTGTGGGCAGCTCCCATTACTCTCTGCTTCAGTTAAGCCTGGTACTGACTGGTCTTGTCAGTACCTTTCAAATATAAAACTTCAACAGATTTTTCTACATGTTTTTATTATTATTATTATTATTTTTCCAGAAAAAGGAAATAGAGCTAAGTTCCAACAAGCTACAGAAAATATTATTCAATCCATTGAAATTCAAGTCACTTATAATAACATTTTTCATATTTTTAGAAGCAGCATAAGTAGTATGAAGTCTTGACATATCAACAAGCATGTTGCAGTTATTGGAAGCCAAGGTGTTACAGATCTTCAGAAGTATGTTTGTGAAGTCCAGTACACATTAAATAGAGTACAGTATGATATCATGCAGGCAAACTGTCAATTCTGATTCTTCTCTCAGTAGTCCTTAAACAAGAATTTCAGAGGAAAATAAAAGAAATGAGAGAGAATTTATTCCCTATACCTACCAGTTGGAGTATTCAACCATAAATTAAGGTTTGAAGAAACCGATGGAAAAAGAAGATCATGCTATGGCTCAAGCTTAACACCACACATAGTGTCATGCTTGGCGCTGCTGAGTGTTGGGCTCTCTAGTTCACTTTTTCCAAAACCATCAAATGCCTACTAGACTGGTATTTCTGCTGTAACACTCACCCGCAGGTCTCGTCTCTTTCCTTTTCTGAGTGCAATATTAATGTACCTCTTTAATCTCCTGTTGTCACTATAAATGCTCATTATAAATATACTGTGCTGAGAAATTAGGTCATATGACAAACACCTTTTTTTTCAGTTGCTGTCAATTTACAACATCAGTAAAACATATCCTTTTTTTGTACCTATTTTTCAACTTTGCTAGATATCACAAGGAGCATCCCTGAATGATTTAAGGAAAAAGAAGAGGCGTGCCCCTCTTCCACCAACTGCATCTGCTCCACCCACTCCTGCCATGCCAAACAGGACAGAAGATAGGGAAGACAAGAAAAAGAGCACAATGGGTGAGAGGTGTTATTTTCTCCTATGTAATCCCTATGCATGTGCTTTCAATGATTGCTGTTTGAAGTTGCCTTAATTCTGTTACACCATGAGTTTGGAAACTTTTGTAACTTGGGGAAAAAAAATACACTTCTCTGCAGAATGAAAGTCTGGAAATAAGTCTTTGTATATTACCTCTTTTTTATTTTTCTTTTGAATAGCACTGTTCAGAGTACCATAGGGTAGTAAAATGTAGATAATACTCATCAGATTATTTGAATATTTGACACAAGGTTTATATACAAAAGCACTAACCCTGGGCCTATTCTGTGCCTTTAAGATCATAATCACTTTGCTAGTAAATGGAAATACAGAAATAGTAAATGAAAATGCTAGTAAATGGAGACAGGCCAGGCAATACTGAATGCATATGAAGCCAAGAAGTGACTAGAACCGAAGTACAGCCAAGTTAGTCCAGTGTCTCTTCCTGTTCCTAAAGCCTGAAGACATTTGATTTTCATGTAGTCTTCCCAAAGTTTGACATCAACTGAATATCAACATTGATATTTAGTAAAGTTTTTCTTTCAAATTTAGTCCTCATTTTTGTTATAAATCGATCTCTACTGAGTCTTTAGCTAATCAGTAGAAGAAAAGAACTGGTACTCTCGAAGGAATGACAAACATAGCTGGAGACAACAAAAGAAGTTGTAGCCTTCAGCTGCATGTGACACCACATTTACTCATACAAGAAGACTGAAAAACATTTTCCCTGTCGTTATCTGACTTGTAGCTTATTCATATTGGTGGAAGCTCTGCCCAAGTGAGGACCCAGAGATTATGCTTTTAGCAACCAAAGTGATTTTACGATGGGTAAAGATATGAGATAATAACCCCACATATTGAAACTCATTTTTCAGTACATTAAGAGAATCATTCTTCAAGTGCTGTAATGCACTCAGTGCACTTCAGTTCATGCCTTTGACCTCATGTTTCATAAAGTGCCTGAGACATACAGATATGACATTCTGTCATACATAATTGCTTGCATTACAAATGCCTCACAGTTTAGAAAGAAACCTCTTGGCTTTGTTCCAACATTTATTTTCAGTAGATGCTTCACATCTAATGCCTCAGCATTTATGTAGCAGCAGGAGTCCATTATCGTGTGACATGTTCAACTCCATTGACATCTCTTATTTAAACCCCCTAAGGGGATTATTATCACTGTGCCATATAACACAGGAGTTTTCATCAAATTTGCTTACTTTTAACCACTGCAGATGTCACACTGTTGTTTCTTGTGCTTTCCCCTGCTGCTGGTCACTTTTTGATGACATTTGATGCATTAACTTTTTGTAAGTGTTCATTTTATTTTGCATTGGTACTCAAAATGTTACAGGTGAAATAAAACAGAACAGAGCCAATTCAAGTCCATTTAGTACTATGTACATAAGTGCTTGCTGGCCAGACTCTGCTCCTGTAGGATTCTGTAGTATCGTTTACTTTAATGGAGCCTTATTATTTTACACTGACAAAGAACTCGTCCCACAGTAGCCCTGTCTTCAGTGAGTGCTTTTCATTTTCTGCTACTTTCTTGAATGAATGTGTTCATTAAAAGAAAAAATGTTACAGCCAGAGAAGGTTGGTAAAACAACCTCTCTTTGGAGCCCTTGCAAGAAAACAATGAGAAAGCACATATGGCTCTGAAAGCATGAGATAAAAGCTGTGAAAAAAGCAAGACTGTAGTGAGGGGAAAAATGTGCTGCAAGAAATAGTTAGCCGCATGATGGAAAAAGCATTAAAGCTACCTATGTATCTCTCAAGTTAGCCACGTGAATCAAAGCAAAAGATTCTATCAAAAATATTCTCAAACTGGCAAGTTCACTTCAATAATGAACCATTTACTGTGACTACAAAGTATTGTGCCAAATTTCCTCAAAGCAGTAAAAAAGTTCTTGCATGTTTGCCAGCATTAAATTGTGTCTCTGGAAGATACTCCTCTGGAAGCTAGTGACTCCTAAGCAGAAAATCATAATGGTTTAGTCTTTTTTCCTCCTTCTTAGTGCTGCTTCCTTTCTCAGCAACCCCAAAGCATGAGCCTGAGAGTATAGGAATGATCAGAATGGATCAAACCAAAGATGTGTCTGTCAGTGTCCATCTTCAGCAATGACCACAGAAGATGCTTAAGGCAGGGTACGAGAGGAGAACAAGCAGGTAGTCATGGTTCCTCAGTGCACTTTCAGCCTCTAAGGACTTTCCAAATTGCAATAGCTCTAGTTTGTATACTACAAACAGGCAGCAGCTTTTTCATATTGGAAGTGATTCATATAGTGAAAAGATGCATGTATTTGGTTTGTTATTGCATATAGTGTAGAAATAAACCTCCAGCCAAAGTTATGAGCATTTCCTTTGGTAGATTCAAACACTGTTTTGTAGAAAACAACTTAATCATCTGCTTCTCTACAACGTCAAAATAATAAAAACCTATTAAAAAAAAAAAAAAGAACAGAAAAACCTGTAAGATATCTACTTCAAAATACTAACCTGAGGCATCTTTCTCTTTCTCTCAGAGTCAGGAAAATAGCCACAAAAAGTATCCTAGACATCAACAAATTCAGGCAGTTTTGCATTTCAGAAGATAAAAATAAAACACATTTTTCACATTTTCATACATAGCTTTTTTAATTTTTTTTTATTCAACTATTTTTCTCCTTCCTTATGTCTGCCAAAACCGGTGATTTTAACTGTTAGTTGTAATGTACATGTATGTGCTGGACCCAATTCTGGTTCCATTGCTGTTGGTTTAAGAAAGACCTACCTTTTTCTTCTCCCTTAGTTATTTGGGAGTAAACAAGAGCAGAATTAGACCCAGAGACACTTTGGATGTGGGTAAGGGAAAATCAATGTGTTTTTAAAAAGTAGCAATAAACAGAGCGATCATTATCTTGCAATGAAGTAACTAGTCAATTGATCCCCCTGTAGGTGATGGACGGCGGGTGCCACAAAAGCCTCCTAGAGGCACCACTCGTGGTCCGCCCCAGTTAGTGATCCCCCCACCCCCACCTTACCCTCCTCCTGGCAGTGACATTGTGGATCCAACAGAGTGTTACAGAGAAGCAGATGTTACAGCGCCAACAGAGCTGGTACCTAAACGTATGTTTGAAAATATATGTATTTTCATCTCCATTCTTTTGATGATTGCTTTCAGGGTTAGCTTTTCCAGACTTTCCTCTCTGCTCTTTAGACATCGGTGTCTGTTTTTCCCCCTTTTTTCAGCCTGTTGTCTTTCAAAATGTCCAATGCAGTGTAACTAATGAATGTAAACAAAACATTTATTTAGAGACAGTTTTGCAGATAATACCTGGTCATTGTATAGAAGCATTTAAAAATAACCATCAAGCTTTGTGGCTATGCTCAACTGAAAGGAAAAAATCTGTTTTATTAATTCCCCGTGTTTGTTTTTCTGTACTAACATTTTTTTGATCTCCCCAGAGACAAGCTCCTTTGAGAGTCATAAGGTCTATCAGTCTAGGTTGAGAACTACAGGGTATTCCCTTAGGAAAATTAAACCATTTACAGGAGCTGTATATTCAGTATATTCTTAACATCTTTCTTGGCATCTCTGGATAGTCCTTTATGTCTCTTCCCCTTGGGGCATAACAGTTATCAGACAAGTACAGTATTTTCCACGTCCTTGTGTACTTGTGAAAAGCATGTTTTCGTGCTACTATTTCATGCTTATCCACTGTCTTTAAATCTTTGTACACAATCCAAGTCTTTGATCATGTATTATGTTCCCTGTGGGCTTGCCCTGCACGCCCATGTAGATCCGGTAAAAGCGGCAAAGCTCTGTACATTATGACATCTCATGGACGCACTTCCTTTGAAGGCTAGGACGGTGTCTCCTAACCATGGGATAGAGAAACGTCTCTATTAGCTACTAAGTTGGCAAAAGATCTCTTTCCAGGACATTTTCTTTACCAAAAGTATTCTGTAGGTAACAGTTACTCTGATAAATTAATGTTGGTGTGTTTGCTGTTGATTATAAGCAAAATTTAAAGTGTTATTTTTCATATCTGTGCTGAGGAAATACAGATTGATGAGTTTTATTGGGGGAAGGGAAAGAAATTAAGGAGATCATACTAACAGAAAACCTGAATCTTATTGAGGATTAACCCTAAGTCATTTTTACCAGTGTATGCACAGAAATCATATAATACTTGAAATCTTCTTTTTGTTCTAGATATCATCAACTTGCCTACAATGTTTTCTTTATTAAAAATCCATTGTGGCCTTCTTTGCATTTATATTTCTGCTTCATTTGAGTTTCTATCACTGTTATTTTGCAATGCTTTCCTGATCTACCTTGGTGATCAAATACCCTTTAATCAATGCAGCACTGATTTAATCAGTGTGATCATTTGCTCTTAAATAAACACAGCATCTCAGCCAAAAGGATTTGATTAAGCTTGTTCATAGAAACATAACATGAGTTTTTATTATCCTCAATTTACTGAGAGCAAGTGCTTAGTGGGTACTTATTTTAGACTTA
This sequence comes from Manacus candei, assembly GCF_025592945.1. Taxonomy (NCBI): domain Eukaryota; kingdom Metazoa; phylum Chordata; class Aves; order Passeriformes; family Pipridae; genus Manacus; species Manacus candei. The sequence continues at coordinate 32,667,639 of NW_026138097.1, read as the reverse complement.
AAGCATCAGTTGGAGAGGGACAAGTTTAGCTTTATAATTATGCTGTGTCCAACCTAGATAAAGATAAGTGTATAGATTTACACAAGAGAAACGTGTATAGATGTACCCATGAGAGACAGCAGCACATACAACAGATGTTAATTATATTGCCTAATGCCATTCTGAAAGGTGCTTAGATACTGTAGCTATTGAACTGCGTAAGAACAGTTTTGCAATGATGTTTTTTATTGCCTGAGAATGCCTCAAGCAGTGCAAATAGGACTTGGGCGGTAGATTCAAAGAACAACAAAATTTTCGGTCTTCCTAACTCTAAGCTTAGTAAATGTGTTTTCTCATAGAACAAGGTGGGAAGGACGATAAGCCACTGATGCCAGCTGTAGATGAAAGGCATATTTGTTCAGAAATCACTCTCTCAAAAAAGCTTTCTCTCACGAAGATTGTGGTCTTCCTTTGCTGAGTGGGTGACTGTAAACAGCAGTATGTCTTTCATAAGATAAAATTCCCATTCAGAAATTAAAATTCTGTGATCATGTGGAGTTTAATTTCTTACTCCTTATGATCTGCCACTGTCTGTGGGGCACTGTGCTTCACCCCTCATTCCGTTCCAGCAAACACAGAATTGTCCCATTGTGCTCTGGGAAAACCATCTTGAAGAATTTTCATTTCACAGAGAATAGTGGCAGTGACTCTTCATGGAGTTTTCCAAACTTATGGGGAGTGTAAATAATTCATGAATAGGGCCTTTAGTAAGATACTTGGGCTTTTCTGTCTCAAACTGCGAGAATCCCTTCCACAAACAAGAATGCAACAGTTCCTCACAGTTTTTGCTCTTTAATCTTTATATTTTCATTACATGACCTTTCCTTGGTATGGTAGAACCTTAGCTGCATGTTGTTTGCATGTTTCAAATGACGTTTATGGGATCCTTTCTCTTTCCTTGTCTTACTAATTAGATTGTTCATGGCCTGTGATTCTAAGATTGACTGTACTTTGGGAATGCAGAAATGGAGATTGTTGCCTCTGTTGCATGGCGTTTGGTTATCTCACATGGTTTGTAAAGTTCCCAATATGTGAGTCAATGGTAAGCTCTGTGCTACTTTACCTCGCATAAAGAATGCACGTAATGAAAGACTGCTACACCTAGACAAGTAATTGAAACATGCTGTCTTGAAATGTTGTCAGCTAGCTCATTAGAATAACTTCAGTATTCTTGTGAAACTCCACAATTAACCCTTAATTTGGCTAGTTATGGACTATCATTGAGATATGCTGTAAGAAATTAAAAGGTCTGTGAAAGAAAATAAAAAATTTGCCTTCCTGTAGAGTGAGATCCTGAAGTTAAAATCTTCACTCTGGCACTGGATAAAGTACTAATGAATTCAGGGTTCACACTGGGTAGGGGCTTGACAACTGATTGATTTGCAAATTTCAGAAAGTGTTCTGTCTTTGAAGAAATAAAATCATGATTTGTACCTGTCTTTGTTTTTAACTATAGATCAAAATAATCAATCATTGCTTAATGAGAAAGTTTTAAGGAATGAAGGAGTGGGTATAAGCATTTACCAGTTATTTTGTGTAGAAGACATGGATGATACTACTAGTTGCTGGATAATACCAGGTTAATTTTAAGGAATGAGGAGAACAGAAAGGAGCCTTGTCCCTATATCTAATTTTTAATTTTTTTCATTATATGATTGACATATGAACAGGTCATACAAGCCACTTGACAAAATCTGAGATGGTTTCACAAGCAGTTCAGTCATATTTCTTCAGTCACCGTAGATGTATATCTAGTCTTTAACAGTCATTAGGGTTAGTCTTTAAGAGTTGGGCTTTGTTAGCTTGAACCAAAAATAGGTAGAAACACAGAGGAAACTTGATTTTCTTACACGTGGTTCTAAATCAATTGGGAACTACATGGTACTTGGCAGGGAGTTTTGCTGGCTTGTCATAGTATGCTGCCTCAGAAGGCGTGTGTCAAGTGACCCAGTCTTTTCTTTCTTAGAAGTGGTCTCTAAAGCAAGAAAACTTGTACATGTGACTTAAAAGGCTGATACTGCCATCACTACCCTTATTCATCCAGCCTGATCTGAGGCTAAAGAATGAAGTTGAATCTCCAACATCATCTATCTTGTACCTTCTGGAGAATTAAAATTCAGGCCAAGCAAAGCACAATTCATAGACACACTGCATATCAGTAGGTGTTGTGCTGTTAGGATGGAGTTAGCTTATACGAGAACCCAGGGAGTTAGTCTCAGAGCATTTGTGGGATTCTAAATTTTAATACATGTGCTCATGCACCTACATCTCCTTTGGGTATCTGAATCTTTAATGTTACTGAGCATGCTAGCCATTCTGCTGACTGATCTACACAATATTTATAATTATATCCTTTTACTCTTTTCCCCTGACAGTCTACTGTTGTGCATCATTCCCTTCATATACCAAGCGCATCTGACAGACCTTGCCTCTTCCTATGACCTTCATACTTCTGAACCTCCTGTTGCCTCTACTACCCTGATTCTTCTGTTGCCTTCCTTTCTCCCCTGCTGGAAAAGAACCTTTTTTTTCTGACTGAGATTTTGGCTTCTTTTATTTTTAAACTCACACATTCTCTTTTAATTATTATTGATTAATTTTGGTTGTGGTTCATATTAATTTGTCAGATGTATGCTCCAGAACTGTATGCTGTGTTATAAAAATCTATATATCAGCCTCAAAGATATTATCCGTCATTCTTTTCCACAAGATTCTCTTTATTTTGAACCATGGTTTAATTTAATTTGGTGTTTCAAAAGAGTGTGCTTTTGGGACGGGGTGTGTTTACTGTCCATACTGTCTAAAGTTTTAGTATAAAGTTTCTAAAAACATTTTTCATTTTTAGTTTCTGCTAGTCTAGGTATAACATTTTACATTCTCTATTTTTTCTATTTTTCTTTTATTGCATCTGTTTTGTTCCTTTGGAACAAAACTAGAACTGGGCATGGCCTAGTCAAGTTGAAGTGCAAGATTCTTTCTATATCTTGGCTATCAATCAAGCTGCCAAGAAAAAAAACCAGGAAGATCTGTTGGATCTATAAGTGGCTTAAAAAGAATACCGAGAACCAATACCAAATGCACTGATTCATAATCTTTCATCCTGGTGCTTAGTATGAGTAATTTTATCTCGATCCTGAAGACATCCTGTGGAAATCAAGGTGTGTGTTCTATTTCTGTAACAAAGATGCAAACACTGTTTGCTTGAGATAAATCTCGTTCCACAAGTCTTTTTACACTTGTGCTAGGAATAGTCAATGAGTTCTAATTAAAATATCAGCTCTAGGTTTGTACTTAGCACAAACTTCTTTGTGCTGCATGAAGTTCTTCATGTGAATGGTCCATAAGACATGTATTTTTAATTATTCTGAACTACAAACAGAGGTTTTATGAGTTGTAATGATGCACACACCCGGAACTATTCTGACCTTGCAAGTACTGTGCTTTAAGACATTCATGTTATTTAAATGAGTGACTTGCAATACATAACTCTAATTTAAATGATGAAAAATTATTGTTTTACCCTCAAGCAAATAATCATATTCATCTTGAATCCTTTCCAGGCAGGCGAAATGGAGAATAAGAAAGCAAGGCATTCCTACAGATAATGTGGAACATGGCTAAAAAGGGGGTTGACAGTTTTTAATACAAATATGACATGTAGTTAATAAGTTTTAAATATTCTTTGGGAAGTATACTTGGTACTCTAAGGGTCTTCTATTAAAAGTGGAGTAGAATTGAACTCTCTGTGCTGCCAGGTACTTTGTAATACCTTCTTAAGACAGGACAATGGTTTAATTTTAAGTCTTCTCTTAAAAAAAAGCAAGGGGGTGTTCACAATGTGAAGATTAAGAACCTAATTTACCCATTCTCATTACTCTATTTGCATCCTATTTGTAGCTCCGTAGAGTTACATGCTCCGTGGAGTTCAGACTAGTATAAAAATGAAATAATGAGGTGGTGAGACAACATTTTTTATATTGAGTACAATGTAGAAGTACTGTTTATTGTCAAAGCAGTCCTTTGCATTGGCACGAGTTTTCCTTAAAGGAGGCTCGGGTTTTCAACAAAATTACATTTTTAAAGAAAAAGTTTCATTGCTTTGAAGGAAGACAGCTATGGTTCCTCTCCACATAGCTGACATGTTTGCTATGAAAAGTGGTCTCTTTTCAGGTGGTCTGCTCACCAAACTCTTAAAAACTGTAGGTGAAAACACCAGAAGTTCATTACTTACACTTAATTTACCTTTAATTAAAATTCAGAATTTTTGTCTGAAATATGTTTGTGGGAATTAACATTTTTTGTGGAATTCCTATATCAGATATTTTAATGACCAATTTTAGATAGCTAGATCTACCTTTCAGAATTAAAAAAAAAAAAACATTGCTTATGCTAGCTCATATCCTTTGTTTATTATGATTTCAGAAGTTCTAAGTATATATATACTATTAAACAGAATTTACAAAAAAAAAAAAGAAAAATTTCTACATATTTACAAGGAATCATCTTAATTATAAGAAATTTTACTGTGACATTAACATAGTTTAAAAGCTCCTATTACTGCACGCAGTGTGGGAAAGAACTTTCAGTGACACTCATTAAATCCAAATCCATTGAGTGGAATTGCATAGATACTCTGTTTCACAATTGTTAATTCATTAATTACGTGCGTGCAAGGGGGTAAAGTGTTTAAGCAAAGTGTGATTCTGGGAACATGAGCTTGCTGGAAGTTTGCTTCATGAGCACCAGCTCGGTGCTGAGGTACAATTGGGGAATCCCTGCTTGTTTCAGGCTTCAACTCAGGGTTTCTAGTAGCTCCTCAATTCTGCTTCTGGAAGAAAATGAAAGTTTTTCAGTCATTTTCAATAACAGGAAGGAATGTCAGTTTAGGTCCATTTGATGGAATCTTAGGCTAGCAATGATGTGAAAAGACAGTGGCTTGGGTTTACTCCTTTTATTTTAACCTTGGAGACATTAGAAATGTAGTGAGAATTACATGGAAAAGTTGATAATAAATTGGCTACTATAGTACAATTTTTCATGAAAATTACCAGAGTTAGTAAGAAATACATTTTATATATTCAGGATTTATCTGCACAACCAAACAGCTTGTTCAAATACTGTCCTTCATGGTAAGATATCTGGGGTGAAAATCAAATAAACAAACAAAAAATGGAAAGTATCATTGAACCCTTTCAGGAGGACAAGTAAATGCACAGGTAACTTATAAATCAAAACAAATTCCAGTGTTACAAATCCAGTGTCATTGACATCCAGTGCTCTTAGGGAATAAGGAGAGATGTTTAATTTATTATTAGATGTTTAATTATTATTAAACTCGTTCTGATGAATGTGCTCAACCCATACAAGATCCAGTGAATTAGAAACAGATTAAGCTTCCTGGTGCATAGTATTTTACTGATATCTTTTCGTACATTGGCCACCAGAGGGAGCCAGTGTTGTCCGAGAGCCACAGTAGGAAGCAAGCAGGAGTAATGTTAAAGGTGAATTTTAACCTAATAGATCCCACACTTGCACAAAGTTTTTCAGTTCTTAGTTTTCAGAGTCTTTTTTTTTCAGTAACTAAAAAGAAAAAATAAATTTTTTCTACTTTTTTAAAATCAGTCTCATCACAAATAAGAAAATGAAGATAAAATCATATTTGCAGGTGATGCCACTGTGATGGCGTCTTCCAGGTGCACGCTCAAATTTTTGCTCTAAGCATTCTTGCAGAGGGTGGTGGCATATTGGGTTGGCTATTATATTGCATAGATATTGCCTCTATATCTATGACAGCTGTGTACAAGATGTGGTAATTACTGCATATAGTTGGTATACATACTTAAGAAGTGCATAGGAGTAGGTCAGGTTTAGTGCCAGTATAAAAAGACTGTGTTCTGCTGGAAGGATTTTATCAGCTTGGGTCTTAGCATTTTAAAAGCATGACCAGATTGGTTTAGTATCCATCCTGTTTCACAGACAAATGACTTCATTACTAGCAATTCAGTCATTCAGAGACTAAAATCTAGGATTCAGAAATTCTCAAAACATCCTTAAATATCTTTTCTACATTTAATGCTTGCTTTTTTTTTCCTTATAATTGGAATATTTGAGGATTGAAATGAATGTTGTTTTTCCCACTAAGCGGGTTGATTTGTTTTTTCCTTTTCTGGTGGCAGGGCTGTAGAATACTAAACTTTGAACGCATTCCATTTTTATCTTCAGAAAACATGCTACTGGTCCACCACTGAAACTTATTCTGGGCAGGTAAAATATGGAGAGAATATTCTAAATATATTAATGGGAAAAGGATATATTTCTGGTTTTGTTCTATTTTAAAAGGAATTATTTAAAGCTTTCTGTGGCATCTAGAGTGCTCCAATAAGTGCCAAGAGAGAATGATTGGTAGAGAAATCATCCAGTTCAAATTGTATGATGAGTTGCAAAGACCCATGTTGCATTTGTTTTTTAAACATATGGCCATCCAATCTATCATATGCCCATCATCTGTCCCTCTATTCTGCTTTTTTAAAGTAAACTCTGTGGTCATGATTCTCATACCCTCATGATTTATGTTTACAGCCACTTTAAGCCCTCTTTATTGTTCTGCCCCAGTATAAAAGTGCTTCTGTTTGAGATTTGGGCCATGTGAGGATGTATGACAGCAGTTCTGTCTTCTGAGCTTGGCTTCCAGTCACTACCGTGACTCTCAATATATATTTAGTACATGCAGTAGGCACCATTTAATTTTCCATACTAAAATACATGTTATTTTAGAAGACAAAATGTAACTTATTCCATCCCTCGAAAATTACAGCAGTGTTGTTCTCTGATGTCATTGCAAAACTATGGACTCCCCTCAAGACCAGTGAAACAAAATTGCTGTCACTGTTATTCATGTGTTATTCATACTTCTTACTCATAAGCTTCTGTTATAGCACCTGTATGGCTAGAGAAGTCCACTGCTAAAATTCATAGGACGTTGACAAAGTGGCATAATTAATTCTTTGTTTATCCAGAAGAGCTTACCCATAATAAATGCTGATTTTTGCTGAGATGGAGAAAGGGAAGGTGATCTTGTGTATTTCTCTTCAAGAATCAGCTCCTTTATTCCTTGTTTATTGTAAATTGTTCTGTAATGCTCTGGCTTCAAGTGGTAAATGGCTGTTGAAAATATCAAGCCCAGTAGAAAGAATGAAGCTGATAACATACTGAACAGGTATCAACTACTGAGTCCTTTATATTCTTTCAATGTACCTTGATGGTGAAAGATTTTTTTTTTTCCTCTTCAGTTCTAATAAGAAAATTGTAAATTTGGGTCACCAGATCTACTTCATTTTCCCATGCCTTGATTAAGTTCTAAAGAGGGAGACTGAGTCCTGGGTACAGCTAACACTGGTTTGAAAGGGGGTGTATTTTGCATTCCTTTACATGTTCACTCTGCTACCTGCCTATATTGAAAATAAAACTCGTGATTTTGGAGACTTTGAGCCCAAAGTCAGTCTGACTGTAAGGGAGCAAAATTACTTTGAATATTCAAAGAAAATATTTTCTGGTTACCTAAGTAGGGGACTGGACCCCAGTGAATCAAATATCATTTCCTGATATTTAGGTTTTTAACTGGTTATTTAACTATTTCATGGAGCATGGAATGAACCTTAGCTTCATTTCTTATCCTGACTCAATGTCAAGACATTTCTAATTCCCTTGCAGATCAGCTCTGCAATCTGCAAGTAATCTGTGGATAAACTGCAAATGTTTCTTCTGAGTGAAACCAGATTCCCTGTTCTCCTCTTCCTTAGTCAAAATAAGAGCAGTTTAACTGTGGGAGCAGTACCTTTAATAATTGAGTGGCATCTTAAACATACTCCACTGTCCTTGAATGGTGGAATGTGAGGAAATCATCACACCCACACAAATAGAGCGACTTACACTTTATCAGTAAAAAGCAGGACTAAACATCAATGTTCAACCAAATACGTGCATGTGACGTGAGAGTGAGAAGTTTCATCCTGAGTATGAATTTGAAGTTACGCTAAGTTTACACATTAGGTATGGACCACATCAAACTGAAGGTTGATATTTGACATGGCATTGAAATTTGGAGCAAGATCCTACTGATTCAAATGCAGGCAATGCACAGGTTGCTACAGAAAGCAAACTGTTGAAAATTTTTGTATTCTCTGTTCCAGGTAGGTGATAATTCTCATACCGAAGTGCTTTTCCATCCTTAGAGATGCTCATACTCAGCTTTTCCTATTACCACTTCTAAGTCAGTAAACACTGACTAAAATGCCTTCCTGCTTTCTTCTAAGAAATTGAGAATTCTGACCATGCGCATTCACTTCTGGGTTCTAGGGCCTGAGGGAGCAAAAGGCTGAGAGCAGAGACAGCGTCTCTTTTGTCAGCTCCTTTTGTGGATTCCATAATTGGTTCCTGGCATGGATAAAATAATTACTTTCTAACCTACTACTATAAGCAAAGGTGGGGTGTAATGGAGGACAAAGACCTAAAATAAAAGACGGCGGAGAAAATAAGAGGAGAAAGGAGGACTATGACAGAAAAATAGTATTTTTTCTTTTAAGACTGTTGTGATTAAAAGCTGAAAATAAAGTTGTTAAATATATGGTAACTTCCCATAAATAGTGAAAGACTGGAACGGGAGTATCTACTTACCTGTTAGAGCAAACAAACAAAATAATTTTTCCACTTCAAGCATCTGATAAAAATTATTATTGATTTCTGATTTTTAAAATGTGTGCGTTAGCATTTTTCTTCTTTTCTTCCATATTTGGTTTTTTTCCCTCAAATTTGTCGCTTGACGAGAAGTTAAAAACTAAAAGGGAAAACATTTTTACAGTTTGTAAAAGCATGAAAATGTTTTTTTCTTAACTAAGTGGAAACATGAAACAGCTCTGTTTTTAAGATGTGTCTATAGGTGAAACAGTCAGGACTTAAATGAATATACTTCTTAAATTATAAGAATTATGAAGAATTATTTAAGAATTATAAAGACTGTAAGAAAAAATAATTACTAGCTTTAAGTTTAAGTTATGAACTTTCTTTACTTGACTTTTACCTGTAAGAGATAGAGCATTTTGGGAGGTAAACAAACTCTTTCATGACTTGTTCTCCAGAAAACCTTGCAGTGGACTGCTAAGGACTGTAGAAGGGTTATCCTGTATAATTTCCTGGAAGTAGATGATACTTTGGGGTCTCCTGCATGAATGCCTTGGTGTTTTGGTTTTGTTCTGAAACCCTTTTTGAGTACCATCAGTCTCAAATTGTTAAATCAATGCTCAGGAGTGACACAAAATTTTTTACCAGGTAAACCACTTTTTCCAAAAAAAAAAAGAAACTACCTTTTTTTCCCCCCCAGCATAGATCTTATTTGAATTAAAAACAATGTATATGAACATTTTGTTGATTATTTATAGGTTAAAAGTGTATTTTTTTACTTCTGAAACCTTCGCTGCTTTCCTTCAGAAGATGAGAACAACATGCTGATTAACTGACCAGTCAGTTAAAGAAACTTAGAGTTTTAAGTGTCCAAGTATTCCAAATGAAAACATTTGGTTAAAAAAAAAAAACAAGCAGCATGCACATGCTGTAATTTGCTTGTTTGCTCCACTTCCTCGTGGACATGCCCAGCTTCCTCTGTACCTGGCAGCTTTCCTGTTCTGTATTCATCACACTAATCAATGGGATTCAGATGTTCCTGAAATAAAATCATTTGTCTTCAGTCTGCTCTTACAAAGGACACAGATTGTACTAAAAAGGCTTTCCTTCACTTTCAGAGTACATTAAATACATGCCTCTGTTCATAATACAAGGCTTTGGCAATGTATCGATTGCATTCTTTTACAGAAAAAATCCTTGCACAGGGAAACTCCTTGCATTTTTTTCCACAGAGTTAAATTAGTGCCTGTGAGAAAATTAGCAGACTGAAATTGAGACAGAAGTCTTTAAACTTAACATGCTGTAATGGGAAGAGTACTAACAAACTACCGGCATGATTCTGTGCTGGTTTGATAGGGTCTCTCTTAAGGTGAGTGGAGAGTTTAATAATCCCATGCTGAAATTATGAGCAATCAGGAGAATTAAGGTAATGTTTGAACATTACTGAACAAACTGTACTGTACAAAGTGAAACAGTGGCCAGTCACACCTGCTAAAAAATTTTCCGAACACAATCCTTGAGTAGTGGTTTTAGGAAAAAAAAATTAACTGGTTCTTTGGATTTTAAAAGAGGAGGTTCCTTTCTTTTTTTTTTTTATTATTTTTTTAATTCGGGATAAAAATGGGAAAGAGAAAGGATAATAGTGGATGAAGAAAGGAAAACATAGATGGAGATGAAAATCACAGAAGCTTGAAATTCTTGCTTTTCAAAACAAAAATAGATGTTAGGATTTGAGAATTTTTCTTTTTTTATTATTTTTTTTAATTTTATTTTTCTTCTTTGGTGTCTTCCTCCCTTCCCCCAGACCTCATCAAGTAATTCCTTAAGCATTTCTTTTGAACTTCCGCATTAATGATTAAGTTCCCTGGTATCTAAGCCCCACTATGCTCTGGGTTGAAGCTTTCCTGTTGTTCATAGCATCCTTCCCCCAGGTATCCCTGGTACATAATAGAGAATGAGGTTTATGTCAGCACATATATGAAGAAAGTCTCCTTGCTCTGTTCTTCTACCTCCTTATTAAACTTTTGGAACTGAACTTTAGACTGTTATCCTTCCTGACTATTTCAGAAGCTGGTAACCAGTTTAAAAGTTACTGGAGGCTTTCATAGACAAAACCTACAACAGGATGACCTTCTCAGCCTAATTTCTGTAGGAAGTGAGGCTAAAAAGAAAGAAACTCAAAGACATTTCCAAATTTCCCATAGGAAAAATGACCTTTTATGCTGATCCTATTTAAGCCCATTAACTCAGGTGAAAAATTCCCCAAACTAGCTTGTCTGTTTTGAGGGTATGATCATAGTGAACCTTCAAATTCTAGAAATGGCCCTGCTCCAGCAAAGCACTTAAACATGCTTAATCAGGTACCCCATTATACAGCATGCACATTATTATTGAATGAACTGTGTAAATGAAAGCCTTAAAATGCTTCACATGAATAAAAATGCAGACAAATTTTCCCTGTGGGGATTCATCCCATGCAGGAGATATCTGCAGCTTTGCATTTTAATCAGTGAACGGTCTGATCCTGCTCATGCTGAAGTCAGTGGCAAAACTAACTAACTGCTGCAGTGGAAGCAGGATCTGATACTAACAGTACATAATATGATAGGGGAGAATTTATTCCACGTGGGTGTTCAGATGATGCCCCATTTCTTGCATCAGGCTATTGTTCACCAGAGCACCAGAGATGGCAGTGCCATTAACATTTTACTATCTGCAAATCAGTACAAAGCTTAACATCCAGTTACCACTCTTGCATGTTTGCATTTCTTGAAGTTAATAGGGAAAGAGAGCCCCAGGGCAAAGCGTGATTGATGAGATAATTGACTTCACAAGAGGACTGTGGAAGAGCAGGCCAAATTCAGCTCTGACTTAAGCTTTCCTATCTCTGCTTATGTCTGAAATAATCTGATGTAGTCCATCTGCCATCAAAGAGGAGGTGGCATGGCAGCAGTGCTCTTCTGTGAGCATTTTTTTCTCTACCTGTCCAATATTGCCCTTCTTACTAGGCTCCCAGGGATAGCTTCAGTGTGCACTCCTGAAAAAAATAACTTCACGGCTAAAGTGTGAGGTGGAGTTCGTAGAATCAAAGAATCATAAAATGGTTTGGATTGGAAGGGACCCTAAAGATCATCTACAGTCTAACCACCTTGCCATGGGCAGGGATATATTCCATTAGACTAGGTTACTCAAAGCCCCTGGCTTTGAATGCTTTCAGGGCTGGGGCATCCACAACTTCTGAGAGCAACCTGTCACAATAAAGAATTTCTTCCTAATGTCTAGTCTAAACCTACCCTCTTCCAGTTTAAAGCCATGTTCCCTTGTCCTGTCACTACATGCCCTTGTAAAAAGTCCCTCTCCAGCTCTGTTGTAAGGCCTCCTTTTAAGGAACTGGAAGGTGCTATGAGGTCTCCCCAGAGCCTTCTTTTTTCCAGGCTGAACAAACCCAGCTCTTTCAACCTGTCTTCACAGAAGAGGTGCTCCAGTACTCTAGTCATCTTCATGGCCCTCCTCTGGACTCATGACACCCTGCATTTGGTTCTTGCTCCATGCTGTGGTTGCTTGGTTATCTGTGTCACTAAAGAAATCTGTCTCTTGCTATCTTTCCATACAACCAGTTGCCTTTATGGGCTTCTACAGCATGTCTGCAGCTATTTCCTGCTAGCACAGACCCGTGGGACCTGGCAGTGTTTCAGGTGGTGAGTGCGATTGGCATGCACTCTCCTGGCCTCACTGTTCTTGGTTTGCCCACATCCTAACTCAGGAGTCTGGTCCTCAAAGTGCCTAGGAAATACTCTTTGAAAATGGTACAGTGCCCTTTTGGATGATACTGCACAAGATCTACGGGGAGATACTCCAGTCGTCAGTTTTGTTCTGTGCAAGAATAATTTTTTCTTTACTGGGCAGTTTCAGTAGCCAAACTGTCTTAGCGACAAGAAGTGTTCAGATACTCCAAGTAGTTTCTCACCAGGTATATAATTTATTGACATCATTGGATGTCTTACAGCTGTGAGAAATAGGATAGCAGAGTAATCGAGTGTGAATGTGCAGTAAAATGTGTAATAACTAAACTCGGAACAGAAACATGCTCTTCTATGTTAAAATATTTCTGGAAATATAATTGCCAAAGTAAACCACCAGCCCAAGTTTATTGAAAAGCCTCTTGGAGAGAGAAGCAGATATTCCATTGATCAGAAGGTCCAAGAGGAGTCAGGTAATGTACATAAAAAATGGTCAGAATAGAGCTTTGTGTCTTTATAGTATGGAGGTGTATGAAAATGTTTTCATATCTAAATTTGGGGCTAGCTGTTAAAAATCTTCTGTGTAGGCCTTTACATTATTGGTGGTTTGGCTGAAGTATGTTTTGACCAATTAAATGAAGTTGTTTTGTGCCATTCTAATTGTAAGTTAGAGAGGTGGTTTGTGCATGAAAAAATTTTCTCAGGGCTCTGTCTGACTTCGGATTGTGTTATAAGTACTATCCTATTGAAAAGTAGAAAGAGATGTAAGGGGAAATGATGGATGCACTGATGGGGGAACTGAAGGGTGACATCACATATCTGAATGGATTGAGGTACTCTGAGGGTGGATTGGAAAAAAATTTGCAAGAGTGATAAAATCCCATTTTGTTAACCATCACTCCAGCCTGGAGTTCCCTCTTACCTTTTGATATGGAGCAAAACCATTATTTGTTGCCATGACTGCCTAGTTAAGTCTGCATTGATAGGAAGTTTTTTTTCTCGTTTGTGCAGCAATTCTCAGTAGAAGTGCTTCTGTGCCTAAGGTAGGTATACTTTGTCCACATAAATAGAAAGCAACTGCTCAATGTTTTTTATTTTTAGCTGTTTAATACCTAATGGTTTCAGTAATCGATAGATTATTATTGATTGACCCGATTCTCTTCCACCCTCCCTAACTTTTAAATCACTTTTAATTAGAAATAAATACAAAACTGTGAGTGGAATGGTGTGTCTGTACTATGAAAAAGAGCTCTTAAATCCCACAGTTGTGTGTGTACATGTGTGTATGTGTGTTCGGTTTAGGGCTGGGTTTTTGTGTCTCTTTGCTGAGTTTGCTGGCAGCTAGTTGCTGGGCAAGGAAAATATAATTACAATGCAAAAGTGTTTTTCTCCTCTGGATTATGCTATAAATACAAAACTGTAGTAGAGATTTTATGGAATTGTTAACAGACAAAGTAAGGATGAGAATTGATACAGAGTGCACTGGAGGAAAAAGATGGTGAAGTTTAAAAATAAAAGCTTCTGTGGTCTTAAAAGTCACCTAATAAAACATTGTTTTATTGCATAGGTACACTAATCATTTCTGGGTTTAATCATTACACTGGATATGCTTTTCATGCAGTTTTATAGAGTGTGTTCTCTAAGGTAACTCATGAAAATCACCTTCACAGTCCATTTGTTTAGATTCTTCAGTGTGCATGAATGGAAACCGAACACCTCTGTAAAGGATGCGAATTGCCCAAATCTGTCACTTAAGACTAATAATTCCCAGAAAAATGTGGAGAGTGGTTTATTTCTTCACCAGGCTCATTACATTGCGCAATCTCTGGTTTTACATGTAGATTTTCCTTTCCCTCTATGGTCCCCAAAGAGCCCCGTTATTTAACATGGCAAGTTACCAGTGTTACACATGGTGATTTATGAAATGCAACTCTGAAGTTATCTATAATATTCTCTTAAATATATTTTCATATTATCCTCCTCCTCTAACCTGCTTGTTCATAGTTTTTTGAACTGCATGGATTATGCACACTCTCCTCACCCTAAATAAAGGACCATCTAGAGCCCCGAAAGCACCTTCTGAATCATTCTAGTTTTCTGTTAAACTCAGATAGTGAACACCAGGAACTGTTGTGAAAGTCTCTCCATCATACTTCATTGTGAATAAAAGGAAATGAACAATTCACACTACTGATTCATTTTCTAAAATCTGTCCTTTCCTAAGCCAAATGGTAACGTGCTCATGTTAATCAAGGGAAGATCTACTTTGACAAATGATCCTTTTTCTGTCAAAGAGCATTTTGCTCTTCATGTCACTTTTATGACATCTGATCCCTCTGAATAAGGAAGGCTAGTTACTGACTATGATGTAGACTTGTCAGAGAGTCCAAACAAGTCTTTTATAAAAGCAAGGAACTAGTAGGTTCATGAGAGTACCAGAAAGGAGAGGATGAAAAGCAGTTTAGCAATAGCAACAGCATTCTAGGTCAAATGGGCTTTGCAGAGGTCAGAGAGGCTTTTTCAATCACTGAAGAAAGGATTGTGGGAAAGAAATAGGAATAATAAAGTTCAATATGTTAATTCTTCTTGGTCTGAAAATCTGTGCTGTGTTAGTTCAGAAATTTTTCCTTTCTTGCTTAGCAGGTGGTAAAAATAAAGGTCTGAAATGGGAGAGTGTAGCAGACATTTACTTGCAGTAAATAGTTTCCTCCCAGTCTTTCAAGAGCCAGCAGACATTTTAGGTAGTGTTGTTTTGAGAGAGAGACTTCTCAATCATTTTCAGTATACATTTGAAAGGAAAATCAAACATTAGTGCACAGACATTCACAGTTACTTTTATATGGAAAAAACAATAGAGGGACTGGAATACTCTTCAGTTCTCATTCCCTGGCTTGATCCTATCTTATATTGCCTTTGGTGTAGGAAACACCATTGCCAAAAAAGCTTTTGTAAAAGTTACAATACTTTCCTGTTGTGATATCAACTAACAACAGACAAGTTTAACCTCAAGGGAGGTGCTTAACTACCCAAATTCATAAGGCTGGTTAAATGAGTCCACATTGCATTTATTTTTCAACCATAGGAGGGTAGATCTAGGTAGCTAAATTAATTGTCATTAGGTTGGGATTAACTATGGAAATGCTGAAGATTCACAGTGTGTGTCTAATAACACTCCATTTGTAACTTTCTGATGGTATGTCTGGTGAGACATCCTTTGTGAGTCTTTTAATTTTTTTTGTTGGCTAGCGTGTAAAGGAATGGATTTACTTCTGTTTGCAGGGTTTGTGCAGTGAGAATAACTGCAATTAAAGAATCTATTGGAAAACATAAGCATGGGGCATGAGACTAGGAAGGAGACTGAAAATGTCTCATTGTGTGAGAACTGGGAGTCACATGCAGGACTGTGTGAGTCAGCAACATGCCCTTACAGTGATGAAGCACTAACCACAGACTGGGTTGCACTAGCAAGAGCACAGCCAGCAGATCAGAGAAGATGATTACTCCCCTTTATTTGGCTGCCATGAAGCCACATATGAGTCCATTGTCCAAAAGTAAGTCCAGTTTTGAGTTCTCTAAAACAAGGTACTGACAAACCAGAGGCACCAGAGTCTGGCAGAAGGCATCAAAGACATACATGAAGGTGCTTAGGCAACATTCAACCTGCAGAAGGGAAGAGCAAGGAGAATTTGAATGCTGTCTTGCATTGAAAAGGAAGAGTGAGCCAGACTTGTCTGAGATTCACGGCAAAAGGATAAGACTGCAACAGTGACAAGTTGCAGCTAGAAATTTTTTAGTTTGACATTAAAGAAATGTTCTTAAGTGGGAGAAGCATTAGACATTGCCCAGAGAATGATTCATGATTTTTTCCAGGGGTCTTCATGCTTGGAGATTTTCAAAGCTCAGCTGCTCAAGGTCCTGAGCTACTTTGTTGAAGCTGGAAGTTATCCTTGCTTTGAGGAGGACATTGAACTAGGTGACCTCCAGAGGTTCTTTCCAAATGAAATTATTCTGTGATACTGTGACCTAAATGAGCTGAGCCAACATTAAGCTGCTCTACATCCTCAATTTGGAGGAGAGCTGGAGCTGCAAAGCATAGTATCTCTCCTTAGCCTTTCCTGGCCCCAGCTTCAGTTTCTGCAAGGCAGTTACAGAAGCTGGGAGAGGAGTGCCTCGGGTCTCGAGCTATTCCCCCACTCCTCTCATGCTATTGTTAGTCTATAACAGTGGGCATTTATTTTCTCTTTGTTTCTTTTAATTTTTTTAAAAAATAATGTATGCATGTAGGCTCAAATATGCTAAGAAGCATGTTGAATTATAATAGTTTTAATTATGATAGGGAGACCACCCATTCTTTCTTGTGCTTTAACTGCACACTGAATAGTCTTTAACACTTATTTCTGTGTAAAAGTTTTGGATTGATGAGCAGAAGGAGTAAAATGTAACAAGAACACATTGTACCTGTAGGAAAACTCTTAAGCTAATCTATGTTGTTTTCATTATCTCTGTAAATAATTGGCACCACAAATGTTTTCTTTTCCCATTTCTTCCATCAACCTTCTTCCAAGTGTACAAAAAAAGTGCACAATTTTTTAGTACTGGTCTTTGGTGATAGTCTAACTTTTTACTGCCCATACAAATAATTAGAGCAGTGTTCCTTTCTCTTGCTAGAAGTTTTAAGTACTGTCATTGAAAGAATTATGTTCTAATTTGGGGATCATTATTAGAATTAATATTTTTTAACATCAAGAAGTTTGTAATATTTTTTTACAACTTCATTATAATAGACTATTTGAACTATGGTAAAGCAATTTTTAGTCCATGAAAAGAAAGTTTTTTGGCAGTGGAACAAATGATGAAAGAAATTGTAAAACAATTACCAACCTCTTAGCAAGAGTCAGATGAGCTAGAGGAACTCTATGTCTCTTAAAACCCTTGTGAAGTTCAGGTTACTCATCATGTAGGGGTGAATCAACTGTTACATCTTCAGAAATGCTGTTGCATGTACTGTTTCTGTCATTATTGAATGTGACAATAAACCACCAGCAGTGCTGTAAAACCAGAAGGTCACAGCACTTTCTGAACAGTTACGACTTACGCCCTGTGCCCATTGGTCTCAGAAGGAGTGATGGCTTGGGCTTTGCTGACTGATTTTGTGAGTCCAGGTGGGACATGCATCTTTTGAACACTTAGGTCTGATTCTAGTCTCATTCAAATTCGATGATGGCTATTTTAACAGTAGTAATCAAAGTGAGTATTTTACCCATGGTAGTTTTTTAACTATTGAATTAAATCTTCATTTCTGAAAGTGCTGATTTGCATTTAAACAAGGTGAGGTTTATCTGTCTCCCCATCATTGGCATTCTGTATGAGTAATGTGTACATATATGCGATATCAAACTGCACGAGTGCAGATATGACTCCTCTAAACTCAGAGTTCAGTGTTTTCCTAATTACTTACAGACTACTGAGATTAAAGCAACGAGATTTCTTTTGTGTTAAACAAGAAGCTCACATTCTTTACTCATGAGCTCTTCTCTTTCCCTCTTGATGATCACGGGCAACATTCTTGCAAACAGACATCCCCCTCTGCAAGAAAGCCTTTGTAACGTGTGGTTGACCTAATTGTGCAGCGACAGCATTGCTGCTGCGAATCTGGGAAGATCCCTTCTACAGCACTCATTTGGGCTTAGCAGTGTCTGCAGCGTGAAGCAGGACATAGGTAAGCAGCAATGCAGGGCATTGACGGACTCTCTCCAGTTTCACTTGTGGGTGAGATGTCCCACGGGGATTTTAGAATGACTTGGAGACAGTGGGCCAACTTCTACACCCCTTTCAATATCACACCCCACCTGATGCCACTGAATGGGGTCACATGTTACTTATATATTTGAAAACTCAGTCTTCTGAGGTACAGAAGTGTTTCAATAATACGTTATCTGTGGCAGTTATTACTTGTGTGTTCAGTCCTGAAGCAGTTGCTGCATGCTCTTTCTGAAGCTGGATATGTCTGCACGAGGTTGTGAAGATCAGAATCTGAAAGTGTCGTAGTGTTATGAAAGAGAAAAGAGAAGCAAATGTTGAGATTTTTCTTTATTCGACCAGCAAATAACCTCAGTAACTGCCATCATTGTGATCACACTGCGTTTAGTGTGTGGTGGTTTTCTGCAGGTGCATCCCCTCGGAGAAAAAAATATGCAAAAATTACAAGGCTGAATCACATCTACTACTGGATATTACCCTGTTCTCCATGTAGAATTAAAAAGTTTTATAAGGTATATCCTTACTCCTAAAGTCAAGACTACTCAGAAAAGTTGAGGTAGGCTTTTTTCATGTCATGTATCATTACCCAGTAATGCCCATCCATCTTCAGTTTGCCCCAGTGAAGACTTAATCAAGCATGTGGAAGGAAAAATAGTTCTTACTTAATCCATCAAAGAATGGCTCAGATTTAAAACAGGGGTGTTTTAGTGCTGCTCTTAGCTGAAACAAGGTTGTTAACATGACACAGAACCATCATAGTCATGCTTTATATGTGTGCTTTCATGTTCAGACAAGTAGCCAACAACTCTGTTCAGTGCCATGCGTTAACTGTGTTAAAAATTCATGAATCTTCTCGGTGAAGATAAAATGGAAGTGCTATCAGACAAACTGATAGGCTTGAAGAAAGGGGGACATTTTGGTTTTACTTCAGTAGAAAGATATCTGTTTGTAGTTCTCTGCTTCAGGATAAAACTGCCATTGAATGAGAATGTTCTTATTGTGAACTGGGTGATTCAGCTGCCAAGATCTAGACATAACAGGGATTAACTTGCACGTGGACCCTGGTAATAAGAGAATTATTTTTCATTTTATTTGTCAATATGTGGGAACAAGGAGCTGGGGGTAGAGATCCTGCCACCGAGCAGGGAGAGCCTTGAGTGTTATTACTACAGTAATACCAAGTAGGGCCATGTGCCCAAAAGGATCTAAATCCCTGAGCTGAAAGATGCAGGAAATAGTTGCAGGCAGGCAAGAAGAGGATGAGGAAATGGGAGAGACAGCTAGGGAGGAAAAGGCTGCCATCCTGGTGTCAGGATCTGGCAGTAGGTCCTTTGTTATAAATTGCTGTGCCAGCTGTAGGGCAGAGGTCATTCATTGCATCCAGGTGACAACAGATCTGGCCCGTATTATATAGAGGTCTCTTTGCATCAAAGTATACTGCATTGTGCATTGCTTCAAAATCTTCCCGTGTGCTTCCACTCTTCAACTTCCACTCTTTAAATTGATTTCTTTGCTATCCTACTTTGTCCTGGTTTTAACATATTGTTGCTTTTACTAATGTTTTGGTGGTGGGTTGTTATTGGGGTTTTTTTGTTTGTCTAAAAGCCAAGAAGGCTATATACTATTACTTGTTTCCTCACTGTCTGGTTTTTTTGGGTTTTATTATTTGATGTTCAATGTCAAATTATTCATATTTATGCTTCATGTTAGTGTTTTCCTACCTGTAGTTCTGTCATGAGCCTCAAATCCATTCAGTGGCATACACTTAGTTCCTGTAATTGCCATTTTAAAATGGAATGATCTCTTGGATTAAATCTAGAATCTAGAACTAATGTTACAGAAAATAAGGTCAAAGAAATCAAATAACATTTCCTCCAAAGTTGCAATAGAGTCTTTGGATCATCTTCCATCATTAATACCGATGCCTGACAGCACTTAAAACTTTAATCATGATTTGCAACCTTATGAATTTTATTGCTTCTGCTGTCAGAAATCAATTTCAGTACTTAATGGCATCTTGTAACCTCAGTCAAGGAGAATGTTGGCTTGATTTTTATTCTAGTTCCACTCCAAGTTTCACTGCTAAGCTACACCCTTATAAAATTATTTCTGTGACATTCTTTAACAAAATTGTTTTCAGTTCTCTGACTTAAAGAAAATACTTTTGTGTATTCAAAATAATTCAGAAGTATTTCTCTCTGTTGATAATTTTTATTGAGCTGTAGCTTCATGTAAGCCTCAAAAAGTTGTAGATTCTGACCATAAAATACAGTGAAGTGTATGTTTAATCTTAGTCATGCTTATAGACTTGGGATTTCTCATGTAATTAACATCCACCACAAGTGTCTGGAAGATCAGACCATAAACTCACTTTTAATCTTTCTTTTGCTTACCGAGGTTGTAGAAGTGAATGGCTTATAATTCCACACTTATAATTCCAAATTAAACATTTAGATTAGTCTTTATTGATTCCTTTTGATCAGGAGACATATGTTTGGGCTCAATCTTGTCTTTCATCACTCAATAATTTCAGTCATTGAAATTATTGACCTTGTTGGGAGTTCTCCTTTAATAGTATAATTGCATGGTGGAGTCTAGAGTACTTTTCTTAAGGAAAATTAAAAAATTCTATTTTTTACAAAAAGCCAACAAACAAACAGAAAAGGGGGTAGCTCACAGGGACCGAACTAAAACAGAGTATGAGAAATTGTACTGTGTCTAATCTTCTCTCAAAATTTGCAACTTTTAATAGAATTGAACATGCAAAGGGCATATCCCTTGATCTCCTTTATAAGTGACTAAACACTGGAAAAGTTTCTGCTTTAGGCATGACACTTTCTGCTTTTCTCTACATTTATTAGTAGATTTTATATGCTTTGAAAAATAGACAACTGTTATTCTCCCACTTAAAGCAAAATAAATATTGAAGGTTGGTAAAATAAATGACACCCAGTGGGCCAGCAGTAGATCTAGTTTACCAATTCAGTATCCTGTCTGGGAAACACTGCCTGTTTTTACCTGTATATAGACTTCTTATTAGAAATATCATTACCTGTTTGGCAGAATGGAAGAGGAACAATGAGATTATGTTGACAGAAGGAATAACAAGAGTGATTTCTTGAACCGCATCATTTAAACTTGGGTCAATTCCCCAAGAAACTGTTCCTGGAAAGTTGTTTCTTCATAGAATTAGGGAAACTGATATGCTATGAAAGTTATAAAACCCAAATTCCACAGAACTGGCAGAGCAAACTGCCTTTCTAAAAGCGAAGGACGTAATTTTTGTCACTTTTCAAATCATCTTTATCTTATATACAAATACTGAGCTCCCTCCTACTATTTCTAATGTATTTCATGTGGGTTTTTTCCAATTACAAAAGAATAGCTCTCTGATTTATGTACTGATGACTTTGAGTTAACTTTCCTTGCTGTATTTCATTTAGAGAGCCTGCTGTCTGCACATGATAATGTTTATGTAGTGGATGACACAGTTCTGGAGCTATCAGAGGTGGAAGAAACGGCATCAGAAAGCAGCTGTTTTGCATCTGAGGACACCACAGAGGACTCGGGTGTTGTGAGCTCCCCATCTGACATTGTGTCTTTGGATTCACAAAATGACAGTATGAAGCTGAGAGACATCAAGCTGGTCAATGGTTACATGGACTCAGCTGAGGCAGATGCGATGTGTGGCACAGAGACATGTCCTGTGAAGAACACCTCCTGCGATAGCATGGGATCTGATAGTGCTCCACAGAGGTAAATATTTACTTGCCACCAGCTCTGTGAAAATATCTTGCATGTCATCCTGGTAGGGAATCATTTAAGAAAACCAATTTATACTTTCTTTTGCTCTTTCATAAACCAGTACCATTGCCAAGTGACTCCTCCCAGTGGAACGCTCACTGCCAAATCCCCTCCAGTGACATACTTGTAGCAACAGGCAAAGGTCACTTTTTTGTTTGAACTTGTAGTTCATTTCTTGCAAAAGACCCACTGCCCTCCAGAGTTGATTTCTTCAAGGAGTCTGAAATAATTTTGTTACAGTTTGGTTTATTTTGTACTTCTGATAGCATCTGAAGTGTTTAAAATGTTACTATGTGTTGATCCAGAAAAATGACATGGAGGTCATATAATGGAAAATTCAAGCCAGGTGGAAAATGATTGTATGCAGTGAACTTTGGAGATTGGTTTGGGAGTGTGTGCATGCATCTATATATATATATATTCACGTACTGCTAACCTGCACTGGCGTTATACCTTGGGATGGTTTTTTTCAGCATATTTCCTTTTTTTTGTTTTTTATTTTCACATAAACAAACATTTTTCTGCAGTTTTTCCAAGAAAATACAAGAACCTGGAATTTAACTAGGAACTGCCTTCAAGCACAAATGACTCTGACACTGTTAGTTTGCCAAAACTCACATAGTTGGTGGCAGGGCTGCAAAGGGAACCCAAAATTTATAGGACTTTGCAAATACAAACTGGCTAAATAGGAAGCTGTGCCTCCAGCAAGGAGGGTGGCCTGGTAATACTGACAGGGATCCGCTCTGTGTGATGCTGCAGAGTCATGGAACAGGGGCCAGAAATTCCTCTGAATTCTCAGTTGACACAAAGTCTGTGCTTTCTGGTCTCTCTCCATTTAGCTGCTAATCTGTAGCCCCTTCATAAGGGTATGTATCATGACCTAGTTATTTCCTTCCACACATTTCTGAGTGAGAACTTCATCTTCGATCATGCAGTGGGGGATGACTTAGGGATGAATTAGGCCAAAGTCAGTATTTAACCTATTGGAATGATCTTAAGGTTTTTCTTTATCCATTAGTATCAATGGGGACAAGGTCAAGCCTCGCTTAGATACTTGCTCAAAAACACGTTTTTCTTGTGATTTGTCCTTTTGCTGTGTCTTAGGCTGCGAAGCAGTTTCTATTGGAAGGATTAGATAGGCTAGTATTGTAACTGCAATTAAGATCCAGAAAAGCAACCCACTGATTTCAGTACACTTACATTGATCCTTGTGAGATAAATAGGCTATTCCACCTTTCCTCAAAATGCAGGATCTAGACTGGCTAGAAAAACACACATGCACATTCAGTGGGGGAGGAAGAAGTTAGCATTTTGTTGAGCAAAGACATCAAAGCAAAGCCCTGTAATAACAATATTAATAATCTGCAATGTGGGGGAACTTTTTCTGGTTTTTTAACCAATTAAAGATTGACCATAGGTCATTGTGACACACTCCCTCCTGAAAGTCAGTATTCTCTTCCTTCAACCAAAGATATATATTCTATAGATTTAGATTTTTCTTTGCCACACAAACGTGAAATTTTTACTAGTTGGAAAGAGTGCACATAGAAGAGACAGCAGGACGTTTCATTAGCTGTCCAGCAGGACTGTTGCTTAGGGGTCTTGCTGAGCCAAAGGAGAGGAAGCTGGAAGGATAGTATGCTGCACTGCCTGTTGAAGTCAGGGAGGTGGTAACTTCCCCCCCTCAGCTGTTGTGAGACCAGTGCTGTAGTTTCATGTCCAGCCTTGGGCCCTCAGTCCAAGAGAGAGATTGCCAACCTGGAGAGGGTCCAGAGGAGAGCCACTGAGAGGGCTGGGGCCCTGGAGCACATGGGGTATTTTGGGCAAGGGATTCAACTAGGTAGTTCACTTTGGGAAAGCAGTGTGGGTTAGGAGGGATCTGATTGCAGTCTTTTCCTAAACCAAAGGAAGACTACGAGGCTTCTCATAGGATATTCTTGGGAATACACTGTGAAAGGACAGAAAGCAACTGTCACCAGCTGCCCTAAAAGAAATAAAAATTGAATATAAGGAGGAAATTCCTTAAACTGGGAACTGTTAAGCAGTGGAAGAGGTTGCCCAGAGAAGTGGAGGAATCTTCGTCTCTGGAGATTCTCAGAACTCATGCAGGCAAAGCTTTGGGCAGCCTGGTCTGGTTTTGAAATTAGCTCTGCTTGGAGCAGGAGGTTGGACTAGGCTTCCAACTTATTTTTTTCTGTGATTTTATTGTGCTAAATATTGTGTATTTATCTAATATATCCATAATTTTAAAGGAATGATTTGGGACTAAAATAGGATACAGTCGTTGTTTGGAGAATGCAGTTGTTTTTTATAAATACTATTTATTTTTTAGGCTGTGGGAAGGCAAAATTTCTTCAGATCAGCTTTAGCGTATGGCAAAAACTTAACGTTCGTGATGTATTTTAATCTTATGTCATCAACCTCTTAGATTGACATAACAGTGATACTGACAGTAATAACTTTTAAAATGTGCCAGTAATATTTGAACGTAAATCTAATTCCACTCCTAACCTGTCTTGGTAAACAAAACAGCTTTGAAAATTGTGCTTCTCTAAATCCTTTTGAGGTCAAGTTACTAAGTTTTCAAAAGCCACTTCCTAAGCATAGAAGGAAGGAAAAAATAATTTTTCTAACCTATTTGCATGCAATTCTTTTTTTAATCGGATATAAATCAATTCTGAGTACAATTTTGAGTACATCCAAATCTGGAGAACACCAGTTTCCACTTCCACTGTCAGAACAGCTGCCACCCCACTAATAAAATGTGTTGGAAACTCTGAAATTGTACAAAGTTCTTTGATGAACAGGCTACTTTCAGGACCAAACCAGCCTCTTAAGTCCACAGACAAGTCAAAATGTGAATAATTGATACCAAGCTATACAGAGCTTTAAATATATTTCATAAGCTACAAAACTTAATGGAAACTTTTGCGCAGAGCTTATTCATTCCTTTCCATCTTCTTCTTGGTACACTAGTGATCCATGTACCAAGATCTAACTGAATTCTAAAAGGAAGATAACAACAAAGAAAATTGGAAGAACATGTTGCTACTGTAAAGTAGCGGTGGTTAACAGCAGTGAATCTGAGTCCTCCTTGAAGCTAAAAACTACTAAAGCCATAAATTTTATTTAGTGACTAATTTGGCCAAGGCTTGGGGAAAAAAGGTTAATAAGAGTAATGGAAACATTTAGCTTGTAATTTTAAATTGTAAAACTGACTAAAACTTGGGCTTTTCACCCAGTGAAATAACAAATTCCTAAGAATTTATAATGCTGTGTACTAAAATCATTTTGTACTCTGTGGGTTGTGAGAAGTACCGTTAAAGTGGAAGCAAATTATATTTAGAGTGTAAAGGGCTATAAAAAGATCCAGGTAGTATTTTACACATGCAAATGTGAAGAACTGCAGTGAAGAGCAGAATCAAGTCCACAGTTCTTACCTACATTTGGTCCAGAGGCTTAGCCTGTGCTTCAAGAGATCAAGAATATTTTGCCATGTTTCTTACTTTAGTTAATTGTGTGTTTAGTTTTAAATTCATTTTTCTTCAAGTTTCTAGAATTGTTTACTGGGTGTCCTGGGTGATCTCTGTGTGACTGATATGCCTGATAGCATCAGAATATCACGTCAGGTTCTTCATCTGCTGAAGTCAAGGAAACTTGTGAGCATTTAAGGATACAGTCTTTGACATGCGATAGGTTTGTCAGCACATAGCAGGGTAATAGTATGTCCGAATCAGAAATGACATGTACCACAGACTTTGGACAAACAGAAATGATAGCCACAGCAGAGCTCGGTTCTCATTCAGTTCCCAGAGCAGGGAAAAAGAAATTTCTAAAAGAAGGTACATGGATTCTAGGGTTTCCAAGCTGTTTTCCAGTACATGGGAGCAACTTGCAAGTGCACTATTTTTTGTTTGATTTGGTTTGGTTTTAGGATTCTTCTTCAAGCAATAGTGATCTAAATACACATATTAATTAGCAATTAGAATATCAAAACAAGTGTCAAAACACTCTACCCTTAGCTCTACCTGTTAAACCAACTTGGTCTCTCTGTCCATGATACCCCCTTTTGCCACTGACTGCTTTTTTATGGTAAAAGCCATAACACAGCTATCGTATCTCATGATACATTTGTACAGTACCTGGTGGAGCAGAACCCAGACCTCAGCTGGAGGTGCCAAGGGCTAAACCGTATAAATAGTTGACTATATGCAACGTTTGGCTGTGAATGTTTTAATATTAACTGCTGACTCTGAACGTTGTACTACATAGTTCTCTTTATTCATATCCTTTCTTACGGTTGATGTCTCTGTGTTATGTATCTGTTCACCAGATTTTAATATATAGTGTTAAATGAGTAACAAGAAAACCACAGAGAAGCTGAAATGTTGCTTATGTAGCAGTAAGTACATCTCATGATCTCACAGTGTTGCAACCCTGTCCTCCCATACCCCCTCTTTTCCCATCCCTTGTGTGGTGTCATCACGCAAGCTCCTAGGGGCAGGGATCAGACAATTTTATATGCCTATAAAGCATCATGCGCACCTACTGTCTGGAGCTTTATAAATAATTACACATTAAAAAATATGTTAAAATAATATTATTAGGGATGCTAGGTCACACACTCAAAATTAAGTAACTTTAATATTAAGGCTCTCTGTATAACCTTAGATTCCCCCCTTCAACCTTAATTCCCCCTTCTGGACAGTATGACAATGTCTCTAAAGTTAAAGTAGTACTCAATTTTGTTGTATTTTCTTTCTAAGTTACAGAGCTCAGTTAATAAAACAAATATACCACCATTCACTCAGTTCAAATGCTGTTCTGTAAACAGGACTATTTAATTTCCTTTTGCTTTTTTTATCTTTCTTGTCTCACTAGTATCCACGTGCCATGTAGGCTTTAATTCATTTCTCTGCACGGTGGTCACATGATATGAAGAGGTGGCATTTTCCTGTTTTAGAGAAGGAGAGCTGATGGGCAGGGGGTCAAGGCAGAGTGGTGAACAGTTACACCACGCAGGACCACATTTTTCAGAGGACTGAGTATTAAACAGCATTTCATATATCCAAATGCAGCTTTCCTTTTCCTCCAAATACAGTTCTTGGAAGATATTTGAACATTTTGGCTAAAATAAAATAATAGTATGATCACGGGCATGATATAAATTGTCATTTGGACTGTCACTAGCAAAGATGTGTAGTTTCTCAAATTTATAAGCAATTGAAATCAGGGTTTTAAAAGGGTCTTAGGAGTGGCTGATTCCACTGGCCTCTCTCAGAGCAGGATGAACACTTTAAAATACAAGGCCTTCTTTTAAATTTTGAAAAGGTTTTAAATATACTAAAATGTTTAAAAATAAAAGTATTTTAAAATGTAAAGGGAACTTTGTAGTTATAAACCTAAATAAATACAGACTTGTGTGGGACAAGAAGATAAAATACCTTCCAAAGGTCTGAAAGGGATTTTCCCCTCCCCTGAGTGTCTGTTTCAGTAGCCATGAGAGAGGAATATTTTTTCACGTACAGCTAGTGGAAGACATAGGGTGGGGGCGGGGGAACCCTCCAGAGATCAGTTCATGTTGTGAGTCTGGACAGAGATAATCCCATTTCCTCCCTTTCTCTTGGAAGAATTTGTTACCTTTGGCTCTGATCAGGATTGCTGAAGCTACTGGGAGGAGATGAGTCCTCTCAGTTACCACTCTGAGAAGTACTTGCTGTTTGCTACTAAACTCTTAGGGTTTTGATGAGTTAGTTTAAAACAAAAGCTTGAAACTATAGGGGTGGGTGAACTTGTTCTGCTTAATTTTCAATGCATTCAAATTCAAATGTTACAGGGTTTTGTATTCCACTTGGGAAAGACAGGAGAGAAGGAGAAGTCAGTAGCTGGAGAGAATTCAGCGGCCAAGCTGGTCAGAGGAAATAAAAACAGTGAGTAGCAGAAGGCAGGCAGGAAGGAAAGAGAAAAACTGCAATGAAAAAATAGCACTGTATTTATGTATTATATATACCTCTGTGCATAAACACATTCTGGTACAATTGCATGTCACTTGTAACTATCTCTGAGAAACAGGAGAAAGTTTTATTCTGTTATTTCTCTATAGAATAGATCTTATTTTAACTGGGTAGGTGCATTTTACCTTTTTGAAAACTGTTTTAAGGACTAGGAAGGTAGAGAAAGGGTTAAAGTGACAGGGAGAACTTCAGGGATGACAAATTATTTATTAAGACCCAGATGTCCGACAGATTTGTAAGCCTCTGCTTCTTACATAGTTTTCCTTCCTTATCTTTGGCTTTCCCTTTCCTCTTGTTCCAGAAAACTCTTTAATTTTGAATACTCTTGTGCACTTTTTTGCTGGCAGACCTTCATGTAGCAAAGATATTAAGGATATTATGGTTAAGTAACAGATACTCACAGTTGTTACAGAACAAGAATACAGATTAGCCTTTCTGTTAAACTCATCCACTAGAAGAATGCTGTATACTTTGGAGCTGTAGAATATTTTAAATACTAGAGAGCAGCTTGAGTTGCTAAAGGTGTAGCTCTGTCTTCTGGTGAGAAAGGCTCTGGTCCTTGCTCTGTTTCTAATTTTTCGGTGTAAACCAAGAGAAGTTATATAACTGTACCATCTTTTAACTTGCAGTGTTGTATTGCACAGGTGATATGGCTATATTAAGATTTAAATCATGCTAGTCCACTTTCCTGTCCACTTTCCACTTTTCTGGCAATGCCGTCCGCCTGCAGGCTTTCCTGTTGAGAAGCTGTTTGCCAGAGACCTGTGCGAGGAGGGGGTAGTGGGGGCATGCTTCCAGCTGTACAGCAACTTCCAAGCTGCTGCTTATGCAGCAGGACCCTGGAACTGACATATGTCATGGCACTCTGGAAGCTTAAAATCACCCTGGTATGTAACAAGCTTAGAGATTTCTAGCACTAAACCACAAAACGATGCTATGCAAAAGCATTTTCATTTGCTTTCTGTTTAGATTCTTGACCAGTAACCGTGGAGGAGAACTATAAAAGGACCATAAACTGAGCTGCTGTTGAAAAATTACTTCATTTTCCTCCTCACCTATATTTGCAATTTTTTTTGTTAATTGGGTGGTAGTATATCTGCAGACGCGGCTGGACCTGTGTATTACAGGATTGAAACATAGTTTAATTCAATCTCTGATGATTTTAATTCAGCATAGGTGCAAATGCAGCGTAAAGATCTTTGTTTGATGTAGTCCCACAGAACTAGACTAGACACAAGACTAGACACTAGACTAGACACTAGACAGAATACAAACTAGAACACTTGGAATGGAAATAATCCCTGTACCTTACTCTTAAAAATATGTGCAGCTTTTTTTTATTGCTCATCTAAAAACATAAAAAGCAAGGTTATCTGGCATTCAACAGTCTATGACCATGTGCTTTTTCCCTTTCCTAGGTGCCTGCCACTTTCAGAAATCTTGCATCAAAGACAAATGATGACTTGTCTATGTCACCATTCCTAAGTTTGCTGTTCAGTCTACAACTTTTGAATTTTAACAGGCTTTGGTTAAAAATTTATGCTCAAGTTCACAGGAGGCAGTAGAAATGGACAATATTCCCGGTCAGGTCATGACTTAGGTGACCAGAAAGTCTAGCACTTACACTAGCTGCTCTCCTGCTGCTGTTACATTCCTTCCTTGAAAGGAAATGAAAAAAAAGTCATCTAGGGTAAGAAATGCAAAGAATAGAAACATGGTCCTTAGGATTGTATAAACCACTGGTTAATCTGAACACAGTTACGTACACTTTCGAAGAGTACTTTGTTGCCTCACTCACAAAAACAAAGATATAAACAACCTGACTTTACTTAATGCTTTCTTTCTGGCCTGATTGAATAGTTTTCAAAAAGCTTCAGCCATACTCCCTACTACTTAAAATCATTGAGCATTAGTCTTGTCTGTAATACCCACCTTGATATATACACAAGGTAGAAGCATTTCTCATTCCAGCAGTTGTGTAAGAGGTGAATATCATGGATTCATTTTAAAGAGGACAAATTTAGATACATACAGATGGATTAATGTAAGTCCCCAGTATCAGGCTGGGAGGACTGTAAGAGCTGGGAGGAGAGCCTGGGTTCTCCAAAGTCCAGTCTGGAGTAACCATATCAGGTTTTTCATGTTGGTCAGTCCCTCTTAGCTGCCCAAGACACATGTGAGAGAAGCTGAATGTTCTCAATGTCCACTGAACTACTTCATAGCTGTTATTACGTTCTTGTGTGTCCCACTGCACAGTGTGCCTGTCTGTATTTGACTTATTTGCAATGGGTCTGTCTCCCTTCTCTTCTGTTACTACTCCCTAGTAACAGATTCACAGGAGCCATGTTCTCAAGTCTTTCAATGCAGCTAGTACTGTGCAAAGAGCAAGATTTCAAGTCATATTTGGTTAACCTGAGACATTTCTACTACTGTTTCTTCTTACTTGCTGCCACTCAGGTAGGATATGGGTTTCTCTGTCTTCCATGTTACGTCTACCAGCCCCAGACAGATGTCTTGAATATCCTACAGCATTTAAAATGGCACCAGGTGCCTGTGTTTAGATGATTGAATGTCTTCCTTGGTCCTTTCTCTGCAGTTTGCATAGGTCTGTGTTTTATTTCAACAGTTATGGTAGGAGATGTATCTCTGGGACCATACACGAGGTTCACCAGAACTCGCAGGAAGTGCTCAGAGAAACTTGGGTCAGTTTTGTCATTTACAGACCCACAGCTAAAGCTGCTCTAACTATAAAAAAATGGCAGCTTCTCTCATTTCAAATCCCCTGTCTTACAACTGGTTTGGGTTTATTTTAATGCAGCATTTCCAGCTAGTTATATAGGAGCGTTTTCTCTCCTTAGAATGTAAACTTTCTCATGAATGTCTGTCTCCCATGGCACTAATTTGGTAAAATGCTGTTATAAGTTTCATTTTGTCTCCAACTGTGCAAATGACTGCCGAGGAACAATTAGGAGTTGTAGCCTGAGCTCAGTGGAACATTAAATGCTGTAGTTTAGTAGTCACTTTGCTCCATTCTGTGCTCTTGCACAAATCTCTGCTAATCTACATAAGTAATATATGCACAGGCTTCCAGGAACTGCACACATTTGCCATTTCGAGCATAGGCTAAATACTCACCAATGCTGTATTTTTAGCACCTCACGTTTTACCAAAAAGGCAGCATAAAGGTTATCAAGTTCCTCCCAAAGTCAAAAAAAAAAAAGTGGGTATGGGAAAATGCCACTGGTAATGTTTATCCAGAATGTAAAACATGGTATCAAAATAAGTCATATTTTTCTTGGATTCTGACCAAAAGAGAGCTGTCAACAAAAGAAAAGTATATAGGGTTAGAAGGGAGGAAGGCTATGGAAAAAAAAATTTAGAGGCCCTTTTGTTTTCCTTTTCCTGTGAGAAAGAGTCATCTTAGGCATGTTTGTAAGTCATGTGAGCTACTGGAAACTACAAGACCTTCACCTCACAAAACACATTTCCCATTTTAAAATCACAGTGATAAGAATTTTAAGAAAAACCCTTGGGCCTAATCTATACCTTCAGGCTTGCTTTGAATGTGAATTTGGAGATGCGTTGAACAACAGCTCTTTTAGAGATTTAGAAATGCAAAATCTGCTTTTGCTGAAGCTCCCTCTATGACAACAAATAAGAATCCTTTCATTTTCACTGCATTGTTCTCTTTCCTTCAGAAAAATTCTGTGAATTGGATATTATTTTCCCAGTTGTCTAGATAAGGAGATGGAAGCAGAGACTGAGAGGCAAATTATATATAGTCACTGCATAAGTGCAGAGGATTAATGAAAGAGACCTCTTCTGACTTTTGTGCCCAACAAAGAGAGGGTAATATTGCTGTAAGGTGTCATTGAAAGTTTCCCACTGATAGATGTGAGAAAAGAACTGGTCAGTGCAATGGGCCTACGCTCTGTGTTTGGAGTCCAGGAATGCTTGTCCTCATCCCATATATGTT
Source organism: Manacus candei (assembly GCF_025592945.1). Classification (NCBI taxonomy): domain Eukaryota; kingdom Metazoa; phylum Chordata; class Aves; order Passeriformes; family Pipridae; genus Manacus; species Manacus candei. The sequence continues at coordinate 32,635,630 of NW_026138097.1, read as the reverse complement.
TTTCTAGATAAATTGCCCATAAAATTCTCAACCTAATAGTCTCTCTTATTTCCTGTAAAAAGCCCAGCACAGGCAACCTTAGTAAAACAGATTTTGGCTGTATTTTAGAACAGTCAGGCAATAGACAGAAAAATATGATCAGGTACCAAAAAAGTGGTGAGCTGGCATGGCCTTTTTGGAATTATGTCGTGTAATGTCCAAGATTTTGGAAGCAACTTCTCCACAGTAACTTAGAGAAAGAGTCTCACTGTGTGTCTCTTATTTGCCTCCAGCTGTGTACAACTATTCCCCAAGACCAGCTTTATAAAGAAGAAAGTGATATTTGCCTTTCAGACTGGATAGACCTTAGCTGGTGCACAGTTTGAGCAGTTCTCCCATTGAAAATGCTCTTTCTGAGTTTGCAAATAAATTGCTTTAAAATGCACTTGGAGGAGTGCATTTTATAATCATTTTATAGAACTTTCCACTGTGAAAACATTATGAAACTCATTCAGTTCATTCTTTCTGCCATCTTCAAGTTGAAAGTTTTGTTTGCTAGTTTTCTCTCCCAACCTGAGTGCTGCAATAAGTTTAAATCTTCTTGTCAAATTGCTTAAATGAGTAATCTCATGGATTTGTGTATGTGTGTGAGTGTGTGCCTCAGGGTACAAAAGGACTGCAGTCTTACAGCACTAGTTTCCTCCATGGGAGACTTCAACTGATTTGTGCCACTGGTCTTGTAATCCATCACAGGGAAAACTCGGTTTATGATGAATCTTGCAGTGTGGGTGTTGAGCCTGAGCATCATTAGTTCACATTGGCTTGTGGGGATGTTCAAGACCTGTCAAAACTCAGGTCAGCGGCAGATGTTGGAAGAAATTGTATTCCAGTCACAGAGTACTGTGTCTCTTCTTCTGTATTTAAGCAACCAGTGCGGAATACTGCCTTAGATTCCAGTTTATGAAACCACTTAGGCACACATGAAGCCTTGCTGTCTTGAATTAATCCTGTCTGTATGTCCAGGTACACAAGAATGTGTGTATGACAGTTTTGGAAGGCTTCCTTCAAGGTGTACTTCGTTGTTTTCATTGATCCCACATACCTGAACTCAGCTTTGTAAGTGCAAGGCAGTTCAGGTACAAGTAGAAGGACTGGGCTCCAAGACTACTACAAAAGACATGAGGGCAGGTGAATGCTAAACAAATAAATAATGAAGTCAAATAAAATTAAATACCTGATTCTTCAACATGTGCTTTCAGTTGCTCCTGGTATGAGCAAGGAAAAATCAAACAATCAAATAGATAAAAAGGAATCTGCATTGTTGGACATAATTTAAATCAAAGTCAGGAAACATCACCAAATTTTTATTCCAATTAATATCTTCAAAGACAGCAGATAAATGGCATTTTCAGGCATTTTCATTTGTTTGCTAAACTACAAAAAAAAATGTATCATCTGTTACTCTAAGTATCTGTGCTCTTAAGGGTTTGATCTTGAAAAGGGCAAATCTGCTTCACCTGACCAAAGCTAGTTTAAGTGCGGCTAGAATGGAAAATTACTTTTTCAATAGGCTAATCACAAGGGCAAAACTTAGGTAGTAGGTCACAGACAGCGATGTCTTAAATTCAGCTGAGATAACTGGGAAAAATGAATTACCCAATGTGAAATTCTAGTTTCGATTATTTAGATAAAAACTTTCTACTGGTCATGATTTTATTTTCTAAATTTTTTCATGTTTTGTACGAGGTTGCCACACGTTGTTTTTCTTTTAATTTTAGGGGGTTTTTTTTGTTAGGATTTTTGTTAGTTTCATTTTCTTTTTCTTCTTTTAATAAGCTAAGACAACACTTGGCACTCATTTTGATTTCAGACTTGTTTTAGACCATTGTACAACTTCATCAGATTTCTGGCAAAATCAGGTCCCTTTTTATGTTTCATTAAAAGCTACTCTCAAAGGATTAGTTTCTCTTTTCTCCTTCCCTCCCACCCCTCAGGATGAAGAGCAATTGTCCAACAGTACATTAGCTATCTTTATTTTCATTATCATGCTATTTTTATTTAATTCAGGTGCAGATATATTGATACAGCGGGTGCACAGGATGGCTAGTGATCTGCCTTACAATTGTATGGATACACAAAAACTTTGTCTTGGCATATGCTGTGTTTCTGCAGTCCAGCTGAAATGTGTACTTCACAGTGAAGCTGAACCATTTCTTTGCAACAGGCTTTATTAATCCTAGTCTTTCGATTGCCAGCACACTTGAGTTTGCTCAGGCACCACCAAGATCCTTCCTTGTTGTGAATGTGTCAGTATGGTGGTATGTGTCTCTCAGGCTACATATTTGTCATACTTTGGGGAATGAGTTTCAGAATACCAGTGGAACCAAGGGGGGTGAAATGATGATGTGTTTCAGAGCAACAGTGCAAAGCTAAAAAGTAGGGGAGAGACCCAAAGTTTTTCTCCTCTTTCGTGTAGCAGACAAGATGAAGCAATGGCTTTGGCTAAGCATGACAATGAAGATACATTCATTGAAGCACAACTCCAGCAGACTTTGGCTGACCTGGATGAAGATTTAGAAGGTAGGAAAGTTACCTCTTAAGTACAAAAGAGAGAGAAATAACCAGTAGATGCAGAATAATCAGTTGTACTCTGACACATCCTCTACATTTCTCACTAAGATCACTGGGAACAACTCACAGGTCTGAGGCAGAATGTGGTCCACCCAAAGTGGTTGCTCTTCCTTTGCTTCAGGAGCAGCCATCTTTTGTAGGCTTGCACTGAATATTTTTCAAATTGTATATCCGATCATCATTGTATTTCAGTGTCTGCTACCAAAAAGAGATGAACAGTAGTTAATGGACACATTTTATAGGCCAAATTTGGTATAATTTCCCTGACTTAAGTGAAGCTAAACCAGTTGTGAATTTAGCTCTGTGTTTAATGAACAATGCCTCTGTTTTGTATTTTATCATAGTGAAGTGGAAAAAGGATGGGACCTTTTTGTAGCCAACACCTCCTCTGTGTTAACAGGCATATTTAAAAGTTAAAAATGGGAAAACATGAATTAGTGGGAAGAGAGAGAATGTCATATTGTGCTCCTCTTTTTCCTACTGTGGATTAAAAATACTTCTCTATTATTGGTTTGTCAAAAAATGGCATTGAATAGTTTTTTAAAATTTCCTATCTTTATTTTAATACTTCTACAGTGGACTAGATTCTGATTTGATTTCTTGCGAGTTCTCTAACGTGGCAATTCCTTAGCTTCTGTTTTGTAACCTTTGATTTATGCCAGTGAATTTGAAAGGATATTTAAGCTTCTTGCACAATGAGGCTTCTGGAGTCACTGGTAATAAAGGGTGAGAAGAATGAAATAAAAATAAAAGTACTGTTTCTTTTTTTGCTTGTTCAAGGAAATCCTTCAGCTGGGCTGTTATTACTAACCAGATCTGGGAAACATAATTTGGAGTTGCTTGCTGTTTCTCAGAAATATTTCTCCTTCGGAGTCATGCAGTGAAACTTTTATCACTGAGATAAGTTAGTCAAAGATAAGGTATGAACAATAGATGAAATTCTGCTTTCAGCTGTATTTGTATGTTTCCCACTGGCTGAAGCAGGAGGACTGCAGGAATATTTGGCTGATCATAATCAGCAACCAGACAATAAGAAGGACCCAGGCCTCTCTTTTTTTTGTAATAAAAGCATAAAAATACTCCTGTTACTTTTAGTGTAACTAAAATATCTGGTCTGCTTAAGCTTGTGCTATCTGTTTGTGTGATTTAAAGTCATATTGCTTAAATACTGCCAATATGTAATTTTGTATGTGTATTTCGCAGCGGTGGATGGTATGAGTAACTCTGACTCTGACTACATCAATGAAGCATTGAACCCACATATAAGAAAAGTTGAGGCTGCCCAAGATGTTTCCATTTCTGTTCCAGTAACAGTCATAGACGATGCTCCAGAAGTTAGCACCTCTAACTCAGATGAAAATCAAGAGATGGAGATGAGGGTTCCACAAAATATCTCAATCGACTGTGTTAATACAGGAAACTTGACAAATAAAAACAACAATGCAAGTTCCTTTGATAAGGGACACACAGATGGTGGAGCTATATGCGTATCAAAAGACCTAATACATCAGCAACCATCTGAAAATGAATTCAGTCATTTGCCTGTGGAACAGCGGAGAGATATGTTTGAATCTCTCACATCCTCCTTTGAAAAAAGAAGTGAAAAGAACTTAAGACTGGAGCCCCTTCCCAAACATGGTGTGAAGTCTGAGGAATGTAAATCTAAGCTGAGTCCATCTCACTCCAAGACCACAGCTGAAATCAATACAGCAAAAGACAAGCTAAATCCATATAATGAATATAGTAGCAGGGAAAGATCTCTGAAAAAAAGTAAATCAGAATTAGAAATCAAATGGCCACCAGCAAAAAAAGTGGAAGTAGAAGAAGTCCCATCAGCACCTACATGGTGTCATCGTGCCCAGAATTCAGGATCAAACTATGAACCTAAAATGGGTTTGACAACCTTTAAAGTTGTCCCTCCCAGACCTGAAGTAAGACATTTCGATAGAGGAGTTTCACTCTCCACTGGTGCCATTAAGATAGATGAACTAGGCAACCTTATAAGCCCAAACACTGGTGTTAGTAAACACATACCAGGTTCTTCTTCTGATGAAAGTGAGGAAATTCATATTGGGAAAGTGAAGGCGTTCTGGAGGTCAAGTTCTATGGAAAAGCAAAGTGATGACTCTGCTGAGCATTTTTCTAAAAAGTCAGCAGTCACCACGAGCTCTAAGCCCTTTACTGTAAAACATGAACACAAACCTGTCTGTCTTGCAGCTCCAAAACTTGTAGCACCACAAACTGTTACTACCCAGGTAGCCGAAAGACAGTCTGAGAATGAAAGGACCAAACTACCTCTTCCAGTTACACAGTCTCAGGTAACACCATTAGCAGCCCCAACCATTAATAAGGACAAGCTGGAACTTCCATTTGTAAAGCCACATAGGAGAACATCCAGTCAGTATGTTGCCTCTGCCATTGCAAGACACATCAATGCAACTACCTTTAAGTCTGACTCTGTGGAATATCATGAGAAAGATGAAAACAAGCAAGGGGCAGGAGAGGTTAAGACTGAAGCAGAAGTTTCACCAAAAAGATGTATTATTGTGGCCAAATATAGCCCTGTGGAAACAGAGTCAGCAGAAACAAGAGAAACACTTTCAAGTGTTTTTACTTGCAGTCAGAAAGCATCCCACAGGTTTACACCTGGTGATAATTCTGGCTTGGAAAATAAAGTAGTTAATATCAGGGCACCAAATCAAGCAACTCCTCTGAGTTTCTATAAAAAGAATGGTGGTGTCCCACTTACTAAATCCTCCTCAAAGGATAACAATGGTGCAGAAGAGGATCGTGGTTTAAACAGCAAACAAAGTATAGCAGAGAAAAAGACACGTCTCATGTTTGACCAGAAATGTGAGACTTTGACCCTTACTAATTCAGCCTCATCTCTTAAGTCTCCTGACCTCCAAGGAGTCCCATCCTCTTTCAGCTCATCTTTGCGAGTCGCTAAATGGCCTCCTGCTAATGGTGTTCAAGTTAATTCGTCTAAAGCGTCACCTGAGTTAAACGGTGCACCAGCAAATGCAGAGTCAGAACAGGAGGAGAAACCTGATGATTCAGATATTAATGCTGTCAGTGAAGTGGATATTAATGTGCAGACCAATATCTTTGGACCAAAGAAGAAGTTCAAACCTGTCATCCAGAAACCAGTTCCAAAAGACACATCACTGCACAGTGCCCTAATGGAAGCAATTCAAACAGGAGGGGGAAAGGAGAAACTCAGAAAGGTAAAGTGGAAACATTTTTTAACCTGTTCAGACTGCAGAGCCCTGTGTTCACCCTGTCAGACACCAGAGGTTTTATAACTGGTACAGTTGCTGGTGAGCTGGAGAACACAAGGCATTTGAAAAATTTATAATGGCAAAATACAGACCAAGCTGCTGCTTATTCTGCATATCCTGTATATTATGCAACACCACGGCTACTGCACTAGCTAGAAGAGGCAGAGGGTGCATAGACACAGCATAAACGAGAGGTAATTGAGGTTAGTCTAAGAACTGAACCCTCATTTCAGTATGTTATGTAAAAACAGGAACACACAGAGTGGAGAAACCTGTGAATAACTATAATGAAAGAAAACTGCATTTTGTATTACTAGGGCATAATAATTGTTTGCCACTGACTTCATGCTTAGGGGATATGAGACTGCATCTCTAAGTACAGCATTACTATCTACACATATCCTCACTGTTCAGTGTGAGTAAGGGTTTTAAAAGCAGGCCCAAAAAAAGACAGACTGATTAGTCTTCATAGTTTGCATTCTGGTACAAATGCCAAAAAGTGTTTCCAAGCTATCTCTAAGTAAATATCTAATAACAATGTGAGGTTTATTCCTTTCATATTCTAGGTTTCAAACAGTGCACTAAATGGCAATCACGGGAAACCCTCATATGCTGAGCCAGAGAATGCGCGCTCAGCCCTACTAGCAGCAATTAGAGGCCACAGTGGCACCTCAAAGCTGAAAAAGGTAAGAAATCAAGACGGTAAGTGATCCTTAAAGTGCAGTCTGTTCCTACAGGGTGTTTTAAATACACCCAGATATGCCACAAACTAAACATCATGCTGCAAAGGGAGAAGTTGAGGGGGAAACTATATGACAGAAGACCAGATCTGACTTAGGCAGAGAGTATTGCAAGTCCAATTCTATCCTCTGCTATAAAACTTAAACTCTTTCAAATGGTGTGCTTTTAACTTAGAAAGGACATAGAAATCCAAACCAATTACAGGGAGTGTACATAGAAGACATCAAATGTTCCTCATTTTCGCATTTAGGTGGCATAGAATTGTAGAATGGTTTGGGTTGGAAAGGACCTTAAACACCTCCCACTAGATCTAGTTGCTCAATGTGCCATGCAAACTGCCCTTGAACACTGCCAAGGATGGGACATCCACAACTTCTCTGAACAGAGAAGTTGTACTTTAGGAATATGCAGTTAGATTAATATATTTGCATTACCTACCATATACATCCAGTCTCAGTTACCTGAAAACACACTAGACCTTCTTCATGCCGTTTATCTGCTAACATGGTGCATGCAAGCAGCATGCAAGTAATTGATTTTGGTGTTCCATCAACATTCACTACAGCAGGATGATTCCTTCTCTCTGATTTACCTAATCATTAAAGCATCTCTTTTTCCTAATAGCCAAAACCTGTACTGTTCTAGCCTTAGTTTTCACTCAGTTGACTAATCCAGCCAAAGATGTGTACTTGGCAAGGAGGTTCCCATTTCCCTCATGCAATGACTCAGTTCATTAGCACATATTCAGATAGCTGGCATTAGATAGAAAATGTCTCTTCCTGTGTTAGGGAATTACTTCATCCCTAAATATCTTACTGCACTTGCTGCAGGTAGGGTACAGCTTACTCTGAGCCTGTGAGCAGGATGTGCTAACCAGCAACAATCTGCACATATACTGAACTGCATTCTGCATTCATTGGGCATAAATGTAAATTTGTGTAAAAGAGGGTCTGACAATTAAGTGATAGTGTGTCATCACAGAGACTTTTTGGCAGAGAAGCTTTTGCCATAATTTTAGAGAAAGATGCCTAGAAACGATGCACTTCCTTTTCACTGTGTCACCTGTGCTAGTTAAATGACCATGTTTGTATGTGTACAGGGCACGATGCAGATGTGCTATGATGAAAGGGCTGTCCTTTTTATGTTATCTCAAATGTTCATCTTTTATCTAACATGATGTTATGCTCATATATATATATTGTTTGTGTGCAGTGAGGGAATAGAATACAGGAGCTTTCTGTGGATTATTTGATGGGAGATGAATCCTTTAATTTTTCACCACAAAAGTTCTATGTCTCAATTTCTCTGAGAATTCTAATAGATCTGCTTAGAAACCTCCTATGTGGCCTATGATACTGAATTTCCTAGTTATTGCCAAATAATTGTAATTACTAACAATTTATCACGATTATTACTAGTAATGGTGTTAATGGCAAAAGTATCTCTTGAGATAGTTGATGGAAAAGCTGGCTTAGTCTGCAAGATTGTCTTTTTCATGTGCATACACTTGAAGTAGGATGAGTTTCCAAGCTGTTAACTTGTGCAGAGATTTTAGTTTCAGAAATTCCACAGAAATACACTTGGAAGAAGAATCAATTGATTTTGTTCTCAGTGCTTTCACATAGTTCTCTCTGGTCCTTTCTTTTTCTTTTTCAAGTATGGCTGGAAACTTTGGGTTTAATGGCATTTTTTTCAATAAAGCTATGTCTGAGAGCTCAGATCTGGAAGATCATCCCTGTCATCTGAGATTATTTCTGTGCAGCCTAGACTGCAAAAAAGTAATTAGATTCATGGGTGGCTATTTCAGCTTTAATATATCTCCCTGATTCCAAAACCATTGCGGTTGTTTTCAAATTAATACCAAGTCCAACTTTCTCTCTTACCTTACATGCCAAGAAGAGTTACAGGATGCTGGATCTCACAGTAAATAGATTGAGTTTCTGAGACAGACTCAATGCCAAAATCTCGATGCTAGTAATCAGCCCAGCTGAGTGATGTGAGTGAGTAGTAACAGATGTTTGACCCCATGAGCAAACAAAGGTTCTATGTGGTTTGCATCATTCAAGCGAAATGAAAGTGCATCAACTGTCAAATAATTACAGTTTAGCCATGCTTGATATTAATCACCTTCTTTCAACTGCCTCATGAGCAGATCTCCTCTTCGGCCTCTGAAGAGCTGCAGCGTTTTAGGGACGCAGAACTATCCTTGCAGAAGGCAGAAGACCTTAAGGAAGAGCAGCTTTGTATCCCACCTGCCCCTGCCCAGCCGCCGCCACCACCTCCCATTCAACCGTCAGCAGCAGCTCCTAAATCCTCTGCCACAGTTACAGGTAACCCATTGGAGGCAAGGCAAGCTCTAATGGAGGCCATTCGCTCTGGTGCTGCAGCAGCAAAGTTAAGAAAGGTAAATGTACTTTTATATTTTACTGTGGATGAAACAACGTATGCTAGCTGTGTTTTCAGAGACATTTTTAAGCTGTTCTAGATGCACATTTCTTTCTTCCAGCAGGAGAAGGTACATGTACTGTTTTCTCTAGCTGAATCAAAGATAGGAATGTATTTGAAACCTTCGGACAGCTAATGAAACACACCTATGCATATATGCAACAATTTGAATAGTTAATACTTTTTATTAAAAGAGACAATCAGGAGCATGTGTATAATTTCAGAAAGTATTTTCATTACCTTTTCATTCCTGTGTATCTGAGATAATGCTGTATGTCCTTTAGACAAGGTGAACTTAAGAAAGATCAGATATGAGACCCTGAAGCAAATTTATAAATAAGTACTCTCTCCTAATTTCAGTAGTGTGTCCTAGACTTTGATTCCCAACACTTACACCTTGGTCGCATGTGCTGAGAGCTGTCAGTAAAACTGGGAGGTCAATTTAATGTCTGCCTGAACTTTATTAATTGAATGGCATGTGTTTCACTTCTGTGATCAGCTGTGAATCAGTCATCTCCCAGATGGCTAAATGCTCAGTTGCCTGTGTGTGATTTTTGGATAAATTCACTAACCTCTTTGATCAAAGTTTTTTCTTCCTAATCTCAAGTTACACTGCATTTTTTGGTGAAGAGAAGCAGATCGATTGGCCTTAGTGGAAGCATCCCAATGTTACACTGCAGTATCCAAGAATGGATTTTGATCCAGGGATTTTAGGGAGTGTACAAAAGTAGATGTAGTTTTCCCAACACATGATTTAGCTGATGCCAGCCATAAATGTGTAAACATTGCATACTTGTCCTCTTTTGGATAATGAAAAAATATGCTCAAATTTTAACATTTGAAAGTAGCCAAAAAAATATGATTTCTCATAAACCAGAAATTCCACAGAATCATACAAATGGCACAAACAAATTAGTGTTTCAGGGAAATTTACATCAGCGTGTTCTGATTACATCAGAAATCTGGATGTGCTGTTATTTTTCATGTGAAAAGTAAGTATGTTAAGCATAAGATTATGAGGAGCATCTGAGTTTACGTGGTTTGTTCAGCTTGGAGAAGGCTAAGGGGCAACCTCATTGCAGTCAATGTCTTCCTCAAGGAGGGCAACTGAGGGGCAGGTGCTGATAATCCTCTCTGTGGTGACCCGTGATAGGACATGAGGAAATGCAACTGTGTCAGGGGAAGTTCAGATGACAATAGGAAAAGATTCTTCACTGAGAGAGTGGTTGGTCATCTGAACAGGCTCCCCATGGAAGTGGTCACAGCACCAAATCTGTCAGATCTCAAGGAGCATCTGGATGATGCTCTTAGTCATATGGCTTAGTTTTAGGCAGTCCTGTGAGGAGCAGGGTGCTGGATTCAATGATCTTTATGGGTTCCTTCCAACTTGAGATACTCTATGATTCTAAGAGTACAAATTTTGAAGAAATCAGACCTTTATTTCCCTACTTTACCAACTGACAGAAAAAAAACAGGATTTGGACATTCAAGGATACATGATGCAATTATTTTTTGACCCTTCCAAATTTCTTGTTCTTCCAATTGCATTGCTCTTGCCCAAGTCTCTGAGGCAATCAGTAGCTCTTCTCATGAAACCGAGTCTTCACCATTTCGTTGTGGATTTATTTCAAAACACTTGGATAACCAGTGCAGGCCATGAAAATACGCCAGATATTCTCACGTATTCTGCTAAATACTGTGCCTGTCTTGTTTCATTTCCAAGACAGAGTAATTTTTTGGAGTTTTGACATTGAAACAACAGAAGAGTATGTGTCATTATGTAGGTCTTTTATGAAAATAAAAGAGAGCAGTGTTTTGTCCAAGACAGAGTATGATTTTCTTACTACTGTGCTGTTCTTTCAGATACTGGATATGGAAACTAGCCTTGTATACACAAAAGTCATCTTGACACTTTGACATCTGAGATCTCATGTCCTTGATAAGATTTTGGTTGCAGCAATTAGACAGCAGAGTAGGTAGTTCAGTTCAGTAATGGCATCTGTTTCTCTTCCATTGTCTTCTCAAAGCTTTCTGGGACAAGGGCTTCTGACAGCAAGGTCATTTATTTAGGTAATGTTGTGGAGAACTGGGAAGAATCTGTATTCCTTAGTTATGTGTGACTTAGTGCTTATTTATGAAGGAATATTTGCAATGGAAGCAGATCAAACGGGACTGTCAGTGGAACCAAATGTAAAAAGCAACCAATTGCCTAGATAAGGAGCATCCCAACAAACATTTGAGCTCTAGTAATATCTGTGAAAAGCCAACTCCTCCACTCCTCCCCTGATTACACAGCTATTTGCTAGAGTCATGAACTTTAAGGTTAAAAGATCCACTATGCAGGAAGGGAGGAGAGAAGTTGCTGGAGGCTGACCTTGCCTTGCTGAGAGGCAGGGTCTGCACGGCACAGTCTCTAAGTGGGTCAGCCAAAACAAACTGGAGCAGAAATAGGTGCTTGAGGAAAATACTAAGTATAGGTAAGGCAGTACGTGCTTAAGTCTGCTGGCTCTTCTTTAATCCATTTCTTGGAGTACTGTGCCTGCTTTGGCAAATAAATCACCCTTTGTTTTGAAGAAACGACTTCTGTTCTATTGCACACTCTTGCTGTCCACACTCTTGCTGTCCCCAGTTGGGCCTGCTCAGTAAAAAGGTTCATCCGCAGTGCAGAGCAGTTTAGAGACCTGCTAGAAAGTGGTTACACTACAGATCCTACCTAAAGGGAGCGGAGACACAGGCATGTCACAGGAACAGGATGAACTTATTTACCCAACTGGAAAAGACCTGACAAAGTGCAGGAAGTAACCTTTTTCTTCAGTTTTTGAAATGGTCTGTCAAGGAACCTGACATTGTTCAACACATCCTAAGTATAACAGCAAGTCAGGGAGGTGGCATCAAGCAAAGCCACCAACCGTGATGACTGCCCCAGTGCCTTTGGTGGTTAATTGTCTTGAGAAATGAACGTATCTCACTGGCAAGGAGCCTGCTTCCCAGCCATGCAGTCTGCCTCATGTGCAAAGGAGCATCAGTTGATCTAGGAAATAAACAGCTGATTTGAGACCAGATTTTGGCTAATTCTGGTGGGCAAAACTCAGGTCATAGAGCTGTACCATTTGTAGCTTCTGATGTTAAAAGTGAAGTAGTGTTTTCCTTCAGTTGTGTCAAACAGAATCATATAGTGAAGATCTATATGTCCAGTTTTTAACTTTCTATTTCCCATCTCAGAAAATGCAAAATAACCTGGCTAGATTTCTGAAGTTCTGTATATCAATGCATGTGTATTTTTGGTTTTGCGTAACTTGCCTTGGGATTTACTATGATTATCTGTGGAAAAAAACATAACTACACATGCAAATAACCTGTTAGATGTCTAGCTGTAGGTATAGTTGCAGCACAAGTCCATGCAGGATTAAAAATCTTACCAAAGAAGAGAAGCTATAAAAGTTCCTTTAGATTATATGCCGTCCATTCATTTTAGGTAGAGTTGTACCCAGAGATTTGGTAGAAATACTACAGGAGAATGTGCCTGCAAATGGTGGGGAAGGCAAGTTATATCTCTGAAGAACAGGGTCACGGTAAAATGGTTGCTATAGACCACTTCTTAATGGTATGTGCAAGGGAGATTCTGCAGATTCCATATATCTTCCAACAAAGAGTTGCACCAAAGCAGCCCTTTCTGTTTGCTCACTGAGATTTTAAAAATTAATTTGGCTCCATCACAGTATCCACAAGCATTCGTGCCAGTGTTTGGCATAGGCATTAGGTCATGTGAACCCTTGATACGTGCAGTGTATCATTCTGTTGGCAATCAAAGGAGCCAGGTAAGATAATTACTGCACCATTACAATGAGTCCATGGTGTACACTGGGATAATTTGGAGTTGGTTGTCAACAATTAACACATTGATCTGAATTATGGCACGTTGAGTGTCTTCTAGGAAGCATGGCCTAGTTCTATACCTTTATGTCAAGCAGTGGACTGTTCTCACATAAGCAGAGATATATAATTGTGAATGAACAAATACTGTTTCGTACCATCAGTATCTGTGGGTGCAATGACAGGATTACAGAATCAAAGCCACAGTTAATGTTGGCTTTGGTAGGCTGGAAATGGGGCAGGAGCCCCCACGTTAAGGTTGGCCAAGCTTGATATACAGGTAGTCAAATGAGGCTATGAAGCGATTCTAGTTCCCATGCACAATGAGAGGCAGGCATTTGCATGCTGTTTGAATTGAAAGATGAAACTTGAAAATAATTTGAACTCTTCACCTTGCTAATAATTTATATCATGACCTATTTTTTTCCTCAAGAATAAAGTTTCTGCCGTGGATACTAAGGACAAAATGGTAAATTTAGGCTTGATCAAATACATGATTCCTGTTTAGTTTTTGCGCTGACCTCAATGTATATCTCTATGATAGAATCAAAGCTCAGTAACTTTGAATTTGGAAGAGCACCTTAGCATATGAATTTAAAATTAAGCATATGCTTAGATGACCTGAGGACTGGGAAGGAAGATAAGCATTTGTTTAAGTATTTTCCTGAATCAAAGCCATTGGGAGTTTCCTTCATTTAATCAGGAAGCAAAGTACTCATCAATTGATTTTTATGGCCAGTGACAGCTAGCTGACACAGAATAGATTTTGACTGTCAGATGTTGCATACTTATAGCCCGTGTTTCTGTTCATTCCACAATGAAGGATTTTCAGAGAAAAATACATCACCTGTGTTCCAGAAATTGTGTAATTACAACCTAAATAGCTGCAACATACGTAAGTATATATGAGTTGTGGGGTTTTTAGGGAAGGATAGCACCTTTCATTAAACCAACTGATACAGCTAGAAAACAACAGATAAGATTTAAGTAGTCCCAAGGAGCAGATGAAGAGACCAAGCTTGAAAGCAGCCTCACAGGAGAATGTTTGGTTAACAATGTCAGCAGTTGGAGGTTTAAAAATATCTTGAATGATCATGTGCTTTTCTTTGTTATAGGTCCCTCTGCTTGTTTAAATCATATGAAAAGAACAGATAATTGGAAAATCTAACCCTGTATGCATCCATAATCATCATTCAAGCTCTGAAGTGGCAAAAAACATCAAGAAGTTTATTATATTCTCGTCTACAAGCCAAAATAAGCTGTAGTTAATTTTCTGTGTGTTCCTGCATAATGGTTCTAAGGGGGAAATATGTTGCTCTGCTGTAAAGCTTCTGTGCCAAGGAATTGTGTTTTGCCTCTGAATATTTAAAGTTGCCAATAAACCATTCTTGTTGGCAGGTTAATAAGAATATAAACACTGTGCAGTCCTGTGTTAATACTTAATTGTATTTATGGGCAAAATTAAAAACTTTACTAGCTATCTGAAAAGTAATATTCATTTTAAGTTGTTAAAAATATTTCAAACTATTTCAAACTATTTACTTGCTTCTTATTTGATTTCAAAAAGGACTGTAAATGGTTGGAGTGAAAATCAGAATAAAGGTCTATAAAAAACAATCACAAGAAAAACGTTATGGTACCTAAGTTGTCATATGCTGGAGTCACTGGTTTTTAAAATTAAATTAACTTTGTATCTCTGGTGGAGCTCTGAGAAAGCAGGCAATTAATAATGAATGTGAGACAGTGTCTATTGCAAAGTTACTTATGGGATATGACGTATAGAATGCTAATGCGCAGAGATATGCTGAACCCTAGTAACGTTCATGGCACTTCAGAAATATTGAGCCACCTTAAAGGATCTCTATTTGCAACAGACTGTGAAGGTTTTAAATAAGATTCAGAGTCCTGCTTAGAGGTCCAAGATGTAGAATTCATTCCTGCGCTGCAAAACGAAGTGAAGCTGGTTTATATCAGTAACCAGGACTTTTGTGGACTCTTGTTCAGGTCATGCATAAGTTGGCCCTTTATTTCTAATTTGTATTGCTGTTGTATGTTGTCTCACAAGTATTTATAGCAGCATCTTTTTCAAATGTTAACTACTTTGGTAGTTGTTGTACATATTTTGAAAATATTTCGTTGAATTGATTAACTTAAAAAGGACGAATGAAAATGCTTTTTCACATTTCCTATATTGTAATGACACTGAAGAAGAGGAAGTTTGTACATTTACATTTTTATAATCATAGACTAGAGTGCTGGCAGATTCTTTTTTTTTTTTGAGCTGGAATTTAAAATGTATAGTTATGGACTGTTGAAAGCACAAGAATATTTAGCCATCTGCAGTTAATGTGACTATATATTATATATTATTATATATTGTAAAATATTGATATCTGTTAGTGCCACGAATAAAAACAAAATCAAAACCTGACATGGCTTGAAATGGTCTTTTTGCCAAATATTTTCCATTTACAGAAAGAAATTAGAGCTAGAGATGGACTTAAGCAAACCAGTATGCTGTGCTTGATATCTCAAGTCTAATATAAAATGTCTCAAGCCAGGAAAGAGCTCACAACTAACAGCCTAGTAATGCAGTAGAAATCACCAACTAGAATCAACATGTCACTTAATATACATTTCAGTAATGATGCAGTACTGATAATGCTCCATTTCCTCATTAGAAAAGCTAATATTCAGAATTAAGGTGCTCTGTCTCACTGTAGGATAAATAAGATAACCTCTGTTGATTGTGATTAGCCTTCTTTTGCCTTAAAAGTCTTCTCAGTATGCTGAAGATCAGAAATACTAGCATTGAAAATGTTATCACAGAAAACGATTTAGTCACTCGTAAGTTTGAATGCTGCAGATAGTCCCACTAGCAGGAAATAGAGCTTCCTTTGTTAGGTGTTGCAAGACAAAATTCAGTGCAGATCTCCTTCTTGTTCTTAGTGTTGCCTGAAGGCCCTGGGTGTGTAGCCTCTCCTTACTAGCACCCTTTTAGTGTAATACCCTATATGAGTACTTATTTTCAATGTAAGGGATTCAAAACTAGATTGTTAGGTGATAATATCCTCTGGGCTTCACAATGCAAAGGTTCTGGTTCTGGATGCTGGCACTGCATAGAACTAAAGTTTCTAAGTGTTATTCCTGGGTAAACTTCGGAGTATTTAATTCCCATGGATAAAACACTATAAAAACAAGATAAGATGTCATCTTCACTGTGACAGCAAAAAAAAATTACAAAAAATCCTGATGGCTCAGTCACACCTCAAACTAGAAATTGAGGGGGAGTTCAGCTGTCTACAGTAGGAAGTCTAGGCTGGCTGTTCATTCCCTTCTCATATTGATGGGAGTTGTGCCTGCTTTTACGTTATCATCTAGGTGCTGTTGAATTCTTGGTAACAACTCAGTTTAACCCCAAGTGAGTATAGCTCTTATTATAAACTCATTTATAATGAAGCCTAGTTACAGGTATGACTCTTCCATATAGTAACTTTCTATTAAAGCTTTTAGTAGTAATAACGTTTAACTCATCCTAAGTTAGAAGGAAAGCCCTGAAATATCTCTATTAAAGACATTGTGTCTTAAGCACCAAGTATTTTCATCTATATGGCTGCTCTTACTGCCCCACACTGTTTGCTAGTGCAGACACAGCCTGTGTCTAGGGGTACACATGCTGCCGAGGTTAGTCCCTGACATATCCCGTAACGGCACCTGTAGCTGCACAGTCTGCAGGCTGCTTTTGTTTCTGAAGGACTGAAAGGACAGCGAGCCCCCCTTTTCCTTAGTGTATCTCTCAGCCTAGATTGTCCCCACATGCTCTCACCTCAGTTCAACCAGAGGAAAGAGTCTGATGCATGCCTGATTCATCCAACCCTTTATATTATCTTTTTTAGTAAGAGACTAAAATGAGGTGAAAAAATGGTATCACCAGGGAAACTGAATGGAGAATTTGGATTTCATATCTTTATTTCTTCTACAGATATAAATCAGTGTTCAGAGCATAGAGAAGTCCAGTCTAATGTCTCAAAATAAAAATTTGTATGTCTCCTCTCCTTTTTTTTTACTTGTTTTTATTTACATTTTTTTAAAACTTGAGTTTGGAGTATTACTCAACCATTAAGCCAGCATTAAATCTCTCTGATTAGATTAAATTTTAATTTTAAATAATATTGGTTGTCTGCGTGAGCTATTTGACTTACAGGCCTTCATTATAGATTCTTTTTTCTTGTAGAAACAGACTTCTAATGTTAGTCATGCAAACTATTGGACCTGAAGACCTTGACATGCACATTAGTCTACAGTTTAAGACATGGCAGAGTCCAACTTCCCGGACTCATACAAGTGATTTGCACAATTTGTGCTACAGCCAAAATAATTAGCACTTCATCAGTACTAAAAGGAAGAGAACAAGAGATGCATTTATGAAACAATAGAAAATGCCACCCTGGGATAGCTTTCCCTCTAACCTCTTCAGAAAAGAAAGAAGCAGTTTTGTTGTTGGGTGCTGCTTAGCATTAAGCACAAGGTTTATTTTGAATCCAAAGATCTGCACAAATCTTGATTTGAATCAGTTTGTCTGAATGAAATGTTTATAAATTGGTTCTTTGTTGGTGCAGTATGAAAAATAGTTGGCTTCTGCAACCGTTAATTAACAACTTTTACATATTTAGAGTATTTATTTGTGTGTATTGTTTCTCTACTCATCTCTAATCCTCTGCTGAGTTACATATGCATTGTGCTTTGCTTCTGAGACTTCTGTTAAGATTTATTAGACTATTCCCATTCTTACTCCATTTGTTGCTGCTGACCACACACAAAATATGCCATGTCCCTGCTATAGCTTTAGCTGCCATAATGATTGCATTCCCCTGCTTGCAGAAAATGACCTTTGCAATGATGATTGAGTTCCTTTTTTAAACATAAAATGAAACAAAGAAATTCTTGATTTTTCAGTAATGTTCACCTGGATTTGGTGCATCACTATTTGCATCTGCTTTTCTTTTTTGTTGCTGAGTAGGGTAGGGAGTTTGATTCATTGCTGATGTCTTCATGTGGCTGGAGAAAGTTTCTATGTGTGGAACTACCCATTCCCAGGGTGGTTCATCAAAGTATACTAAGATGGGTGAACCTTTCTAAGAGCAAAAAAAAAAGTACTTTTTTTTTTGTTACTAAATATTTATTAAGTATTCGTTAAATAAATATAATTTGCTTAAGTACTAACAGGTTACATGATGCTGTACCAGATATAAAAGTCCCTCTCTCCTGTATTTGTCTACCAACTTGAGGATTTTATTTGTTCTTTTTTAAACAGTTTTCTGATTTATTGCAATATTGAAGAATTCAAAAAGAGATAGAAAATAGACCTACTTAACAGGAATATTATGTTTTTCACACTTAAGGATTTTAGGAACAAGCTCGCTTCCGTAGTCTGTTCCCTCCCATCACTCATTCCATATGTACAGGAGCACGCACAAACAGAGTCTCCTTCATCGTTTCAGAAGGTCGGGAATCATTTAAAAAGCATCTCTACCATGGGATCCTTTTCCATTTTTAACAGTAGCTTTTTTTGTCCTGTAAAATAGGAACTTTCAGAAAGTCAGGGACTAAGTTTTGATGCAGTCACAACAGCTATACACAGTCACTTTTGGAAGCAATGTCAAATCCAGTTCCAGATAATGCTATCTTCAGCTAATTTCCTTTTTTTTTTTCTTCTTTACTTTTTTGTCTGTGGACTGATAAAAACACGTACATACCATGTCTCTTTTCTGAGGTCATTATTGTGCTTGAAGCCCTAAAAGGTTTTCCCCTGAACAAAGCATAGTGGTGTTGCAGTTGAACACCAGACTGAAAGAAGACATTATTCATAAACAAACACCATTGTGCAGTTTGCAAGTCAGGAGTTAAAAAAGGAAACCTTATTGAAAGAACAAGACTGTGGAACATCATTGTCTTCTACATCGGAACCTGTGTTTACTGCAATAGAAACAAAGCAAGCACAGTGCAAATAGGCATGGGTTTCCTTTGTCTTGTTTCATGTGTTCAACAGAGGGGTTTCTGTCAGAAACTCTGGCATTTGCCCCTTGTAGTGCTTGGCACGGGTGAGTGGGTCACAACTTGAGGGTTCTGATTTGGGCGGCAAGGGCATCACTGATGGGTTGTGTCACTGGTTTGGGTTTGTTTTTTTTTTTCCTTGTGATAAGCCAAAATGTAGTTTGATTTATCCAGTACTCAAGATGGCAAACCAAGTGCTTCTGCTGAAGCAATGAGCAAAGGCTCCACAGGTGGACAGCAGTTGAGGTGGAGAGTGATTCATGATCCATTGTTTGCCAACTACAGTACCCAGATCCCAGCAGCCAGTAGCCCATGTAATTTCTCTTCTTAAACCAGAGGCAATGATAATGCCAAAGGGAGAGGAAGTGGACGCATCTGCTTTCTGACAGAACCTAAGAATAAGCAACCCAAAGAGCTGCAACGCTCCCTGCCACAGCAACATATAACAGTGCAAACAACGTACAGGAGGGGCCTCAGTAAGCAGTAGGTCACCAAAACTACTGTTAGATCTGAATTTTGGAAGTTATCAGTGAGATACTGAGGCTGAACATAACAGGATGATACATCTACCTGATGAGTTAGTTAACATGTTCAAGACAAGACTCAGCTATCCCCACTGTAGAGCCTTTGCTGATAAAACCCAGCCCCCAGTCCTTCAGTCAGCCCAGGTGGTGGCTGTACCTGGCACATTCCCTAAGCAACCAGAACCAAACAGAGTAGTGTTTTGGCTGACTGCATGATGCATATCCCCTCATTCATTAGCCTCCCAGCTAATGTTCCAGACTTCCCAACTTATGGAAGGAACTCTCAGAGGCAATTTGCAGACAGCCAGTGCTGCAGAACTGCAAAGAGTTATATTTTTATGTGTTGATGAATAATTTAGCAACAATTCCGTGTTATGTAAAATTACTGCATTACTGCTACTGGGGCCAGCATTTGTACATAGTGTGCTTCTAAGCCCAGTTATACAAGTTAAAGCTTGCTAGTTTTATCCTATGCATCTGTCATTAGAGAGAATTTTTCCAGGTTCAAACTGGGAATCAGAGCAGATCTTTCATTCCAGGAGAGGGCAGTTCCACATCCTCATTCTCCTTTATAGTCCTGATAATCCTAACTATTTCCAAATAGTCAGTTTTGCACTACATTGTGTATTAGTGCTGGTTTTCTCCACAGAGGAGGATGCTGTGTAATATTTTTCCATATAAACGCCATGGAAATCTTCCATCCTCATAGACATTTGCTTTATATTAAGGAGCAAGCTAAGACATATTTTCATGCAGAGTGGCCACAAGTTTCATCCCCCTACCCTGTGGGGGCATGGAACACAGAATATGGGCAGATGTATATATATCTGGCTTTGGTTTCAAGTTGGAAATTGTTCCTTTGAGATTTTGCCTATTCTATAGTCAGAATGGAATTAAAAGGTTAGGGAATGAAAGCAATATTATTGCCACCCAAAAGCACTCTTTTAAGGATAAAGTAAGATTGAAAACCTGCAGTAATTCAAGATCAGATGATGGGGCCACATCCAGAAATAGAGAAACTCACAGGCTTCCTTAGGACTCTTCATCACAGCTACTGCTTTCTGCTGTACTCTACAAGTGTTGCCAAGAGATGCTTAGTTGGAAATGCAAATATGTTCAAGGCTGAAGGATCAAAGAGCAATTAAATTAAAAACTGCTGACAGGTCAATCTTAATAGTCATTTCCATGCTGAAATAAGTCAATAAATCTTAGCATGCAATAAATCTCACCACATAAAGGTGGGCTTGCATAACAGGAAAATGTAGTAAAATATAGCAATATATTTTATGCAAATGCTTTTTAAAAGTAATGAGTAGCATGTTTTATTCATCTTGTCCTGGCATCAAAGCGGTCAAGAAGACATTGGACTTCTGGAATGGGTTAATCCTCTGCAGCAGCAGTATGCTGAGCAGGCAGAATGCCTTCTATTTATATTACTATTTACTTATATTTGTAAATACGAGCCTTAATTGAGCTCCTGAGCCCTGCTGTGTTTGGTACTGTGCAAACAGCATATAAGTGACTGTCTCTGCCCCAAAGACCTTTACAAACTAGAAAAGTCAGAAGAAGAGGAGGATGGGAGCAAAGCAGTCGTGTGAGTTGCCTGAGGTCACCCAAGATGTTAGTGGCGGAGGCAAAACTGGAGCTTGGGACTCCTGTGTCATTCTTTGGTCCTGTTCTCCAAGTCATGCAGCTTCCTGGCCTATATACTAAATACAGTAAGTACAGATCAAATAAGAAACAAATTCAACCTCTCATGGTATTGTTCAAACTTCAGAGAGGCAGAGAAACAGCTGTCCTGCTGGCTTTCATACCAGACACCTTAACATACCCTTGTGTTTTTATCTGTTCCCCCAAATGCGTTAAGTATGAAATACTAGATAACGTGCCTGGATACTTGTATCCATAACTAGACACAACTCCAACAAACACATAATACAAGAGGGATTTGGAATCCAGCTGCTAAATTTAAAACAGATTTTCTGTGTGGTAGAAGTTCCCTGATCATTAAATAGCCTGTATCTCCATTAAGGCTTCCTGCCCACCTGTAGCTATACTGCCCGCTATCCCCAAGAGAAGACCCAAGAGGGAAAAGTTCCTCATACTGCTGCTTCAGCAGCATCCAAGTGCTTTAACAAGGATCTTTCTATTAGCCGCTGTATAAACACAGGGCAGCAGCCCAGGCAGGCAGCTCCGGATGGAGGGAGCATGGATCGTTTTAAATGATTTGCACATCCTAAATCATTGGGCACGATCTGCAAAGAGTAGATCTTGTGTTAGATACTGCACTTGGGAGGCAGTGGAGACTATTTCAAGCTAATAAAATTCCCAGCAAATGACCTAGCACAGGAGAAGTCCTGTTCTCAAGGAAAAGCCTTGCATCAGCACAGGTTCACATCTTCCCCTTTTCTTCACGGTGGAAAGGCTGAGGATTTTAAACCCAATTCTAAAACAAGTCAAAACTTGGTGAGTACAGCAATTGCACAAACAAAAAAAGGGCTTGGGGACAACCTGTACTTCTCCCCACTCCTCCTTTTTATTTGCATCAATTCAGAAGAGCTTTTCTTAGGCTTGTGTGGTCTATGGCAAGATACAGTACCTCACTTCCAGCATGTTTTTCTGTTTTTTCTGGCACTAAGTGACAGCATAGAGCCCAACCCAGGGTAACAACGTGCTGCATGTTCTCAAAACTGGGAACAAAAGGTGAGGATTTCTTGTTTTCCTCAGGATGCAGATCTCATGTTACATGACTAAGGGTGCAACCCAAATGAGATTTCAAAAGCAATTTCAACCAGTTCCCTTTGCACACTTTTAACCCCAAGAAAGTTTTCCACCATTACCAAAAATGGAAAAAATACCTTTTTGCCTCATATGCCCAGGACAGTAAATTGTCACCAGTAATCAAAGGTGTCATTAGAAAAAATAGGTTTAACTTGCCAGGGGAGGTTTCTCCCAAGAGAAGGTAACATTATTCTCCACAGCAGCACACCAGTCCAGCATTGAAGTCTGCCAGAGAAATACCAAATGCAAGACGTAAACCTGGTTTCATAAGAAATACATCCCAGTTCTACCTGACCTGTGCCTAGGAGCAGATTTTATTTTTCAGTATGTGAGGCAGAATTTTCAGAGATGAAGGATCATGAGTCAGACCCACAAAATCATGAGACCAGTATCCGGTATGATGAGGGTTGCGTTTTTCTGTTTTTAAGGGAACAGGTTCTGCCATGTGGTTTGGTCTGCCTGATTTCTGAAACTCCTTTGTCTATCCATGGAGTGCGGGTATGGCTGTCAGCACCGTCCTCTCTCGCCTCATCCCCCCAACTGTGCTGCGGGGTCAGGCAGGGAAACCCAAACTGGCCCCAAAGGCAGTAAGCAGTTCCAGAAGGGATGTTGAGTCAGCAGAGTGCTCGACGAACCCTAGTGAGCATGGCTTCTCATTCAGCCCCTGTCCACACTAGTATCTCCACACCGGGCATTAATTGCTCCTTAAAAGGGAAAAGAACCAGAATAAGAAAGACTAAAATATAATATTCCCTGCAAGCACTGTCATCACACTGGGAAGCCTCCCTGGCTACCAGACTACTGAATATTTGACCCAGGTTTGCCAGTGAGCACTAAAAAGTAGTCCAAGCCAGCGCTCAAAAAATATCCAGCCAGATTATTTATTAAGACAGTTTTTATAGTATTGAGGAGGGGGGGAGAGGAGCCTGTATAAAGTTTTTGCTCAGGCCTGATTGACTCAGGTTTTGTACTGGTATAGCTATTTCCATTAGAGGTGTCATTTTTCTACTGAAATAGATAAACTAGTATAACCACTAGTTGGAGACACTGTTGTACGGGCACAAAGGTGTTTTATACCAGTACAGTTCATTCGCCTGCTTGTATTGAAATAGAAATTTAGGCATAAATAAGGTTCTTTATGCTGGTATAACTGTTTCTACCCGAGGGAAATTATAGCATTTTTACTATACCAGTATAGTTACAATTTTGTGTCTAACCAAGCCTTCGCAGTGTACGCCTTCTGTGTAGAAAAACCTTCATGGCTCAGTGCTTTACTGTGCCAAAAAGCAGCAGAAAGTCAATGAGATTATTCAGGTATTAGTTATTTCACTGGATCAGTCTATCAAAATCTGGTAGAGGAGAAGGAGCATTTTTGTTTACTTTTGTTGGCTAGTGAAATAGTCCATGTATCTGGCATCAACTGGCAATGGTTTTGCTGATATGTAGAAGCAGCAGACAACAAAAATGAGGGTAATTTTTTTTGTAACACACTCCAACAGGAAGAGTTACTTTTCCAATGTCTGCTTAAGTTCATTTTACGAGAGAGGAATAAAGCTTTGGTAGCAGAAGCCTGTCGCTGTTTGACTCTCTGCTTTGGAAATCAGCATCCTTCCCTTGCTCACACCTGAATATCTCCAATTCAACTCAGCACGACATAGAAGCAGAAAGCCATTATCCTGTGAGATAACAGCCTATTCATTTGTCATCGCTTACAGACAGTATATGTTAAGCAGAAAAAAAGGAGAAATACAACTTTTAAGGGTAGTCAGCAATGATGTGTATCTTTTCACCTTAAAATGCCTTGCAAACTCTAGTTATATTTAAACTTATATCACTAGAGTATGTCTGTGCTAGTCTATCCATGCAAGTGCTCTGTCCTTTTATATATGCTCTGTGTAAACATACAAGGAAGATAGGCAGCACTTAGTAGGTCAGTATATGTAACAGGAAAATGAGTGAACTGTGCATAGCACAGGTTGAACTCCTGCTGTTGGGACTCCTGTGGGAGGGGAGGGAAGGGAAGGACAGGACATTGTCTCTCACAGCCTCTAGCTGCACTCAGAAATGGAGTCAGATTCTCCATTTATGTGATAAGAAAAGTAACTTGATGAATGAGGTGGAAATGATTTTTAAATGCCTGCTGACAGTATGATTACTTATGGCATTATTGATAGAGTATGCAAGATGGTGACCCAAGTCCTTTCCCACTAAATATAAATTCACCATTTTCCTCTCTTTGTCTGTAATAATTTAGAGGTCATTTTGGCAGTGTGAAAAAGGGATTAATTCACCTGCTATCCTGATGGTCATTATGAGAAAATTACAAAGTCAGAGCAGTGTTTTGATTTTTATGACTGAAGTCTTCTCCAGACATCAGTCTATTATTGAGCTGCAGAGCTCTGTGGCCCTGGAAGTCAAGTTGCCAGGGTGAAGGTCACTGCTCTGCCAGTAATCACACTGCCATTACATGAAGTTTTAATCAGCAAATACTGGGCAGATACAGCTCTGGTACCATACTGTTAGATACAATGGAATTTGCCCCACAGGTGACTGTAGGTCCTTATTGTTAAATCAGGTCTGCCTATTTACCTTTCAGCTGCAGATTAAACATATGAAATGTGCTATAATCCAGCTTTTCCCACATCAAAGGATTGAAGAAACCACTTTCCTGTAGCATTGCATATAAAAAGGTAACGTTTCTTCATTTGCCTCACATATCAAAATTCAAGGCAATCAGTCATTCATTCTACATCATAAATAATACATGTACCCAACCAAACACAAAAGGCTGTACTTCTGTCTGTTTTCCCTCCACACTTTAATAAGTGCGTCTGAATTTCAAGATGAAATGTGCAGTCTCATATTTAAATCATTAGGTCCCTGTGTGGTATTTCATTTCATGTTTACAAGGTCAGGGTGGCCGATGTGGTCAAAGAAAGAAAGAAAGATAATGACTTTATCAGCAGAAAAGAAGTAACTGGTTCAGAGTGAAGAGGAAATAGGGGACCCAGCGAGGGTCAAGACTTGCTGGAGATTTGCAAGGGAGCTGTAAATCAGTGGTTTACTACGGTGAGATGCACCTTCCCTCTGGTACAGTGTCCTGCCATAATGAGCCCTCAGCTCCTCTGTTGGCCCTTTCCCAAGTTTCGTTGTGTTTTGCTGAAAGGGTAGCAGTCCAACTTCCAAAATACATGTAGCAATTTTATGGAAACTGGAATAATCACTCAAGAGAAACAAAATTTCACAATATCAGTATGTGGCCAGGAGCTAAAAACTCCTGGTTTCTGAGCAACTTCTTGCTGTGATTCCCTCTTCAGAACAGAGGATGTTCCTGAGACCCAGCAAGCCTGGGTTACATTTCTGCCTCCTGACAGACTTCCTCTGTGATCCTGGGCAGGTCACTCCATTCTTGCATGCCCTGGTTTCCAGGCCTTTGTTTTGTAAAGGATTTCCGCTCTGCTGGCCTCCCCTGTCCTGTCTGCTTTGAAGGAAACCTGCCAGAGAATGAGGAGGTGTCTGAATTGGTGTACATTGTTAATCACTGGGGAGGTCCAAATCTTGGACAGCAGTTCTGACCCTCCTAGCATATCCCTACTATAATAATAAGGTGATTATTTTAACCCATCTGCAATAACTTCCCTAGATGTGATACTGCAAATATTTATGGTGGGTTGCTGCCTCATAAAGATGGTGTGGGTAGTGTTTGTGAGGCACTGGTTAGATTAAAGGTGCTAACTTGTCTTTACTTCCATATCTCAGCAAGTGTTCATATAAATGCATTGGGCACAGGAGTAAATACTACAATCCTTATTAGTTTTTAGCAGAAGCAGGACATCAATCACAGTCCAAGAAAGAGTGAGACAAAAATTTGGCAGGCAAAGTACACTATATTCTCATGTCATCTTTATATAACCATTTAACCAAAAGAAAAGAAGGTCACCTATAAATCCAAATAGACCCACACAACTCAACTCTAAAGCTAGTTTACAAAAGAGATTTCTAAAGCGCACATGCTTGTGTATGAGATTAAAAATGTTATTTTGGACCACAATAATCTGGGCAATACCGGGACCACTCTCAGCAGTGACAGCTTGGTCACAGAATAGCTACAGAATACAGAAGTACATGACTAAATGTAGAGTGTTGAATGAGTAACCGTAGCAGAAGTGTCTTGCCTTGCCCCTTTGTTATATCCACAGTACATTTTGCACAGCTAGGAAGTTTTCTGTAATTCTCAAAGCTGCTCTCCATCTTCTGTGGTGCCCCTTACAGGACGTTTCACTAAGAAGGGATATCACAGAGAGCATTTATGGGGAGCTAACTAGGCTGTTAGGGAGAGTCTACCAAATGCCAACACAAGACACCTTTAACCCAGTAAGTTCATTCAATAATAGTCCAGTTTGTGCTAAATGTAGTCTTTTGGCAGGTTGCTTTTCCCACGATGTCAACTGTTGCAGGCACCCACTGGTGCAGTGCTGACCTGTGGCAGGACATCCTTCACTCCCACCATCTCTCAGGCAGCCCCCTTTCCAGCTATGATGCTGGAGGCAAGAGCAGACCTTTGCAGCTGGAATGGAGCTCATGGCATCACTGCTTGGCGGAGAGGTCAGAGGTTTTCAGAATTCAGAATCTCCTCACAGCCAGACCATAGTGGTCAACAAACTACTGACCACAGAGCAGTCATTGGCCCAAGCTGAAGATTATTCATGAGAGGAATAGATTGCTTCCCCCTTCAATTATCTTTTTACTGCTGAAAGCAAAAAAAAAAAAAATCATTTAATTATATGTTTTTTTCAAGTCCAAGGGTTCAGGAAAAACTTAAGAAAGAAAATGTCCACACAGGATAAAATGAAGAATTATGACAACGCAAAACACATATTCTTTTCTACTTCTTTTTCTCCCTTCTCCAGCTACTGAAAGAAGATGGGCTGATAGACATGTTTCTGAACAACCCTTTGTACATAACATATACAGAAATTGAAATAAATACATACAGTGAGTTATATTGACTGCCTATATCTAAGTTAATCACAACCCAGATGGAATGAGAAAGATCTTACACACTCTCACACACACACTCAAGCAGGTGTCATACCTCCTGAGGAGGTTAAAAAGGAAACCTGTAAAGTGATGGATGAAAAAATAAAAGTCCTCTCTATGTTTATATAAATATGCATCCTCTGCAGTGCTTATCTGAACCCTGAGCTCTTAGAGATGCTGATGACCAAGACAGACCTATTAAAGCCTCATTTGAAAATCTCCAGAACAGGCACCCAACCTCATGTCAGCTGAAAACCCCCTGTCCCCAGGGCCCCCAGGCTCCTATAGAAACATTAGTTTCTAGGGATTTTTCTGATGCTCAAGCAAATCTTATGAAGGGAAGAAGAGGCCACAAAGAGAACAGAGGCAGGGAATCACCTTTCAAAAGCATCCTAGTGCAGTGTGTCT
Source organism: Manacus candei (assembly GCF_025592945.1). Taxonomy (NCBI): domain Eukaryota; kingdom Metazoa; phylum Chordata; class Aves; order Passeriformes; family Pipridae; genus Manacus; species Manacus candei. Next base: position 32,607,873 of record NW_026138097.1, on the reverse strand, counting down.
CCTGGAGTGGGGTGGGACCTTTCAGGATTGCCTCAGAGCTGCATTCGCTGTCCCTCAGTCAGTGAATTCACTGGTGAAGGCCCTAAGCCCTTTTTAAACATGCAGTCCTAGACTCAGATGGGATCTGGGCCAGTTTCTGGAGTAATTATGGTCCAAATTATCATTTGATAGAAGACAGTCAAAGGCACACAACAAGAACCTGCTCATACTTGGTTTCATTTAAGCACAGTCCCAGCAGCTGGGAGTTAGTGAAGGAATGACCGTAAGTGCTCTCCATGTCCTGCGCCCTCCCTTCTCCTGCCCTAGCACAGGCTGATTAGTTAAAACTCCACCATGACTGGTCAATCTCACAAATCAGTTCCCCCAAGAGTGAAAATCTTGCCCTCAGATCATGAACAAAAGTTTGTCTGTGACATAGCTCTCATTTTGCTCCAGCTCTATATGGATGGTTTATGCGCTGTCACTCCCTTTTGCCAGGTCTTTGTCTAGGTGATTTTCATGAGCTTGTGAGCTCCCTAAAGAAAAATTTCCCATGAGAATGTAGTGCTGGAAAAGGTTGTTTTGCTTTTCTGCTGCAAGCCACACTTACTGTTACCCATTCACAGATCATCACTTTTCCAGTGCTAAGGTTTGGAGCCTTAACAGCAGCTGAAAGGCAGTTGCAGTCCTTCTGTCCCTTGTTTAAGCCTAGTTAACATGTGTTCCTGGGCAGTTTATATTTCTTCTGTCTTTGCAAACGTTGGAGAAATGCTGCAAAACTTGTGAGTTGAAAAATGGGGCTAAATATTGACTTTCATTGAATTCATCTTCAACCACAGAGAGCTCTTAGGTACAGGCCTGCCTCTCTTCTGCAAGTTCAAACCACATCCCTGTGTCAGGCAGCTGCTGCAGCAGGACCAAAGGGGTGTTTTCTCCCTTCTGCTGAGATACTAGTTTGCTTGCAGCTGTATAGCTGAAGAGGGTATTTGCGCAGCAGAATAGCTGGTAGCTATTGTGGTAGAAATGGGCTCTGTAGTCTACTCAGCCTTACAGGTAAGTACCTGCCTGCTTAACAAGCTGTTGTTTTCGGGTAATTTTTAGGATCATCTTGTATTACAATAGTCCAGGCTTAAAAGCTTTGATGTCTCTGTGATAGAAACTTCTGCTCAAGACAGGATTTTTCCTCCTTTATTACTCTAAAAGTGTATGAAGAAGTCCTAAAAGATGTACTTAATTTTTTTGACCTAGAAGGTGATTTTCTGATAGCCTTGTTCATGCCTGTCAAGAGGAGTAATGAAGTGGATTGTGAGATTTCTCTACCATTTGCTCAGGAAACAAGGTCATATATTTTTTAAGAAAGCTTCTCTCTCAACTGCTAGGAGTTCAGTGTGTAGAAGAAAAGAGCTGAGCACATTTGGGTTCACCTGCATGGCTGCTTTGCTAGTGGTAGTGGTACTCCACAGGCTCTCCTGCTACAAGGCACAGGTGGCTGGCTTTCCCCCAAGTCCTCGGTGCTCACATCAAGTATGACAGCAAGAGGCATGCCTGAAAGTCTGAGCTGGAAGAAGGAAATGAGAGAGAGAACCTGAATTTCTGAGCTACAGTTTAAAGAAAATACATAAACAGCTTTCCTATCTTTTATGAGATGAGAGAAGTGGTCAGGCAGGCAGACTGGACTTTTTGTTATGGTTTTCTTTAAGGCCTTAAAGGAGTTGAATAAAAGGCACAATCTCATATTTCTTTTCTAAGGATACTGACTATAATATGTGGTTTTTATCTGATTAAAAAAGCCAAATCCTGACAGAAGGAGAGAAGATGTATCATTTTCTGAGGGAATGCTTCCTGCTGTTTTTTGTAGCCCCTGGGCCAGACTGTAAGCCTTTGGACATGATAAACTCTGTGACCTCCTCATGAGAATGAAAGGTGGTTTGATTTCTTTTTCTGCTTTCTTTTTTTTTTTTTTCCTTACTGCTCCAAGTGATATGCAGCTTGGCTGAAGACATTAAAGGACATTAAATTACTAGGTTTCCAGAGCTCACTTTCCTTCTTAGAAGGACTGCTTCTCTTTTTATTCAGCTTGATAATTTGATGCTGCTGTCTGGAAAAAGGTCAGGCTCGCTCATATTGTACAACATTTCTGGGTATTTTCTTAGATGGGAAAAGTCTGGGTGCTGTCACCCTCCAATCTGTAGAGGTCCTGTCTTGCATTGAATATTAAAAAAACTTCTTACAAATTCATTAATAGAACTGAGGTCCATTTGTAGAAAAAATTGCTCTGTAGAGCATTTGCAGGGGTGATTTCTGTATCAAATAGAGATGATGTCTTATTGCTGATTGTGGACAAATACTCTTCTTCTAGAGTAAAGGCGGCCCTTGCTAAGTCAGACTTCCTGGCCTGGCCTGAACACAACGGCCTGAGCTTCTCTGTCTAATATACTCATCAATTATATATGTGGTACCAGCCAAGCTAAAGCAGGAGCTCCTTCTAGGTGGAGGGAGCTCAGTGAGAACCTCTGTAGCCTTATACCTTCTAAGCCATCATTGGCCAGTCACTATGTATTACACCCCATATGCCAAAACTATGGGGGGAAGACCTGGTGTGCCCTGGCATGTGTGGTCCAGGGATACAACACAGGTCTCCCACCACTCTAACTGTGTTTGGAATGACATCATCTCTTTTACCCACAATCTCAGCAACCTGACCCGTGCAGGTTGCTCCCTGCTCCCAGGCACTCTAGTTCCCATCTCCACAGTAGCTCAGCTGCACCCCAAATGATTGTCAGGTGTTTGTTCCAACGAGCTATAAGGTACCTGAAGGCCAGCAGATGCTGCTGACACAGCCAGAGAGCTGGTCAGCACTGTCAGGATTGCCATGGCTTGCTGTGCCCTTTCCAGCCTGGGCCAGCACTATGGGATGGCCTGTCAGTCCCATGGCTCTGAGGAGATCACATGGTTCAAACAGGGTTTTGCCCAACTCAACACAAATTTTTGGTTTGGGAGATGTGACCCTGCAAAGGAAGAGTGTGCCTCTTGTCTTGTCCTTCCAACTTGCCTTCAGATGCCACATCACCTTTTATAGTCATGTGATTCTTTGATCTAGGATCTTTCTACTACTGCCTTCAGACAATGTTCCCCACTCTCCTACCCTTCCCACCTCGGCAACATGTGTCTGCTCCTTCTGAAACACCTTGCACTAGTCCACCACTGCCAGCCAAACCAGCCAGGATGCCTGCCCCATGCATTAATAACGCTTCTCTGTTTAAAGAAGCATGCCAAAACCTCCTGGCTTTTTTTTTGGAGTCTCTGGCACTTAGCTGCAATGAAATTTGCCATTTTTCCTTCCCCTAAAACTCAAGGAAAAGTTCTTCCCCCTGTGTTAACCTCCTGCACTCAGGGGCATGCTCTCTTGCAAAGTCACGATTCCTACCATGCACACATGTACACGCGTGTGCAAACGCATGCCATGGCCCTGCATAGCCACCCTTGGCTCGCTGTTCTCCCTCTCCATATGAGCTTCAAGGCCTGTCACAGGGGTCTGCCATTGAGTCCACCCACTGCACTTCTTGTGCCAGTGCCTGCCCTGGTGGTTGGGTCACCTCTCATCTCCTACCATCTTGCTTTCACCAGGACTTCTGGAATAGAGTTTCCAGTAACACTGGATGAACACTGGCATTTCTTGCATGATTCAGTCACATCAGGAAAATACTTGGGCTTCTGAAATAAGATTGAAATGTATGTATCATCTCATCAGCCCAAGTAAATAAAAGGTACATTGGGAGTTATTCTACCAAATTAATAAGCTTAATTCAAATCTCTGCTGTTTTAAAAGTATGTACTTTAGGTTCTCTGTTTCTTTTCTACTTTTGAAGTCCTTTTAGTGCAATTGGGAAGACACAGAACTACTATTTCAAAAGTGACAATTGACCTTTTAACAATAGCACTACATCCAGGCGATGGGCTGAGAATAGAAAAAGAAAACTAACATAATGCAAAACTCATGATGAGATCCTGACCTGTCAACATCAAATACTTCAAGATAGTTAGAAGACCAGACATGTCTAGCCCAAATGGATATTTGATTTACTGCATCACAAATATGTACTCATGGATCACTTAATCCCTTCTGAAGCAAGATAGAGACAGTAGCAACTGCAGGCAGAGGTACTATGTGCTAGGGATGGGGTTGGGAACCCCTTCTTTTTGTTGACTTTCAACAGAGAAACCAGTCAGAAAATCTTGTTCCCATCGTCTTCTACTTGCACTTCTTGCGTCTTTGGTAACCGGATGACCACATGGCTGATCTTTTCTGCATCACTCCTGTGCTAAAGCAGTTGTGTGGGTCTTGGTACTGTTGCCTGTATGTAGGGACAGGGAATGGTGGTTGCTTTGGAGTTCTTTGCATGGACCATCTGCCCAGACTTGCTCCTCATGGCAGAACCATACAGTTTACATATAGCAGTGGAAAAAGTCACTACACAAGAAGCACAGTGCTCTGTGGCATTCATATCTACTTTGTTTTAATCCTATTTGTGCTCTATTGCCCCTTCTGCCAAACCACAAAAAGCAGGGAGATGCTTCGGGGTAGGTGAGGCATGTCTGCATCAGGAGGAGGTTGGAGGCATGGGCAGGGGCTGGGCATGTGGTATGGGAGAGGGCTTGGGGTCAGGCACAGGGGCTAAATGAAATAGGAAGAAGGTTTTCCACCCCCTAAGACAGTTAAGTGATAAATTAAACCCCCATGAGAGCTGAGAAAGAGTAGAGTGATGCCGGGATAGGGCAGGACTGGGAGGTCACTGATTGTGCCTCAGCTCTGAGCAAGCTCCCCTTTCTCCCCTGGGAAAATGCAGGGAGGGGGCAGGGAATGGTAAGCGGTTTTGGTTCTGGATCTTTGAGGCAGCAGCTCTCTGTCCCTGGCAGCTGTGCCTTAGGGAGAAGCAGACAGCAGCCCTGGCCCAAGGGGACAAGGGAAAAGCAGGGGAAAGCTGGGGGAAGGGAGAGTCTTCAGCAAGGGCCATGGAAGGCAGGCAAGGCCCAGAAAAGCACTATTTTCAGTCCACACCATCAGGCAGGATTTGTTCAAGGACAATACATTTCCCCATTATGACAGCTCTGGCAGACGGTGCAAGTGTGGCTGGTCCAAAGCCCTGCTCAGGGGCTCACTTCCTTATTAGGAAGAGAATTTAGGAAGAGTTCCTGAATTTTTGTTGTTTACCAACACCCTGGTGGTCACCTTGCTAGGGAGAAGCAATTTTGCACCCTGGAGACCTTTGGTAAAACTTGCCAGAGGAAGACTGATGGAGAAAGTACTCATGGTACAAATGGTCACACAAAGGCTCTGTTTGCGCAGAAAGGGATGCACAGCCTTGGAGCTGACAAAGAAGACAAACAAGTAATAATTTTTGAGGATGTATTTAAAGCAGAATAATGAAGCCTATAGAGAAAGGTGCCATAGTCAGAGTGCTGGAATGAGAGACGATCAAGCAAATTAGGAGGCAAATGTAAGTAAAATACAATTCTTTTAAGGAAGGGCCTTCATATACAAGCAATAATTAACTAGTGGAACTTACTGCCCCAGCTGCTATTATTGAGGTCAGCAAAGAAATGAGATTTAAAAAGGCCCATGAATAATAAAAAACACCAAGCCTTGCACTCAGTAGAATAACAAATTACAAGGGATATAAATCATCATGCTTTAGATCTTAAATAACAATAAATTGCCCAGTGATTAGAAGGTAACTTTTGCTAGGGGCAGGTTCCTTAGTAATTGCTCATTTTAGCACTTCTCGCCCTTTTTTTTCATACTCTGAACGTGTGGTGCTGGTTACTGCCTCAGGAAAAGAAATGAGTTTAGATGGCAAGCAGACATTTTCTGTGTGTGGTGTACTGTAGCGAAGAATTTCAGCTTCTTCCCTTAGATAAGAATTATTGAAGAGGGAGTTTCCCTCACAGAAACAGCACAATAGCAGCAGAAAACCTGCAGTATGCTACTGTAATCTGCAATGTTGGGAAAAAAAACCTTAAAATAAACAAATTTTGAATTATTTATCTTTTAGCCTTCCCAGATTAGTTCTTAGTTTTTTATGATAATTTTGTTGGCTTATTTGTTTTGGGGTTTTTAAAGGAGACCTTAAAAAATTTCAAGATAAACACTGTACTTAGGCTATTGTATTTTTGTGGTACCTACTTTTGGCTGCTGTACCAGACAAACTGATTTATAGATTTGATAAATGTATGTTGCTTCAGTTGACACACCAGAAAGCCTATGTTCAAGCTATTTAGATTCTAACTCCTTACTAATAGAGATTAATACAGTTCTCTGAGTTAACATTTTCTCAGCTGCCAAAAATAAAGTAATTTGAAGCAGCTAAGAGACAGTCACGGAGCTGAGCTGGGTACAAATTGAATCAAGGCTTTCAGAGCTCCACTCGCTGAGGCGTTGCTCCCTGGCTTGTTTCCTAGCAGGATGCAGGGCAGTGTTACTGGCACAGGCTCTCTACAAAGACATTTTGTGCTGCTTCCCCATCCTGAAGTTTTCCATATGTTTTCTCTATACTCAGTAATTAAGCAGAGCTCAGGCAGCACCACTTCACTGCCCTTGGGGTGAGGAACGTGTACTTGGGTCAGAGGTTTTACAGCTTAAGTCTATCTGTATAGCCCGGTGGCTATTCTGGTACCATTCAGCTTTGCTGGGTGTCTCTATATGCTTTGTGGCCTTTCAATGTGCATACTTCTTTATATTAAAGCGCTTTTTTCCCTGTAACAATTCATTACTGCCTTCATTTTTGAAGAAAAGGCAATTGCATTACTTTTCTCTCCCCCCTCACAGCAGCACCCCTTGAAACACAACGCCTCACCCTGCTGAGTATCTCTAACCCTTTCCTCAAGCTCAGCTTGCCACCAGAGCAAGGCACAGCTGGCTGAAACCAAATTTGGTCAAATCCCCTTCACTGGGCTTACACTTTGTTGGTACGGTGAAAAATCCTGCAGGACACCAAAGCCACTCCTAACCCATGTCTGCCCCTTCTTTCCATGGGAAAGCATGATCAGTCCTGCCCCAGAGTGGGAGACTAATAATACAGTCTCCACTGTTTTGGACCAGCTGCTTTCCTAAAATTAAATGCATTGGAGTGCCTGGCGTTTCTTCTGAGGAAGTGTTTCTAAATGTTAGGCAAGGACTTTACACCACCGGTTATCATTTTGCAGGATGTGCTAATAAGGCAATGCTTGACAGAGCACGTACGTCGCCCATACTGCACAAGCAAAACTAGTGGCAACATTCACCTCCTCAGAGGGAAACAAGGGAACAACCTGCTGGGTTTAGATTAAGATAGCAAAGAAATTAGAAAACATGTACGTACACTAAAGGCAGCCTACATTTTAACTCTGTACTGAGGACATGATTTTCAGGTTTTCCATAGGATTTTTCATACTTACCCTATTTTGCATACACAAACACACATGCACACACAAATTTACTGTTTGGAAAGGTGGGATAGGCACGACTCTTTAACAACTCTGCAATTTAGACCAATGTGGTACAGTATTCCCCTAGCACAGCCCCGGCCAAGGTCAGGAGCTGGCCCCTGAGGTCTCAGTGGGAAGGGGACAGAAGGGGAACGGCCACTCTCAGCACAGTGACCTCCTGGTGCCACCCTATAAACGGACGCCTATGGCCACAGGGTATTTACCTGTGAACACAAATGTTTAGCAAGAGGCTTTGGTTTGTTTTGCGTAATATTTCTGTCTCACCACAGGGCACTTATCATCATTTACCTGATTATTCAGTGTCAAATGGTTCTGCTAACTTTGTTCAGCTGGGTTCTTCTCAGGGAAGGACGACTGTTCCCATCCACTGAGTCCTTGATAGAGTACTTAAGTCAGCATGATCCAGCTATTTTTCTGGGCCACCAGATAGAAAGAAAGTAGATGAAAAATCATAGAGCCTTGAGACCAAAGGGACAAGACAATTACTGAGGTTAATGATGTCTTGGATTGAACCAACACTATTTTGGCAAATCACAAGAAGAATTTATGGTACTCAGAGATGAGACTCTGCACCCACGCAGACAACTGGGCATACCTCCCACGACTGTAATTGTCTGGCCTGCTGCATGTAGCATGTAAATACACTGCTGGTTTTCTGTGCGAGGAATCCTATGCAGGACCAAAAGGGCTTGTGGTGGTCATTTCCCTGGCCCTCTCCTCCTCCTCCTCTACTTTTGGTGGCAGTGGAGAAGTGTGTGGCACCATGGTGTGCACATATGCCTATGTGTGTGAGCGGGCAAGGGCACTTGGAAGAAGGAATGCATAGAAATGTTTGGTCCCAAATGCTTCCTGGAGACTCTTCCCTCCTCTGCCACTGCATTTCATTGCAGGTCAAGAAAATCTGCTTTTCCACTGTTGGCTGAAACTTATGAGGAATATCATAGCACTGACAATTACTGTGAAAAGAAACTCTTCCCATATAGCACTGCAAACTAACTTAGAGAACATACAGAGATAGAAGACCATCCACAAATCAAGTGAAGAGGATGATTCAAAATGATACAATTAAATACTTTTTTCCTCTTACTGTTTTACAATGAGGTTTTCTTCATGACAGAGTTCTGCTGGAAAAAAATACTCACCTCAGCTATTGATTGCAAACAACCACCCAAAAATGCTCGCTTTTTTGTTTGCTTGCAGAAAGAGCCTCATTTCTTCTCCCCAGAGAACAGGTAAACTGGCAAACCACGCACCATGACCATTTGCTCATCCTCATTTAAGGTCTGTAATTGATACACTAAATGATATGATACGTTTCTATTCCCTTGGTGCTGTGATTAGATGAGTGGATCTCTTTTAAACAGAAGAATAATGAAATAATGACTAGTGAATAATAAATCTTTGTTTGCATGCTAATACCCTGTGGAATATCAGGTGCGGTATAAAAAGTGGCTATCCCCCAAACAATTTGCTCAAACAAAACCCTTGTTCTGAATTCAAATACTCTTTCTGCCATATCCAGTAATCTGTAGCCAGAGGCTTTGCAGAGAAAGTGTGTTTCAAGGAATGATTTAAATGAAAATGGGTGGCTGCTTGGATCATAAAAGAGGGAAGGAGTTCCAAGAATGACAAACTGCAGAAAAAGGGCCAAAATCATAAAATGTAAGTTTGTGCTTTTAGGAATTGTTCACTACGTTTCAGACAAAGGGAGCCGGTTATCCTCCACTCACTGGAAACCTTGTCCCCAGCTGTGGGAGAAGGGGAGTTTGTGAGTTTTGTGGGAAGATCATGGATGACATAAAGAGGCAGCTCCAACCCCAGCACGTGCTGCCTCATCATTGCTGAAATCAGGCTGCACCCAAGGCCCTGTGCTGCTCGCAGGCCAAGGATAGGCCCCAGTGCAAGGCCAAGGGCCTTTGAGCAGAAGGGCGTGAATTCTGCACCTGTCTGACCTGCGAGGATGCACTGCAGATGTTATGATGGAGGTCAAGGAGGAGCATGACTTTTAAAAAGCATTACAGGGTATGTGCACATGCACAAGCACCACGCATGTAGGTAGCAGATACGATGTGCCTATGGAATGTGGGCGCGTGTGTGTGCGCGTGCACAGAAAGCATCAGATTGACAGTTGAAGTTGGTTTCTAAGAAACTGTTTCTAACACAGTTTGGCGATGTGATAAACCTGACTGTTTGCTGAGGCTGAAGAGTTAAAAGTGTCGCATGCTGTGCAAGGGATTTTTATATTATTAGATTATTCTTAAATTAATTTTAATAGTTTTATTAGATTTACTTAGGTATCTGCTTTATTTACTTCATTGGATTACCCATTATGAGGACTAGATTTCCCTTAAACCTGGCAATATGCACGTTGCTATAGCTACCCCAGTTCTGGCTATTTTTTCCATAAAGCCAGAGTTATGAAGAGCTTCCTGTTCCACCATCTGAAACAGTTCACCCATAGCTTTTGTATTCATGTGTATCTTGCATTTAAGACCTTGGAAGCTTCTGTTTCATCCTCCTCTTGAGAAACAGTAAGGACCTTAATCTGAGGACAATTAAACTCCACTTAGGTACAGGAGGGGACAAAAGCTCTTTGAAGAACACTTTTGAAATTAAGAATTTACAAAAGGCACAGTGAGGAAAGCTTGGAGAAGGAAAAATAAAAGCCCTCTTCTGCAAAAAATAGCTAGCAGGAAACTAAAGAGGAAAGGCCAAAACCTAAAATGCAGCAGAGGTGTAAAAGCTTAGCAGCCTGACAACTATCTATAAGGTGCCATCCTTTAGGAAATCCTAGAGATGAGGAAAACATCCAGCTTTCTTTTGTGTGCTCTCCCACTGATGGAGAAAATCACTGGAACTTGCTTCCTACCAGGACCAGGGGAGAAATCTGACCTGAGGAGCAATTTCTCCCTGTGAAATCTCAGAAGAAAGAATCCTTTGAAGGTGGAACACCATCTATGTAAAGTGGTCCAGGTGCACACTGCAGTCCACGTTAACCAACAACCTTCTGACACCTGTGCTCATGTGAGACTCACAGGAAGAATGGAGGGACATGCAGGCAGGTGGGTGAAGATGTGAGGAAGGTGTTTTGTTGTGCAGAGGGAGCAAATGAAAATTTATTGCCTTGGCAACTATCATATATCCTAAATGACAAAAATTGCACCTAAGCAATCCTTCTTACGTGGCTCCTGATGTTGCTTCCCTTAGAAGCAAACCCAATTTATAGCTCAGAGTTTCTTATGCAATGTTCATACCAAAGAGTGACTAAAAAATATCATAGAGTTGATGGCACAAATGCAGAGCTTGGGGTCAAGGGGTGCACCAGACTTTCCCTATTTGTGCTTGACAAGATGTGTAGACATAGCCTAGAATTATCACCATCCTCTACTCCATTGACATCTCTGGTATTTCCTCCAGACCCTGCAACTGGCAGCACTGGATTCTTATTTTACCTGGCATCTGTTGTTTCCTTCAGACCAAATGGTAGCCAGTGTGTCTCATCCACTTTAATATCATATTAGCAAAGCCACAAAATATGTTTGACCAACAGGAATGTGGTTTCCTAAGGTTACACATTGTCAACTATTTTAAAGTGTAATTCACGGGTTTTGAGTGAGGTAAACAAAACAGGAGAGAGAAGAAGTTTCTACCCAGGTAGGATTTTTTAGCTTTTGGTCTGCCTGAAAATCCTTGAAGTTGATTCAACAAACAGGGAAGAAATGGCTGGCTCTGTGAGGCATCCCTACACTCTTGCTGTGACTGACCACCTCACCTCAACCAGTCTCAACTGTTTGAACTGAAGAATTGGCATCTAACCAGTTTGATTTCACATTTCATTGAATGCCAAGTCCAAAGGCTTTTATTGTTCAACAGTTCGTCTAAGCAGAAGGGTGTGACTCTTCGCAGAAACTGGGATTTCAGACTTGATGAGTGTCAAGCTACACCCTTATCGCGTATTGAATTACTTTATGATTTCTAACAGCACAGGGTAGACTGTCCTGGATGTACAGTAAAACATTTATCAGCCAATAGTATAAATGTGACCTTATGTTCCTCGAATGAGCTGTAAATGCAGTTGACATTTCCCTGACCCCAGCTGTTGCCTATTTTGTCTCTTCTGAGACCTCTCCCAGCTCCCTAAGGATACTTTCCAAGAAATAGTCAGGTGCCTTCACTTCTTCCTTGGTGTTATGAACTAATGGTCTCCTTGCTTCCATCTCCAGGCTATACCCTCATGCTTGCTGAGCATGATGCTGTCCCTTTACATGCTACAGGACCTCCATCTGAAATTCAATTCATGCTTTGAGTAGGCATAACTTAAGCAGCCTCTTCTCTGGAGAACTGATTATACTTCGGGCTCAGACCATCTGAATGCCAGTTTTTGAAAGTGACAATTTCCTCTCTTGCCTCTTCCAGGAATCAGGCCCTTAGCAAATTGCTGTCTTTCAATTGCTCCCCTCCAAGCTTTGGCAAACAATCCTACTGCTGGGCTGAGGAGCACAGACTGAGGAGTCACCTTGAAACTATAAATCTGTTTGAGGGGATGCTGCTTAATTAGGGTACTGTTTTGATCTTTCTTGCACCTTTTTTTAGCCACCACTCATGAGCTAATGTTAATCATTCAGATAAGGATAGTCTGCAACACAGATACACTGAGGTTATATGATATGCAGCTAAGTAATACATATTAAAGCTCAAACTTTGTGCTAAGAAGCTAATGATCAAGTTATCCACATCAAGGACACCTTGACTTAGTAACCTCAACAGAGACAGCTTCCCTTTTACCATGGGCATGATGCAGAGGGCTGTGCTCAATGTGCCTGTAACTAATAATATTAAAGCAGTGCTTTGCCCAGAGATCACCATTTTTCCTTCATCTCCTGCAGGCACGATCTTGGTCATTACCCACCATTCTATTAGTCAAATGCCTTCTGGATATCAAGATTCAAAGTATATAGAGTGTGCATCAAAAATCAGTATCCTGACAAAATGTAGCAGAGACCTCTGTAATCTCTTCTATACAGAGATGTCTTCATCAACGTTTGAAAATCAAAGATAAGAAAGAAGCTGTGCCTTTCCAGCCACTGACAACCTTTTTGTCATGAGAGCTATTGCCTTCTCTTTACCCATGATAATTTGATGTTCGCTGCTCTCCTACTTTCCTCCTCCACTGGCACCATTTTCTTTGAAACCAGTTATCTTGCTATTACCATCTTTTTTTTTTTTTCTTGCACACACAGATTTCTAGTACAGAACAACTTACCTTTCTTTTATATTCAGGAGAGAATCCTTGAATAAGAAAGGCCGAAAAAGTTTGACCTTCTCTTTCTCTAGCTCCTTGGATTTTAGTCTGTTTATACTCATGGTGTCTCCAGCATAACATATCTGCTATGGATTCATAGACTTTGCTCATCTCAGTCTTTGCTTTGTAATCTGTATTTTGAGAACTAGCAGACTGCCACTATCAAGAAACTATGCTTAAATAGGGAAATATAACTTATTTTGAACTTCAAGAGTGTAAGGTATTCATCACTAAAGTGTTTAGGAGTTAATTTGTTTACCTTAACTTTTAGAAACAAATATATTCTTCATATTTTCTTGAAGTAGCCCATTATGCAATTCAATTAACTGCTCCAAAATAGCAGAATAACATTAAATTACACTGGGATACTCTGAAGTCCCAGCACACTTGTTTAATCAAAAGTAAATGTTATATCTGCAAAAGATTTTTAACCAAGTGTTATGACTACAGTATGTCATATAATATGTTATTAAACACTTTAGAGAAAGTAATATAAAAACATCTGTTCTATAGAACACTGGTATTCTAGCACAAATATCTTTCTATATTACCAGGCTGCTACAGAAAATGAAAAACTATAATAAATATGACTGAATTATCAAATGTTTTATCTCCTTATTTTCAAATTTGGCTTGGGCGTCTTTCAATTTTCAACTACTGACTGCTCAGCATGGTATTTAAGTTACCCAAAGATATATTATATAATTTATTTATATAATTGGTTCCAGCAATATGCTGAGTGTTGTTTGAAGCACAGTGATAAAAACAGCTCTCCCCGCAAATTATTTACAGTCTAGAGAGAAAGGCATGGTCCAATTCCCTCACAGCTTAAAGCTCAGGACACAAACATCCTTTTAAAATGTTAAGGATTGTACTGGTTTCCAGAAATGTCCCTCAATAGTAGCAACTTAGCTGTGCACCTTTTGCTCAAAGTCTCTGTTGTGGTCAGCGATGTTACGTGGGGCTACCTTGCAGTCTGTCTGACACCTTCAGGCACCCTCAGCCTCTTGCTGATGGGCTCCAGATGGATCACAGCCAAAATCACTTTTGTCCAGTTCTGTGATTCACATACTGGAGTGCAGGAGTTTGCCTGCTCAGAAACAAGACAAGGGACTTTATCCACTCCTCACACCAGTGAGGAAAAACCTGTGTAAACCATAGAGGGAAGGTATGATCCCTGCCTCAGAAAAGAAGTCTTCTGATAAGCACAGTGAATCACATTAAATGCAGTAACATGGAGATTGTTAATTAAACCATTATATAAAAAGAACTTGCTTTAGCAATTTACTTGCATCTGGCATTTCTAAAATATATGCTGTCCCACCCAGATTTTTCATGAACTGTAATCTTAGGACATGTCTCTATTCCCAGCTGTGCAGGGCAGATAGCATTTGTCATGCAGCGAGTCAGAGGCAGATGAGACAGAGCTGATTCCTGCAAGGCAGCTTAAACAGGTTACAGCACCTCATGCTGCACCACGAGCAAGCCAAACCACAAGGAGAGCTTTGCAGAAAGCAAAGCTTCAGGTTTGCTGCTGCTTTATTCTTACATGAACCAAGCATCAGCCAGCACTCACCAACTATCTCTCTCTCCGAACCATGTTTAATTTATTGAATTGTTTCATTTGTCACAACCACAAGGGTGCTGTAAAGCTTGAAATGTATTATGTCACTAAGAAAGGCATGATCAGAGAGGGCAAACTGTCCTGCCATTACTGTCATTACTACAGCCATTAAGAAGCATGGTCAGAGTTTTAATTATTCCCCTAATCATTGCATCATATCTTGTTTGGGTTATGGTAAAATGTTTTACGGGCTGGTCACCATTCCAAAAAGTGACAGAAATTAATCAACAGCTGTTTCACTGTGGTCTGGAGAAGCTGACCCTAAGGTAGACAAATCCCAAATCACCTCTCCATCAACACGTGTGGCTGCTGAACTGTACAGCTTTGATTCCCCATGTGCTGGTAGGAGAGGTGGGCTTGACACCGCTGGCATTACTAGAAGAGTCCTCTACCTGGAAAAGACACATAATAAACATACACAAAAGATAAACACATAATCCCAGCGTATGCCTTTTGTCCTGTGCCCACCAGGGACTGGGGATGCAACAGGAAGAGGAGCCAAAGAAAAGGCTAGTTTTCTTGAGGACACTGCTGAAAAGCTGAAGATGAGACCATATTGTTTTCAGACAGCAGCTTTCCAGAGGGAGTCAGCATGGGTTTTATCTGGCCAACTGCCTCAAAATGAGTCGCTCTAAATCAGTCCCCTGGAATCCAGGCAATGTAAACCTTTCCTGTCCCCAGCACATGCCAGCATTCACAGCTGCTGAGATGTGGGCATGCTCCTGCATCCCAAAAATAAATTGTGATCATAGCCGATATACCCAGCCCTGCACCCAAGGCTGCAACTGTCTTAGAGGCCAGCTGTGGAAAATGCAAGGCACTTGGATGATTAGGAAGTGCTGGCTATAGAAGGGAAGAGAACACGGCAAAACACTTTTCATAATTTGTGAGTTGAGAAGCCAGGAAGACAATAGATACAAGTTAAGACATGGAAAGGGCTGAGATTGATGGAATGAAATGTTTTTGGAGGGCAGAAAGCACAGATGAATTGAGCTATCTCCAAACCGTTGCCCATGTCTTCTCTGGTTGGCTTTGATGGGGCTACACTGGAGTACACCACCCAGAGGCTCTGACTCATGAAGTCAGGTGGACTGAGAATTTTTGTGTGATAATCTCTTAGTCCTTATGAAAGCCAAGAGAATAATGGGAGAGTGGCACTCTACTGAAGCCAGGCAAAGTGCCAGATAGTATAGAATGCCCACTGGGGTGTCCCATCACCTCTAATATGATGGGTGGTTTAGTGACTTTGATTGCTGAGTCACTGGATCTTAGGAAAAAATAAGAACTGATGAATAGTGAGTTCAAATTGACACTACTGAAATGATGAATTCCTTTGTATCTTGAGGAACACTTCAATTGCAGAAAAAAGAAATCATGCCAAGAGCTCATTATTTAGCCCTGTCTGTCCTTTGATCCGGAGAGATGAGATGATTGCTAGACTCCCATTTTATACTGGAAAGGGCTGAGGCTGCTCAGCACCTTGCAGAGGCAGATCCTGGAGCTATTTACGAGGAAAATTTGCACGTAGTGATGATCTTAACCACCAGCTGAAAGAACACTGCAGTCTGCCAAAGTCCCAAATGCATCAGCTAAAAGTAGTAGTAAAAGGAGATTATTTGCTGCTACTGACTGTGTTTAAATACTGGGTTCTCCAAGTGAAAAGAAATCTGCATAAAATATAGCTTATAAAAAATATTATATCCTACAGCAACAGACTAGACACCTTTTGTGAAAGACAAATGGTTTAATTATAAACTGATGCTGTTAAGAATACATTCTCCTGTCATTATAAGTGTGATTTTTGGAGCTGGAGTTTGTGATTATTCTTTTTAATTTTCATTTTGGGTGGAAGATAGCACTGTTTAGAGAGGAAACAGGGCAGAAATGAGGGCAAGAAATTTAAGAGAAGACATCACACAGCAACTTCCCTCTTCCTACCAGTCATAATATAATTAAGAAATAGCTCCATTACACTCACTGTTCACCTTTCAGAGCTGGGGATGAGAGTTACACGGACAAGACCACAGGAAACTTTATTTCCCTATAAAGTAAAGAAAACGACAGGGCAGGTTGCAAAATGCTGACATAAGCAGTAACTTGCTGCTCATAAAAAAAAGACATGGTCAAACTGCATTGGATAGAGATCATCGAGGAGGTGATTAATCAGATTATGAACTGCCTGAAATCTAAAGGCCATGGTCTGATGATGTGCCCCCTTTCACGTGTCCTGTTGTCTGACTTCTTCCAGGCCCATTGTCTAATCACATAAAGTATGTGGTTGTTTTTTCCCCCCACACCTAGACTGTATAATGGGCAACCAGTAAAAACTTCCTGAGAAAATAAACCAAATTCTCCATTTCCAAATGGCATAAGAATGATTAAACATAACTGAGGATCCTGAGAAAAGAATTTAATTTTGCTGCATATGCTTGAACCCATACTCAGTTTAAAACATGACTTTTAACTGCAAAAGTAAACTTTAAATAATTTTAAGTGAGAAGCCTGACATCCTAATATTCTATGGACCAAGGGGCTGTGTCACTTAAGATGTGGTGTGCAAAGTTACTTATATATTTGGAAATCAAATTTAGATCAGAAAAATGCAGCCACTCACAAGGATTCCTCAAAATAATAAGATAATTACTCTGAGAAAGAAGATTCTGGCAGAGCCATTACCATTTTCTATCCCCTAATAAAAGGACTCTTTAGTGCTCAGCTGTGTTGCTCGTCCTAGTGTGACTAGGTCAGTCCCCATCAAATGTAACTTACCTCTTTCCTCAGGCCCCATTTTTGATTAACTTACTGAGGTTTGGCTACACATTTTTTTTTTCTTTGGAATGTTAAGAATCCTGAACTTATCACAGCCAGTATCATAACAGGCAGATAGGAAACGATTTGGTGAAAGAAAGGCTAGCCTCTTGCACCCCTGGGTGTGCTTGGAGGATGCGCAGCTTCTCCAGGCTCCTAATGACCTCACAAACAGGGCTTGTAATGAGGTTCCTGCATGAGGGACTCATTCACTGAAACACCTTAGCACCTGAGGAAAACAAGTCAGGTTGAACAGCTCTGTCTGACATAAAGAGACAGAATAAAGAGGGCACCACTGCGTGTACATGTGATAGTGTCTGGGCTGAAATGCCCACAGCAGGAGGTGTACTGTGAGTCTTATGTTCACAGGTGACTTAGGATTATATCATCATAAACTATTATGGCTTTGTTTTTTACAGTTCTGACAAATATAGCTATCAGTACTCAGGACAACAAGGCTCATTGAGTTTTTCTGCACTTGTATATCATAGATGTTCATCTCTGAAATGCTGAAAGATTATTCATTTTCTTATAGACCATCTGTAACATCCTAGAACAAACGCAAAAGCCTTTTAGTTAAAACCTAAAATAAAAGTTCATATTCTGTAAGAGGCAGAACAAAGAAGACCCTGATCATGGGATTGAATTTCTAGCACAGATGCTCATCTTGACTTAATTTCAGGAGGCTTTGAGTGCACCATGCAATTAGGCAAACTCTTACCCAACACATCCCAGCACTGGAGCTCTAGTGACTTGTGTCAGATGCCGATGATGCTCTAACCCTGCAGCTCAGCAGCCTCCTGCAAACAACAAAAATTCATGCCACTTTTCTGGTTCTCCCTACTGTAGTTTTAGACAAGATAAATTTTGAAGCAGACAACTAAATAGCACCATTTCATTCTTGCTCTAGATCTGGTAGCCACCCTTTGCTTATTTGCTAGGCAGATGAAGTCTCATGGGGTAGTTTTTGAGACACAGAAACTGGGAGCTAAACACAGTGAACTGGATTGTCAGACAGCTTGGGAGATGTTGTCCTTTCTTAAAGTGGGGTAACACTGGAGAATAGGAGACATCTTATTTCCCTTAGTGATAATGTCCTTACCACACAGGGGCAAAACTATTCAGCCCTTCAGCATTCATAGTTTATCCAGTCAGGAAACACATTATTATCTCATAAAATGGGACACCTGTCTCATTTTCCATTAAATATTAACAGCAGCACCATGGAAATGAACTGTAATGGTGTTACTATAGTAATGTTCTGGGTAAATCTTATTACAATGTACTGTGGATGTCAACAAACAGAAAGAAAGCATGAAAACACAAAATTTATAAATAATTGCAGACTGGTGTGATTTAGACACCACTGCAACCTTCTGGCACAGGTAACCGTACCAAGTACTTTTTCATCCTTCAGTTCTGAGCTATAGAAATGGTAACACTTATCACTTCTGAAGTATCTTCATTATCAGTAGATATCAAAGCATTTGCCTAGGACTGCAAAGGGCCTTTGCAGGGTGCTTCTGTAGCACATGAAAGCCGGGTACAGACAGCACCTGGAACCAGTTACATTAGCTGCAAGACAGGAGCTACAGAAATAGGGCCAGCACCCTGACGCCTGCTCTCCAGCACCCTCTCTTATCCACTTAGCAGTGCTTGCTATATAAGGGACAGCATGCCACGTCTGCTGACAGCTTATATCCCACACAATCTCCTTAGCTCTGCTGCCTGGTTCCTGACCTTTGTGGGCAGAATACACCAAATCGGGGCTCTGAGAACCTTGCTTAAAAAAGTCATGTACTTCACTGTTCCCTGCTTCAGCCCAGGCAGGAAGTGGCAGTACCAAAATACCTCACTGAAGGCTGTTCCTGCTGCTTCCCAAGCCTGACGTTCCCATTCTTGTTCCTTGTGGACAAGGCTTCTGAAACTTCTGAGTTGTGCGAGTCTCCAGGCTTTCTCAGGAGCTTTTCCGCTGGCCCTGGGTTTAGCTGAACTGGGAAATCTGCAAGAATAGCCTTCGTCCTGTCTCTGCTGTGTTCCTGTTTCTCAGCCTCACTGAAACAAAAGTTGCACAGGAACATTTTCAGTGTCTCAGATGAATAAGATTTTCCTGTAATGAATAAAAAGGTCAAATTTAGTTCCTGTCGCAACTCCTGCACATTTCTAGCTCGTGGGCCCTTGCTGAGGCTCAGCCACTTTACGCTCAAAAGCCAGCCGCTGACATTTTGCCCAGCTTTAGTCCTTCATACAGCAATTTCTTTAAAACACACAAATATAAACCAAATAAATGGTTTATACTAATTTTTCGGACCCAAATCAGCAACTAATGCCATAGACAAGAAAGACAGAAAATCACTGAAGACTCAGTTTTGGTGTTTCTTCATGTTTCTCAAATTTCCCGAAAGCAAAGCTCTTCAGAGCGCCATAATATTCTCTGCTCTCACCAATGGCATCCCAATGCTACAGCCAGGGACACAGTAATAATTGAGCTGGGAAACTGTGACTTCAATTGAAATTTGTAAGTTCATAAGCCAGAAAATAAATTACGAATTACCCCAAAAACTGACAATAAAGTCTTGCCTATAGAGCACCTCCATATACTCTCTGTATGTTATTTCCTTAAAAAAAAAATGGTACTACTTTTAGAAATAATTCTGAGATGTCTTTATTTAATACAAGTGCTCTTTACTCTGTGATAATTACTGTGCACAATTACTCTGTGATAAATTCAGACTTTCATCATACTATCTATCTACCATACAGGCCTTGATGGGGGAAAGAAAAATTGTGATGGGTTAGTTCTGGAAAGACAAAAGCTGCCTACAACAGATTTTCCATACATCCTAACAATCCTTAAATGGAAGGAATATGAGAAAGAATACTTAAATGTCTAGTTTCTGCTTTTTGCCTTGATAGAGTTTATACTTTGGTATAGTCCCAGACTAAGCAGTGTGTAGGAATTGAAGGGAAAGAGAGATTTTCATTGTTAAGGAAAGATAGGTTTTTTAGAGATTTGGAGGGGGAAGTTAACAAGACTTTGTGTTTGAAGCTGATCCGGGGTTTGTCTGACAGTTCCAGGACAGATGCTCAGGGATTTTTAAAATTGTAGGGGCCTGATGAACACTGCTTGGGACTATTCCAGGACCCAGTTGAGTGATGAGAAGATTTACAAATGTATATGTGATTAAATGACCTTACAGCTTCTTGTAAGACAGCAGCTTTTGTTGCTTGAGTTGTTTGTAGGGTGATAGTATTTGTTAATTTAAAATATTTATCTGATCTGAAATTGCAAGAAGTGATTGCTTTGATGGCTTTTTTTCCCCTTTTTTTTCCTAATTGTTCTTCAAGGTTATCCTGTTAAACATTTTCAGTCATCTAGTCCAGGTGCTACAATTATGTGATATAGCACAGTATGATAAAGCCAGTAAATAAACAGAGCAAACAACTTGCAAAATAACTACAGGTAGATTATTAAACTTACACAAATCATCCAGCAAATTTTTGCAGCAAATTACATTTACAGGCAAAAGTAGGAAAGATTTCATATTGCTACACAGTTCAGAGAAAAGACAATGTCAAAGAAATTTATGCAATGCTGGCTTCAATGCTCTTCAATGATACTTTTCATCCAATATATCTTATTTATACACTTTTTATTGAACTTGGCCTTAAAGTAGAACAAGAACCCATCAAGTACATTCTCTACCTTATAGAATTTATATTCTGTCACTAAAAAGTAGTATTAATGAATACTACAGTGTTTCAGACCATAAACTTCAATTCTGAATTACTGAGGAGCAGGTATCAATGTTATTTTATACTTGAATAGACAAATTTAAAAGGATTTTCTTTCCATACAAGACCAGTGTTGCATTTAATGCCATAAAGACCTTACACACTCATCAAAAGTTAACTTTAATTTCTGAAAAAGCTGTTGCTTAAAAACTTATTTACACATAGTTAAGAAGACAAAAGAGGGAGACTATGGAGCTGAGTTCTGTGTAACTGCTCTGAGACTGAAAAATGTAAACAAATAAAAAATAGAAGCAATAATCCAGTTCAGTTGTGTCTAATGGCAGATAATGTTGGTGATAAGTACTGTAATATGTTCTGCTTTCTTATCTGGAAAGACCACAAATAATGACTAACTACTGATAAAAATAACAATCCCTTTGCAGACTAGCTTTTTCCCCTCCAACAAAATGTGGACTCCGTGAACAAGAGCCCTGTGATGATGATGACCTCTGAGTAACTTATGTGTTGTCTTGGAATAAATTTTTAATTTATGACTGTGTTGATTATGCTGGCTGAAGGGGAAAAAGCTCGAAGATCCCAAACCCCCACCTCCTCTGCTTTTTCATCCTCCGATGTTTTATTTTCCCAGCAGTCCAGCTGCACTCTCCTCATACTGTGTGTATTGTTGGGATTATCTTCAGCCATGTGAACTATAAACATGGCTCACTGCAGCCCAGCTAACAGAGTGGCAAATGGCCAAGAAGGAAAATCATCTGAGAGGCATCTGGAAAATGGACCCAGAAAGGGTCTTCGCCTTGGTCTGCTGGAAGTTCTCTGACATCACAATGACAAAGCAAAGCCCACAAAAAAGAAGAGCACATGTTTGTAGGTGATGGTATACTCCCAGGTAATAATCATGACCGCAGTGGTTTTGGTTCTGGTTGGTTTTTTGCTTTTTTTTTTAAGTTATGAGGGAAGGAAAAACTTGTCCTCATTTCCCACCAGAGGTAGGGATGTTCTTCAGCAACACATTTTCAGAGGCTGAAAAGTAGAACTCGAGGACTCACTTTCTAACCACTATAACTTTGGGTAAAGTAAATCTGCACACTCCTTTATAATGTATTCTTGTAGCCGTAATGTCCAGTGCTGGGCTTTCTGCTACAGAGAAGTATTTTATGTTACTAAAGGCTACCTGAAGAGTAAGGATAATGACCAAAAAGGTTTGAAATCACTTAATACCCCTGAGAAAAACTAATTCTCTTTAAAACTATTGCACAGTAAAGGCCAAAGTGGAAATTAGGAACATAAAGAGCTCTCTGTATCTATGTCTGTGGTGATACTGATATAACAAGGCGTACCAGGGTTAGTCCCTAATTAAAAGAGAATAGTTGTCTGATTAATGGGCAGCACCAGATGGCATCAAAAGAGTTGCCTTTTTTAGCTTATTTCAGGCTTATTTGCTTATTTCAGGCTGTGATGAAATTCTCTTCGGTGAAGTATCACCTAGAAATTTATGTTCCCTCCACAAATTCCTCAAGTGCCTGGGAAGCAGTGTTCAGAATAGAGCAGTTTAACAATCTTATCGTGTGCTGTTGTTAACACTCAAACCATATTTTCATTTCTTTACATCTGATGCACTTACTTTACAGTTTGGTGAAGGAGAGAGAAGGGCTTCATCTCCAGCCCTGGTTACCAATGTGCAGCCGTGCTGATGCTGGAGTCAGCAGTATCAGAGCACGTATGAAAGCCCTATTGCCAATGACCCTCAGCACAAATCTAAATTTTAAAGGTCAAACTTTGCTTCTGCCTTTTTTTTTTTTTTACTCAGAAAGCTAATGTCCTCAGGAAAGCAAGCTATTTCCTTTTATTTTATCGGTTAGTGGAAAGCAGCTGTACTGCTTAGCATAATTAACAAGGAGGTCAGACAGTAATGCTTTGTATACAGTAGTGTTATATGCACCACTAAGGCAAGTAATTGCCCGTAAAAACAGTATCTTGTAAAAATAGTTGGGAAAATCCCCCTCCCCTGAGGAGCACAGTACTTCCTTTTAGTCATCATTAAAAACATTACCCCTTCAGGTTCTTCAAGACCAGAAAATCATTTATCAGCAAGATTCAGGAAGGAATCCGCGGTAATACTCATTACTGCTTACTGAAAATTTGCAACTGACTATTGCCAATACACATGAAAAATATCCATGTAAAAGGAAGGTAATTGTATGCAGTGCTGCCTTTACTACCCCTCCTGGTGTGTCCAAAGATAGTTTTAAAAATATTACTAGTTGATCTTCTCAATAGTTTCCTGTAAGTTCCATTTTTGACAACTTTTGCTCATGTCTTCTTTGGCTGCTAAACAACACATTTCTACAGGCAGGTGGAAGAAAAGCCATTGGTATATAGGCTCATTCATGATAAAATATCTACTTCTTTCCTGCTGAAGCCAGCTGAGGCAAGAACAGGAGGCACATTTTCAGAAATACTGAACAGGTTAACTCGACAGTAGCTCATGCTGAGTCATCAGGAAACTGAGAATGCTCGAGAAAATGGCAAGACAAATGGCATCTGTCCTAGTTAGGACAGCTGAGATCAGTTCATCATGGTGGGTGTAACCCAAAACTGTATTCTATAGCCTTCCATGTCATTTCCCAGAAACTAGACTATTGTTGTCAATAGACTATTCGCACCCTCTGCCCATAGAGCCTGACTCCTCAGGCTATAAACTAGGTGTTAAGAGGCCTGTGAGATAGAAGGATGTTTCTGTCCTCACACCCTTTGTGAAACTCCCCGCCCTGAGGAGAGTACCAAGCATTCCTGCCTGAACTGGAGGATATATAATCTTGGAGTTTTGGAACATTTTTCAACCCACTCGTGGGATCCAGAGGACGGCTGCATCTCATCGCTCTCAACCAGACTTAGACCACCACTGGACTGCGATCACCAGTTCTGGCCAGACTGCAGCAGCTCTCCCACCAGCAGGTTCTTCCCCTCTCCCTTTACTTTGGACTCAAACAGGGCCCAAGGAACACCACTTTGTTCAGGCCCCAGGGTACTGGGTTATACATTTGGGTTTTTGTGGGTTGAGACCAATTGTTTGTTTGTATTATTGTACTTACTGTATTATTTTAATAAATTGTTATTCTGACTTATAATCTCTCCTTTGAGTTGAGTTCATTCCCCCTGCTGGTTAACTTTTTAAACCAGCACAGCATCCCTCTTAAGCTAAGTTTGTACTGTTTAGAATAGAATAGAACAGACTATTTGGAAGGGATCTACAGTGCCCATCTGGTCCAACTGCTCAACCAATTCAGTGCTGACCAAGCTAAAACTCGTTGTTAAGGGCGCTGTCCAACTGATTCTAAAATATTGACAGGCTTTGGACATCAACCACCCATCTAGGAAACCTGTTCTAGTTTTGACTCCTCTCTCAGTAAAGAAATGTTTCCCGATGTTCAGTCTGAATGTCCTCTGGTGCAGCTTTGTACTGTTGTCTAATTTGGGTTTGATCTTTTTTGATAGCAATGCAGGATGGCTTCTAAAGAACCCAAAGGCCTCTGGCTTGCTGCCCGGAGCATCTTTTTACAACCTTTTACAATAGATGATAACACAAAGTGTTTCTCTGATGTCCCTTTACTTAAGAAAGCTGTTTCTGTCTTTGCTATAAACATGACATCTGGAGAGTGTACTGCCAGACTTTTTCATGCTGACTTTGTGCTTGTGCATAAAGGTATTCAACAGAACTGCAGGATGCCAGGATCACAATACATATTATGTAGGTTACAGCACGTATACAAAGAGTCAGTATAGAACCTTACTCTGTGTCAATGCTGTGGACCAATGCCAGGCAGCACCTTACTCCATTTACAGTATCACTAATTTTGGTGAGGATGTTCCCAATGCAATATAGATCAATACAGCTGATCTGAGAAGACCTGGTCCAGTATAAAAATTTTAGGGCCCCATATGACAAGGTATATTAACATACGAATTCCTCTGGAATTGTCTATTTTATACATTTTGCTTGAACTTTTCAGATGGTACTACTTGCACACGTACCATGCTGTCCAAAAGTAAGGAATCTAGTCCTGTCTAGTCTGTTGGGGAGGTCACCTATGCTCATTGACTATACGGTCAATTTAGACAATCATTTTTAATTAGACACCTAACTTTTGGGTGGACAAAGCTACTTGAGATAAATTCCCCTCCATCCTGTCAGTAATATTTTATACATGCATACAGAGAGAAATAAAAACATTTACATACACATATGTTATATATTATGCATATATTAATATATTTTTGCTATATATATCCTATATACATGGATTTCAACATTTACTGAAATCCATATAACAAGTTACTTTCCCTGTAGTGTACTACCTCAGGTACAGATATACCTGGCAAAACTTGTAACGCACATTTAGTAGTGTTCCACTTTTTTTTTTCCTGATTCTTCTTCTGACTTGGTAAGTTACCTGGTAACTAGAACTAAAAGAATAAATAAAATAAAGTAGAAAATAAAATAGTGCTGACTGGCTTTGCTAAGGACTTCAAAGATGTTAAGCATTTGCTACACAGGCAGAATGATCACTGTCTCCCATTCCCCAGTGTGGGGAAGGTGGCCCTCCATGGGCAGGTTTTTACTTTGTCTTTCACATCTATGTTATACAGACTTCTGCTCACCATAATTGGAACATCTCAAACGGAAGGAGCATGTGGGAGTAAATGCTGTTGTTATGATGTTCTCTGTGAATATTTCACATAAGAAACACTTTTACATCTTGGTTGTTTTAGCGTGTCAATGACTGCCTTGGGGGCTATAGAATCGAGCTGGAGCTTGGGTTGTGGGCATTTTTTGTTGTTGAAGCCTGGAATATTAGGCAAGATCCTCAGGCGTGTTTTTCAATGCACTGAAGGGACAAGTTAATATTTCAACCTAAGACACAAAGTTAATAATATCCTTATGGCTGGCTCTTGGACTCCCTCCTTGCGGAGACAAATGCTACCCACACATTCCTTTGCCCGATACACAGACAGTCATAACTTGGCGATTAGTGTGGTTCCAAGGCCTACTGAGATAAATCAGAGAGAAGCACCACATTGCTTTATATAGACTAATAACTTGAAGCAAGTTGGGAATGCAAAGAAAGCTGTGGGAATGGATATTTCTAATGAAAACTCTCTGTCAAAGATAACAGCTAGGAGCACAAGTGATGGATTACACCAGCAGAAGATAGAACATAGGAGAACCAGGGAGGAATATGAAGGCCAAACAATCAAAGATATATAGGCAATTTATAAATTCTTAGCTAATTCTGCCATCTCTGAGATGTGACTAATATGGAGACAATGACAGCACATGAATGTCTCAGGGAAAAATAAAATGGTGCTGAGAAGAGAAGCAGAGTTTGTAACTTCTAAACTGAAAAACAGTAGTGCCTGTTTCCTTTTTTTAAAATTAAGCATCATTATCACAGGAACATTGCTGATTTTAAGCAGCAAGTACTCTCCTGGGAATGGCAACAATTTGTTTAATGTATGAGCAGTGTCCATGCAGAAACACACAATTGCCACATAGGAAAAAAGGAAAAATCAGAGCATTCATTTGGCCCTTGCAGTACACTGAATCCATGGAAAGGATAGTTAGCTGTCCTTAAGTGTAGAATAAAATCGAGTTGTATTTTGGCTTGTCTGCAATCATGCAAGGCTAACAAAAAAGAAATAAGTGTTCATTTTAGACAGAGGTTCCATATTTTGCATGCATCCATACTGATTTGAGGTGTTGTCTACTAGATTTTCCCTTCTCAGAAACAAGGACATTGCCTGTAGATTTATTCTGATTGATGCTTCTTTGATTGTGAAGCTGAAATAATGTACTCTCCAAACCCACTAATATTTCTATTGTGACCAGACTTGTCCAGAGTTTTACAATCCTAATTAGTTTCACAGTTGTCTTGTTGTTTTCCTGTACTCCCCCTCTGTCTGCTCATCACCATCTGCTGTTGTCCACAGTAAGATCTTAAAGCGAGTACCATCTCTTTGTTCTGCCTCTATACAGCGCTTCATAGAAATAGCTCATTATGGGAATCCAGGGCTGAAATTCCTAAACACCATGGCAATAAATGTAGCAGACAGAAAGAATAATGAGTCTCAGAAACAGTGGAAAATGCCCAACTCCTGGCTTTTGGGTAGTATCTCCTGCTTTTTTACTCCATTTCTGCTCAGCCCATTACAAAAATTACTAGAAGGAGTTGAGCACAGAGAGCTTGATCACAATGTAGCCACCATTTGTGTAAAAAAGGCAAGGATGGATATGGGAAAGGGAAAAGTGAACATCAGAGCAAATCTTCTTCCAAACTCACACAAGGACAAATAGGGAAACATCACCTCTGTTGGTACCTGTAGCTCAGACTGTCTGCTTGAGGTTTTAGTTCTGTTTTTATCAAGTTGAAAACATTTAAATGAAGACTCACTAGATGCCAGTCTGTCCCACTTGGGAACGGACGTGGATGTGGTCAGTGGCAGTGTACTAAAATGGAGCATTAGCCCTAAGGATCAGTTCTCCTCATTCTTCAGCAGCTTTTTTTTTCTCCAAGAGCAGTCAGTAGCTGGGCATAATACTCAGTGGATGCTTCCTGCTTACTGCACCCCTATCCCCTATTTCTCACAAGATCTTTATATTTGTTATTTATACATACCAAGAACATAAGACTCTGGTTCATTCAGTAACTGAAAGAACTGATGACATAATAACAATAAAACAAAATTACCATTTCAGCTGGTAAGTTATGGGTGGCCAGAACTAAGACTTCTCAATTGAACTCCATTATAAACTCTTGTGTTTTGGGGTCAGGAGGGTTGCTTAGACTTGTCATGAAGGATATGGAAAATCTGAAAAAAATTTATATTTTTCACTATTGCATAATAGAAAAGGCTAAACATAGCAGTTCAAAGGCCTTGCTTGGATTGAATGTGAAATGTGATCGAATTGCCTCCAAAATCTGAGGTTTGTGGCTATTAAAAATACAGCAGTTTGGGAGATAGTGTATTGAACCTCAATTAATGGATTTTGGCACTTGAACAAGTCAACATAAAATGGTGAAACTAAATAGTCAGGAGGACTGCTCTCTTAGCATTCCTTAAGAGACATTAATTTTCACAGTTATTCATCTTATATTTTGGTCCATGGTATTTGGTTGCTCATAAAACTCTCCTAAAGTAAAATTGCATTTTCAAGTAAGGCAGAACTTGTTATTTATAAAGGTTTATTAATGCTTAATCAATTGTTGCAAAGTTGATCAAGTCAATATGTTGCTCATTCCCATATTTCATGCCCATTTTCAGCATTCTCTCATAAAATACTTACTCTACACAGCACATTCATTTATAGGACCATCATACGAAGCCTGTAACATTATTTTAACCCTTTTTATAAATTTATAATTTATAAATGCATCATTACTATAAAATTTAACCTGAATAGGTATTTATTTTTAATCTTTTGGATACCCACTACTTAAATGAATATCCAAATCTGTCCCATTATTTTAAAATTATATGACCAATTAAGTAAGGTACAGCCCTGTTTTAAAGAACTAGACATCTCTGTAACACATGCAGTCTGTCTTAGTGTAGGAAATTGCTGGGTGATGAGCAAATGCTTGGGTCATACCATTTAGTTATTGAAGGTGACTTTAAAAGACTGAAATGACTACTCAAAAGATGATAGTATTCCCAGGGAAGCCCCTAGCAGGGGTAACACAGCAACCCATTGTGCAGGGCAGCAATTAGGAGTGCCAGCGCTGACTAGAATCCTGGAGCGCATTGTTCTTCCTGATTTTCAGGTCATTCCACCCAAAGGGCAGATGCTGGGGAAGTCATAATAGAGATTACCAGTTTGGGGATGCCACTTCAATAGACAGCCATGGGTTAGTGTGGGATTTTCACTTGTCTGGATTCTGCTAGAGGAAATAACTGCTTTTGAGAGGAAAAGCTAACTACAATGAACACAAGTATTTGATGTTGTATTTGGGGAAATAATTGTCAGTCTGCCTCTGGCACCTCTGGGGAGCCATCCAGGCTCACATTCCTTTCCCTTCTAACACCCTGTCATCATCGGGGTAAAGACCATCATTACATGTTCCCTGCAGAAGTGTTCCCAGGATGTACCAACTGTTGCACCTAAAGCCTATGGATACTTGAAAAACTTCAGAGCTGCAATAAATGGCCTAGAGAGTGCTTGCAAGCAGTTTGGTAGGCTAGCTTCAGGCTGATTCCTGGGGAGCTGAACGCTTTGGGTACTCGCCCTATCTGTGCTGATGATTCTCAAAGGTCAGCAGGGTGTGAGAAAGTAGGAATTAGAAGTGAAAGGCCTCCAAGTTCTGCAACAGAGAGACCAGTTGGTACAACTGATCTTTTTCATGAAGTAGGGCCCCAGTGCAAGGAAAGGTCAATGGTCAGCGTACCCTATTGACATGCTCCTCAGGGAGCAAGTTTTCTTGAGCAATATCAGCATGTTCAGACCATCTTTCTCCACCTGGGATATTTCTCTCTTCCCATTCCCTCTATCTTGGACCAGACCAAATTAGGGTCACCTGTGTGTTCTCCTTCCCTTACTTTGTCTTATTCTTCCTCCCCATGTGAGCTGCCAGAAGATAGTCCTGGAAGCAGGGCAATGACCGTTGCCAATGGGATTGATGGATGGTGCATTTAACTATTTAACAGTGAATGTAAGTAAGTGCTGGTAATTTACTGAAGAACGTGGTCAAATCTAAATCACCTGAAGTCTTTAAAACAAACTGGCTATCAAAAAATACAAGATGTGTTGCATAAACCAGAGATGTTTATACCGGCGTCTCAGAGCCTAAGCATGCTCTACTTCCTAACTAAGAGCAACATACCATTCTTAGCCAAAGTAGTACCTGCAAACTGAGCAAATTCCTTATGCTTACAAGAAAATATCTCTAATTTCAAGCCAAAACTTATTTTTTGTGCCTATGTTTCACAAAATTTTTCACTCACTGTACAGTAGGTCATGAGGAGGCAGGAAAATTTGTGGTCAGGATCCTATATGGGTGTATAATTGCGCAGTGGTAAAGTATTTACTTGCAGCAGATGGAATGAATATGCGAGAACATCTAATGTGGTAATTGACGCTAAAATCTAAGGCACTAATTAAATGTGTGTTCTACTTAAGGAGTCAACTAAATGATGAGTGACAATTAAAAATGATGTCTTTATAATTATTTCAATTCCTATTTATGAAAGTGGAGTGTGACTGCATATTAAAATATGATTGAAGGTTTGGTGACTCCTTATTCTTTCACAGTTAAAACGTTTGCAATTATTTCTCCCTCAGATTAGAGCAATGCATAGTGATGTAAAGTAAAACAGAGTGGGTTTGATTCTCCAGTCACTTAACACAGGTTTAATATTGGCATATGGTGACTCCCTTAAGCAGAGCACTCCTCAGTTTGGGTGATTTGAATAGACAATTAGGCTCAGCATGCTAAATACTGCAAATTCAGTATGAACATCTGGGGATGCATTTAAGGATCAATGATTCATTTCTTTTAAGTAATTTGATTAGGTTTGGAAAGTCTGTTGCAGCTGTGAGTGTGGAGATTTCTCCTTCCAGATGAAGCAGTGGGAAAAATCCCTTTCCTTCTCAGGGCTCAAGATTAGCCCACTCATAGAAGTCAGGGGCCTTTCCCTCAATCTGCCTGTATCTAACATATTTCTTTGAAGATACGTAATTAGTACAGCAGATTCAAATTTTGCAAAAGGGCTGCATAGAGCTGTCTTTGGTTTAGGTTAGCTAGGAGTTGTATTGGTTGCAATACCAAGATCCATTCTCAACCCAATTCTCCTACACTTCCACAATGACTGTCTAAGACTTTAGACAGTGGAAAATTTCCTTCTCTTGCCAAGTTTTTGAAAACTCCTCACAATTTCAGCCAAAATTAATTTTTTGCCTTGTTTATTATATAACCATTAGTATTCCTCATTTTCAATTATTTTTCAGACTTTATACTGCAAATATTTTTATTCAGAAACAGAAGTTTGGTTTTGTATTATACCCAAGAATTACAGGGCAGAGAAGATGAGCCCTTCTTTTATTTGAATTTTATTTTTTTTTTATTTCTACTTAGCATATCCTTTTGCCTTTCTTTCACCCTTCGTACTTGAGGATATGCTGTGGAACCAGCAGTGCAAACCTTTGAGAAGGCAGTAAGCTCAAGGCTAGCTGGCAATGCCGTTGATTATTTTTACTGCAACTTTGAAAAGAATGAAAAGTGTATGCATGTGTATATATCTACATATTTATTTACACACACAGTGAAGATAAATATTCATGAAAGCCTTAAACCCAGTGCCAAGCTTGAGAAGCTAGTTTTTGTGCTGGAGTCTTTCCTAGCACCCAAGGCAAAGGACTCCCTACCTTGGCTGCAGAGCAGTAGCAGGGCATTCTTGCAGCCTCTGCACTTGCTTCTCTTCTGGTGGGAGAAGAGGGTTGCCAAAAGCCTGCTTCACCTGTCTGCTTTTCATACCCTGGTACTATTACCAAGCCTCTCTTTCCAGTCTCCATGGCTCTCACCTCTTCTCCTATCTAAATTTCCTTAGCATTTTGCAATAAAAATGATACCATCTCCCATCCTGGGCCTCTTTGCTGGCTCCCCCTCCCTGATAGACACCCCTATCTGCTCCTCAGTGCTGCTGCAAAACACTCTCCCTGCCTGCTCCAATTCTTACAACCTTCATAGCTATCCTTACTCTTTCCGGGTGCTACACAAGCATTTCTACGTTTTGGTGATATGTTTCTGTCTGGAAAATATCTTCTCTCTTCCAGTCCTTCAGCATGTCTCAGACACACCTTTCCTTTGTGTTGATTGCCCCAGTTGCCTGCTGCATTGCAATACATTAGTATTTCTGTTTACCTTGCTCAATTAGCTTTTATTCTACCTTGAATTGGATTTTAGCAGCCCATAATTTGTGAATATTTAGAATTAGATATATTTTCTAAACCATTTGAAAAAAAAGGATATCAAGCTTCCAGATGGCATAAAACACTGGTTTCTGGATTTAGTATTTCTCAAGATAGAACCTGTTAAAATCATGCCTGACTGGAAGAGTAGAAAAAAAGCAAGAGGACAGTCCAAGTACTGTGCTTCTGGGTTTTGTTTTTTCTCTTTTTGTTCTCCTTCCAATAGGGCCTGTTACAGGTGACAATTACAAGGAAGTAGACAGAGAAGAGCTGGGCAATCAGTTCCGGAAGGCATAAGATGTGCTTAAAAGATGGTCAGGATGTGCCTGAGAAACTAGCAAGAGGCTCAGTGACTTCTGCTCCTCTTCACATTAAACAAAATGAAATGAGATGGTGGAAGTGCTGACACTGTTATTAGAGATACTAGTTTTATTCATATCATAATATAAATTCACTAGGACAATCCTATTTAACATAAACAGCTGTGTAATTTAGGATTTCTTTTAGTTTCGTATATGTTAATGTTGTGAATTAGGGCTAAGTCACAAAATAAGGTGATTTTTAAGATCAGCTCTCCACAGCCCATTCGACTCTTAAAACAAGTCTTTACTTTTTACTAGTGCCACTCCATTTCACTCTTTCTCTGCTTCTAAATTCCTTCTTTCTTTATAAAGCTACTGCTCATCACCTTGTCTCCCCTCCAAAGCCCCCAGATCTTTAATCTGTTTAGCCCATGTGTCATGGACTTTCTCCTTTCTTAATAGGTTGAACCCAAATATTCTCACTGACAGCCTGTCTTTCTCTGGAAAAATTAGATGTACATTGCAGCTTGCTCCTCATGTGGAGGCTTTCCAAGGGCTGCTCCCTGATGATCTCTTTGCCCTGAAGCAAAGACCTTGGTATCGTGCCTGGTTTTCTTTCAACAGAAGACAACTGATGAAATAACATGTGAAAGAAAAATCTAATCTGGAAGTTCCCATCTAGAGAGGGGAAAAGCACTTCTGTCACATATGGTAGACATACAGAGGAAGGCAGGGCATGCTAAATATCAAAAAGAGTAAAGCTGCAGGATTTTGGACATCATGGAGAGTAAATGCCAGAAGTCCATCCCTTGGCTGACCACAATATGACTGCATGGAGGAGAGAAAGCCACTGACTTACAATCCCATTGAGCAGGTGTCCTACAAGAGAAAGTCCTTTGTCTCGTCACTTGCTGCATCAAGAACTCCTCTGACAGCTCAGCACTGAAGAATCCATAATTATATAAATGCCTATGTTTCCCTAACAGTTATGTCTGCTCAGGAACAGTGATATACCAGACTATATGTCAGTCACTTCCCCAAAAGCCTCAAAATATTGTATATATATAATCCGAGCTATATGACCCCAGAAGCACATGCTGAAGCACAGCTGGCAAAACAAAATGTATACATGATGGTCTTTCATTCAGCAATCTTAGTTTACAATGTTGACAGAGGAATGTCTCCATGTTCATGTGCAGGTCTGCTGTCAGCACTGTGGTATTTATATTGCAGACATATTTACACAATATTTATGTATTGGTACTGTTTTCATTAACCAGCTTTCCCATCCGGCAGTTGGCAATGAGGATGGCACCCAGCAATTGCAGATTTCAATGGAACTGTTGTGCTCTTTGAGGCAACAGGTACATATATTTTTGGTGTATGTATGTACATATGTGTAGTACATATGTGTAGTAAGGTACATATGTGGTAGTTATGTTTTTTATCTATGTAGGCATACTAGGCTAAGGGAATCTTAGCAAGTTTAAAAATGTATAAAACTTGATTTTTCTGTGTGCTGGCAAGTCAGAGGATCGTTAACTTTGAGTAGAGACTTATGCCTTCCAAAAGTTAGACATGCTGACAAATTACCACTCTAAACTAATAGCAGTGTTGAAGACCTCTCTGCTAACGCTATCAGATAAATACATCTACAATCTCTGCTTCCCACATTTGACACTTCTTTAAGGGCTTGCCTACACAACGAAGTTGTTCTTACATTCATTTTAAAAAATGTCATCTGTTTTATGAGTGATTTAGTTTAACCTAGTTTAAATAGATTCTTTTGAAAAGTATGTGTTTATATAAAACATTGGATGTATGCAAGAATAAAGCTCTGCAGAAACCAACACTATCCAGGTTCTGACTTGGATAGAAATTGGATTGTTGTACGGTTTCCAGTCTTGGACTCAGATGAAGGCCTGTGCTTTGTTTTGGGATTTTTTTAAAGAAATGAAAATGTCTCTAGGCATTTTAAATTAATGCTAAATTTAAAAAATTACATATATATATGTGTATATAAAACCATATATATACACACATATATATATTACTTTTGTTGACATAACTAATGCTTTTATTAGATGTCTTTATCTGCTTAGAGACGACTTCACTGAATAAAATGAAGAGAAGTGCTATCTGAGACACTCATATAACCCTAGTAGTTCTAGACTGCAGTGCTTTCCTCTGTGAGATACAGAATGTTTAACAATTCCTTATCATATATATGGTTGTAACCAATGTGAAACATCCTTTCTCTGTTGTACATCTAATGCTCTAACACCAGAGTTAAATAAGAATTGGCACAAGTAGGATTTCTCTTGTTCTGTGATGTAGAAGTCATGGTTTGTATAAATTACTTCATAGTCACAGTTATATACAATACAGTTTCCTAATGAGGCCAATTCCCTAGGCAACAGCCCAATTCTGCAAATGTCTAAGCGCAGAAATACAGCCAGC
The DNA here is from genome assembly GCF_025592945.1 of Manacus candei. Classification (NCBI taxonomy): domain Eukaryota; kingdom Metazoa; phylum Chordata; class Aves; order Passeriformes; family Pipridae; genus Manacus; species Manacus candei. The sequence continues at coordinate 32,573,197 of NW_026138097.1, read as the reverse complement.
AGGGTGTCTAATTCAGTTGAACTCAATGGGGATGATTTGGTACTCATAATCATCTCACCTCCACAAGCTGTATGCCTGTTTTAACTACTGATTTGTTTTAAGAAAGAAAAAAGTATTCCAATGCTCCTTCTTAAGGGAATTATTTTAAAATCCCCTCAATTGCCTTGGGTATTTTACTACCCATGCTTTGAAAAATTGTTTCTGCCCTGAAATTCAAAACAACCTTCAAGAAAAACAATTAAGAAATTATGCTGAAGAAGCCCTAAGTATATTTAACACAGTACCTTGTGGCTTGAGTAACCAAAGGAGTCTACTTGTGACTATTTTATGTTCCTGAAATAAAAATAAATTTCAGTCTTTCAGATCACAGGTCACAAGCTGATTGACTTTTCCTTTGGCTTGCCCCTCCATCATTCCACCTTTTCTCACTCACATCTCAATTCATCTGTGTGCAAAAAAGTGTAAAACTACTTCCATTACAAATCAGTGGGATATTTTGTCTTGTCAGTCCTTGCAGACAACTTCATATGCACTTCTGCATGTGTGACAACAGATGCATGTACTGCACCCTGATCAAAAGTTAGGCCTAGTTGATTTCTTACAAGAAGACTGACTGGACAGCAATGAGATAGCTACACATGGTGATGATTTAGCTCATTTTACAAGCATTGTTATGTCTGGGGCATCACAAAGTTGGGCAAAATCCTGACAATACTCGCTAATCTGAAATCCGCCATCCATTGAAGCTGATAATTGCCAGTGTAAGTCACTAGAGTATTATTGTGAAACCTGTGTGGCTCCAAGATAGAAGGAAAATGTTGAAGCTCTTCCTGTACCACTTTTCCAGCCATGCCAAGTGCTGCCCAGCCTGTCCCTGTCCAGGAATCTGGCGTCATAGCAGCTTTGCAAGGGCAATAAAAAGAGCAATCGATTTTTACTCCTCCTAAAGGGCAATGCGAAGCATACATGCTTCAAACCCAAGTTTTAATATAGACAGTGTATAGATCATAAATATGTGATTCATTACAAGCTGTCTTATATGATAGGACAGAGCTCACCTGTAGGTTGGTTGCAATTTTTTTCCCAATGAACACACTGCACCATGTAAAATTAAACTGCTAGACATGAAAATGAAAAGAAGCTTGAGGAACATACGGGTACGTTGCTCTCTATCTGTCAGAAAACTGCTCAGGGAAATGAGGTCAGCTATGTGCTCAGAAATCATGCTTGAACCTGAGGGAGCCTCTAAATTGCAGGGGGTTTGGCCTTCCTTACAGTGAAAGTGAAGGAAAATTCCTTATGCACTGTCATTAAGGTAGAGTCAGCAGCTTTAAAAAGCACAAGGATACAAGTAACATAGGACTTGCTATTTGAGCTGAATAATAAAGTTTCTTTCAAATGTATTTAACATTCAGATGTGTAATGGTAAATGAAGGACTAAAAAACTCACCTGTTTGGTTTTGCCTGAACTATCCTTCCGTTGCTTTTCATTTAGCTTTGATTATCCTACTGCCAAAATCATGCGATCCAGTGGAGACACATTATTTGATACAAATGTATGTTATCAGGAATAAAAACGAATTACTTTCCTTTAATTGTATAGAGAGACTGGTAAAGATTTCTGCTCAGAATATGACCTTGAATCTCATTCTGAACATTTTCTTTGCTGCTCAAGTAGATTTGAACTGCCATTTAGTAGGGGAGGAAGTTTTCCTAGCTCTGGCTAGTGTCTCTTCTGTACCATCGGTTTATACATGAAGTCCTTTTAGCTAACCGTGAACAAGGCATAAAAATAAATACCTGTTGAAAGAAAGCTTCTACAATTATGTCTCTTTGCAGCTAGATTATCCTGGACCTGCTCCTTCCTACACAACATGTGAAAAAAACTGTAATTTGCTCCCCTTTCTAATCTCTACAAAGATAGAAAGAAACAAAGTCTCTTCTTTTACTTAAAATTTAATAGGTGAGGTTAGGGAGAGTTCTCCAGCAGATACAAATGGAAGAGGCTTTTGAGGGAATGCTCTTCCACCTTAAAGGCCTCTATTAGGAAGATCCTAAAAATTGCAACAGAATCTAGATGACTAACTACCAAGGTTTATTGAGGACTTAACCACAACACAAAAATGTGAAGTCTGCAGGGTCTAAGAACTAATCATCATACAAGGAAGAAACGGTTTTCCAGTTTCCCAGTTTAGGTTTTATCGGTCTTCTGCCACTGAACTGTGAACAAGTCTGGGAAACCTGGGACTCTTCCATCTCTCATATTTAAAATCATGGTGTCCAGCTCTGAATCTGGATGGAGAATGAAACTTCTCATTCTGGGGTAATTCACTCATGGCTGGAAGACATTAGAGTTGTTGACATCTGTAAAGTATTTTAGAAATTGTGAGGATATATAATGATGAGCAACACAGAGGCCACATCAGAACAGAGCTTCATGGTCACCCAGGAGTTGCACAATTGAGGAAGAAATGTGGATTCTTTCCAGAAGATGTCAAACCAAGTCCATCTGTACCAGAGCAGGACTGAAAAATGTGCACTGTGTTCAAGCAGCAATTCAAGCAAAAGCTCAGTCAGTATTTCCCTTTTACAGCTCTGTCTGATGTGCCTTTACTCTGATGGGCTGCTTTATGCTTCTATAGCAGTACAATTCTCCTTGTTATCCTTAACAAGGACAGACTTAAAGCCACATATTAAATTCCACTTTCCTTGTGCTAATTCTTGCACTGGTGTATCTGCATTCCTCCCTCATTTGTCTTTGTTCTCTTTCCTAGGCAGGTGAGAGAGATAACTAATTAATACTCTTATTTTTGGGAGGTAGGAACATGAAGCTGAAAAACAGAGGCATTACAAGTACTTAGCTGAGGTATTGTAGGGACTGGGTGGGAAATTCTTCATCAGAAGACTGGGAACTCATAGTTTTCAGGCAACATCCTGGGGGCCCGCTGTTCCATTCATGTGGACGGATCCAATTCCTCCTTGGATGTCCAGTCCCTCATGGTCAACCACAGAGCAATTCTCTGTTGTGGGTTTGCAGGAGCTTGTGCTGTTTTGCAGCTTAAGGGAATGCTTTTTGTATGTTAAGCTGCTACACTTCATATTGTATTTTGATTGCATCTCACTTCTTCCCTGCCTCATCCACTGATGTTGTGATTGCAAAGCTACCATTGTAGCTTACCTGGTATCTTGCATCCATGTAAATGAGGTGTAAACTCCCAGCAAATGGGGCTGCCATAAATTTTGCCATGTCTGATGAGCAAGTCCAAGACTGAGGAAACCAATGAAGGGAACTGCAAAGAGCTTACAGGAACCAGTGTTGGAAAGGTGTCAGCTGGGATGTCAGGCTTTAATTGCGCAGCAAATTATGATCTCTCTATTACTCTAGCAAACAGTTTCCACCTGTCCCCTCACAGTTCTTTTATTTTTGTTAGAGGTTTTTCTTTGCCATAGATCCACTTTCCCACATAAAAGACGCCAATTAGAAATTAAATTCCCTTTTCTCTTCAAAGAGAGAACTAGAAATATGATCAGCTACAAATCCATTCATTTTGGGGGGGGCGGGGGTTACAATCGTATTTGTCTGTCTTTCTAAACTTTGCTTTCTTTTACACACTGTCATGCAGGACTTGCACAAACAGGGAGGACTGACTACCTAAAGAGTAAAGACATTAAAACTTAAAATATCAAGAGAGCTGTCAACCACAGTGAGTAAGTGGGGACGAGTAGAAATTTTCTTCTAATCTCTTTCAGCTAATGTAAACACTTCTTGCTCGCTGCAGCACATCTTATCAACAGATGTTGGTTGTTCTTGTCTTTAATTGCTGCTGTCACTTTAGCTTCTAGCAATTCCTGCTGCTATGGCTCAGTCATTAAAAGGACACTTCTCCACTAACCTCTCACTGCTCTGCTATCCTGTCCTCTCTCTGGAGGGGAGGGATGGGGGAGTGGGAGGGGGATAAGCGTGGGTGCGCTTTCTTCGCAGCTTCATGTCCCTGCTGCTGTGCTCGCATTGCAGTGTGGGTGTGCGTAGGTCGGTGGTGTAATCCCTCAGTGCTCAATGTGCACCCCTGATTCGAGGGATGAAAACTGTTGTCTCCCATCTGGTCACGGTCCTGGGAGGCTGCAAGAAAACTATGTGGCAGGTGCTGCTTAAAGAAAGCTCTTCTCATGCTCAGACAGGATACCCTTTTTATCCTGCACAAAAAGTGGCAAAGTATTTTTTCCCCATAATCTTCTCAATTTCTGCCTGTTTGCTGCTCTTCTCTTCCTACCCCCACCACTGCCTTTTCTTTCTCCCATGGGATGGCAGAATCTCAGAGGAAATAAGTAAAGCTTTCCTAATATAGAAGCTCATCTTCTCTGAAACCACTTCTCATTCTGTTAATGGAGTTCTGGAAATGTGTCAGTTCTCTTTGTACACTAGTACTTTATTCTTTTCCTCTGATAGCTGTCCAAGCATCAGTACCATCAGTTTTCTTAGCTTTATTAGCTCATTTTGCAAAGAAATGCACAGGCAGTCTAACAAAATAATAATAAAAAATTGGCTGGAGAGTTTTATAGCTAGGTACTCCCTTTAAAAAAATAAACATTCGTCTGGAGACATCTTTCTGAGACCATTCTTTTATCAGGGTTTTACATTTCATAAATATATGTGCTCTACATACAAATACCAATGGAAGATAACACAGGTTGCTTAATAGATTTACATATGTTCCTTCCCCCTCCCTCTCTTACCCTGATACACGTCTGGCCCAGGGCTCTTCTTCCAGAGTCTTTCCACCTTTGTAGATATTATATTAGTGCTCAATATTTGCAAATCCACTCATAAAATTTTATGTAACAAGTGCACAAAGTGCCTGCAAATCCTCCATGTAGAAGGGAGTGCTTTTTCTGTGCTCCCTCCTCCACATTTACGCCAATTCTGGGGAGAAGCAAGGGAAGAGCAGAGCAGCAGACATGGAAATGCTCTTGTTCTTCAATGGGAGTAGAGTTTTCCACTGGGGAGAAGGTACGGGTTAGTACCAGGGGTCAGGTGGATCTGCTGTGCCCAGCACTGGTCCTGCAGGCTGCAGCAGAAATGGAGGGAAACTCAGGTACCCTCTTGTCTCCTCAAAACCCCAATTTCAAGATGAGCAGGGGTGGGGAGGGAGGTGCAGGGTGAGTAGGGAGCCTTCCACCCTCAAAATAGAAATTGTGGCGAGCAAGGACGTGCTAAGCAGGAATGCTTGTAAGGGTGGGAAATTAGCGGGAAGAGGAAGAGAAGTTCTTCAGAACATTGACATCTGAGGAGGCTACAGCTGAACACAGAAGTATGGGCAACTGATAACGGGAGAAATGCCTTCAGTCGCCCTGGGAGAGAACTAGGTATACAGAGCATATGAAGCAGGCTTGGTAAGCACATACTTAAAATACACCTGCATTTTGGAGACATTTATTACCAACATTTATTACCTTCCTTGTGCTTTACCCTAGCTGCCAAGGGTATGCTTTCTTGCTCATCCTTTTCTGTACACAATACTTGTAAAAATAGGAACAGACTGACATAAGCACTACGCAAGACATGGACAATTGCTGGCAGGCAATGCCCCGTCTAAATGGCTTCTCCCAAAGGCACAGGAGGGAGGATAGGAGAAGAGTTGCCTGGAATGGGCTTCCATCTCAAACAAGCTCTCCCAGTGAAGACTAATGGGTGCCCCAACCAGAGGATGCCCCAGACCAGCACATACAGTGCTTCCAGCAGGTTGCAACAACTGGTTGGCACCCTTTCCATTTGTGACCCATGAGGATGCCAGAAAGGCAGATGTTTATCTGTGGTAGAGTCCATCCAAAAGTTAAAGTGAGGGCAAGAAAAAGATGCCTGCTAGAACAATTTGGTTGCATGAAGTGTAGTTTGGGAAATGAATTGGTCTTGATAAAGGCTAGCTATGCTGGTGTCAGAATACGGAGTATTTGGCGATAGCTGTACGCACAGAGTATAGAGACAGGAAAAACCTGAGCCAAAAAAGTGTGTTCTCCACCAGGAATACATATTAAAGGTGCTACTTTTATGCTGCATTTTTATTAGTGGCATCTCAAAAATATCACTTTCAGCATGCCTTTTTCACTTCTCCCACAGAAGCATGAAAATTAACATCAGCTAACAAAATTTTCTATTGCTCTGGAAGGAATGTTGTTCAGCGGTGTTTATACATTATTTGCCTCATTTGCTTTTTGGTTGGGTTTTTTTTTTTTTTTTATTTTATCAAAATCCAGTCATAATGAAATGCCAATTTTTTTATTTTTTTATTTTTTTAATTTTAAGGGATGATTTAGTTCTTTTTATCTCTCCTAGAGTTTAAGACACACACATACTTCAGCAAGCAAAACACAAGACCCTTCATGCAGAGTCATTTCCCATCAAATTTCACACTAGGCATGATATACCAGCTCAGATAAAATATAGAAGTGAAAGCCACGTGGTTTGGCACACAGCTCCCAGGCACAGGCAGCAAGTTTGCCCCCTGGATTACTTTAGAACATCTTCACCAATTGGATTTTGCTGTGTGTGAGAGAATAGTTGTGCTGCTCATAGAGGTGAGGTCACATTTGGGGGGTCACAATTCGTTATTTCCTACCCTCTCCTTTATTCCAAGAGAAAGATGTTTGAGCTCATATATTCTTCTGGCTGTTGCTGTGCCACCTGAAGAGGTCAGAAAGGGCCTGTCCCCACCACCTTTTACCTTATCTCCCCCTCTTAGCACCACTCCTTCCAAACCAAGTGGGCTAAGCAGATGTGTGACTGAACATCCAGAAAAACACACTTCCACAGCAAGCATAAGAGGAGAAATCATAGTCAAGTCCTAAGCTTCTTCAGCCCTTTTTCTGCATACCCAAAGCCCAGGGCATCACACCTACCTGTCTTTACTTGCTCCCTGGCTGCACAGGAGTGACAACTAGTTTTTTCCCCGTGGTTGAAGTGCTACCACTTACAGGTAGCTTATGTAATCCTGTATGTGAGTTAACTCTATCCCAAACAGGAACTTAAACAGAGTGAAGGTCAATTCCTGTGAAAATATCCTATGTTACTGCTTGGTCTATCATTCAAATTACTCATGGTCAGTTTTTATTTAATCATGTTTTCTTCCACGATTTTTTCCCTCCCATATTAAAAAAAAAAAAAAAGGCAATTAGATAACGAAGCATATGTAGCTTGTTTTCTTGGATTGTTTCTCAGCTTTTTTCTAAATTGTCACTGCCCCTTTGGACTTGAGTGGGATTGCTGCCAGGTTTCCACAGAGATGCAAACAAATTCTATGCAATAAAATATCATCTCTACATGATTTAAGCCCCAAATGTACATGGTGACAGTTTTATATTTTAGTAATATGAAAATCTGAGATATTGGATGTGAGTATAATTTAGGATATTTCTGTGCCCTGGAATCCAGTTAAAATGCACCATTGCACATGCCATGTTTCAGTGGTGAAGTATTGCTTGCCTCTGATTGCTGCGCGGTAAGAACTTTATTTTCCTAACCCATGATTTAGTGCTTTCCACCTCCCTTTAAAGTGTAACTAACAATGTCCTCTATGTGAGCTCTGGTAGCTGAGAAGACATGGTTGTGGCAGGGAGAGTGAAAGGGGGGAGAACAGAAGGGCAGAAAAAGGGATGTCTGCAACAGGTTAAAAAACATCCACAACTTGCCTTCTTAAAGACCTGAAGGCTGGATATTAGGCCAAAACCCTGATTAGATGGTGGCAGTGGAGCTCCACTGATTTTTGAAGGAGCTGAGCCAGTCTGAACCAGCTGAGAAGCTGGTCTGCAGTCTTGCATTTAGTGCCCAAAGTGGTTGGATCAGGGGGGGTTTGAAACTGTACTCCTCACATAGCACGGAGAGGCCTGCGGGAATAATGTTTGCTTTGGCACGGAGGTAGGTTACTGTAGACCCAACAGGTCCTGCATTGAAAGGCTCCTTTCTGCTCTGAGTGATGGTAACTTCCATAAAGAGAGCAAATTCATCCAGAGATATGCCTTAACCCACATCCTTATTTAATTCACAAGTCCTTGTGCAGTGCAGACCTCAAGGTGAAATCTGTGTAGATTCTCTTGCCCTTGTTTTCATTCCTGGATGTCCTGTGTTTCTCTGCAGGGCACAGATCTCATGGTGTTTTCCCTGAGTACCTATTCCAGACTGCCTCTTTAGGAACTCATCAGCAGACAGAGTCTGTGTTGGGAGCTGATAAACTCCGTTGCTTTTGCAATGCCTCCTACAGATGTGGGTCTGGGTTAGGGAAAAGTTGCTGCTGCTGCATTTCCTCCATCTTCCTTCTGCCACACAGAAAGCCCCTATGAAGGACTCTGTCCTAAGATTTTCCCATTTCTGGCATACTTTCTGAAATTCGCCCTCTTCTTCCCTCGTATCCTCTTCTCCTTTCCCATGATACTTGCTCTGGCTCTGTCTGGTTAGAAAAATTATCTTCTCCCAGCGTGCAAAATTAGGAAGCAGTTGTGAGAAAAAAGTGGAGGTAGATAAGGGGCCCCTCATCATAGGTAGCCTCATGTGAAATGTCTCAAGCAGTGCAGGAAGACCTGAATGAAGGAGGGATGCAGCAGAGCTAATATCCACTCCATGAGAGTCAACTTCTTTCAAAGAGATGACTAACAAAGCACAGGACAGGTGACAGAGAATAGTGTCAGATTTCTAATATAATAACCAGAGGCTATTTAAAAAGAACAGCAGGCAACAGGTTTAAAATAGACAGAGATACCACATTACGCAACTCATAATAAGTAGTTCCTCACTTTAATCACAGGATTTCATGAAGACTTAGAAATTGTATGGGTTCAAAACCTGATTGGCAAATACATTAAATTAAAAGATAACTCTCATGCGGGGAATCCCTGAGGCACAAAACATGAAAAAGAGGAAACTACTGAAGGAAATACTACTTTGTGTTTTATTTGCTGCTATGTTCTCCCATGATCATCTATGTATTGGCCATCTTCCCAGGTAGGGTACCAGGCTGGCGGCCTTAGTCTGATCCAGTATCACCACTGTTATGTTCACAGGCCCAGTTGGTCAGGAGTTAAGTCCCACCAGAACTGCTGTGCTGCTCTCTTTAAGAACTTTGAAAATAATGGGCTAGATCAACTTTCTATCAAGACCAAATACTATCAAGGAATTGGCAATTCCAGATACACTGTCCAGAAACTCTGAAGGCATCTTCCTTCTGCGTAGAGGAAAACGAATGTATACTGGGAAATTAAATGATAGATACTTACTGTACTTATTTATAAATAGGTATCTAGTTGATACATATTTCATCCTTACCTGTACTTGAGTCAATAGTAAGATGGATATGCTGCCATTCGTAGAGAGATATGCCAGTGACTCTTTGTTCACATCCTCTGGGCTCATGGTGTGCTGATGCTGCTCACCTGACTGCAGCCATGGAAAAACACCTCAGGTAAGAAAAAAAAGGCACTTTTAAAATCAGTGCTGAATGTGTTTTGTGTGGCAAAACTCCAAAGACAACCTTTTCCCATTAGCAATTCAGAAGGGTGGGACAAAGGACACATACTCTCCGTGTTCAGGAATGGATGCCAATCCCCAAAGGACTGCTCTGTTTACGTCTGATGCCACATTATGTCTCTTCCAACACTATTACAATTGACATCAGAAATCCTGACCCAGAATATGTGTCCATTTTCTTGAGGAGGTATCTCAAGTTCTTTCAGTACTTTGGGTTTGTTGCAGGCTGGTAAATGGTAATCCCATATCAGCTGAGATCTGGCGGTGTACTAAATGTGGCAATTTGAGCAAGATGCCGGTCTCTCAGTTAGAAATGCTTTCTTACCAAAGGAGTTTCTTTATTTGGGTAAGCTGTTATGTCACAGCACACCACACCATGATACTAACTTTGTGCTGTTAAGGCTTCTCAGGATCTTAAGCATGTGAGTAATATTTACCATTTAAAAGCCACATTAGTAACATGTCCATTTTTTGATAGCTCGCAAAAACTCCACAGTTCTGCCTTGCAAGTATCTAGGATTTCTTTTAAGAAATGCAGAGCAGATGCTACAGCTCACTAATCACAGTTTCTTCAAAATTATAGAATCTATGTCATGATGTCAAGTCTTCTTGTTAGAAATTATTTGAAACATCTCACTGCTATCTGTCTGGAATAATCGTCTCATGCTCTGAGTGCCCTGCTGTCAGTTAACGAATATATTAATACTGAGCATGTGAACTTATTAATTCCCTGCTGAATGACGACTTATGGCCTGATAGCATTTAACAGTGGAACAGATCACTCATCACAACAAACTGATTGTGAGCATTTATAGGAAAATATAACAGCATATGCAAATTCAAGATTCTGTCACCCTTCCTCATGTCAAACCCCACCTTGGCAAGTGGCTGCAACACCTTCTGCCCTCCAGTGCTACTCCTGGAGCAAGAATTCCTCAGTGAAGCCTCAGTAGTGCATTTACAAATAGAGGACCAATGATGTGTTTCTTCCATTCCCCGAATTCTCTTACTTCAGCTCCTGGAATGGGATACATAACAAAAACCGTAAGACATTATTAATTCCAGTTCAACATTTTTTAATTGGCAGAGGTGGTGTGATACCTGAACAGATGCTGCTTTAGGTTTCTGGCATAGCTACCTCATAGTTCCTGAAACAAGTGAGGACAAGGAAGGAAAACTATTTTCTGTCAATGGATTCTACATGATTGATTTCAATGGGATCTTCAGAGATTCACTTCACACTACTTATGAATTCACACTACTTCATGAAGAAATACCAGACTCACAACAAAAACGTATTCCTGAATTAACGTGCTTAATTAGTGGGTCTCAGTTCAGTGTTGAGGTCTGTTAATTGACTACGTGTTTTGTCCTCTCATCCTATTTTTTTATTTATTACTGTTTGTCACATACCCCTTTTAAGAAGGTGATGTCAAGTTCTAAGTCTCTGCACATCTTGATGTAGGCATCTGTAGAGCTGGCTAATCTGGTATGGTGGCCATTGATCCACCAGATCTGATATTAAACCTTCAGAAATAATCTAACCAGGCTGATCTTGCTGTGTATTTGATGATATACCTAGTTGTCACAGTAATTTCTGAACTCTTCATAACTACAGTGTACTAGTTATCCCTGTTACCATTGATGTTGTATGTAAAAGAATTGGGGCCTACCTCTGAGAACAAAGTTCTTAAGAAGAGAGATGAAGATATTTTAGGGATAAACTCTCAAATATCAGGAAGATGTCCTAATGTACAATTTCTTATGCAAATTAACTTACCCTATTCTGGGATTTCAGTAATTTTTCAGATCTTGCTAAGAGTGATGTGTGAAACTGCCACTTGCTTAAACTATAGTGCAACAAATTCAGTATTTGGTTGGGGTTTTTTGTTTTCATTCAAATTTTCATTGTCTGTAACTATAGGGAAAAAAATGCATGAATTTGGTTTCAATATGAGAATTCCCAGATTGCATGACTAGATGAGTCTAAAGGTGTAAAGGTGTTGAATACTTACTTCTTTTTGAGTAAAATCCATTCAATGTCTTTTAGTTTGGCCAGTTAGAGATCTAACCTCATCTCCACTTATATTAACAGGAATTTATCCACTGCTTCAGTTGGCCAAACCCTCTACTGTGGTAAGAAGTAGTGTAGCAAAGTTCATATCAGAGTTCCCATTTCAGCTTGATTTTCAAATATTTTAATTTTAAAACCATCTCTAACATAATGATATGATATACCAAAGAGCAGGTACCAAAAGTATTGAGGAGTTTTATTTGGAGGGAGGGTCAGAAATGATAAATGATTTGAACAGTAGCTGTCAAAAAAATGGGAATTTTACACTGGGATGAAGGTAGATTTAATTGGGAGACATGATAGAAGATTGAGGAGTGAGAAAAAGGAGAGGATATCTATGTATATTGTGAAATGAAAAACCATATTGCATAGGCCAACACTGCTGTGAGAGATGGAGGATAACAAAGAAGTCAACATTATCTTAGTCCTCCTGGCCTTTTTTAAATAAAGCATTATTTCATATGATAAGTCTCACTTTCTTCATATTCATTTCCATCGTACAGATTTAAGTGACAAATTGTTTTTCTTCTCAGAAAGAAATGTGCCAAAACACATAATAAATCTATAGATAACACTACAACACCAGTCTTCTGCTTACTTCAATCTAGATACCCTTTATTTTTTAAACTTGTCTTTGGCTGGATGATACTGGTTTCTGGAAGAGCTTGGAATTGTGAACACCACAAGATGCCCTAAGCTAAATTTTGTTTTCCTCAGGTATGTTTATTTCACTACTGCTCAGAATTGTAATAGCTCCAAAATGTTTAAAAGACAAGCAAAAAACATGTATCCTATAGCTATCTTATCCTTTGAGCTTTTCTTTCCAAGTTCTCAACCTTTCTTTTTTTCATTTCTTTAAGAATGTGTTGAAATCCAAAGGTGGACAACAGAAAACTGCCTGTGGTAGAAAGAAGAACCAGTTCTGCAGTACCTGTTCTCTTTGATCTCCTTATGACTGGTCACTCATCACAACTGCTCACACTGCACCTCATATCTGTTCTTCTGCCCTTTCTTGTCCTGGTCTACTGCTTTTCCCAATGTCAAACTGCCTTTCCCTCTGCAGACCATCTCTTCCAGCTTTTCATCTCATTCTGATTCTATTCCTTTCTTTCTGACATAGTTTTGCAGCTTGATAAGGCACATGTTATTTCCTCCAGAAACACAAATTTATGGGTATGATCTACCACGTATTTACATTGACTTTAGAGATTTTTGGATGTAATCCTCTCCCTGCAAAATATGGACTGTAAAGAAATATGTTATTTCTTCCATGTAGAGTGTTCCATGTAATACTGCAAACTCAGTCCTCGTCTTGCACACAGCATTCAGAAAGTTGCTGAATGTTGCTTCTGTGCTGTACATTTATTGACTGAAACATTTGAGTTGTTGCTTTTCACACTGGTAATTTTAGAGCACAGATGCCTAGCATGTTTACTCACATACCAAGGCTCACATTTAATGAGCAAAATGTCAAGTATATTGTTATCCACTATAAAAACTGTGAAAAATATCCTTGCCATCTGCAGTGTGCCTTCTGCTTCAGCCTAAAAGACTTTTACAAGCAACTACATGAAATTAGCATTAAAGTCAATATTTATAAATGGAACCACCTCTAAAGGGCAGGATCTTCTCCCCTCCCACGTCCTCTGTTCCTCCAAGATCTAATGAGCTGGGGAGGCTGAGTGCAGGAAGGGAGCCAAGTTGTGCCTGTCTCCTGGTTGCAGTCAGCCAGAATAATCTCCCTGCACTAAGAAGCAGAAAGAGAAGAGTGGTACTAAACAGCACTGACGGCATCTGAGGGCCAGATCCCGTGTAGATGTCAGTTGGCGTAACGTCATTGTCCTCACTGAAGTGACGCAGCAAACATAGACCAGCACAGTTTGGCTGACTGACATAGCACCATGTTCGATTTGTGCTAGCTGAGGATAGAGCCCGAAATAACACTCATGGAATAGATGGTGGATAGCAAAGCTGAAACTAGGATTTGATAGACTGCCATCAAAAAAGATTACCTCTTCCAAAAAAAGGTTTGTTATTTCTCCACCAAATGTGGACAAGGGTTGGCCATTTTTTCTGCCTTTTTATGGTGCTGAGGACAATGAAGATCTTGTCTGTTGCTAAACTGTCTAGCTTGTACTGCAAGAATAATAAAATAACAACTACTACTAATGGATAACTGCTCCTGGCCTCCAGGCAGGCTATATGACCTTTTAATTTTGCTCTTGCAAAGCCTTCAATCCCAACATGATTACTGTGTTGCAGAACTGAGATCTAAGCACATTTTGAAAAATGTTGCTGTCCACTACTGTTATCCCAACATCCAGAAGCAGCTGAAATTCCAGCTGGATCTTTATGGTGCAGAGCTGAAGAACCAAAGACCAGAACACACTCCCTTGGATTGGTGACCAAGATAACTTTTGCCATTTGTTCCAGCTGTTCTGCCAAGTTACCCACATACCCTCGGCTCCACCAGGCTCACAGTCTAGCACAGACATCATGGAAGCTGGTCATTCCCACAACTGCAGGCTAACAAAACAAGAAAAGGTAGCATCATCATATAATCCACACTACGTTGCTTTTTTCCTTCATCACATGTTGAATAAGAGGATCAGGAAGAAAATTTCTGGAGTAATTAGCAAACACATCATAAATATTTATCCAGAAAACTCCAGATCAAATGGATTTTAAAATTTTTATTTACAGTTGTTTAGACGTAAATGTATTTCCTTAACTGGACTTTAAGAAGGGCACTCACATGTTTCCTTTAGAGCATTTCTAGTGTAATCATTGCTTGGGCAATTAGGCCACTCGCTAAGCCACAAATCTTATCTTTCACACTGGTGAGTCATAAATAAGGACTGAGTCACAAATAGACCAGACAGACAAATGGTGGCAGGAAGGAAATAAGGTTGGCTGTGAATAAATTTAGGTTGGAAATTAGAAGATGGCTGCAGACTACCTGAGGAATGCAGTTTGGATACAGTTTTCTAACTGGGAGGAACTGAGTTGAGAGAGGTAACTTAAATTGCTTTATCATTTAGCTTGAGAAGGTCATGAGAGGGATTGCATGCCAAGTAGAATTTAAGACTGAATTAGACAATAGAAGTCCTCAAGTATTCAGTCTTTGCCTGCCATGACTACCTGCAATTAGAGGGTTAGTGGCCTGCTTACCCAAGCTGTCCCAGCATGTCCTGTTGTTATTAGTAGTCCTTAGGACTTGCATACAGCAGGGACAGATTGCACAGATACAGCTATGCCAGTGTCATCACACAGTGAAGGCTCTATGCAATACAGGATCTAGTGTTTGCACTGTGAGTTTGCAGCCACGTTGCTGCGGCTGTTGCAAAACCCTCCTGTTAGAGAAAGTGAGAACAGCTTGACTTCCTATGACTGTATTCAAGGGCAAGTTCAATTATGGGGTATGCTATGATGGGGCGCATCTAGTAAGATGAAGATCAACTAATAGCTCTATAAGCTAATGAAATGTCTTCCAGTGTTTGACCACTGCAATGGCTTTCTGTCATGCAATCAGAGTTCCTGGAAACTGTTGTGATACCAGTAATGGGACTTATGATGTTGGGTTACCCTTTACTGGCTTCTGTATTTTTCAAGGAGAAAGGGAGACTGCGATTTTTGCTGCTCATGGAAGACAACTTACTTCCTTCCTTTGTGTAAGTAACAACTGAATATGCTGATATAGCAAATAATATGTGAATGCTATCTGTTAAATGAACAAAGTCCCATGTCTGTCAAAGTATGGATTTAACCATGCCTCTCAGTTCCACATCAGCTCTGCTCTGCACCAGCAGTCTTGACTTTAAATGTGATCCTTGCTTTACTGTGGCATATTGTGACTC
Source organism: Manacus candei (assembly GCF_025592945.1). NCBI lineage: Eukaryota > Metazoa > Chordata > Aves > Passeriformes > Pipridae > Manacus > Manacus candei. Next base: position 32,557,755 of record NW_026138097.1, on the reverse strand, counting down.
AAAAATATTGTTATTTTAATCAATCCCTAGCACATGGACGCATATCCCATACCGTATTGGCCACATCAAGTCTTTTTAACATTTATATCCAGGGCATAGTTTCATTTCCTGCATGCCCTTTGGTCTCTGTCCTATCATATGATACAGGCATTGGTGTTTCTCAGAAATATTCATGCTCACTTAGGCAGCAGGAGTTCATATGACATGATGTTGAAATTATATAACCATGCGTGATTATCATGTGGTATTGGGCACCTGCATTTCGCTATAATGAGTGCCATGTTCCCAGCCCATGCTCTATGCATCTGAATGAAAGGATCTTTCGACTGAAGATATTAGGGCTATCTGACCACAAGGTTCAGTACTAGTATTTTACAGAATCACAGAATCAACTAGGCAGGAAAAGACATCTGAGACCATTGAGTCCTACCTATGGCCAAACACGATCATGTCAACTAGACCATGGCAACTAAGTGCCACATCCATTTTTTCCTTAAACACCTCCAGAGACAGTGACTCCACCACCTCCCTGGGCAGTTCATTCCAATGTTTAATCACCCTTTCTGTGAAGAAATTCTTCCTAATGTCCAACCTAAACCTTAGAGTCCGTTACTGCTTGCTTTCCGAAAATTTGTAATCAGGTAGTGGTTTCACTCTCCTGGAGAAATGTTTGTATTTTTTGCTGTTTCTTAACATCCAGTCTGTCCACACATGACAATAGAAAGGTGCCCTACCTCATTGCCTCAATGTGTGGTGGTAAAATATAAAGACCTTAACATATCTCACTTCAGTTCCTAGAAATAAAGAATAATTAAAATATTAGAGTGCAAGCAATCAATATAAAAAGTGACCTTTAACTACATAGTATGTTCTGCAGAGTATAGAGATGAAGAAGTCAAGTCTGACTTGAACTTGCACGTTGACTTCACTGGCACTAGAATTGGATCGTAATTTATAATGCAGAATAATTTCTTGAAAAGTAGCCTGTTAGGATATGAGTGCCAGTGCTGAAATACATTCAGATTAATACAGTAATTAAATTCTGTAAAGTAAAACACCTTTTTATAAAAGCAGTTTGTCCTTTGCATGCTGATTTTCTGAACTGCTAGTTAAAAAACAGAATCTGACTCTTCAGTAGCTTGTACTTTCTGTCTCCTGTGTAGTTTACCATTGGTTCAGCTTTCTTTTTCTCCTTTACTAGCCTACATGGTGATCATTATAAGAATGAAGATCATTATAAAAGTATTTCCGTTTTGAGAGTCCACTTTTGAAAATTCATGAGAAATTACCCTTCCATAAACATGAGATAAAATACTTGTTGGTGGAATCCCCACTTCAAATCATGCCAAAGTTCTCACATCTGCCTAAGTGCTATCGTGAACTTTGCAAACCACGCCATATATTCCTCACAACGTACTCCTGAAGATAATGTTTGGCTGATACATGTTTTTCTAGCTCCACTTCTACAGAGAGTTTAGACCCAGTTAAGATCTGCTGTTGCGGACATGCACTGTAATTTACAGCAAAGTTCTTTGCTGTGTGCCCAGCATTATTCATGCTTGAGGGTTTTGTTTTCAACCTCTCTGTGTATAGAATAAGGTCTGAGAAGTATGCAACTTTCTCCCACTCTCAGATTAACTTCTTTATACCATCCCCCAATATTTGGGCTGAAATTCTTTGCATTTCAATATAATGACTGTATTGGTTACTATATCAGTGTAAGAAGTAGGAATATCTTTCTACTTTTTCCATTTTAAAAATGTCTCTTTCATTACTCAAGTTTGCTTGGCCCTGACCAGGGAAGCATACTGGCTGTCTATTTATGGCGAATTTCACCATCTCAGCAAGTTCCCTGCATCCAGCTGTGCTGCAGGGTATAATGCCTAGTAGCTTTTCGCTTTCAGAATTTCAGTTCCACTTTAAACAAGTGCTTAACTTGTTCAAGAGGTGCTTTTTATTGGCAAGTTGTTTCAGGAGCAGTTGGATATTCCCCATGCACTCATGGGGGAAGCCTACAAAGCACAACCAGGACTGAGCCACTTTGGGTCCAGGTCCTACTATGTACTTTCTTGCATTGCTTGGGAAAGCCTCTTTTTGTCAATGGCTTTGTATCTGCCCTCTAATTAGCATCCCTTAATTTCACGTACTTGATATTTGTGTGCTAAGCTTGTGGCAGAATGCTGGGATTTTAAAGATGCTGGTTTATCTTCAGATGGAGAATGGGATCTCTTGGAAAACGGTGGCCATGGGAATGGTGTAAACATGACTTTCACATGCATCAATTTCCCCACGTGCTAAAGCAGGCAAATCCTACTAACTTTGCTACCAGAGCACTATAAAATTACATTCATTACTGTTTGTGAAAGGCATCGGGTTTCTTAAATCAATACTGCTACTGAAGTACAAAGTAATAGTACTTCTTGAGGAGGAAGAGGATTGTCTTTTGAGTTGCCATCTGCTCCTGGCCTGACTCCAATTGCTTCCTAGTGAGTAATCTGGAGTCAATTTTTTAGAATCAATTTTGTATCACATTTTTGTAATATGATATATATATCTCTAGATCTTAAAGAGGAAAGAACAATCCACCAGTAGTCCCACTGTAGAAGCAAATGATCTAAATTAGATCATAGTAATTAGACAGATTCATTGATTTGCTGGACATATTCTTGCTGTATTTTCATCCCACTGTCATTAACAGAATGAAGTTTGTATGTTTGTTTTTTTCTTAATATGGCATTTTCTAAATTATCTTGTCCCTGAGGCGTGGGTGAAACAAAGGTCCCTTCAAATACTTTCCAAACCATAACTAGTGTAAGATCACCAAATCTTTTGGGGGAGGTGAGGGAACCTACAAAGGAATCAATGTAAGACCAGAAATGGTCTTACATTGTCATCTTAGAGCAGTGTCATCTTAGAACAAGGGCTGTGTGGAACAGAACCCACACTCTTGAGGTGGGTACATGCTCACAGAGGAGTCACATTCCTGCTTCAAGGGAGCCTAATTGCCAGAGCCCGAGTCCTGCTGAGGCCTTTTAGCCATCCAGCAGCCTGTCTAAATCTTCATGGATTAGTGTGCTTTAGAAAGGTTCTTGGTGAAGCAGAACTGATCTTACCTGGTAGGTGTAACTGTTCTGGAAGTCTTTTCTGCAAAGATATTCTCTGTTCACTTTCACTAAACTTTTTGAGGTCCAAATATCTTATAGTATTAGGCAGATGTGCACCTTTACACTACTAAGTTTAGAAAACTAGAATAAATCATAGCTAAATCTTAGGCTATAGGTGACAAGCTTCCCTGTCCCAAATTTCCAGCTATAGAATGTGAGAGCTTCCTGAGGAGCACCAGTGGATTTCCTCTCAGCTGCTCTAGTAGCTACTGTGAGACTCCCTGAGACTTCTCTCTGTCTGTGGACCTACAGTGCTGCTGCTGCTGCTGAACTTCTATGCTACTATGTTGTACCACATCTTTGTTTTTCTGTTTTGTATCTGCTAAAGCATCAGAAGAAAATGATTAGGGGCAACCTGACCTTAATAACTTTAATTACAGTCTTTGATAGCTGAATGAACAATCTTCAAAGATTTCCTTCTCTAGAAAGTTTCAAATTGCACTAAAAATATATGCAGATTATTTGTATATGTCTGACAAGCCTGGAAAGAATGTCCTTTGATAAAGAACAGCCATCACAGTTTTGAGAGGAGACAAATCATAGAATCATTAAGATTGGAATGACCTCCAAGAGATCTTCACTTTGTCAGGATAGCAACTACAGGGCAGTCCTTTCTGTTTGAAAGATTGCTCTCTTATCAGAGGATGTATATCACATTGTGTACATCACACAATTTGTCCTCCAAGTTTTTTCTGTAATAAAGATACACTAAATGCCTACTTCTGGATTTGCAAATGAGGCCTTTGCTGACAGATGTATTTCTAGATGCAGCCTCGTACAGACATTGGGAAGAATTGACAGATCTGGCCATTTTCCTTACAATTAGATAAGATGATGCATGCTACATGGAGAACATGTAATTTAAAATCTCTTCTCTGCTTGAAGTGAGATACTTTTCCAAAGAAATTTACCCTGTCCCCGGGTTGGATGATATTCTGTCATGAGATTCTTTCAGACTGAAAGAATCTCCATTCAATCATTAAAAAAAATTCCATTCAATCATTAACTGAGAAGAGCAGAAAGGATTAAGATAGTATGTAACAGATAAACAGTACATAGTAAATTTTCTTACACTTGAGAGTGAGTGTCAGGTCTCTGCTGTCCTAGCAGGGTGTACGAACTGCTAAGCCTCAGGGTCTCATGCTCTCTCTTTGACTGAGTAAATGTTTTTCCAAACAAAAGGAAATAATTTAGACTGAAGAATGACTTCTTACCCCTTTAGTATAGTTGAATAAGTAGACAAAACTTGTAGAAAATATACTTCTAAATTACTGCAGGGACACCTTGTATTTTAACAGAAGTTTTCAATGCTCTGCATAAGCGGCCAATCCACTGCCTGCTATGGATGGAACAAGAGAGTCTCCTCCTGTAAGTTGATTTCTGAGAAATTTTTAGTTGAATTGGCTAAGAAGAGTTTGTGAGAGATTACAAATTTATGACAAGGGATTAATTTAGATGATAGTGCAGTGTACATTTATTTTGGTTTGGCATTTTTTTTGGTAATTCTTGAACCAGGAAAGCAAAATATGACTTCCTTTGAAAACAGCAGTCTAAATGTAAGTCTAGTTCAGACTTGAATTGACTATTGGATGTCTACATTTTGCTCATTTAAAGCCACAGGATGTGAATTCTCCCAAAACTCCACATTGCCTGCTCTGGAGAATGGTTTGAGACATGAACTGGTTGCTATAGAGAGCAGCGGTGCCTATCGTACACGGAGAGAACCTGCCTAATACACACCTCAGCTCTGCATCCATACCCTGCAAGCCAACAAAAGGCACATCTACACCTTGTGGGGCTGTATTGTACAGGGGTGCATTTTAACTCAGAGAATGCTGGGATCTGCACACAGCTCAGCGCACAAACCAAGGGAAGATCTGGTTTGAGTTCAATACAGTTAGATTGTTCTGTCTCTTCTCTCAGCTTGGTAAAACCTACTTGGTAAAACCTATGAAATCTCTTCTTGTTTGCACCATTTAAATGTTTCTGTTTTTCCGATGGCACTAGCCTGATGATCCTGCTACAGATGTGGTAAGAGTATGCTCCTAAAAGCCTTAGCATGCAGGGCAAGTTATATCATTGAAGATTTTCTTTTTGTCTTTATTATTATTTTCATTCCCTCTCCCCCAGAAACCAAGAAAAGATTTGAGATGAAATCACTGTCATGCTAAGCTCCATAAAAGTTTTGCCACTGACTGCAGTGTGGCTGGATTTCATTCTGAGTCACAGTTCTTGCTGCCTTCTCTCGTCATCTGTGGCAAAGCTGTGAATGAGCACTACATGTTTTGAATAAATCCTGATTTCTCATGTCAAAAATGAGAATATATAGGATAGCTTGAACTGAATCTCCTCCTATTGCAGTATAATTCTGAATTTTTCTTCCCATCCAGTGTTATCTGGCATCCTAGTTGAAAACTGATGCATCAGGAAAGCAGCTGACTTTGACTTGAAAAAAATAAATGCCTTTAAGGTGTCATTTCACTTAACATCTTTAATGTCCAAAAGCATCCATTTTCTTTATCACTTTATTGAAACTGAGAGAATATAGCAATTTATGTTTATTAGTGTTGAATCAGTCTATGTGTTAATTGTGGAGCTAGCGTTGGGAGCAGATGTGTTTTTATAGAAGGGTGGGCTGAATGTATTCATCTTTTTAATGTTGTTTCTGTTTGAATGATCAGTATCACTTAAAATTCCCTTCTCCTCTCCACCACCTCGTGTAAGTGCTCTATTTTGTACAGTCCAGGAAGAGCACATCTCTCTCACTGGAGCTTAGGACTCCATCTCAAATTACAAAATGTCCCTGACTATTCAGCCTTTTGAAAAAGCTGTAAATAGAGATATGACTTACCTAGCAACAAAAAGTAGATCTCCACAATGTAGTCTATGAATGCAGTGAGTTCATTCAGTTATGGTCATGCCACAGCTTTTCTTTTTCTGTTGCTAATCTTTTAGAGATAGACTACAGAAAAAGTATTTTCTATACTCAACTGATATTAAGAAACTGTCTCGATAACAATCGGGCAGAAGACAAAGTCTAAACTTCTGAAATTAGCGTACTTGACGAAGTTTCTGCTGAGTCAGGTAAAAAAACAGACTTTAGCAATTACTTGTGGAAAATATGAAAAGTTTTGAAAATCTCAGTCTTTTGGTGAATATTGAAATTCAATCTGTATCCTTTGGCTCATACAGCTATATTTAGTGAGTGTTTTTCCAAACTTGTTTAGTTTCTTTCTTAGTGCTTTCCTTTCTTCTTCCAGCTTTCAATCTCCACCATAGTGTCAGTGATAAAATAATGGAAAAGTAGGATGTAGACAGAAAGGAATGAGAATATTTCCCCTCCACCCTCCCCATCTTGATGTTAAAAAGACCTTTTTTTTTTTTTCTGAATAGCTTTTAAAAATATTTTAGGCATTTGCTTCATCTATAGTAAAAGCAACAAAAATAATTTTCAGTTGGTTTTGTTCCAGATTAAGCCTTATTAAAATTCTACTGTGTTAGAAGACTTCCTGTCTATTTAAGGTGAAAAGCTTTGTCCATGACAAAAGAAACTTATCATCATTTCAAAGGTTGGTCAGCACTTTTGCCTATATACCTAGTAGGTAATAATGACCATGTTGACCCTTTTTTGATTGCTGAACTCTTTTATCAGTGCATTCTACTAGTTAAAGATCATGCTTAATGCCAACTTTTGTATAATGCTTTCATGAAAGTTCCTTTGAGAGTGAAAGCAATGGCCAGATTCTGATCTCTCCTCTTCAGATCTTCTGCTATTGGATATTCATTTCCTAAATCAATGTAATAGGAAAGAAAATTATGCCTGTTCTCAGTATATATGTGAAATACAAGAATGTTTCTAAAGAAAATTTCATATCTACTAGACAGTTTTCATTAGTCTATTTAATAAAACTTTAAAATTACCTTTTTCTCTCTTGGAACTAACTGAATTGTAGAGCTTAGTGTCCTTTGACTAAGTTCCAAAATGAAAAGTCACCCTGCAGAGTTCAAATCTCTGTGGAAAGAAAACCAGGTCCACTGTATGTGAACTCCAACAGCTATTTATTATTAGGTATTGAGTCTTAAACATAGCACTAAATAGTCATAGAATGTCTATATTCTCCTTATATTTTGGACCTGGTTTAGAACCCTTAACACACGAGAAACTTACATTAATGTAAGTTTTCTGAGGAGTAAAAATGACAAAAAGAGAATTTTCTGGGCTTTATGGATATCTTGAGGGTAGTAAATTGGAGAATAAACTGATACCATAAGCCCAATTGTACCATGGGCTCTGAGCCTGGTAGCTGTGGGGCAGCAAGACCCTCTCCAGCTAGGAATGAACTGCATGCCCTGTCCTCTTCTCCCCCAGTGCCCTGGATGCCCTCAAGCACAGCCAGGAGTCTCATTAGTTCTTCCATCTTCTTCCATCAGGGTTCAGGGGAATTCGTCTTCTCTAACCTTAACCACTGCAAAGCAGAAGAAAACAGGGAGCTGGGACAAACTTAGCCTGGGCACAAAGTCCTGAATGCATCAAGGCTTTTGCCCTGATGTTTGCCTTTACTTTTTGGACTGTCCTTGAGCAGGAATAATGTTTACATAGTCAGAGTACATTATTGCCAACATTATTTCTCGTGTGTTTTTTCTTGCAGAAAATGATACTTTTTATTTTTCTTAGCAAAAATATTGGCATTTTAGGCTGTTATTTTCATGATATAGCATACTGTAGGGTGTTGCCAGAGATTTGTTAGTTAAGAGAAAAGATAAGTATGTCCTTCACTGCCATTGAAAAGATGCATTGCTACTTCTCCAGTTAACAGTTTTAATGGTGCTATTTTGGATAAACAATTTTATAACAGTACAGTTTTGTCTTGAATGATACAGCTGTAGTCTAGGAAACTAAACATATCTTTCCTAATGTTTTTATTTTTCAGAGGAGTATTTTCAATACTCATGTGTATCTGTTTTTTTAACCCACCACAAAATGAAAAATATTATACTATTAAGACCTGAGCAGTCACTTATTTTTGTATGTATTAGAAAGAAATTTAAGTACAGACATATGCTTAATAATAATACAATTGAACATTTTATCATTGTCAAAGGCATTTTTAGAGGGATCCATCAACTCTTCTGATTTCCATACAAGTCAATTTACTGTCTTCAAAATGTAACATTAATGGCACTCAGTGTACACACTGTAATCCTTTAAAATAATGTACATGGGAAACGGATATGTTCTCATGCATTAATAATTTAAAAGTTAATTTTAGGTACTTACTCAATATGATTAACTGATGGATCAGCAGTCTTATATATGAGAAACAGTGAGCATACTTAAAGGAAGAGCATACTGGAAGGCAGCCAGGTGGTTGCCTGCATGATGCTTCAAAAATACCTGAGCTTTATCCCTCCCATTTCCATTCAGTGTTGGATGCAGAGCATCACTGTCACAAAGGTGGTCTCTGTTTCTGAAATTCAAAAATGCCTGAAAGTACAAAGTGCCTTAGAGGTTGAGGTAAGAGGACTTTGGGGGAAGAAGGGAGATGTTTTGGAAGGCGGGAATCCCTGCAATGCAATTCAGCCAATGGCTGGCTGTCTCTGCAGCACCAGACCAGTTATATAACTTCTCTCCTCTAATTTCGCATTTTTTGAGGACACAGTGTAACACGGGGCTGTAAATTGATATTTTAGGGTGGAAATACTACAGATAACAAAGTATAACTGATGCATTACAGAGCTAAGGAATGTGCAGGGGCAAATAGCATGAAACAGGATGTAGAAAAGGCATGTCTTGAAGTCCTTGGCCTTGCCTGCCACAGCAGGTTCTGTGAAAGCAACAAAAACTGGACATCTATTGCACAAACCCTGGTCAAATCATACAAGTACATGTATGGCTGCAAAAAAGATGGAGATTCTCTCTTCACAGAGAGACACAGGGAGCAGACAAGCAGCAACAGGTAAAAGTTGCATGATGAGAGGTTTCATCTTGATTTTGATTCACTGTAAAAAAGGAAATTTTTTACAGTTAGAACAATCACCCATTGGAAAATCATCCCCAGGGAGGGGGTGGAGTCCCCATCACTGGAGGCTTTCAAGATGCGATTGGACAGTGTGACAGACAATGTCATCGTGGCTCTTTTCCCATGAAAAGTTGGACCAGGTTGGACCAGATCTCTGGAGTTCCTTCCCAACCTGGGCAGGTTGACCTAAATGTGCAGAAAGCTTCTCATGTGAGCATGTGGGGCTGTGCTGCCAGCCATGCTGGTCCTTCCACCTGGGATCTGGCAGGTAGTAGGTGCCTCCTCTGGAGTAATCTCAGACAGAAATCTGATACCGCCTGCATTCACCTTTCCACTAGATAGTAACCTGGATAGGAGACAGCTTCTCTCTTGGTGAGGAACCAGCACTCCAAGGCTGGACCCACAAAATGTATGATCAGGGTGATCATGCATGATCATGCCCTCACAGAAAGTCAGGGCAGACCAGCCTGGCAGTGGGAAGAGAGGGTTGAGAGGGGGGCTGAGAGGAGACAGCACGCGGAGCAAGCTCTCAATAGTCCAGGCCAGGCCAGGCTAGGCAGTAGTGGTGCTGACAGGCTGAAGAGCAATGCTCAGCACTGCATCAAGTGAAGATGGCTGAGGGAAATGCAGTCCCCAGGAGAGGTCAGGGGACTGGTGGCATGAGGAGGATGAGCACTGAGCAGGCAGGAGAATGGCACGTGCGTCCAAGAGGCTGAGGTGACACACACAAGGAAACTGGAGAGATTATTTGAGGAGTTGAACAGGGAGAGCGAGTGGTGAGAGCAGAGCAAGACCAGAGCAGGGCTGGAAACACGGGGACCGGGAGGGCAGGCTGATAAGAAAAGCATTCCTTTAAATTCAGTAAAGAAGAGCCACAGAGGAAGAAACAGCAAGAGCAAAGAAGGTATCATGTTACATTTCAAAATATATTCAGCTCGGGCACTCAGCCACAATGCTCCCATTAGTGTACATGCATCTGTCTTAGGAAGAAAAGCCCATAGATTTCTCCCACTTCTCCTTAGGCTCGATTTCCTTTTATAGGGTTGACCACTTTCTTATGAGAGGTGTTTTTGCGTCTGGTGGAGAGAATATTCCTCTCCTCTCAGAGCGTGACGGCTCATGTTAGAAGTCTATACGCTTTAAAACAGCAGCTCTTCGGGAAGCGAGCAGCTTCGCTTCTCTTGAAAGAGCTTTACCACAGTCCGAGTTGCACGCTACTTGCAAAATGGGATGGCTTGGAGTTACCAGGGTGAAATACCAAAAGTCCCAGTACACAGAAGTTCGCAGCAGCAGTCTGTAGGAGTGCTGGTAGCAGCCTGAGGATCCAGGGCGCTTTGCGGTGCAGAGAAGCTCCGAGCAGCCCCCCGTACTGTTGGCACACGCCGGGCGCCTGCTCCACGCTGTCTGGAAGGGGAGCTGGGGCACCTTCCCTGCGCAGTTTTTTTGGGAAAAATGTAAGAACGGGGCCGGTAAGGTTAAAGAAAAAGTCCACGCACAAATGCCTTGCATTTGCAGATGCTCTGTCAGTTTTATTTTAAAGAAAATCAGCCCTTCCCAACAAAAGCACGAGCCGATGCTACCTGCGGGTGAGCTTTTGTTGGAGGGCAGGAGACCCGCCATGGTCCCGCGACCTGCCGCCCCCAGCCCCGTTCGCACCGGAACGGCGGAGAGTGGCGATGGGGGGGGGGACGCCATCCCCGCACCGCCCGCCGGTGCCGCCGGCGCTCCCGGCCTCCCGCCCGCGGCGGGGCACGGGTCGGGGCTGCGGCTGCGTGCGGCGGGGGCGGGAGCGGGGCGGGAGCAGGGCGGGAATGGGGCGGGAGCGGGGCGGAGCGGCACCGGGAGTCAGCTGGGCGCGAGGCGAGAGCGCGGCGGTGGCGGGGCGTCGTTAGCACCGGGATCGGCGGCGGCAGCGGGCAGGCAGAAGTTTTCTCCGCAGACCTCTTCCCGCAGTCCAGGGACGCCTTGCGGAGGCGCGAACGTCCGCGTCCGCTTTGGGTGTGTTTTGCTTTTTTTTTTTTTCCCTTTTTTTTTTTTTCCTCTCCCGATTTGTTTAATTGCAATTCTTTTTTGTTTTATTTTTAATTTTTTTTTTCTAAAATTGTAATTTTTTTGTCTTTTGTTACTGTTGTTCTTGAGGCGCGTGGCTCCTAGAGCTTGCCCTCCCCCGCCCGTGTCCCACTCCACCCCGCCGCTCGGAGGATCCCCCCTCCCCGCCCGCGCTCCCGTCCCCGCCGGCTCACACGACCCTTCCTTCCCCTGACCCTCCGCGCCCGCCCCGGGCTCGGCGGGTGCGCGGCGCCCGGCGGGGTCGGTGCCGGCCGCCCGCCCAGCAGGTAAGGGGCCGGGGGGCGGTGCGGGGCGCGCAGGGGGCCAGCGGCTGCCCCTGTGTAGCCGCAGCAGGGGATGGGGGGGGGGGGGGTCGGGCCGGGGTGGGTGAGGGCTCGCCGGCTCCTCGGTGGCGGAGGCCGGTGGGAGGAGGAGGAGGAGAGCAAACTTCCTTTTCCTGGGGCCGCCGGCGAGCCGCCCCCCCCCCTCCCCGTGCTCTCGGGGAGCGCCCCCGGCGCACTACCCGCCGTCCCCGGGCCCGGACGGGGGATGGCCGGCTGCCGCGGGGCTCGGGGGAGCGGCCCTTTCCCTCGGGTTGGGGCTTCTTTGCCGCGTTTTGTTTGCTCGCCTGCTGCGCGCCTCGCCCCGGCGGTGCCGGGAGCCGGGCTGTTCCGTCGCCCCGCACTGGAGGAGAGTGAGGTCCTGCCCCGCCAACTGTTGGCGGTGCTGCTGCCGCCACCGAAAGTCCCCGGTGTTTCCCCCGCTCCGTTCGGGGTTTGCGGGAGTGCTGGCGGATGGGCAGTTCGCAGAAATGCCATCCCGGAGTGCTGCCACCTCACTGCTCATCCGCGGCGGGGATGTGCGACCGCTCCGGGCGGCCGTGTGCCTGCGGGAGAGCGGCCCTGCCCGCCGCGGAACCCCGGCCCTGCCCAGAGCCCCGCGCTAGCCCGGGAGCCCCGCAACAGCGGGGAGTGCGGGGCTGCTCCTGCCCCAGCTCCCCGCCGGGAAGAGCCGTGCACGCATGGCTCTCTCATTGTATAACTGTGGTACTGCAAGCTGGGGCTGAAACTGTGGCATCGTTATAAGAACAGTTTGCAGTTAATTGGTTTGGCAGATGAACTCCTGCTCAATCCTCTTGCCCGCTTCTGTTGCTTAAGTGCCAGGGCCCCCTCCCACCCTTTCCCCCCTTTTCCCCCGCTTTCCTTTGAAGCGTCGCATAACTCTGTATTGCCAGCAGGATGGAAAGTGCTGATTCAGCAGCCAGGAGCCCCACTCCATCTGAAGTGGTGGTCTGCCTGAAATGTTCCCATTTGTTGAAATGGGAACATGTGTTGCTGGTATGTCAAAGCAGCATTGATCAGGTTTTCTAAAACAGACCCGAAGAATGTGGTTTGCTTTTCCCTTCGGTAAAGCAGAATGAATTTGGGTTTGGGGGAAAGCAAGAGCAAGCAGGATAGGAGGGATGTGGGTATCTACCACCTCAAGGTACGCTTCTAAGGGACAGTTGAAATTATTCTGCCTCATAAAGGTTGCAAGGATACATTAACAGTCCAACTCAATCTATTCCTGCATTTAGAGACTAGTAGTTGTGCTTAAAGCTCTAGAAAAGGTATGGAGAAGGGCAACAAGGCTAATCCTAGATTTAAAAGGAGTGAGTTATGAGGACAGGTTAAAAAAACCCACCATAAATGCATGGAGACTAGAGAACTCACACGGAAAAAGGAAGTATGCTTGAAACTTTAAACAGGAGCTTTGCCTGTGCTTCATGATCATTTTGGAACTGAAGCAGGGTGCAGAAGGTAAGCAGGATGCACTTGCCGTTTCTGTGTTAGTCTTCCTTCAGGGCTTAACCTCTCAGTGCAGCATAAGAAGGAGAGCTGTACCGGAGCTGTATTCCTCTGGCTATCTTTGTACAGGTGTATGTTAATATCAAGGCTACTTGGTTTTTTTTTCCTCCAAAACCAAACTCTTTAAAATTCAGCACAATATAGAGCAAACAGCAAAGCCTGAAGAGTACTGTTTGGTAGCCTTACTGCAAACAGTAAACTGACAGAGCAGCAGACCCTGACGCTTGCCTCCAGTGATCATTTTACCATGTTATAGTCTGATTTATTTTCTTCACTTGGACTTTATTTGTTCTTAAAGTAGGTCTTGTTTGCCCTGGCTACATATTAAAGATCTTGTGGTACTTTCATGGTTTTCCTTGGTTTTGTTAATCAAACTGTCCCCTCCCTGAGCGCTGTGTGAATTGGCTTTCATCCTCAGATACAGCCACACCTGGATTTCAGTAGCATATTCCTGTGTTTTTATTAGGTAGTCCAAAAGCACTGCCTAAATGCAAAATGGATCTCTGCATTTCAGTTCTGCTAAAGTGTATACTATGCACTCTGTGAATAAATCAAATTTTTGCAACCCTCTGTCTTGTGAGCACTTAAATGACTCCAGCAAGAATTGTCACAAAGGTTTTTTAGAAGTTTTTGGTCATGTTCTCATCTGTGCTTGGGGTGTAAATGGGCAAAAAAGTATCTGGATCTTTCTGGCGAAGGTATCCTTCCAAGGCAGGGAGTTCCCAGCTGGCAGAGGAGAGGCATAGCTGGGTCATGCGCTGCTTCTGCCAGCAGTACGGGAGTGTTGCACTGGGAATCTGTTTTCTGACAGCCCCGAACGAACAGATGTCCATCTAGACTGTGAGGCACCATCAGCTTCCCTGGGCGTGCATAGCGGTGGCAGCAGGCAAGCTGAGGGGCTCCTGGGTAGTGTCACACTAGGTGGGACCACGTTGTTACTCCTCTCCTCCCTTTTGCCATGCCTCTCTGTATCTGGTTGTAGAGGTGATCGTGCTAAATGAGGCTAGATTTCTAGATAAAACTTTTTCTTAGACCAGTTGAGCCCTGTCTCAGGAAGTGTGTATCTGTGTGTGGGAAATGCACTTAGGTGCTTATTCAGACCACTGAAATCAGGAGTGGGGGAGTAGATGAAGGGGTTACCTTTTGATGTCCAGTGGTAGACATTTTTAGGATGCACTTAAGTATTTGCTCGAGTAAAAATTTCACTGGTTGCAGCAAACACTGTGGTGCAAAACCCTTGCTATTTTCTACTGGCCTTTTTACTCTAAACCTCTGGGTGAACTTTATTAATGGGGTCAAGAGAAAAGCTTTTCTTCACTTTAGGCCAACATTTCTGTCCAAACTAAGACTAAGGAAGCCTACTTTTCTTTGGATTTATCTCAATTACGAGAGTACTGATGCCAGTTCACAGTGTAGCGTTTCTTACATTTGCCCACCTGGCCCAGTGTTTTCACAAACAAGGAAGATAACTCTTGAGACCTCTGCCTCTGTCAAGCTTGCATGCAGCTTGCCAACTGGCTTGGCTACAGCGTGATTGCGTAAGCCTCCTGTATGAAAGCAGGCTAAGAAGTTTGGATTGTTTTTCTTGGAAACTGGACCTGCTCCTGGCCATGTCCAAAATATACCAGTTGTGACTCTTCACCCAGGGAAATCTAGGAATGGTGATCCTTTACCAAAAAGTTGAAACCCCCAGTCTTTTTAAGAATTGCAAGTAATGAGGTTGCCAAGGTGTCCTTTTATTAGCATTGAACTTTATTTACAGGTTTGCTAACCTTGCACTGCCTGCTGGTCAGGAGAGCACTTTTCAGTCTAAACTTGGATGTGGCAAAGTAGTCTTGTTTCCTACCACTTTTTCTCCCAAACCAGTGGTTGTTGTGAAACATAATATTATGAAGTAAACAGATGTCACCTCACTGACTTCTCTTTATACATGTTGAGCTGTGTGCTTCTGAACTAGTCCTGTGCCAGGTCTTTCTTAGTCTCATGCCATCTGTTGAATTGGATGATCTTTTTGGACAGCATTTCCCACTTAAACTCAGTATACTCCTCTGTTGCATTGTGGATGTGGAGAGTAACGTCCTAGGAAGCCAGATTCCACTATGAGTGCAGCATTAAAGAAAACTGTTGATCAGTATGAGGCATACTGTCTGCAAACAGACTGTTAATCTCTTCAGTGATTAAACAACCAGAATAGCCTGACTATAAGATTTGGTTGGATATATTCTACAGTCCCTTTGCTTATATGCTTTATTCCTGTGGATACTGTCTCTTCAGTGGGTACCTGATATAAGAGAGACATATAGGCACTACATTTTTCATACAGGTACATTTTCATCTGAAAGTGGTGGGGTTTGTGGTTTCTAGCAGCTTTTGGACTTAAAATGTGCATAAGAACCCTGAATATTGAAGGATTCAAGAAGTGAGTCATCATCAGTGACAGGTTATCCTGAAACTGTTTAAAGAGATCTTCATATTCACACTAATGTGCACCCATTGCCTGAGAACTTAGCTCCCTCTTTGCTTTCCTAGGGTCTTCCATAACTGGCAGAGGGATCAGTTCATGCAGAGCAGATGGGCGTGGTTGTCAAGACTGAAGGCGAGTTCATGCCCTACTTTAGAGTAGTGTCCTTGTGAACAGTTCTGTCTTTCCTGGTCTCTATATCAGAAAAGACCAGGGGTTTCTGTTTAATGGTGAGGAGTCAGTCATGGAACCATGAGGTTTTGAGCACTGGGCGAATCATCTTCCATTAGGAGGTGGTGGCAGCTATATGGCTGCTTGGATTTTTACTTGGCAAACACCCTTTGTAGGCAAAGACCAGAGACTCAGGTGTGGATTGAACAAAAATATAGTCAGGATGAATAATGTGGGTTCTTCAAAGCCCAACACTAATGCTTATCTACAAGTCAAGAGAGCTTTTAATGAAACTTGCTAATTGCATCCCAATTAGTTAACCCATGGGGAATGCTGATTACGACTCCTGAATGGCTACAGCAAAAGCTGTCTGTCATGAAGATCGGTTGTTTTCAAGTGGATGATCTCTTTAGCAGAGTAGGAGATTTCCAGTAGCATGGATAATACAGCATGTAACTACTATTATAAATTAGTGTGAGGGATCTTTTTCTTGCTGAAGCCTTTCAGAACCCTTTGGTAGGTCATTGTATCCCTGGGTATCAACTTTGGAGAGAGTAAAGCAGAGAGAAAAATGCGTAGTTCTCTGATGTGTAATACGAAGTAAAATTACAGGTTGTACCAAACTTGTAGATTGCTAGGCTAAAACTTGCATAATCTAGGCATATGGCATGAAAGTCTACCTTGTTGATACTGAGAGAAGTGAAATGTCTCTTTTGAAGCTCTTTGCAGCTTTGAAGACTGCTGTCTTTGAGATTATGTTTGTTCAGGTATGATGGGATAAGGCTTCTTTGCTAGAATAATTTGACCTCTTCTTGGAGAAAGGATCAGCAGAGAGAAATTCTCCCTTTACCACATGAAGATGGGACAGACTCTATTTATTCTTCCCTGAAGTGAGAACTGGGGAGGGGGTGAGGGGAGTTGCAAGTCTTAATTATATGTGCAGTATGTTTCTGAAAAGAGCTTTGGCCTTATGGTGATAGTCATGATCCTTGGATACAGAGGTGATAAGTGCCCTAGATGAACTTACTGGGAACACCATGACCATCTCTGCATTCTCTTCTTGTGGGCCAGAAGCTGTAGAGCATCTGAGAAAGAAACAGTATCCTATTTCTGTTGTATTCTTTTGTTGGACTCCAGGAGAAGACTGCAAGAGGTTTTTCCATTATCTTACCCTCCTGCTGTTGGGCTGTCATCCTTAGGCCAACAGCAACAAGTTGAGCAGCCATGTTGATCTTAATGTGCAACAGTTTCATTAATGATTACGATGTTAACCATTGTAATCATTACTGTTTCAACTGAGCAACAGTTCTGTTGCTCTAGCCATGATATTCAAACAATGTATTTCTTAGTGAGTCTGTTTCAACTTTTTTGGAAGCCAAACCCAAGGAGCATGGGGAAATTCCAAAAAAAGACAGTTTTGCATAGACAGGGCATGATGAATGGGGTGATTGTAAACACATGTTTGGTTAAACCACTAGCAAACCAGCCTCTGATTCTTCCCAGCCTCCATCAATGCCAGCTTCTACTAGCTCACAACAGGACAAAAATAGGAAATTACTTTCCTGGCAGGCAAACCATAGAGGAAATGCCATGCCATCCTGTTGGAATAAACCTATAGCCCAGTGGGAAGGAGCTCTCCTGCTGAGCAGCAGTGGGGATTTCTACATTTGTTCACACAGTAAACTTCGGAGTGTGGTGGTCCTTGTGCTCTCTTCACACTTACTGCTGCAGAATTTGTGGCAACAGAGAAATCGGAGGAACTGAGCCATCTGCATTCAAGCTGAGCCTGTGGCTGCTGAGGGCTGCAGATAAGTAAGGGTGGATAATACTTCATGAGACCAGTGTCATTCTTTCATTATGCATCCCTGGTGAGAAAATCAATAAGGAGGGAGAATCTCTAAGTCTGTAGATTCTTTTCATGATGGAGATTAGCACTTGATGAACACTTAGAAGCTTCTTTCAATGGCCAGGGTCTAAATTCTGCCTTTCTGACGGCTTGATCAAGTGGCTGCAGCTCATATTGTTGGTTTGTAATATAGAGTAAGTTTTCAGAAGTTATTTTTTTCCTTTGATTAACTTTATTTCTAGGTCATCTTCAGGTGCAATTTAAGTTTTGAAACCATGAGGAAAGGAATCTGTAAAATATCACCCAAATCTTTCACAAATGAACTGTGGTTCTGTAATTCTGATTTGACACTTAAACATATTTTTGATCAGGAAGTTGCAACTGGACTCTGTGTCTATGCATGATTCATATGTTTGTAAAGTGCTTTAGATGTCAAAACTAACTGGCAGCAAGGATTTGGATCATTTTCCAGAGAAAAATCTGCTAGAAGAATTTTCCCAGATAATTGATTTTAATGGAGGATGATAGCACAACATAGTTGTATAATAGCAAGTATTAGAGCAGAAGTTTTCAAATCTGAAATAAAAATAGGGAAGGGATTTTTTTCTTTTTTTTCCTCCCCCCTTTCTTCTCTCCTTCTTTTCCATGATGTTCATCTCTGCCAAACTACTAGGTATGGATTCAGATAGGAGAATGTTTTCTCTCCTTAAATGGGAATTGAGAGAGGGGGTGAGAAGGACTGGGGGAAGGTAAAATCTGTGGGTTGGTCTTGCTTAGTGTACTGTTAAAGCTCTGAGCATCCTTGGAAAGGAACGAGGAGCTTTTATTATATCAAAGCACAAGTGTGGAATTAAACTTCAAGGAGCTGGAAAAGCTAAAAATTCAGAAGGCTTTGCCACAAGACAAAAATATCACAAGCTTTCTTAAAAGGCCTGCTTTCCCTTCTGGCTCAAATGTATTGAAGTCCATTTATGAGATGTTAAGGGAGAAATATGTATTGCAAGGCCATTGATTCTTCCTGAATTAATGTCTTGTGGATGATCACTCTTCATTCTAATAGCTGATTGTGCTGACATCATCCAAGATGTCAGGGGATTATGTCAGAATTCAAGCCTTGATACTGTGCAGAGCAATGGCTCAAGTGCTGTCAGATGCTTTCTTGGTGGGTCAGTTTGCTTTTCTTTTTCCTGTCCAGCTCTAACTATGATGTTCCAGTTACTGTACATAGTCACAGCAAGAGATGTAGTAAACAATTTCCAAGAGAAACATATGTGTGCAGCATAATTGTGAGGACAAAGTACTGCTTGCTTCTAAATCTTAGGCTAGAAGGAGATTTGCCACCAGCATCTACGCTCTAGATGGAGAATGCATGCATTTTAAACAGTTCATGAAAAAGCTCACAAGCTATAACATTGTCATCTCCTGTTTTGTTACGAAATATTTAATTCCAGGAAATCTGAAGTCCGGACAGTTGAGGCCAAAAGTGGTTTTGGTGGTAGTGTTTTTTTCCTGATCAGTTGGTTGGTTCATTGTTGGGGTTTTGTTTGTTTTGTTGGGTTTTTTTCCCCTCCTCCCTGGCTATTGCACACCTAGCTTTAGTTTTTAAATGATGATTATAACGAAGGCCCTTGTGATTTAACCTGTCAGGCAGCTAAACACCACACAGTTCACTCGCTTCCCCCAGTGGAATGGGGAAGAGAATTGGAAAGAAGGTAAAACTCCTGGGTTGAGATACACAGTGCAATAGGACAGAAAAGGAAGGTAAAATAATAATAACTAAAAAAGACTACAAACAAGTGATGAACAATGTAGAGGCTCACCACCTGCTGACTGATGCCCAGCCAGTCCCAAGCAGGAGCCACTGCCCCCCAGCCAAATCTCCCCAGTTTTTTGTTCAGCATGACACCATATAGTAAGGAATATCCCTTTGGCCAGTTTGGGTTGGCTGTCCTGGCTGTGTCCCCTCCCAGCCTCTCATGCACCCCCAGCCTCCTTGCTGGTGGGGTGAGAAACTGAAGAGTCCTTGACTTGATGTGGGCACTCCTCAGGAACAACCAAAACACCGGTGTGTTATTAACATAGTTCTCATCCTAAATCCAAAACATGGAAGTGTACCAGCTACTAGAAAGAAAATTAACTGTATCACAGCTGACACCAGGACAGCCCTGTGAGGGGAAAGCAATCAAAATAGCCCATTATAATGCTCTAG
The DNA here is from genome assembly GCF_025592945.1 of Manacus candei. Taxonomy (NCBI): domain Eukaryota; kingdom Metazoa; phylum Chordata; class Aves; order Passeriformes; family Pipridae; genus Manacus; species Manacus candei. Next base: position 32,537,988 of record NW_026138097.1, on the reverse strand, counting down.
GAATGATCGGGATAGAATGTCACAGATTATACCCAATTTTCATAAACTGAAGCTTTTGATATCCTTTACTGGTAGGCTGTTATAACATTACACATAGTCACCACATTTAACATTTGAAAGGTTTTAGAAGAAGCATTGGGTTTATTTTCTAAAAGGCTACATGAGAATTGAGCAAGGAGACTATGAGATTAGTTGTAGGAGTGGAGAGCAAATGCTATTTGGGTTACTGACGTCTCTGGTGTGTACTCAGACTTGTTTTGTGTTTGGCATGCATTATTTTTTCTAGATCTGATGCCAAAAAAGGTCAGGAAGAATCTCTGTGGAGTTCCTTGCTAGCAAAGGAGTATTACACTGTTAACAAATGAAAAGTCAGAGAAGCATTGCAAAGGCTGTTGCGGATGATGCTGTGCACGACAGGATGAGTTTAGGTGTGTGATAACACTTGCAACACCTAGTTGAGTTGTTGTTGGAGGATAACTTCCTCCCCAGTGTCCTTTGGAAAATAGTACTGATACAGCCTCCAGTAGGAGAAGAGCATTGCAAGATGTCTTGCTAGTCTTATTCTTAGCTAATTTTGGTAAATGTATAATTTGTCCTGGTTTACTCGGAAATGGTTAAACTCTTCTTCCCAGGGTGCAGGTTCTCACGGTGTTTGGAAAATGGACAATTTTGAAAACTTGAATGAAGGAATCCTGTGCTGTAACAGCCTGACTTTGTTTTGCTTGTATTCATCTCTGAGAAGTTCTTGGGTCCTTCATGTCCAACAGTCCAGCTCTTGTTTACAAGGTTTATTTTACAGGGGTCTCATTTAAAATGCACGTTAACTAAGGTGACATGTCTATAGGTGATGTGAAATTGCCTTCCAGGTCAATTTGGCAATGCTCAATAGAGTTTCAGGGAGACAGTGTGTGTGCAGCCATCAGAGATGCAAGTCACTTTTTCCTCTTTGAGTGTTGAAATGCTAATTTTTTTTTAATTTTTTTTTTAAATGAAAAATCTACAGTGTGAAGAGGTGAAGAAACTTTTCCCCTGGGAGAGCGGCAGGTCATCATTTCTCAAGGGATGTGGGTCATGCTAAAAACTCACTGCTGCCAAAAGATGATGTTGTTTTTGTTAGAGCATTTGAGTCTCTTACCTCAGGCCAGCTTGGTTGATCACTACCTATGTGCATGCCTAACTCCATAACTAGGTAGGAAAGCTGTCACACATACTTGTCTTTTCTGGGATTGGTTTTCTTTTAGGTTAAAGGATGGAATCAGTTCTTGGAAGCATGCGGTGAGGCAGATGAGGTGAGGTGCCCTTACAGAGAAAGGAAGAAAAAGAAATGGGAAAGAGAAGAATAGATCCCATCTCTTTTCAGTGATAGCAAACTGCTGGGCCAGCTTGACCAGGGAAACCTACTAATTTTTCTGGCAATCCAACAAAGGTTATTTTTCTCTATGAATTCCAAAAAATTTTATGGAGCTACGTAAGCAAACAAGCTAATGACTTAGACCTGGCTTTGCAGAGAGTCTCCAGAGCTTGCCTGTATTTGCAAGGTTTACCTATTGAAGGGCTGACGGGAATTTTTCTACCATATGTGAGGGTTAACCTTGTGTCTGATCTGTGTGTTGTCGTGAACTGTGGTTCTAAGAGATGTTGTCTTTACTTGTGTCTTTAAATTTCCCCCTTTTTTTTTTTTAAATAAAATAGACCTGTGTTGTTGGGTTGTTTTCTTAAAATGAATATGAAATATGTTAGTGCTAGGTGGGGTTTTTATTGAGCAACTCAGCCATAATAAAAATGTCACTATTGCTCTTGTACATTTAAAAAAGGTAAAAATAGCACCTTCAGTTTCAGAAGATTATGTAAGGTATGTTTAGCTGTATCTTATATGATCATCATAAAACAGAGCAACTGAGGAACTAACTGGTAATAAATCCATCATTATTCATATTATGAAAAATATCAAGAGTAATAGCTGTTCAAACACCAGAGACTAGGTTGACTGTAGTGGTAAAACATACTTGTTTCAGACCAGTTACCAGCTGAAATGTGTTTTTTCCTGGAATGACTCATGTTTCCAGTCTCAGGATCCCACAGCTACCTGTAAGCTGGTTCAACCCCCCTACTCTGACTAAGAGGGGTTTCTGTAACCAAGGTCAAATAAAAGCATTAGATGTGACTTCTCTTGTGCCTGCTAGGAATGGTCTTAGTGGCTGTGGGGCAGATCTTGCTCATGCACTCCTGGGACGCTTCAGGGGCTGCCTCAGAGTGCAAATTTCTCAGCCTTGCTAAAGCTAGTACGCTTTAGCCTGAAAAAAAATCCAACCACCCCACAGACTGAACCCCAAAGTTCAGTAATTTCAGTTATTATTCTTGACTGTGGTAAATGTGGAATAATTTTGATGGCAAGGTGACATGTAATGGATTTTCTTCATTTTACTAAACGGAGTTTGGGAAGATCTAGGGTTTGGGTTCTTGGGTTCTGGATTGCACAGCAGGGACTGGGGTTTCTCTTTAGAAACATATCTGAATAGCTGTTTCCATAATTTTAGCACAAAAATAGTTGAGTTAAATGACTGGCTCAGTCCTTCTGGCTGGGTACCAACTCTATTAGAGATGGACTCCTGGATGGATGGAGGAAGAGATCTTTTCTCAGCCTTCATTACAGGGACTTGCCTCCATCTGAAAACAGTTTCTGTCTTCTGCAAGGTCATTTGGAGAGTGGCAAAATGTGTGTTACATGTTCTCCCCATACTCTGTTTTACTTTGAGCACTCTATATAACTGCTGAATGAAGTTTGGGTTTTATAACAAATGCTACTCATAAGGCTTTGGTTGGTTTACATAGCTGTAGGATTTGGGGCTATTGAGGTGAAGGAAGTAATGAATGACAAAGTGTGCCCATAAAATTACTTTTTATGTGGTTGTATACAAATACCAAGTTTCTTCCACTTCTCAGGATATCTGGCCAGCTTGTATGCTTGCCTTCAGCCATGTCATATCTGTACTGACTTTGGCAGTGATTCAGAGAAGATTCATCCAGCCAGAGAAGCATTCATGTGATGGGTAATTTTTAAAATCAATTACTTTATTTATTTTTTTTAAAGTGTCTTGGGACTGAACCTTTTTTCCTATGTGCAACTGTGGCTTGTCTAAAGTCAATGTTTGACTACAGTTCAAGCTGTGTGGTCAGAGTGAATTTTTGCCTAAACCTATGTTAGAGCCATAAATTGTTGCATTCTGTGGGCAATGATGCTTTCAACCAGTAGCCGGTCTTAGACACCTCTTCCTGCCAGTGTCCTCTGCTTCTGCAGTAGTAACTCTGTAAAGCCAAGCAAGGAAGCGTGTCCTTTGTGTGTGAACTCTTTTTGAAATCCTGGCTTACTGGGTTGAAAGCCCAGAGGTTCCAAAAGTGTCTTTCTCTGCTCCTCCTCCTGCCCTGCAGCCAGGGCTACCTACCTGCGGTATCACATTCTGTTCCCAGCAGCCCTGTGGCCATGCTTTCTCCCCTCCCAGACACCCAAATATCCCATTTCTCTCTTGAGGATGGGTGACATCTATGCAAAATAGGATTGTAAAACCATACTTTTCTGGAATACCTAATGGATATTGAAGGATTCTTGTTGAGCATTGACATAGTTTAGCAATATGCTGAAGGTTGGTAAAGGTCTTATGACTGATCTGTACATAAAACTGCTGTGGGAAGATGAGGGGAAAAGATGAAGGGAAGAACGTGTTGCTTCTCATGGTCAGGGCGGCAAATGTCCTTCTGCAGGTCAGGCTTAGGGCATCATCTGGATGGGTTCAATTGAAATTAATTAGTTTAGTGTACTCTGATTATACTACATTATACACCCCCCTTTATGATGTCTGAGAGTGGTGTATCTCCTCTGCAGTTCAATGCATGCTGAATCCAACACTTCTTTGGTATTTCTGGGACCTTAGGATGAAGCCTTTCAGCAATGCGGTGTATGAAGGGCTAGTTCATGTTGGAGTATGCAATAGGAAACATTGTTCCAAGCTGGGCTGGGGCTGGGGGGCTGCTGGGTGGTAGTGTGGAACCTTAGCAGGGCTGTGGCTGTGTGTGGAGCTGAGGGGCTTGGAGGAGAGAGCTTCAGGTTAAGTCTTCCGATGGTCTGGGATCCTTTTAAAAGTACTGCTGTAACAGAGTAACTTACGATACCTGACACCTTAGCCATGTCAAATGAGGTCCCTAGAAAACCAATGGACTCAAAGGATTGTATTAAAAGTGACTTTTACCTGAGATGCTATCTCTGAAATTCATTAGCAGTTTAAAATTAAACACATATTCTTGAATCTTAATGACTTTCCGACACTTTTATTTTACAACCTTGTTGCTTTAAGTGCAGCCTGGATTGCAAATGTGTTATTTTATCATTGAAGATGTAGCATGACAGTAATCTTCCTAAAGATTTGTCTGGTCAATAAAGAAGTAACAGGATTGTATAAATCAAAGCAGAGCAGTCCAAAGTAACTGTATCCTAAAGCTGACCTGTAAAGCTTTGAATTACTGTGTCATCTTCCACGAGGGAACACTGCAAAGTCTTCTGCCCTTTTCCATCCTATAAAGAAAGAATCTAGTCATCCCATTATTAGGGAGGAAAAAGTGAATACAGACTAAAGATCTAAAATTGAACAAAGAATATAAATGAACGCCAACCAAAAATGTGTGTTTTCTTTATTGAGATACACACTGTAAAAGAAAACCATTCCAATCTGGTTTTAAAGATTTGATTGACAATTTCCAAGTGACCTCTCTGCTCATATGTGTGTTTTGTAACAGTGGGAGGGAGAGGGGAAGATACTTTAAAGAAGAGATTTTAGGAGACATAGTGAGAACTGAGAAGGCACAAAGAAGGGTGATATTGATACAGCTCAACTTTTTCATCAACTTGATCTTTTGCGGTTTTTTTCCCCCTCCCAGTGCACCCACTTGTCAACAGTGTGAGAGGAGAAGGAATCAAATTGATTTCCATAGTCATGTATGTCTTTCTAGTGTGAAAAGGCAAAGTAGGCTGTATCCCCACCCTCCTCAGGTGAAAATGACATGATGGGAATGTCTTAGCTCAAAGCATGGCTAAATCATGGCTCTGAAAGTGATTACTGATATGATTATCTTTTCCAAGTAATACTAACACTTTCTTGGAGCTGCTGTCAGGCATCTGTATGAGAAAAGCCTGCAGATTTTGGTGGCTGTATAGTTTTTGGTGTTTTGCCTGTGTGATGGCTGTGTCACTCTGTGTTTGCTTCCATGTCCCAGCTCGTGGAAGTTAAATTCTCAGAGATGATGACTGTCTCGCCAAAGGTGAAGGAAGTGTTAAGAAAAAAATTGGGAGAGAACAAGTATTTATACCACAATGCATAGTAAACATCCCACTTGTGATACAGGTAGCTAATCTGCATCTAAAACTTTGCCTGACTTCAGTCCTGCTCTAGACCATAAGTGTCAATTTTGAGTAGATGTTTATGTGCCGTGTCCTGTGGTCTGGTGGCCGTTCAGGCAGCCAGGGATTCCGGGGATAACCACATGGTGAGGCACCTGAGCAAAAACATTTCTACTCTGAATACAAACAGTGGTACAGCGGAACTCCATGCAATGGCAATGCCTGTTCACCGGTCTTGACTTCAAATGCCTATACCTATTGATTTTACTTTTTAAAACCAATTTATTTTCCTTTCTTTTATGTCCCAGCCCTGTCACTCTTTAGGAGCAACTGGTGCTTTGCCTTTGTGGGCTGGCAGCATCATGCTCCAAGATCTCAGTATCTGCAGTTGTAAAGATGCAAAGTGGAGAGCAGAGGGTCATTCCTGATAGGAAGGGATGGGCACTGGTGCTAATCCTGTAAATCCAGAGCAAGTCCCTCCCATGCACAAAAACCTGATCTTAACTCTTATATCATTTGCTGTGATATTTACATATAATTCCTACTTCTTAAAACAAGAAGGAGTTAGATCTGGTCAGATTTAAGGAAACCTGCATGAACTAGCCTTATAAATATTTATCTCTGCATCAGCATCTCACTCAGGGATATTCAAGAAAATATGACAAATTACTGTCTTTTTGACACTGCACAATATAAAGCAAATGAAATTTCAAAGCCTCCCTTAAGCCTCTGTGGCATGCTTAAATATCTTCCAGTTGGATGGTCAAAGGCTAAAATAAGTCTTGTACCCAGGAGTACTGGATTTGGGAGATTTGTGAAGCGTCTGTCCCCAGCTACTTCCATTGATGCAAATGGTGGAGACCAAACTGCAGGGGAGGGGGACTGCATCTTATTGGCTGGATAAGATAGTGCTTGCAGTTATTTCTAATCAGAGTTCATTTCCTATAGATAATCCCATACGTTTTGCATAGTGAGAACAAATGCAAATACAGTTTGGAATACACTGGTGGCTATAGCTCAGTGCTCACAGTCCACAAGCTAAAAAAAATTGAAGGGATTGAAGTTTTGTTGGGTTTTTCCCCAGGTTCCCCCCCTGCCCCACCCCATCCATACTTCTAGAGATGCTTGCTACTGAATAAGTGTTAATGCCAAGCTGCAGAATGATAAGATTGCACTTTACAGTACCGACTCCAGTTAACTGTGCTGGGATGGCCATGTATAGATTATCATCTTCCATGATCTTGTAGAAGAAGAAATTTCTCTATACCATGTACCCTTCGAAAACCTGACAGGCAGTGAAACCAGAAGATCTTCATCCACAGCTTGCTGATTGTGGCTAAGCATTTAAAAATACTCAAGACATTATAGTCAAAGTGGTGTTCCTGCTATTTGTCCCCCAGAATGAGACTGGAGAGCAAAATTTCTAGCATTGAAGGCATTTGCACTGTGCCTCTCTTTTGTCAGGTACCGGTTTGTTTGTAGTGTTAGGACATAGCCGGATTCTTGTATCAACAAAAGCAAGTAGATGGGTTAGCCTTCTTAAGCTATTTTAACACCTAAGGTTTTAAGTTGTTTGTTTGGTGGAGTTTTTTTAAGACGTTTTGGCACAGAAGGTTACAGTTGGTAAGCAACTCATTGGTATTCTCATTTTGAGTACTGTCCTTTGAAGAAAGAGAGGAGACAATGTATCTGTTGAGATTGTTTTTCTTGTAGCACAGTCCTAGATCTGGAGAGGAGACTTTATAGAGGTCAACTAGTCAATGAAAAGCTGGAGTATAGTTGTTTTTGGAGTATGCAGTTTTTGATGGGAGCTTGGTGAAAGTGATTGGGGGAAAATCTGTGTACTCTGTTGACTCGCTGTTTTTTTCCCCATTTTAGCAATTTTGATTTGGTGCTTCTCTTTTCTCTGTGCCCTCACTCCACACCCTCCCTGCCACTTCACCCAGTAATGTTTTCCTAAATATTTGCTTTTTAAACTTTTCTGTTTCTTCTTCTGAAAGTGGTGGGCACAGAGAACAGATTATTTTCTCTTTCTTTGCAGCAGGCTTTCACAGATTTAGAAGATTTCATCATGACCCTTACTTTTGCTTCTTTTGACTGAGCTCCAGTTAATTCTGTTTTTTCTTTTTTCCTCCCAGATGTCATGTTTTTCTAATTCTGTGATGTTCCTATTGCTTTTGCTTGGGTTCTTTCCAGTTGATCTTTTCTGAAATTTGCTGTAGACTGGGTACAGCTTTGTGCTGGAAGCTTTATCAGCCGCAAGTAGAACAGAACTGTTGCTTCATGATTCTCACATATGTTCTTCTGTACATTCCTGTGTGGTATTTGCCTCTTTCTCAACAAAGAATTTTCCAGTTTCTCAAACTTGCTTTGAATTAAGTCTTCCACCAAGCTGGCAGCTTCAAGTTAGCAGCTTCCCCAAGTTTAATGAGTGTCATTTTCTCCTTCATTATCTGGATCATTAGTGTTAGAACAGTGTGGGACTAGGGCAGATCTCTGCACAGTTTATTCAGTATATCAGGCTATTTTGTTATTATTTCAATTTTTTTTGACATTCCAAGCAAATGTCAAAAATCTAATGTAAGTCAGTGCAGTTACCCAGTCACTTTCAAATTTGCCATAAGATGACTGTTTGCATTGATAACAGTATGACAAAGTTTTCCTATCTTTTCATGAGAATGCAGTTTGAATTTTTTGATGTGGTTTTGCTAATGTCAAGATTCAGTGTCTACTGCTTCTGTGTTCCTAAAATATGTTATTCTGACATACTAGGATATTGAGTTGGTTTGACATGGCTTATGCATGGAAAACCAGTTTTTGTTGAAGTCAGTCTTTTATTTTCTTCCTGATGCTAGCAGATGGGTTAATGGCAATCCATGTGCAAATTAGGCAACAAATATAATTCTTCAGGTTTTTCTTTCCACTCCTTTCTCCTCCCACTTCTTTAGGATGTCACTGTTTGCCATTCTGTAGCCTCTGCTACCTTGTCAATCCACTATGAAATTTCAAAAATAACTGCTAATGATTTGAAGCTTTAAGAAAAATTCAAACTATTCAATTCATGACTGAATTTCATGAAAACCAGCTAATTTGAAAGTTGATTAATCTAATTTCTTTTCTCTCCTCTGTCCTATCATCACTAGTAATAGTTGGGTGTTTTTGTTTTGGTCTTGTTACCTGTAGCTTTCTTCAGAAAGCCATGAGTGGACTGACCTTTCCCTTAATCATTATTTTATTGCTGTGGAATTACAGAATGAGTTTTTGATGTCTCTTGTTTCACTTTCACTTATTTTGGTATTGCAATAATTGTCTGCAGGCTATTGCTCTTTTAGTGGAGTGCAGATGAATGGACTTTGCTTGACCTCTTTAGCTAGCAAGACAGAAGAACTAACTGTTACTTGCTTTTTGTCATATATAGGCAACAGCAAAACTTAAACATCTTGGGTCTGAGGATTAACTGGGAAGCCAATTAAAAACCGGAGATGAGAAACAACAGTCAGTGGCAGAAAGCTCTCTTCAAATACAAAGCAAGTTGTTTCATCCAGAATCAAAGCACTGAAATGGTTAATGGGCACATGCCAAAAGGCTCAATTTTTGTCTCAGTTGTTTTTGTCAGACTTGGGTTTGAGAACATCATTTAGTTGGTGCCCCTGAACAACTCAACCGTAATTCAGAAACCATGAATGGTTTTATATATGTTGCTTCTGCTGCTGTCTGAGATTATAATAACTGAAAATAGAAAGTACTGAAATATACTAATGAACCCAACTTGACTAGATAACAATATGATAAACCAGAAGCTTAGTCCTGTGTCACCACTAGATCTAGAAGTGCGTTGGATAAGGGGCTGTTGATAGAGCAGAGAGAGAGAGAGAGAACAATGATAATGCTGTTCACAAAATAAGAACCCTTCTGAAAAGGAACGTACAGTTTCAAGAACAGATGGTCTAGTGGTAATAGAGACTAACAAATTTTTGTTGGCTGGCAGCCGTCTTTCAGGTTAGGATCTTGTCTTTAAAGCTCTTTCATAGAGTTGACTTCCTTACTGCAAAGTACTTGGTAAAAGGATAGAGTAAATTCCTCCTGGGAACTTATTCTTCCTGGTCTAACAAAAATGAGATTACAGTGGAAGCACAAGGCAGTCAGCTCATGGTGACAAGGTAGGCTTTGTTGGAACAGCCTATGGTTTTTTTGGATTTTGTTCTGCTCCCTGCACTCCAGAATTAGCATGCTGCAGGACGGTTGTCACCTCTGTGATGGAAGGTGGGAAGACTGACTTGGAAACATGCACAAGTCTTGCTTTGATCATCTCATTTCTTCTGCAGAAGAAGCATATTGTTTGTGAGACAGATCTTACATAATCCTCCTTCTGTGTGTGTGTGTGTAAACATATTTAACACAGGCCTTTTGTTTCTTAACTAGTTTAAATTTAATCCATAGTGTACATGCAGTGTGGAAGGGGACAGAATAGGGGTGAGTTACAGTGCCTTTTGGATTTATCCTCTCCTCCAGTGCCCCAGAACTTGTATGGACTCATAACAGGCAAAATGGAGGTGAAATAATCCCATTCCCATCTTCTATCTGTGCCCTAAAAGCAAACTGACTGTCTCTAACTAATCGGTGTTATCACAACCCTCTGTCTTTCCTTGCTGGGTTGATTCTCTTGTTGCACAGTAGCTGGTAGAGAGGCTTTAAATGCAGAATTAGCATATAAGCCTGTGCCATTTTTGGCTGGCTGTTAATGTTTAAAGTCTTTAAAGTCGCCCACTAAAGACAAGGCAGAAGAACAAACGTTGGCCTGGATATGTGGCGTGTGTGTTCTTGTTTAATATCGGAATTTCTGGTATGGCCAGGGATGCATGCCAGCTTTGGCAGTACAGGGCACAGTTCAGATACTTAAGTACTGTACTAAAAATAACAGGACTATTTTAGACTGGGACCCAATTAGGGAGAGAATAACTTGTTGCTCTGCAATCAGTAATCTGAAGTAGCAGGCAGGTTGCAATGTGCATGTAAACTTGTCTGTTTTGCTTGCAGAGTTGCCAGTTTTGACATTGCTTCCTCCCTGTGTTCCTTAGATGCTTTTCCAGAGGTTAAAAAAAAAAATCAACAAAATCCCCCTTCCTCTTAAGGGACTTTATGTGCTTTAGTTCAGATTTTGATATTGCAGTGTTTAATAGCATTACATCTCCTAATCCTCCAGCGTTTGCTTGGGAAATTCCTAGAAGGCGGGGAGCAGGAGGTGAGGAGTGGTGCTCTCCATGATGCAGTGAGTGAGCTTTGTCCTGCCCCACAGAAGGGCAGTGAGGGTGAATCTGGGCAGTCAAGGCACAGAGGGGCTGGTTTGGAGACTTCCTTTTTCCCTACTTAGCCTACTGGGGATGAAGGAGAAGGGAGTATGGTTCCCAAAATTTGCTGCTACTGCTTGATTTGCATTCAAGAAGTACAGTGAAAATAACCTGCATGTTTAACCTCCTGAAACAAAATATTACTTTACATGTCAGTAGTGTCCCTCTGATGATTTTATTTTTGGTGATACTGCTGGCTGCCACCTTCTATTAAAACGCTTGGATTACAGTAAAGCAAGTTAGAGAAATCTGAATTTCTTCATGTGCAGCATGTGCGGGGTGACGGGGAAGGTGCAAGCCTGCTCCAGCATCCAAATCCTCTGGTATGGGGGGCCTTTCAAGTGATTGGCTGCATCTGATCTCGGTTTTATGCCAGTGATCAGAGCGGGGTTGTTGATGAGGGAATGCTTTATGGAGCCTTATGCAAATGCTTCATTGGATAGACTTGTGCTGATGCTTGAGATGAAAGCAAAATGCACCTAAAACTTCTATTTTTGTACATGTCTTTCTAGCATGCTATTCTGAGAACATGAAAAAGCCAGAATCTTTTTGGTGTCGTGACTCTTGTGTTGTTTTGAAAGTAGCTTTTCAATTTTTAAAAATAAAAAGCTTATGAGAAGTGTTCAAGGCTTTGTTCAGCTGTGGTCTCTTAGCAGCTTTCAGTATGGTGTTGGGCTTATGTTGTGATTTTTGGGAGGACATAATCAGATTTCCTTTATCTTGCAGGAAGCTTCATGTTCTTTAAAACCTTAGATTTCAATTTGCTCTTGTCCTGACCTGAAATGCCAAGGAAGAGCCTTCCTAGATGCCCACTATGAAAACAGCATCTTTTGTATACAGTGTTAAAATGTAGCATATCGTGGATGTAGTAAGTTCCCATGGAAATAGTGGGAGAGGCACCTTGGCAAAGTGGATCATGTTTTGTGTGGTAGAGAGCCAGAATTTAGGCGTGTGCTTGTCAACTCACGGGCTACATGTGTTCTACCTTCTTCATACTGCAGCAGCCTGCAGGACTTGCTGTTAAAAGTAAATGTTACATGGAGGATGCCTAGCAACTGTAGTTTCTAGTTCTCTGCCAAATTGTTAAAGGTGCAAATCTGTTAGATTGATGCAGTGTTTTTTGGAGGATTCAGTGTGGCAATGCTGAGGTGGTACTTCTGCACCTCAGTGATGTAGCTGTCCCTCCAGCTCTCCTTCACCCTCCCCATTAGGTTAATGTATAGAGCCCACAGTTCACAACCAGGACTATTAATTAAAAAAAAAAATAATTTGAATTGCAGTTTCTTAGATAGGAAGCCTGCAAGGAGCTTTTCTCTGCTTTTAGACCCTTCTGCTTCATGGTGAACTGCACTCTGGTTCTCTAGAGCATGCACACCCATTACTGTAGGTGCTGTCCCTTAAAAAGCTTTCTCCAGTGTTTAGCCTAAATTATTATTATTTTAACACATTGATCAAAGTCCAGTCACCCCATTGAAAAGATTTGCATGTTTCCTCTCCACTCAATGTTTGCCTTCTTGTCCCTCAGCTGTCTCTCTTCTTCCCTGTGCCAAATAATCCAGGATTGTTCATTTCTGCTTCAGGAATTCCTGTTCTCTGTACTCTTTTTAATTCTATTTTACCCTTTTAGTGTCATAACAGCCCACAGTTTTCAAGAAGTGGGTGTGTCCTGGGTTTTATGACTTGTCATGATTCTGCTTTGCTTGTGACAGTTCCTGGATTCTTAATACTGTATTACTATATTTCCTTGTGAGATATTGTCTGATCCTCCCCCGCCTTCCCTCTAAGGTGATACTTCAAACAAGTCTTAAGACTCCTGACACTTAAAACTTCAGTGGTACATACAGGCAGGGTTATTTTTCTTTTTGTACATTGGCTTGAGTTTGTGGAAATTAGAGTTGCCCTTTTGGCTATCCATTTGCCTGCAATCGTGAGATCATTCTGCTGTGCTTTGCATGAAGCTCCAACTCTGACTGAACACACCATACTGCTGGCAAATTTTGTGTCACATTTCAGAGAGCTTATGGATATCTTGAAAAGAATGGCCACTACAGTCATTCTGGAGACTCTTTGTATGGAAAAAAAGGCTCTGTTTTCCTCCGTTTAATTCTTATCCTTCAGCTGGGTGTTAAGAGGGAACCACTCCTGCAAACTATAGCAGCTCTGGTCCTTTGAAGTGTCCCCAGCCTAGGGATAATGTCCACATGTGTCTTGTTCATACAGTATCATAAACTGTGGCTAGGTTTGAGTCATAACTTCTGCAAAAGAGTTACTGACTCTTCCTCATGCCATCTTATTTATTATTCAGGTCCATGTTATCTAGTTTTAACCGGTTCCTTCAGAAAAGAAGTCACTTCCTGATTTTTCAGTTCACTGGATTTACCTTGAACTCATTTCTAAAAACTGATATAACTTACCATCTTCCATGCTATGTCCAAATCACTTTATGTGTGACAGGGTAAGTACAATAATTAGTAGCTTGGTAGTTTGATGTTTTCCTCTAGAAATCTTGACTGAATGCTTTCTGTTGTGCTACTTATTACAGTCTTTTATGCTGCTCTTAAAAGTAATCTGTCAGCAGGTGTTTAGTATATATGGTGTCTGGTTGGCTTATTTATTTTGACTTCTTTTAATGAACAAACATAATATCTCTTAAGGAACTAAAATCAAAATAGTCCTTACTTTTTCTTTCTGTCAAGAAACCTAGAAGATGTTTGCAGCTAAGGTGAGTTTTTGAGGTGAGGGGTGGGAAAACTTGATTTCCTGTATTTTGCATTAGAGCTGGTAGCAGGTGCCATTCTAGGCTGGTCTTTGGATTAAGTCTTGTGCCCCAAATTCAGTCTGGGCGTTTGTTTGAAGGTAACCATAAACATGAAATTGATCTTCACTACCCTGACTTCTGGGGCTCTTGCCATAGGTTATTGGGTGTGCCTGGTACAGCATCAGTACATCCTGTGTTTCATTTCTGAACTTGTGTCCCTCCTCTGCGTTGCCTGGTCTCAAGTTACTGGGACACCAAGTTAACATCTTTAAGTACACTTGGCAGAGGAATGTACTCCTTGGTTAGAAAACTTAACTCTCCAACTTTTGCAGCAAAAAGAGGGATATAAACTTTGCACACCTGAGCAAGAAGTGTCAGGCAAACCTCCCACTGGCAAAGGAAAAGACCTGGGAAGCTCTCATGTATCTTTTGCAATATTTCTAGCACATAATTAAATGCTGCTTTGTTGTCCAGTCTGAGAACTTGTTTATGAAACCTGATACTGCCCTGTGAAACTCTACGCTTTGCTTCTTAATACTACAGCCTGAGTGATGCTCAATGAGGTGGACAGGGTGCTTTGTGTATCAGCTGTTTCAGGCATCGTGAAGTCTAAATACAGCACTTCCTTAGCTGGCACTTGAAAGCTTCACTTGCTCCCGGGGAGGGGGAAGAAATGTCAGTGTCACGGCTCAATCCTGTAGCAGATGCATCCTTCAAAAAAATAAATAAAACAGCTGAGTCATTCATTCCTTCTTTTTCTTCCATGCTGCCAGCCAATCCCAATACACTTGTATTTCACACAGGAGGGAGAAGGCAGACAATACTGTCTTTTATTATTCATACCCTGCAGCTCACTATCTTCTTCACAAAATAAGGGTGGCGTCTGTCTGTCTCCACTTCATGGGAAAGATTAACAACAATTAAGGTCAGCAATTAAGGTTGTGAAAACCTTTGAATAACTGCAACATCTGTTCTTATACTAGAATAAATAAAATAAAGCTGGAGCTCTAATTGCCAACAGAGTACTTGCTCATATCTGTTTTGTAATAATGGGCTTGTGAAATTCATATTGTTAACTGGTCCCTTGCCGACCAATATCACTGGCCAGCCATTGGTGCAAACTTGCATGGTTTAGCTGAGAGCCATGTGCTGGAAGTGAGGGTGCAGGATGAGAAGTGGGAATAGTGTATAAAATGTGGGACACTGTGAACCTTGCCCTGGCAGGGTGGCCGAGTGATTCCTGAGATGGCTGTGGGATGTTATCAGCCTCTCACATTGGACATAGCACTTGATCCCCTGAACTTCCCCATCCATTTCAATGTCAAATAAAACTGTTTTTCCTAAACTGCTTTTGACTCTGGTTTTAATCTTGCTTTGAGACAGAATAGGGTTGTTAAGGGGAAATGTACTATTTCTCAACTGACTGTTGTTTTTTCCATAAGCTTAAATTTGATGGCAAGAGAGCACCTGAGTGTTCCGAGACGGACATTTCTAGAAGTAGTTATCTTCAGTGTAGCATCAATGCCTGACTTAGATCAGGAAAAAAATTGAGAAATTAAAGAAAGAGAATGTCCTGAACTTCAGTTAAGCATTTGTTCAGATAAAGCCATTTTGGTATAAAACAATGTTCCTTGAATGTTCAACAAATGGAATAGAACATTCCAGTTCAAAGGTACCTGCAATTATCATCCAGTCCAACTGTGTGACCACTTCAGGGCTGACCAAAAGTCAAAGCATGTTGCTAAGGGCATTGTCCAAGTGCCTCTTAAACACTGACAGACTTGGGGTATTGACCACCACTCTAGAAAGCCTGTTCCAGTGTTTGACCAGCCTCTCGGTAAAGGAAGTGTTTCTGTATATCTAGTCTGAACCTCCTCTGACTCAGCTGTGAACCATTCTCATACATCCTGTCGCTGGATACGAGGGAGAAGGTTTCCAGTAACGAATGGCACGTTTACTTAATTTTGTCTGACTCTACGGGGTGATTTCTTAACTTGTCTGCAGAGCAAATGCTCAACAGTGTTGTACTTTCCATCCAGAGAATGAAAACTTCAGTGCTGCTCAAGTGCTGGGAGCTGGAGCCTAGTCCTTGGCACATGTGGCCTTCGCAGAGGGAACTGTTTGTGTTCTGACTTGCTGCAAAACTGCGCTTTCCAGTTGTCTTTTTTGGTGTTTTTAAAAGTGGATGTCATGAGACATTTAAACCTTAAAAGGCTTAACCTGCTAGACAGAGATCTGTCTTAAGACTTAGGGATCTATCCTCAAAGTCTGGTAGAAAACCAGCTATGTCTTTCTGTCCCTCAGACCATGGGAAAAATTCAGGTGTATTGTTTCCTGGTGTGCTCAGTATTTCTCCCTCTCCATCTGTTGGTAGTAATTTTCTATAATCCTGCATTTCTTTACTCTAGCTGCAAGACCTTTTCTGACCAGTGCTGCTACTTGCTGTCATGGGAAAAATTATATCCGTGTTATTCCTGCTGCATGTTTCACTGTTCTGCATAGTCCCAGTGAGACAGACTGCATTATGCAATGTGTTGTTACATTTCTGCAGGAGCAGAAACATGCCAGTAGCTTAGGAAACAACACTAGGAAGTTCTACAACTGGGTGCTGGGAACAATGGCTATCGTTTCCTGCCATGGAGAGAAGAGCAGTTCTATATGGACCAGCCTTTTTAAATCTGGCTCTTGAGAAGCATCCAGCTTCAGTGAACTTCTGCTTCTGTCTTGTGTTTTAGAGAGAAGCTTTTGGTTTTGTATAATGAAGAGGTTGTCATTTAGTTAAATGATACAGTCCTCATGAAAATTGTGCTGCTTATTTTAGGCTATTGACTTATATGAGTTACCGGACTGGAAAAGATGCGTAGGCAAAGATGTTGCAGGAAACAAATCTGATAGTTTCCAAGCCATAGTGTAATTTATCTAAGACCATAAAGAGGAGAGAGTATTTGGTGGCAAATTCTGTGGTACTGCTGTCTGTTTGAAGGAGATGGGGAATATTACAAGCTAGTGATTGCTGAGATCTGTAAGCATCAGAGCCTTAGGTGAAGGGAATATTCACCCTCTTCTAATGACAGAAAGTAGCATGAAAGCCTGTGGGAGGTATTTATGGGAAGCAGGCAGTTGTGTGAAGCCATCTCTTTGTGCAGAGCTGGGTTTTAATAAAAAAGAACGGTTAATTAGTGAGGCTGAAATGAAAATCAAGACTTTTCTGATGCATCTGTCAAATTGATTGTATTAATTATGAGTGAATGCTTTCACAGATCAAAATACAAAGCTAAAAAACCTTTTTGAATTGTTATTTCTTCAACTAACAGCAGCATTTAGAAATTTCAAATTTCTGATATTCACAGAGGCTTTTGCAAGATAGCTAGTCTGCTTTTTTGGTAAATCTTTTGTTTTCTTACACTTTTCTTATTTTGGGAGAGGGAGAACTTTTTGGAGGAGCAAAGTGTGAACAAAATCTCTGCCTGAAACTGCAAAGGAAGTTCAGGGAACAAAACTGAGATTTTTTTTTTTTTGTTTTGTTTTGTTTGAGGTGGACTGAGTTCTGCCTTGTCAGCTGAAAGAGCTTTCTTTTGCATTCTGTGCTGCAGCTAAAAAATCTCTTCATCTGTTTACAGAGTTTACATACATGTGTAAGAGTACATGTATAATATATATATATATGTATACACACACTGAGTGAAATCAAACTCTGAAAGTTGCTAGGAGAAACTGAAACTTTGTCAGGATTGACTCCTGCAGTACAGAGACGAAAAGTCTGGGAATACTGCAGGGCTAGTCTGGCGTAATTTTCAGTCTTCTCCGGAGGTACCGAGAGTTTAAAGCTTACGTGCTGAACACTGGGGAGGGATTCCTCTGGCTGCTTTTGTGCCTCTAGATTGTGGATGGCTACATCTGAGCCAGTTTGCTAAATTCCCTTTGTAGTCAGTGGAAAGAACCAGGTGCTCCAGTGGTGTTCTTCATTGAATTGTGTAGGTTGTAAGTGGCCTCTTGAGCTCATCCCATCCAAATCTCAGCTTTCTCTGACATCTTTTAGATAGCTGCCATGTAATGAGATGGACTGTACATAAGGAGAGCAAATTTCTCCTCACTGACTGATGTGGTAATGCAGGGGTGTACATTTCTCCTGTACACATACCACCATGGGTATGTGACTTTCTTCATATCCTATATTAGTGTTGTGGTCAATTCTGTGTGTAGCCTGGATGTTGATTTGCTTCTGTGGGCAGTGTACTGCAGGCCTGTAAAATGACGTTGTGTGTGGGGACACTTAGGTACTGTCTTCTCCATCCTTTCTACTGCTGCCAGTACCAGTTGGACAACTTTGGAGGTGGGAGAATGCAGATGGGACCTGCGTGTGGGTTCCAGGCTTGGAGTACAGGTGTTTTGTGGGTTAAAGTACATTGGTACATAGGGAAGGCACTTTGGCTACATCTGGAGCCTACACCCTTTGAGAACAAATGTTCCCCTTCATCAGCTCTGTAGTCTGAAGGTTAACTAGGCATGTTCCTTGTTTAATGTGTATCTAGTTAACCTTCAGCGATGGTGATATTCAGCATTTCATACCTCTGTTAAATAGTCTAATAAGGCCTGAAACAACAGATTTCCTTTATGGCATCCTGAAAGTACAGGAAAATAGCTCTTACTGTAGGTGGTTTGGCAAAATACTCTAGTCAAGTATTTGGCCTGCTACCCAGCCTTCGATATATAATCTTTCGGTGCTGCCAAAATACCATTCTAATTAAGTTGACATAGTCTATGAAGCCTGGGTGGTATTATTTCAGTTTTCTTTACTGTGCTTTCCAACACTGCATTTTGAAAGGGTTGGTGGAAGCTGACACTTAAAACCTCACCAGAGTCTTCATTAAGCTGAGATTTTGGTGACCTTGTGACCTTCAGTATCAAAGGAGGGAATAATTCTCTTTCTTCCTCTCTGCAGGTACCTGTTAATAGCAATAAAGAAATGTACACTAATGCACATAAAACATGTGATCACTTGGCCAGATTTCAGCTTTTCATTGAACATTAGCCCTTCTACAAAACATTAACCTATTCTGTAGGTTTATTTTCTATTTTGCTTACACTTATTTGAAAAAGCTATGCCCTGTTTGTCCCAGGGTGGTATTATATTTGCAAGTAGGTCAGCATACTCACTTTTGAGATGTCAGCTTGAAACTGTTTTTCAAGGCCTGAAAAGCAAAAGGGGTTAAGAAAGACTTTTGCGTGTCCACTATATTTTATTTATTTATTTATTTATAGAAATTCTTAGCCTGTAATCAAGAATAGAGCACTAGTAACATTTTAGTTGTTTTCTGAAAGTCTACACTGATTGCCTGCTGCTAACTATAAGCCACCCGTGGATTTGAAGCTTGTGTGTTGCATAATACCAGCAAATGCATCTGAGATTACAAAATGGTCTCTTTGCTCTAAGAAGAGATTGTTGTGATTTGTTAGTGAGGCAGCGTTAAAGCACACATGAGGTATCTATGACATCAGTATCTTAAAACCGCAAGCAGTTTTTTGCAGTTGAGGGTGCTCTGGCACTGCTGGTGCTTCACTGCATGGGAGTGAATAAGTGCAGACTCCAAACTGGGTATAGCTTTTATGTTCCAGTTAATCAATCAAGAGTGTATGTATTAATTTAAGTTTCTTTGCATTATCTTTTGCACTTCTTTATCATAGCCCTCTTGAATAGACAGGATTTTCTGTTCATCCCAAGAGCAACACAGTATTTGTTGGAGCTGCCTGCTTGCACTCTTTGCAATTAGAAGCAGAGTTCATGGTCATCTGCTTGCTTGGGGTTGATGTAGTCCAGGGCTCTCCTGGCTTTACTGAGTTATCACTTATAAGATACACAATGGTTACTCTTACACTGCTGTGCATGAGATATAAAATGGGTTTGCTTTTTCATTTTACTCTGTGCTATTGTTACTTACTGTGGTGTCTCTATAGTAATTGTTTCAACAGTTGAATTCTTTAGAATAAACCATGTTTGGGAATATGTCACCCCGAAATTCTTTGGAGGGTGAATTAACGTACTGTTGATATTGGGGAATCCATCTCTGTTCACAGCATGTAATTTTTTTCTAACCATACAAATGAGATATGCTGAGAATAACCTGCACACTTAAGTGTACCTCTAATAGTATCTCAAAAAGATACTATCTTAGTGAGTAGCCTGGTGTTTGAATTGAAATGTCTAAACTTGCCTTCCAGCTTCAACTGTTTATATGGTACTAGACAATGTAAATAAACTAGTGCTTATTCATGAACATAAATTATAGATAACTGTAAAACCTTCTGTCAATTGATTTGCTTTAAAAACATAAACCTTGATGTCTAAACAAAAGCTTTTGAAAATCCTAGTCAATAACTCTTAAAAAAATCTTTTACTGGGAGAACAGCAAGTGACACATGTATGCTTAACTGTGTTAACTATCAGTATTAAACCTTGTAAATCATCAAAGTGAAAAACCTAATGTCTAATGTCCTTGCTCCACTATGACGAAGTTTTAGGTCCAGGAAAAGTATTTTAACTTACCTGAAGACTCTGGAGAGCAGGAGAGACATAAGGAGGGATGTGAATGGTATTGATAGATCTCTGTCTGTAGCTTTCTGTGCATTTTGGTTTTGAAGTGTCTTATGGTCAGCCTTCTGTAGCCAGTATGGTGTTACAAAAACTAGCAGGTTCATTGAGAAGCTTTGCTGAGCCCCCTGCATAAAGCGTCCAAGTAAAGAAAAATAGGCTTGAGTAGCTGTAATGATTGATGAATGGATCATTTGGATGAAACAGGTTTAAAATGCTTGAAAAACTGATCAGTAGGTAATGTGATAGGAGATTGCCTTTTGTTCTGTTTCTTTTTTTTTTGTATATCTGTCTTTTGCATCAGCCAGTAGGGGAGGAAAGGCTTTTGCATACTCTGGAAGATTCTCCTCCAAAATAAAGGAGTGTTGTAGAGAAATGAGGGAACATAAGCTGAAAACAGGGCATACTTGCTACAGATTGCTCTTCTATGAATTTAAAAGTCCCTCTATCAAACCTTGGTATATATGTTTCAACTATTTTCTCTCCTAAATTTTCTCAGGCTGAACTTGCTCTAATTGTATGGGAGTTGGGTAGAAAAATGTCTTGTGTGTAGTTTAGTCTCTGGGCTGGGGGGGTCTAGAGCCATTGGCTTCCAAGTTCGACCCCAGAGCACCATTACACATCATTCACACCAGTTGCAGTTTGAAAGCATTAGGGCTCATTAGTGTGTTGAATGCAAAAAGCAGTGTTTTGGTACGTGTACAACAAAAGCAGACTTCAGTTGAGTTGGTACCACAAGGTGAAAGTAAATGGCTTTGAGAAAAATGCAACTTTATATTTTATTTGGAGATTTCTCCAGATGTTTCACTTCTGTGAGATACCTGGAAAGAAGTAATTCTCATAGACGTGCAGTAGGAAAGACTTGCCAGCTCCTAAAGGCAGTAAAAAAAGAAAATGAAAGTTCACGTTTCCTTGGCCAATGCAGTAGTTTGCTGCCACTGGAAGGAGGTGATCCTGTTCCTTTCCCCTCTTCCTTATGGTCTCCTGCCACTCACATTGTGCCAACTGAACTGCCTGTCAGATCTAAGTTTATTACACTTGTTTCCTTAGCAGAACACTAACCCAGCGAAATAAATGCGTTAATTAAAACAAGCTGATCTCATTAAGGACCATACATGACACAAAAGGGGGAGAAGGAGGGAGTACCATGAAGTTGCTGGGAGGAAGTGGAGAAAGAAAGCAGAGCAGGGGCTGATGAAGAGAGTGGGACATCTGTCCTGTTCTTGGCAGTAAAAAGCTTTTAAATCATCTTGCCTGTTGTATAACTTCACTCTAAGTCTTCAGGTTGGAAAATAATTATATTTATATTATTATAATTATTTATAATATTTATAATATTTATAATAATTATAATTATTATTATATTTATATTATTATAATATTATAATAATTATATTATATAATTTTGCTTCCCAAAATTATAAATTTGGATTCTGTTTTTCGAGAAATGTGACTAAATTGAAGTGTGGGGGGGCAAGGCAATGATAACACAGAGAATAGAGATAGTATTTTTTTTGGTTCTATGGAGGCAAAGAATGTGGTGAGGAACTGTACATACAAAATTAGGGACCGTTAGTCATTGCATTCTCTGAAGTTCACCTTGGGCCGCTTCCCTATGTATCTCCTGTCCCAGTCATGCATCTGTGGAGCTGCCCTACCTCTGCATATGGCTTGCTGATGGGGTTGTCTCCTGTATACTGCATAGTTTTTTATTTCAGTTGCTGTCTAATTAACATTTTGTTTAGACTTGGGTACAGTCTCTGTTTAGTTGCCAAGGTTCCTGCTTCAAAGCTATGGATTTAGCTGTTAAAAGGCAGAAGAAGATTTTCAGTGATTAAGGAAGAGAGTGAAACTGCAGTTTTGGAAACATTCCTAAAGTTCATTATAGGTTTAGGGTTTTTTTGTTGTTGGTTTTTTTTTTTGGTTTGGTTGTTTTGTTTTGTTTGGTTTGGTTTTTTTTAGTTTCTTTGTTGTTGTTGTTGTTTTGTTTTTTATTTATTTGTTTGTTTTTAACTGGAATACTTTCTTCAGACATAAGGGGGAAAATCCTTACATAGACAGGCTAAATCCTATTTCTCTATTTTTCTCCCAGAACTTTATCTTTGCTGTCAGTGAACCTGCTCTGTCAGGAGGTGAACATGAATTCACAGGCTATAAGTCTTGAGCCTTTTCAAAATTTTAAGCAGATTCAGGAAACAAAAAATGCTGAACTGCATATATTTTATTTAATTTTATTTGGCAAGACTGGAAGTGGGATGGCATCAACTCCTCTGTGCTTCTTCTGAAGTATATGTCTGTTTTGGCTTTCAAAAGCCTGAATTGCTGTTGCCAAGATTCTTCACTTTCTGGCAAAATTACAATGGCAAGTGGCTTCCTTTACAAGGTGCAATATTTAGACTAACAGCTTTGCAATTAAGAATGGCAAAAGAGAATTATATTCCCTTTTTTTATAAGACCAGATTTTTTAGTATGGATTCGTGGGAGTGTTTGGACATAACTGAAGTGCTTTTGATTGATGATTTATATTTTGAACAATGCTTTTCATTTTAGTGTGCAACACTCACTTGAAATTTTAACTAGAACAATGCTTTGTTTTCAAAGATGTTCAAAGTATTTCTCTAGTTAGGCAGTTCCTCTGTATCATAGACTTGCAAATGCCTTTTGGGTATGTACGTGTAACAAAACGTGTTTGCAGATACCAACTTGTGCAAGGGAAGTGGGAAGAAATTGGGAAAGCTACAAGTATTCTTAAATATTACCTGCTGCTAATCTCAGTAGGCCATCAGGGTGTTGAGGATTGTGTCATTGAATCTTTTGTGGATGGAGAGTGATGCCTTTCTGGAGTGTTCGGGGAAGTGTTCTGGAGGAAAAAAAAACTTGTTTGAAGGGAAATTGACCAAGTATTATTTTCCAGCATGGAAAACCTGGAGACTTGGGGTGTGAGGAGAGACATTTAGAGCTGGGGAGAGAAGCAAGCATATGTTTGGACTGAGTAAATTGGGGAAAGTGGTCAAAAAAATGTTTGAGATGATGAATCCAGTCCTCTGAGTGCCTAGCAAAGCAATGCTGTGTTGTTCTGTGCACAGAAGGCTGCCAGTATGGTTTGAAGTCAGAGTCTTTTGGTTTTATGTTTGACAGCCTGCACTAATGAACCTTTGAGTCCTGCTGACCAAGTTATCACCTTGGGAGTGGAGGTCATCCTCAGTCTTGTAAACTGACACAGTCTCCACCTGAAACCATCACCAAAAGAAGGCAACATGCTTTAGGAATCCTTATACATACTGATTACTAAAGCTACAATGAAATCTGATGGCAAACTTGTGTGCTGCCAAGGGTGTTCTAGGATCTAATCTCCTTAGTCCAGTCAGCTAAGGAACCTGATGGCACTTTCTTTTCAGCCCACATAGTTGTCATTCAGCCTTCTTTCTTGTGAGAAGTTGTGTGGATCTTGAATGCAAAAGCACATCTGGGTCCCGCAGTTTCAGTGCAGCTGGGGACATTGCTAGCTGTCAGGTCTTTCAACTACAGAAAATTCACTGGCATGCCTCATGCTGCTTGTATCCAAATTTCTTTCCATTGTAGCTATGGCAATAGGAGTAGATTAGGAAGAAAGTTTCAGAGGATGGGTCCTCATGCCCTGTGTTGTAGAGGATTGCTGGATGTATCTATTTATTTGCTTCCTCTTGAAAACCTGCTTCAGTGATTCAGATATCCATATGTATGTATATGTCTGTAGAAAAAAACCAGAACACTTCCTAGGTGCTGTGAAGTAGTGGGTAGTCTGGAGCCACGTGAGTGGCCAGTTGAGGTCTTGGAGATTGCTCCTTCTATGGACCAGCCAGATAGGGTCTTTTTTCCCTGAATCTTTAAGATGTTATATTATAAGTCAAGTAGACTTAGACACTCCTGAAGGTAACTTAGGGGAGAATATTGTATGAACTCAGTTGTTTTAAGACTTTATTCTAGTTTCTTAAAGAAAATCCAGGTTTGGTCTGCTAAGCATCATGCTGTAGTGTGGGGAGAAATGGAACGGTGATATTTAGTTACGTTAAACCTGAGCTCTTAGAGAAAGGTCTTCAGATAGGTCAAAATTTAAGGCTATGTTGAAGCTTTTTTCCCTTCCCTGTTTCATCATAGTTCAGTTACAGAAAGCAGAACATTACAGAAGAAAAATAATGAAATATTTAAAAGAGTATAGTATTCAATGTATTTGTTAAGTTACCTCTCATAAAAGAGCATAAATCCAGTTTTCAAGAACTCTGGAGCTTGTCTTGCAACTCTGCCAGGTTAAAATATTTTTTTTGTCCTTCCTCCTGTTCCCAAATAATATGCAAGCGATTGCATTTTAAAAATTATTTTTCTCTTGAATTTAAAGACTTTGACAGATGGCACATGTAGAACCTGGAAAACTTCCTGAATTGGCAGAGTGACCATACCCCTGCCATTTTCCTACTGCAGTATCTGTAGGTGCGTAGGCTGTGTCTGCTTCCAGAGTGCTGGGTGAGATACCGTTTTCTCTACTGGGAATGTGCAGAGAGCAAGTGATAAATCAAAAAAACACACCTGGCTTAATTTTCAGTTAATAAATAACATAATCTACTGGTTAGGTGGGTAATTTGATTGTGACTTAAACAACTCATTCATAGCAGCGACAACCTCCAGGATGCATACCTCCAGTGTTTTCCATGAGGGATGAATACCAATCTTTGTTTAGATTATGCGAGTTGGTTTAACACTTTTGAGAGACTGAGACATCAAAGCTATGCCTCACAATAGTCTATTCTTTAATCTAGAGAATGTCATACCAAAAATTAGTCTTATGACCTTTGAAACTTCGTTTATCATGACTCCTTCTTTCAGGGACTCTGTCCAAGGCAGAACTCTCAGGCCAATAACAGCACATGAAATTGCTTGGTTATGAATTCGCACAGGCTGTCTCACTCGATGTTGCATGACAGTTGTTCCCACCACTGAATGTAGTGAGTTTTGTAACAGTGATTGACTACATAGCTTGTTTTCTATTTACAATTCTTTGGAATTTCCCTCCCCCATCTAAGGCATTTTAGGAAAAGGGCAGTAACTTGGCACTTCAATACCTCTTTGCGATTTGTGCTGTTTAGCTTGTGTGGAAAGAATACGTACATCTCTACACAGCTACAATCTCTGAAGAGAAGTGCTAAAAATTATGTTTAAGGCAACAGCAAAGGAAAAGTTGATTTATTTTTTCTTTCTAAGTCCTAATGTTTATCTGTGGAACACAGGAAATCAGTATACAGTTCTGTCCCTATAGAATTTATTAGTTGTTGATGTGGTACAACAGGGCCTTAGATCTTGAAGGTGAGCGAAGGCTTTTTGTATTCCTAGGGTAAGACTAGTTTGATAAACTGCTTTTAGACAGACAAAAGAGTTGTGATCTTAAATCAGTGTTAATGTGTGACTGACCAGGAATGATATCATCTAGAGATTGCTCTCCTCTGTTTCTGCAGTGTTAACAAATGAATACTCAAGAATGTAGCAGTAAAGCAAATGGTTCTTGATGAATTATGCAGTCTTGACTCCAACTATTGTTTGAGGTAATTTATGATCTTCCATTGGCAAAATGGGGCTGTGGCATAAACTGCAGCACACCCTAGAGTAGACAAATTGGTCTGGTATTGTTTAGAAACATATTTAATCTATCTTGCTATAAAAGAATTGGAGCTTTTTGCTGAAACATCAAAAGACAGTATTTTGATATTCAGTCCTAAATAACCTACCATTAAAGTTGCAGCAGTTGTGCCTTTTCCTGTTTTCTAAATATTGAAGTGATAATAAACATAAAACCGTTGCAGTATAAAGCTGATTTTTTTTCCCTTATCCCTTTACATAAACTTTTTTTAGTCATGATGTGTTTAGAGGTTAATGATACAGTTCTCCTTGTTCTTGATGCATTTGACCAACTTCAGAACAGCTATTCCAGTGGCTTGCCTAATTTCACTGTACATGTGCTTACAGAAAACCGTACTTCCCAAAATGAAAAGGTTTTTTAAGAGCTTTTCTTAAATTGATGTTTAATTCTCCTGGAACAAACTGGGTGATTAGAGTGAAATCTGCAGATCAGTCTTAAAAACTTACTGCAAACTTTTAAGTGTGGAGAAATAGTTATGTGGCTGTAGACCACTGTTCATATTTTTGAAGACTAGCAATAGTACAAGTTGGATATTGTGCCTACAGAGTTAGATGTTTGAGCTGGCTTCCCTCTGCTTCATCCCCCACTGTGAATGCTGTAAGATTTTGCATTTAAACTTTCTTCTTCCACAGCATTTACTTACCTAGAATAAACAACTTGATTTATGCAAATTGGGTTGAATAGATTTTCAGACTTGCTGTTGCCAAAAGCAGTTTCCTCCCGAGGTAATTGGCTGTATGAACTGATCACGGAAAACTGCAGAAGCCCAGTAACTACTTTCTGGAAAGGAGTTCCCAGGTGTTTGCCTGCCTTACTGATAGAAGAGGAGGCAACCATACCTCAGCCAAACTTACTCTGGAACTAGATAAAATAAAGCTTCCTTGATGAGTGCATGGTTTATGTAGACCATAGGCTGCAACTCCTCTGGAAACAGTTTTTCCAAGATGTCTTTTACTCTTGTCTCTTAAAACTGTCCCATAAATCTGGCTGGCAGCTTTGGTTTGGTGACAGTTCATGCTTAGCAGAGAGCAGGGGTAGCCTGTTTAAAACTTAAGCTTTTGTTTTGAATATATAATTAATAATAAGAGCGAACAAGACAGGAACTCACTTGTGGTAGAAGTTCTGACTCTGCTTTGCAGCCTGTTCGCTCTGCTCCAGTCACCCTTTTTTCATCTACTTGGAGATGACATCACTTGTCTTAGTCTGCAGGGATGTCTCCAGTTGAATGTCAGTGGTTGGAAGAAATGCTGGACCAGCAAACAGATCTTTATATATTTATTTATTTTTGTTTATTTTTCTTTCCTTTGTTATGAGACAGCAGTTGAAATAACTGTCTTGACATTGTCTTAATACTGCCTTCTCTTTTGTCATTCTTAGTTCTTTAGCCATATGTACCTCTAAATGTTTGCCAATTTCTTTTCAAGCTGTATCTGATCACAGAAGCTATGCTTAAAAGAAACACAACTCACCTTGAAAAGTTGTTGCTGATAATCACTCAGAAGAGCAAATGCAAGACTTGAATGAATTTGTATGGGGCACCCTATTTGATAGATTTTGTTAGAATAAAATCATGGGAGAAAAGGCAGGCAGGAAAGGGTAAATGTTGAAGTTGTGTAACTAGGCATTGAAGACTAATGCTACTTAAGGATCTTAAAGATCCTATGGGTCTTTTCCTACCTAAATGATTCTATGATAAGTGACTGTCATCTTAATTAACTCAGATTTCAGTGTTTTCTTTCCACAGTTGAAAAGATAACCTCAATTGGTGAGAGCCAATGTTTAAATGGTCGAGACAATGAAATAAAGGAGGAGCCACCAGGCCTGAGAACAGTTATGTTGGGATTTTAAATGAAATGCCAAATTGAATGTGTTTTCTAGGCTACAGACAGCAAATGCGCAGAATTGCTACTCCCAAGTTGATGCAAATCCTCATCACCTCATCTTGCTCTTCTCGGTTTTCCCCCTCCAACTATTTTCAATAATAAGTTGATGAAATGTCTTCAGTATGGTTTCTGACAGTTTGTTTGTACTCTGCAGGTCCTGGGAAGCAGTATATGTAATTTGAAGAAAATTTGAAGGAACAAATGGCTTTAGCTGGCTGCCCAGACTCCTTTTTACATCTTCCTTATCGGATAGTAAGTTGTGAAACTGCATGTTCCTGTCAGCTTGTAGCATCATATTGCTGTGTGTCGGTGATTGATTGTGCATTCAAAATTTTCATCAAACTGCTAATAGCTGTCTGGCAATTCTCTGGGTTTTGCTAACATTTGAGAATAGAACCTCTGTTACCATCCAGTATTCAAGATCTGCTGCTAAAAAAAATTGGGTCACTAATATATACTGATTAAGATTTTATATTTGTCTTCAAAAAAGCCATTTCATACTTGGGAGAAGTCAATTATTTAAAAAAAACCCGGCAAGCTACAAAATCAGTGAAATGCCTTGCACTGAAATGTATCAATGCTTGCTGAATGCTATATTTGTAGGAACAAAGGCAGAGATTTTTACAGTTGGTTAGATCCTATGCTTTTTGAGTCATTGTGCTGTATCTAAGCAGCCAATATGGCATATTACAAAGAGTATGTTTTAATAAACCCTCAGCTAACTTCAAAGGTACCATGGAAAAATGCATGTAACCGTTCCTTTTTTTTTTCCTGGGCAGTTTTAGTTGGCATAATTTTTTATGGAATGGCAAATTCTTTAGTTTGGATATGACCTTTTCTTTTTGCACTTTTTATCTCTTGTTTTCATAATGTGATTACCACCCTGAGGGTTCAGTTATGATTTTGGATCCTGTAGATACACAAATAATTAAACAGTGTCATATGACATTAAAACCTTTTCACTTTGTCGCAAGAGAAACATTACTAGTAGTGATTCCTACAGTCATGCTACTAATTTGGAAGAAAAACAAAAACCCAAACAGAAACAACAACAGAATTCCCAAAAAAGTATAGTATTTATGCATACTTTGTAATGTGTCAACTTAAAATTTTTTTCCCCAACAGGAACCTTAAATGAGTTAAAAGTCTGATGTTAGTATATGCTGAGTTGTCAGCTGAATGTACCTTAATGCTTTTGCTGATAACAGGAAAAACATAACAGTTCCTTTATAACTGTTTTTGCAGCTATAAAAATAGAATGGACTTTGAGAAATTGGGTGTTCTGAAAATCTGTTACTATACTTGGATCTATGATTTTAAAAGAATATGTGAATAGATGTGCCTGGACTTCATAATTTTGATGCACTGTGAAATTATGCTTCCAATTCATTTAGAGCATCATCTGAGTCATGATGCAAAGCTGAGGGAGAGGAGAGCTATGTAAGAGAAACTTGACATTATATGCAGTCATTTTTGAGCTGCAAGTTCTTTAACTGAATGTCAGTCATACTTGTGAAAATAGTGTCTTTACTGGTTCATAGGAAGTAAGAATGTGAATTTTCATTGTTACTTCTTTTCTCTGACAAACCCTGTAGATAATCTGCTTTAGTCTAGGGCAGTCAGCAGACTAAACGTGTCAGAGTAACATGGGTGACTTAAGGTGGTGGGAAAGTGACTCATTTAATTGTGGTCATAGCTGACTGTGTATTAACTACCCTAAGTGCTTATAACCAGTTTGAAGACTAGCTTTGGAAGCCCATTCACAACTACTCTGCCTTCTGTCAGAACTGAAGTTTGCATTAAAAAAAACCCTGAACATCTGTTTTTCCACCCCTACTAAATCTGACTTAGGAGCTTTCATCAAGTTGTCTTTCAAATTTGGCTGCAGTGCCAGCATTTTGTTGGTAAAGGGCTGAAAGAAGGTTAAACTAAATATGCTCTAGATTAGAGTGTAAAGTATTCTATTTTTTCGGTACATTTTCAGACTTAATATGAATGAAAGTCTATGAAGGACATTGGTGCAGAGATCCCAAGGTTGGGACCTTAATGCTCTAACTTCAATATTAGAATTAATTGACACATCAGAGTTTGGGATTACATTCAAAACAAGAAAAATGAGAACCTGGATAAGTGAGCGTGCACTACAGAATAACCTTTGGGATGTCTTGTTGTCAGTCTACCTCTGCTCTTCATTTTTTTTTCTGGTTTTGGGGAGATGAGCAAAGTATAGAGCTCTGAAATTCTTACTGGGCTCTTTGTTTGCAACCTTTGCTGCTTTCAGAAGCTTTCAGGTCTTTTTTTTCTTTTTCTTTCTCAGGAGTTAGCACATAAACCAGGCACACTGAGTGCATTCTCCTAAAAACAATCTCTAGCTTTGTACTATCTTTCAGTGGCTTTCAGGAGCCCTTTCCAAATTCTTGAACTCTTCAATAAAAATCGGGCAGTGAGAATTGGCAGTGTTTGTCTTCTGTTCCTGGAAATTCAGAACATAGTCCCAGAATTTCTCAGAAAAAATGGGATGATTTACTGTGTTTCCGTTCTTTTGCAATCTGTAGTCACAACAGTATTTATGTACAGTGACTTGAACTCTTGGGGAATATTTAGTTCTTTAACCCTTTGCATTAATTGTACAAGTCTCAGTGACATAAATAACAAAAGGATGAGTTTTTTTCTCAATTTATGAGGATAAAATTCTAAACTGCTCTTCATCTTCTACTTTCTGCCTTCTGTTTATTTTCTCATAACCAAGATGCAGGTATGACTTCAGTAATAATTAAGAGTTTGTTTTCAGTGAGCTGAATTCTTATTAGAGAAAGGACTTGTAACTCAGCATAAAATGAACTATAGGTGCTTGGTCACAAAATAGGGAGAAAATGGGAATTGCTTTCTCATACGTGTACAGAGCTGTGGATTTTGGGATTGCTAGTAACCCTCTTGATCAGATAAGAGAGCAGAATATTGCACATCATACTTGAGAAGCTTTGTGCACTTCACAAGTAGGGAATTAAATACCTAGGAGAACTAATCAGAGGCTAGCTACTGTAATGAAAGCCTCTTTTAATGATGTCAGATTTGTGGATGTGAAGGTGATGTGCTGCCCGTACTACAGCTGCAATAGTGACATTCCTTTGCCTTCACCTGGAGGAATGGCTAGGCACAGCTAGGTTTTCCAGGTTTTAGTATGGCAGCTTAGACCCTTGTTTTCAATATAATGATACAGTAAGTTAGGTGACACCTTTGGAGGTTGTCTGATCCAAGTCCATAGCGTATTGAGGTTATACTTATTTTCCTAGAGTGCTTCATCTTGGTGAGTGTGGTTTTTTTGGGAAACTTGTTTTTTTCATTTTCAGGGGTGGTTTACTTTGACTGGGCAATTAAAGAATAGAGGGTTTCTGTTTTAGTGAAATGGGGAAACAACCCTTTTTGATTTGATTAAATCTCTAATTTAATTAGATAATTACCTTGATGGATGCCATAATCTTCATCTTTGTGACATCAAGGTGCCTTCTGTGTGACTCAGTCTTATCTCTGCCACTGTGGAATTGAACTGTCTGTTATTTAGTGTAATATAAGTATACATGCTGCTGTCCATGTTTGCGTACATAAAATGTCTTGTCCTAAGAAAACTTCCATGAAAAAAAGTTGATTGCAGAATTTGTCTCCAAGTAGACTTGGGAAGAGCTGTCGAGACCTATGTTTTGGCCCTCATTGTTTGCCTTACGCTATTTGAAAATCTTCTTTTTCTTGATTATTGACAAATTGTTTATTGAGTCTATGGAGATCTTTTTTACCAATTGTAGTAAGAAAGACATCAGGCCAAAGTGGCTCTGGTCACTCCCCTCCTCAGCTGGGCAGGGGAGATAAAATATAATGAAAGGCTTATGAGATGACATAAGGGCAGGGAGAGATAACTTGCCGGTTACCGTCATGGGCAGAACAGACTTGACTGGGGGAAATTAATTGAATTTATTACCAATCAAGTCAGAGTAGGGTAATGAGAAATAAAGCCAAGTCTTAAAAACACCTTCCCCCCCCACTTCCTTCTTCCCAGGCTCAACTTCACTCCCAATTTTCTCTCCTTCCTCTCCTCCAGCAACGCAGAGGGATGGGGAATGGAAACTGCAGTCCATTATACATTGACTCTGCTGCTCTTTCCTCCTTGAGGGGAGGACTCCTCCCACTCTTCCCTTGGTCCAGTATAGGGTCCCTCCCATGGGAGACAGACCTCCGTGAACTCCAATGTGGGTCCTTCCCACTCCAGCATGGGTCCCTTCCATGGGGTGCAGTCCTTCAGGAACAGGCTGCTGTGACCTGTGGGGTCACAAGTCCTGCCAGAAAATCTGCTCTAGTGTGAGCTTCTCTCCCCATGGGTCCACAGGTCCTGCCAAGACCCTGTTCCAGCACAGGCTTCACATGGGGTCACAGCCTCCTTTGTGCATCCATAGGTTCCAGCATAGGGTCCCCTGCACCACAGGCTGCAGGGGATCTCAGCTCCAGTTCCTGGAATGCCTCCTCCTACTCCTTTGTCACTGACCCTGGTTTCTTCAGGGCTGTTTCTCTCATATATTCCCACTCCTCACTCCATTGTTTTGGTTTAGGAATGGTACTCCCTAATTTAGTTCTCCAAAGGAGACTCTTCAAACCACACTACCCTCCCACTCCCAATGAAGGTGGCCAGAGAGGAGAACTGGAGGCACAAAAGGCAAAAATTACAGGTTGAGATAGTAACAATTTACTGGAAACAGCAGTGAGATAAGAAAATTAACAGTAACGGCAACAATTTTAACAATAAAAGTGTATGAAAGAGAGAATGATTCACATGCAAAATGCTTGAGCCTTATGCCCCTTCTCCTGGGAAGAGTCCCTTTCCCCCACCCCCAGCAACTGACATGCGGTGAAATAGAGTAACTTCCAGGTCCTAGCCCTGTCTCCTCCTTCCTACTGCAGAAAATTAACCCTGCCCTGGCTGGAACCCAGGCACAACTGAATGGATTTTTCCCCCTCTTAAATCCGGTATCAATCATCCAGTGAAGGACTCCCTGCCCCCAGGGAGGTACTGCCACTGTTGCTCATGGCCTTGGCCTTGGCCAGTGGTGGGTCTGGCTTACAGGTGGCTGACGCTGGCTCTGCCGGACATGGGGCAAGCTTCTGGCAGCTGCTTACAAAAGCCACCCCTGTAGCTCCCCCCCACTGCCACAGCCTTGTCTTGCAAATCCAATACATGATTTTCAAGATTCAAAATAAACAGTACCTTAATTTAGTCTTATTAGGCTTAAACGTACAAGTATTCTGCTTGCATAGAATTTGTCGCAGAGTTTGGTTTTTTCATGCTAAGAGGACAATATGGAAGGACCAGAGTGTGCAGGCAGTCTTTCAAAGTCCTTGGGCATAGCTGAGTGAAAAAACACCAGATGCATTATTGCATTGCATCATTCTTCTACATATTGCATAAAGAAAAGCTGAAATATTGCTACTGCCAATGCAGAAAGTCATCAGATTTGTGAAATATGGTGTCAGTCAACAGATCTTTTATTGACGATGCTCTTGTTTTAACAGTTTACATGTATATGGTGTAGAGGGTTGACGGACTGGAGCAGACAGAAAGTACAAAGCAGCGAGAACATTAGTGAATGTTTTTACAAGACATGTTGCCTCCAATATGAAGTTATGAAATCTGTCTCCCTGAGTACAGACTGCAAATGTTTTTTACAGATAGAGTTGATGCTGCTTGGTAGGTTTTTGTTGAAGATTAACTAAAGCTAGATTTCTAGCCTCTATTTTTCTTGGAAAGAAATCTGTTTAAAAACTTGTCCCAAAAACAGTTGTTTTCACTAACATTGGAATAAAATTGTGGTGCTTACCTCTTAAAGAGGCCATTGGAAGTCTACTTGCCACCACTAAGATGTATCATCAGATTATTTTATATGAAGCAAAATAATGTAAAAGAAGTTTGTATCTTACACTAAGCTTATATGAAATTGATTATGGTTTCCCTTCTTCCAAAAAATACACATCAATTATTTTTTTTTGCTGTACCAGTTTACCTTTCTACATTTCCAACTGAAAGCCTGTACTTAGCAGTTTGCACTTCTGCTTTTGTATTCCTATTTACACGGGATTTGGTTGGCAAAACATGAAGTCTTTTTATGAAGGTGAATGCAAGCAAGAAATTTCAAGTGGCTGGGTCCACATTTTTCAATTATATGAGCTTTTTCAAGCCACGAAAAAAAAAAGGGACTCAAAGCATTCTATTGGTCAGTCAGAGCATTTGCTACATGTGTTACTACTAACAGTGGTCAGGAAACAACGTAGGTGTTTCAAATCAAGTGAGAAATTTAAGTAAAGAAGTTTATTTTGCATCTTTCTGTTAATGGTTTCATGCTTGAACACTAGACAAGCTATCATTTAGTCTTGTAATGTCATGACATGCAAGCAGTCTCTTGATTTAGCTCTATTTTTCATACATCTTTAAATCTACAGTTTACTGCTTTAATACTTCAGAGAAAGTTGAGGGCGATCTTATGAATATATATATATATATATATGTATAAAAGTACCTGAAGGGAGGGTGCAAAGAGAATGGAGCCAGGCTCTTTTCAATGGTGACTAGAGGCAATGAACACAATCTGAAACACAGGAGATTCTCTCTGAACACTGGGCAAGACTCTTCCACTGTGAGGGTGACTGAGAACTCACAGGTTGCCCAGAGAGGGAGTGCAATCTCAATCCAAAGCCATCCAGACATGGTCTCAGGCAACTGGCTGTAGTTGGCTCTGCTTGAGCAAGGAGTTGAACCAAGTGAATTCGAGATCTCTTCCAACACCAATCATTCGGTGATCCTATGAAAATCAAAAGCAATGTGTCTCTTTAGGTTCTGACTTGTATGCAACTTTTAAGATGTCATTTCCAAATTATAAAAACATCTATGTTGATAAAACCAGACCATTTTCTGGTGTTTTCTCACAGAACTTCATGAGAACATTCTGAAGCAATGGTAACAATCAGCTTAGCAGGCTATAGCACCAAATGAAATCCTGTATATTTTTTTTAATGGATGTGGTCTTTTCCAAATGAGTAAATATTTGACAAGCTATTTACCAACTGGTTATTTTGGAGAATTACAAGTGTTTTCATGTTAGTAACAGCTCTAACTTAAAAGAGAAGTTGATGTACCAGTCCTAAGACAGCTTCATACTTCAAATGTCTGTGTAAACATAACAGAGAAGAAACCTGAAATACAAGGGAATGGAAGCATTTTTTAAAAAAAAATTGCCTTTGTTATAATCAACTGGAATTATGTTAGTGATAGTTTGGGGGGGTGTGGTTTTAACGAACCTTTCTTCTACAGATGTTCTGTGCTCTACATATGAGTAAATAATAATCAGTGGAGATGATTTTGTTTTTCAAAGAGGAAGATAAGATTGCTGTGCATTTGGAGCTGTCACTTTTCAAGAAAGTACTGTGACTTGGAAAATTCTTAGTGCTGTTTTCCATGCCTGTTGGCTCAGAAAGGCCTTTTCTATCCTTGGAAGAGACCAATGATATAATATTGTCCTATATTTAAGTACTTCCAAGAAATGTATCTAGATACAGACCTTGCATAAAGTTATGCTCAGTACATTTTCTTGCCTTACATAGTCTAAAGGGAATCTGTTTGATCAAAGGAAGGACAATATTTCATAAGCACTTATTTAATTCCTTTTTTTAAAGTTAAAAAAAAAAGGGGAGGAGGGAACTCTTCCAAAGTACCACCCCACAGTCGAAATCCTGTGATTCTACATGAAGCTGTTTGTATGATCAACTCTGAGAGGAGAATTTTTCGGCTTCTAAAAAGAAGCTGTGGGTACAGTTTCAAAACTTTATTGTTTACGTGATGTCTCATGGCAGGGATCATTTTGTTTGTTTCTACAGCTGTAGACTTTCCATTCCTAATGCTGCAGCAAGTCCTGAACTGAAGCTGATTCAAAGAAGAATGGATAGCCTGAACTCACTGTGGCCTTGGTGCTGGATGGGCCACTTACCTTGTAAAGCTAGGGATGAATATATCAGGTCCACCTATAACTAGCTATGATTGAAAATGATCTTTACCTGCTACTTTTGCATCCTTTAAGAATTTTTCTTTCAGTTTCTAATGTGAAGGCAGTCTGAAACACTCTTTTTTAACAGTTCTCCGTAAGTTCCCATAGAACTCTGCTGCTTTTCAGGTGTATCTTTCATTCATATTGTTCAGATATGTTCCCTTCATGGAGATGTGGGATGGAGAGTACTACACAGAGCAAGGGCTTTGTTCTTGTGTGATTGACTTTGCTTTTTCAGGAGGGAATTTTACCGAATTGATCAGCTTTCAGGAATCCTTCATGAAGAGAGGGCCAGATTATTGGTATTAATGGCCTTTTATGCTAGATAGTATTGATATTTTAATCTGAGGCATTAAGATACAGTGTTTTTCTTTCTGGTTTTGAAAGAACAACAAGCAATCAAAAGTAGAACACAAATGTCCAGCAGAGCTCTCAGGCTTTACTGCTATTTTAAGATAGCTCTGGTCTGCACACTGGTACAACCAGTGTGCATGCTTGAAATTCTAGCCTCTACAATGAAAAGACAAGCCCACGGGAACAGCCAGTGGTTTTGGAGCATGCTGGTCCTTTGCAAGCTGAATGTTAAACAATGACTTAAGACTCTACTACACACTGGCTGTAGCTCTTGATGTCTTACACACTGGCTCCATTTTTTGACATAACTTTGGCAAGTGGGGAACCTGGCAACCCTTCATGCTAGAGGCCTTAGCTCTAATAAAGCGCTTTAGTTATTAGCACAAGTAAATAGTTGTCCATTTGTGCTTCATTAATGCATATTAGTCATACAGTAAATACTGTCAGCTGGCAAGTTCCCCAGAATACTGAATACTTCTGCACAGTTCAGGAGGGGGTTTCTGACAAAGTGGTGTTGGCACCTTTCTTGAAGAAGTTCTTGAACCTATTAGTGTAGGAGAGTGACAGGCCATTATTTCAGCTCACGTGGGTTTTGTAAAACTGATGCTTCAGTGGAGGCAAAGAAGTATTTTTGATGAATTTTATGCTGTTGCAGTCGGTCCTTCTCAAGTTTGCAGTTAACTTTTCTACAGTCTCCAGCTATATCTGAGGCAGATTACTTTGAGCTGTGCAAAGTACAAATGAGGTGTCTACTTTTCTAATGAAAATGGATGTTCTGAAAATCCCACAAGATTGTCCAGTATTGTAAAATTTTAACTATATATTTGAAGAACCTAGAATGTGCAGCTTGATGAAGAAACCAAAAGGCAGCACAATGATCCATGATCTATGTGTTTTGAATTCTTGAGAGATAAGGCCTTTATTATAAATGGTATAAAATTGTGAGCTGAAATGTCAGGTGTGACTTGTTTATTGGAACAGCCAGTGTAGATTTACCAATTGCTTTTTTTTAATCTTCTGTGTTCCTGGCAGTGACTTCCAGGAGGACTTGCTCCATAATCTTGGCAGAAACCAGGCAAGGTTGACCAGCTTCTGGTTCTTCATATTGTCAACCTCACTTGTTTTGAAGAGGAATGTATTTTTTTGCCTCTGCACTCACCAGGATCATCCTCTGATCAGTGACTTACTCTTTTGAAGATATGAGAGAGTAGCCTCTCAGTGGTATTAGCTAGCTTCCTCAGCACCTTCTGACGCATTCTGTCTCGTCCTAGGGCCTTGGTTCAGTTAGCTTGTCTGATCCATAACTTTACTGTGAGTAATGGTTCAGTCCTCCAGATGCTGACACTGTGCTCAAAAAACTGGGAGACCTGAAGAAAAACTGAGGCAAACTGACCTAGGAAAAACTGAGGCAAAGACATCATTGATCTTTTATGTCCTTAGCTGCTGGGTCCCGTGCATAACTGAGGATGAACTAGACTAATATTAGCCATCCTTTTGTCCTTGCTTGCCTATATAAGCATTCCTTATTTTTTCTTGTCTTCATTTGCTTGCTCCAACTCTTCTTCATGGGCACTTATCTCCATATTCTTTCTGCATAACGTCTTCCTGCTTTGACCTTCTTTGCATTATGGCATTTGAGCTGACACAGAAGTTGTCTGTCCATTCAGCTTATCTTTCTGCCATTCCCTTGTGACTTTCTGCATGCCAAAATGGACTGGTTTTGAGGTTTGAGGAGGTTGTCCTTCAAGATCAGATTGTTGCCTTGGGTACCTTGGTCCTTCAGAGCAGTCTGCCATGGGAACCTTGCAAGCAGATCTTTAAACAAGCCAAAAATCTGCTTTCCCATAGTCCAGGACTGTTATTTTGCTAGTAATCTTGCTCCCTTTGCTCGGTCATTGCCATCATCTCCTCTGCCATCAACCTCTTCCTCCCCAACTGGTTCTTCTTTGTCCACAAGTTGTCTTTGCTTGTTGGTCAAGCAGCAGAATGCTTCCCTGGCTGGCTCACTGATCACTTGTGATGTGACGTTATCTTGAACCCACTCCAGAAATCTTTGTAGTGTCCAGTGCTGGCTGCAGCTGGAACTGCACTGTTTGCTCGTGGGTGGGTCAGAAATGTGGTTTAGTTGTTTTTTCTCTCCCCATCCCATGTACCTGGCTGCAAAAATGGACTCGTTTGGCCTAGGCAAGACAGGTATTCTGAACTTTTCTTCTTAAAGATGATGAGTGCCTCTTTTGGATAGAAGTATTGATGTGGAAAATGAGGGACTTGCCAGTGTGACAGAACCAAAGGAGAGCCTAGGGGTGCTAGCAGTCCAGGTGTTTCCTGGCCCACTTCTGTCCTTTGTGGCTGTGCAGCCAAGCTGCTGGTACTCAGTCTCCTGTTGTGGCACTCTCCTGCCTTCCCTGATGTCTACTCTCTCTTACAAGGTTTGCATCCAAATGGACTACCTCCCATGCTGCCTTCTCTGACGACTCACTGCCAGCCATATCGCCCCAGGACTGTCCTTGGGGCAATGTGGGGAAGGTCCCCCTTGCTAAGTGGATTATGAGCTTCCACCCTCAGATCCGACTGATGATTCTATCCTTTGGTCACAAGTGCCCCTGGCTCAGAGTCATTTGGTGGGGTTGGGCACGAGGCACTAGGAGAGTCGTGACCATGTCTTTCCCTTTCCACTGTGAGCCCATTGTAGAAGAGATATCACCCATGTGCCTGGAGAGCAAAGAGACAATGGGGCTCAGGAAGGAAGGGCTGACACAAGCCTTCAAATACATGAACTGTTCTATTGATTGTAAAGAGTTCATGGCTAACCTGGAAAGGCTAACACCTCCCTTTCTTAAAAGCCTGTGGGTTTTCTATCTCCTCCACCACTCTGGCAGAGACCTGACCCCTCAGGATTTCCTTGAATGGTTGTGTGCCAGCTGATGGAGGGTACTGCCTGAGGGAGCTTGGGAGAAGATATTCTGGCCCTTCTGGAAGGAAATAGCTGGCTTTTTCTGGAGGACACCTTGGCAAGGATGATGTCAGAAGACAGTTGATTGTATCTAGGGCTAGCCCACCTCCATGGGTTCTTTTTCCTAATCAGCCTCTGTGGTCTCTGAATCTCCCACCACCTGGTTGAGTGAAGTCCTTCAGTTCTTCACAATCCTTCTGTGTGCTCTTACCCTGTTCCTTCTCTGCGTATCTTCCTTCTTCCAGAGCCCTTCTCTTGGGCTCATTCTTCCTTGACTAGCAGGGAAGCAGGAAGCACTGCCATGACCTCTTGCCATGACCAGTTGAAAAGATTTCTGTAGAAGGCAACTCTAGGATTGTATGTAACATACACGTTACATACATAAATAAATATCCATTTATTAAAGTGACTTAAAACATGTTTTCCCACCCACACATGCACACTCAACTTACGTGATTTTTTTTTTTCCTTTTTGAATTCATGACAGACTCAAGAAATTTTTAAAACCAGATATTAGTGTCAATATTTGAGGGAGTCACCTTGAGTGTTTTGTAACTGGAAGCATTTGTAGAGCCTGTTCTCTAAGGTGAATTAAGACTTCAGAGGGACTGTTTCTCTACTTCTCACCATACAGAAGTATAAGGCAGTGTGTTTGCAAGTTTGATGGAAAAAATTCCTTCCTACATGTTTGCTGGTGAAATTTCTGCATGGAATATAATTTTTTTTTTTTTCCTGACAGGGGCAAAAGAGATAACTAAGCGTGCTAAAGATGTTCCTAAAAAGGCACCTCTTGCAATCTCATTTTTTTCTGGAGTCCTTTATGTCCTCAAAATTATGACAAGCTTATGGCTATTGAACATGAATTGCCTGGATGGTTTAGTCACAAACCATAACTGCTATGCTGGATGAGAGAAAGTTGGAAAAATAGTTTTCTGACAGTGTATCTTTTAAAATATGACTTGCCCTGAAGATTAAAATAAACCCAAACCCACAAGACCAGAAACTTCGTATTGGCTGTCCTACTAGCATCTTCTAGTATTGACACAATAACATATAGTATTAGGATGTAAGACTACACACATGCTGTCAGTATTGCAGTGTGCTAAGGAGCTCCCAGGTAATCTGCACAGTTAATTTTCTTGGCTAAATGAATGGTCTTCTGTTCATCTGTATCCAGAAGGTGGCTTGTTCCTCTCACCCACAGCTTGCTTCTGAAGCTTAATTCAAAGTTTTTCCTCTTTTCCTCCTTTTTTTGATCTCTAGTTTGACTTTAATCTCAGCAGGAATCTTTTCCACTACCTTTATTTCATAGATCTGCATTTTTGGATTAGAAAGAATAGCTCAAAACTAGAGGAAGCAGTACAGTAAATACTGATTGTGCTGTAAAAGGTACCGCCCTGAATGCTGGAGTTAATCACCATCTCAGCTGAAGTGTGGTAGCTGCTCATGTGCAAGCTGCCAGCCCCTTGAAGTGCAAGGTAAACAAGTCACTTCCCCTCCCTAGACTTCAGCAGTGGTTTCATGGAAGAGAAAGAAAGGTGTTTGAAAGCCACTTCAATACCAATTGAACACAACTCATCCGATTGCATCTCACCTTTTCTCGGAGTGAACAGTAGAAATTCATTTGCAGAAATTTTCTCATGGTCTGGCGACCAGCTTTGCAATCTCTGTTCAAATCTCTCCTTGTTTGGAGACCCTGTACCTGGGCAGGTCTCATTTGAGGTGGTTTGCTTGTTTTGTTTCAAGTGCTGCCTTGGCAATGTTTGGCACATCAGACCTTCCTCCAGTAGCATGCTGGTAGTTATGAAACCTCTTTGATCTGTTGAGGCTTTCATGTAGCCTCAGAGGCTTTGTGAAGAACTAAAGCAGCTGCTGCTAACTATGTTGAAGCGCTGCAGTGTATGTTCTGACGTGCTGTGGGTAACTTCCTTGGATGTGTCCAGTAGGCATTAGCAAGAGGTGGGGAGCAGTTGTACAAAATAAGAGGTCACTTAACACAGTTATGCTGTAAATAACAGTAAAGCAGAATGAAACAAAAAGAAAACCTTCCGAGCATGAAGAGGTGTTTGACGTGCTTGCTTTTGGTGTGCCAGTTTCTGCAAAAACTAAAGATTACACTTTGTATTGTGTTTTCCTGGGACAGCTTGCAATTTTACATGTAATTTATTACTATTTAAATGCAAATTGCTGATCTTTTGTGAATTTTCTTCCTTCAGAGTATGTTAAGTCAATAAAGATTTTCTGATAAAGCCATCTTCTTAATGCAGGATACTGGTAGAGCTACTTACAATTAACTCCCTTTCCTTAAGGAAAGGATAACATGGCAGCTGCTACCTTGAGATAGATATAAATATATATTTTTATTAATACTGCAACAAGTGTAACAATTAGGCATATTGTATACTGTACCTAGATTTTTGAAAATTAAGACAGAGAGAGATAAAGTATGCAGAGCACTGAGAGAAGTTCTCAGGCTAAAAAGTAACTTTGAGGTGCTGGGATTTTACTACAGTCAAATTAGTTAATTCTTTTTCTAAAGACTCTGAAGATGTAGAAATTCACAGAATCATGAAGTTGGAAAAGACCTCCAAGGTCAAGTCCAATGTTTGGACCTTGTCAACTAGACCACAGAACTAAGTGCCACGCCCAGTTGTTTCTTGAA
The DNA here is from genome assembly GCF_025592945.1 of Manacus candei. Taxonomy (NCBI): domain Eukaryota; kingdom Metazoa; phylum Chordata; class Aves; order Passeriformes; family Pipridae; genus Manacus; species Manacus candei. The sequence goes on along the minus strand of NW_026138097.1, from coordinate 32,496,306 downwards.
CAACTCCAGGGATAGTGACTCCACCACATCCCTGGGCAGTCTGTTCCAATGTTTAACAACCCCAGAAATTCCTTCTGATGTCCGCCCTGAACCTTTGCTGGTACAGCTTGAGGCTGTGTCCTCTCATCCTTTTGCTGGTTGGTTGTGTGAAGAGCCTGACCCCCACTTGGCTACAACCTCCTTTCAGGCAGTTGTAGAGAGCGGTAAGGTCTCCCCTGAACCTTCTTTTCTCTAGGCTAAACACCCCCAGGCTCCCACAGCCACTCATCATATGACTTACTCTCCACACCCTTCACCAACTTTGTTGCCCTTCTCTGGACTTGCTCCAGAACCTCAGTGAGCTCCTTGTAGTGAGAGGCCCAGAACTAGACACAGGACTCAAGGTGCATCTTCACCAGTGGCTGAGTACAGAGGGAACATTTACTGCCCTGGTTCTGCTGGCCTATTTTTGGTAGAAGTCAGGATGCCATTGGCCTTGGCCACCTGGGCACACTGCTGGCTCTTATTTAGCCAGCTCTCAAACAGCACCCCCAGGTTCTTTTCTGCTGGACTGCTTTCCAGCCACTCTTCCCCCAGCCTATAGGACTGCATGAGGTTGTTGTGACCCAGGTGCAGGACCTGGCATTTGGACTTGTTGAACCTCACACTGTTGGTCTTACCCCATCTATACAGACTGTTTGGATCCCTCTGCAGAGCCTTCCCATCCTCCAGCAGATCAGCACTCCCACCCAACTTGGTGTCATCCACAAACTTACTAAGGGTGCCCTTGATCCCCTCATCCAGTTCATCAATAACGATATTAAACAGGATTGGACCCAATACTGAGCCCTGCAAGTTCCTTTCATTTTGAGAAATGGGAATAAGACAGTGTCACTGAAATATTAAGGATGACTCCTGTAGTTAGTCTTATCTTAATCTTTGTTTTGTTTTCTTTCCAGCTGTTGTGAATCAATCACTTGTGTGTAGGTATTTCTATAGTGCAAACTGCAGCATCATTTGTGTTAGAAATTTTATTCAATCATTGTGTGCAAAGACTTGGGGATGGTGACTTTACGAGGTCTAATAGAGCATCACTGTGAGACTTTTTTCAGGAAAACTGTTTTGACCATCACTGTGAAAGGTGCAGTGATGTATGTGACTTTCTTAAAACTGCAAAGGTCAAATGAGATTCAGACATGATTAAAGAAAGAAATGCACACATACAGGCATCTTGTTTTCTTGGTAAAGGTGTGGGGTTTGTTGGTTATTTTTTTCTGAGGGCTTGCAAAGTAACCCATTATGTGAATGTAAGCAGTAAAAAAGAACTTTTTTTTTTTAAGTACCCATATATTGTAGACTGTTCCTAGACTCCGTAACTTTTTTTGCATAAAGTACATTACTCATTTGCACTGAGTGTAACACTGCTGTTTGGTTAGGGGAGAGCACAGCATTCTGTTTCAATATGTGATCTGATGCTGGGTTATTAATCATGAAAATATATGATTATTGTGCTTTAGAGATGTGTCTGTGATTTCTGTGGGGTTTGAGTAGGGGAGAGAGCAGTCAGCTGAAATGTATAAATCTTTACCCCATGTCTGAGATTCTGAAATATCTTTTTGGTAAGGCTTGCTGTTTTGGAACTGTGTAAAGAGTTACTTCTGTATCTAACTGAGAGTATGTCACCTGAAATACTAATGCTCTTGTCTGAGGTAGGCAATGAGTTCTGGGGCAAACTGCACCATATAACAGGCAAATGGTTCTTTATCTAAGCAGAAAGGTGTGTGATCAATATAATTAGGATCATAGGTTTTATCAGATGGGACAGACATTTCTAGACCTAGTTAATTACTTATCTAATGCTAAGGATCACTCTTTGGAAGGAGGGGAGGGGTACCAAGCACACCCTAAATTGCAGCAATTGAGAAAATTGACTGGAAAGTAGAGTGAGAAGGTCCATGTTGCTGATAGTTGAAGTAAGGATAGCAAAATAGTCTTGTATGAATTTGTTCAACGTGACACTTTAAATTCATCAGAGTTTCAGTATGAAGAACAATTTCATTATCGTGTGAACGTTACTTTGCTTGCTGGCATCCAGTACATTTTAAAGGTCTGTGTGGTACAGAGGCTCCTGCCCCACAAGAGGTTTATCATTTTATCAGCTCTGTCAAGGGCTGTGGATAACTATCTTCATCTCTTGGCATGTTCAAACTCTTGCTTTGAACCTGAACCATCAAGAAGACAGAAGTATTGCCTGTAAGAGAGCAGACCCGCATTCAGATGGCGTAAATTCCTTTGCTCTGTATTTCATACTACTTTCATTCCTTTGTTACAGTTTCATCTGTCTTGAGTTTTCAGGGCTGCCTAGCTATGGGGGTACGTACACTTAAATTTAGGTCATCTGGCTGTGGTTGCTGCTTCCCAAAGCGTAGATATTTGAATATAAATTCCTGAAGAGAATGCACTTGGATGGAAATAGTGGTTCCTTCAACCCAGGTGGCATCTTCCCTTCTCTCCGCCCTCCCCTGGCCTGAGACACAGAAATTTTTTGCTGCAGTGCCAGATCCAGAGTCCACCAGCTCATCGTTTCAAGCATTGAGCCTTCCAAGGTTAATTCAGGGCATCATTAGCTTGTACTGGGACAAACTGTCCAAGGCATTTTGCAGAACGTCTCCTGTCCACGTGGTGCAAGGATGCTGTCAACACCTGACTCCCAAAGCCAGTGTTCCGTGAAGCAGCTGGTCAGCAGCGCTGCTACAACCGAAGCTCTAGTAGATTTGATGCCAAGTAGAACAGATGAGCTACCTTGTATTTCACAGGTCTGAGCATGGGGAGGGCAGTGCATTGAAAAGGATCAAATATCCTATACCTTCTTTCTGTGTTACAGCTTCCCCCGAAAGCATATATGGAGATTTTTTTTTTAATTTTTTTTAAACACAAGGTAAAAGAAAATAATTTTGAAGACACTTTCTCAGACTGGACAGGTGTGTTGGCAAGTGTGTTACATGCTGAAATTTTCCATAGCACCAGGGCACAAATATTGCCATTGTATTTCTTTTTCTGATGAAGAAGGAATATAGCCTGACCATGCACTTAAGAAACTTGGACAAAACATAGAAAGTGACCCTGGTAAAGATTCTTGAATAGGCTAAAGGTTTTATGAGCAACAACACATTGTTATGAGTTGCATTACTGCCTGAGATTTCGTGTACACCATTCAGTATAGTAGTTAACATGTGCAAACTTGTGCCTTTAGGTCAATTTAAGTAGTATAGTCTCTTAAGTCTCAATTCTTTGATAAGAGAATGATGCAATATGTCACTGAAAAGCTAAAGACACATCAGGATCTATAGGCACCAGCAGAAGAAACAAAAATTTTATGTAAGCATGTGATTTTTCTGCTGTGAAGAATTTCCTAATATAAACTTCATTTATTCAGTGGTGTTTTGTTAGAAATGAAAAGGAACCTAGTTTGTTTTAAAAAAAAGGACGCAAAAGAATACTTCATCAGTAAGTAAGTGCTTCATTTTTGTAAGTACTTTATAGATGAAGACACCTCTAAGGAGTGATTGCTTTCACTGAGAACTTTGTGCAATTGTTTCTTTTCTGTATCTCAGGACTTTATTTTAGCTGTAAACTATGTAAACTGTCTCTAACAGACCCAGTGGTTTTAGTCTCATTAAAAATAGAACAAAGCTCTTAGCATTTCTAAGCCTGTCAGTTGGATTCCCTCCTTGCTAGCTGATTAAAAGACAGCAACCATAATGCATTGAATTTTCTTGTCCCATAATAAATGGTAGTCTGGTCCAAAAAGTGCACAGTGTGGAACGTACTATCCATTTTCTTGTGCAAAGTACTGGGAGACAGCTCAATTCTTGCAGAAGCAGTTAGTTTCTACTACGAGAGGACTGCATCTAGGGAGAGAAATTTATTTTGATGTCATTATTGCCAAAGTTTGGGTCCAGGAGTGTTGAAAATCCTGTTAATGCCAGTTTTGCAAAGACCAGCCTAGAGAAGCTGAATCTGTAATGTTAGCCTGTGTGTGTGCAGTAAAAATGCATTGCTGGAGCTGTCAGCTGATGTGGTATGCTCACTCCTGCCTTACTGGAGAAAAGCCTTTTATTAATAAACTGCTCCTACCAGATACTGTTGGAGCTTGCTAGTCATGGTCCAACTCTTGCTAAACTACATTAACTATTTGATTAACTTATTTGTTTATTTCCTGGAGGGCAAAGAGACACTTGGAGTTGGGGGGAGGACAGGAAGAAGCTAGTAGTAAGAGTAGTTTTTGGTGTGCCCTGATAGCAGTTGCAATGCAGGTGGTGACAAGTCACATAACTGGACTCCTAAAATAAATCTGAAGCACCTTCAGAAAAATAACTTTCTAGCTCAGCTATAGCAGTAGCTTCTATAAGTATGTCAACCCATGGCTTTTAGAAAGAAATACTTCACTGACTTGGGGTTTCAGTGTCAATAACAGGGTCCAAACTCCCAATTTTCTGCTAAATCTAACGACTTACGGTCAGTGGGTTACTGAAGCCCAGAGGGGGTCGGGAGAGAAATTCCTCCAAGGTCAGACTGACAAGCCTTTCTGCCTTCCCCTGTATCATGGGATGTAATATAATTCCTGTGATTCATTTAACAAATTCCCTGCCATTGCAGTGACATGGACCATGGACGCAGGTCTGTCTTGTCTATCAGTCTCATTTTCCTTCTTTCTTTGCTAATTCCTGGTCTGCTGTGTTTCTTGTAGCTATTGTATATGTTGCATGGTGGGCTAGTAAGTCTGCTGAGGGTCGTATGAATGTTTGGATCACAATAAGTCTGCGCCGTGTCAGGTTTTCAGTGATTTGCTGCAGTGATTTGCGGCACCGAGGATCAGAGGTGCTGCTGTGTGTCGGGAGGAATGTACTGCTGCCTTTGCTTCTGTAATCCTGAGCTGGGCTTGTTTGTTCTTGGTCTCTAGGGTTATTGCTCCTAGTCTTGACAGCCAGTACTGTAAAAACAGAAGGATTCCTGCAGTTAGTGGCTTTGCTACCTCAGGAGAGAGAGCCCAGCTTTTGACAAAGCTAAGTGGCTTTATTTTAAGCCCTTGTTTGTACAAGCTCTCTTAGCAATGGGAATGCTAAAATTCTAGGTTCACAGTTACTCTGTTGACTTACTGAGCCTTTCACTTGGCTCTTACCTAGTCAAATGACTATAGTTAAGAGGCAGGAAACCAGGTTACAGGTCTTTAATTATGTAATATGTGGGTTGTCTGAGAATGCACTTTAAAGTTTTTTGCCTAGTGTGCAAAGCTTCTTTTTTCTTTATTTCTATGAGATGTTAAGCACTCTTGCAGAAAACAGTAAAACATACAAACTGTGTTTGAATAAAGTTGAAATCATCTGCAAAGAAGTGACTTTGGACAAACCCAAGAGCCTTGCTCTTCCCTTGGGACATATGTCCTCAAACTCCAGGATGTCAGCTTGCTGAAAATATGCTGTACCAAACATCTGTCTGGTAGGGGACTGTGCTGCTGTATTTTTAAGAAAGGAGCGTCACATGCATTGCTAATTGATCTGGACTGTGGAGTTTGGATTAGAACTTGAAACTAGGTTTGGATCTGTCAGTTGGATTTATTCTTGTAAATGCTTGTATGTTTGCCTTCACAGGGCTAAGAGTAAAACTGAGTGAACAGAAACTCTGTAGATGCTTGTGGATACCAGTAAGCTATAGGACAGTTTATTTAGATGAATAGCTGGCTATTCAACACTTGGCATAATTGAGTCTATTATCCTCCTTGTACATTTGATGCTTCTAGTAAGCTGCAAAATCATAGTATAAAGAAGCAACATAGCTTAAAATGCAGTGCAGAGCTTAAAAAACAGTGCAGGAAGTTACTTTACCTAAATGCAAATAGTAGTTTGTTTGGAAAGTGAGGAATCTTATAAACCAGTCCTCAGAAGAAATTGCAGCCTAATCTGTTTATTGCTTAAGGAAACTCCAAAAGCATGTTAAGAATTACGCTACTGGGTCAGATAAAGAAATGTTCCTCTATCTCTGTCTCCTTCCTCTAAGAGCAACAAGTTGCAGATACAAAGAGAGAGTATAATTTCTTCAAGTATCCCCTTTCTTCTCCAGAAGCCTGGAGCTGTGTCTGCTTTTTCACAGCCCTTGATGGACACTTCTTCAGTGAATTTTTGTAACTGCCTTTTTTGGAAACCACTTACACTTGAACACTCTGCAATAGCTTCCTTTGTCTGTACTAGCATGAAGTACTTCATTTTGCTTTACACAAGTTGCCTGAAAAGAGTAAAGCTAAGGTGGTTCAAACAATGACTTGGCTAATTTTCTCTTTACGCTCAACTAGTTTTAAGACCTCTACCTTGGTGCGGTGAATGAGCTCTGCCAAGTGGGCAGGCAAGGCAGGAGTGCCTCTGTGCAAACAGAGGTGTATCTGCCTTGATAGTCTCCTAAACCACGGTGAGACCCGTCAGCACGTCTGACTTTACTTTCTGTTGTGCTGGACAGTGTACAAACATCAGAAGTATGTCATGATCTTAATTTGTCGCTGTGGGACTGCTGGCATGAGTACGCGTGACTCTTGCTCAATTGAACCTTTTGTTCAGGAGCACGGCAGTGTGGGTTTGCAGACAGCTACAGTAAATCCAAAACCAGGGACTGTCATCTTGGTGGTCTGGCCATCCTCAGTCTGGCCATGCTCCCAGGAGCTTCCGAGAAGCTGCGCTGCCACTTGTAGCCTTTCTTCATCTCGTAAACTTCCAGTGACTGCTGAAGTTAGAAAAAGTTAAAGCCTTCAGTAACAGGGGATTTCCAGACTTCTCAAGAAAGCTACTCGGTCTCTGCTAATGTTAGGCCCCTTTCTTTGCAAAGAACAAGGGAGAAGGGAAATACAGATGATACTTTATTATTTGTGCTTTCAAATCTGCTTCCTCCCTTCTCTAGGCACTATTTACCCATAAGATTATCCTGAATGACTGACTAGATAACCTTTGCTGAATGAATTAGGATGAGAGAAGCAGCAGTAGAGTAGTAGCAACACACTGGTCAGCCTAATAACACTGTCTCATACTGATAAATACTTTTCTGAGCTAACCTGCAGGTGGGAACAGTAGCACTTGGAGCTGAAGAAGTGACTTAAGAACACATGTGCAGACAGTGGAGCTGCTGTAGTATATGACTATCTGATTCACTGATTAAAAATAAGATTTAATGTTTTCTTTGATAACTAAAATGCTTATTGTGCTAGCACAAACAGCAGCAAGCATATGTCATAGTTGAGGGAGTGCAACTTGAAAGGCTTGGTTATAGATTGAAAAATAAATCCAGATTGTCCTGGTTACTGATACGTAGAGATAACACTGCTTATGGGTGGACTTTGGCTCTTAATGCGATGTAAGCATGTCACCTTTTGTGTAGTGCAATATAGGTTTGCAAAAGGACACTGTAGTGTGACCTGTAATGATGGTGTGTTTGGCTATATGAAATCCTAATACTTTAAAGGACTCTGTGAAAAATAAACCCCGCTTCAGATCCTTCTAGCACTCTTGCTAGTCACTTGATTAAATCATCCTTGGTTGCAGATGCTGACTGACGGAGAAAATAGTACATGCAAACAAGTCAGGGAGGGCTAATGCTCAGTTAGCTTCTAAAAATACTACAAAAGCTGGATGGTCCAGTAAGTTAAGTAACATGCTTTAATTTCATATTGAGAGCATTTATTGGAAAAGGAGGGAGAGCTGGGGATTAAACCATGAAGCAAACAAATGACTTCAAGCTTGGTTTCAGTCACGACAGGAGGGATGATGATAGATCAAAGCAGGTGCCCACCTTGCTAAGGGCCATGACCTCAGCCTTGAGATGGAGCCCAACAACAAGGCTGCTGGCACAGAGCAATTATATAACTTTATTTCCTGCCCCCCTCCCCTTTCTTCTTTTAACCTTGTTCCAGTGTCTGATCTCAGCTGCATCTGGCCGAGTGCCAGTGTTTGTCTGTGCACAACGGACACAAACAGATTCTGGAGGGTCATGTGAAACTACCCCTAGCTCTTTAAACCACACCGCCCTTACCTTTTCCCCTCCACTGCCTGCATTGCTGTAACAGGTGTGGCTTTGTTTATGCACGGCTTGTTGCTTTGCTTTAGCACCTGGGTTTTGCTGGCCCTCAGTGTCCGGAGGAAACCTTTGTTTCCCTGCTTTGCTCAAGCAGAAGGAGAACTCTCCGGACCTTCTGAGCAGGTGTTTGCACCAAATGAAATAGTCAGGGGCATCAGCTTTATGAGGGCAGCAACCAGCAGTCATTAGTCACTATAATGTCTGCTTCTGAAAACTTTGACCATGGCTTTGGCTTAACTTCGTGAGGCCTGTGGTTCTCAGCATCTTCTGGTACAGATGTAAGGTGATTCCAGAGAGGGTGTATCCTATTCCTGTAAATTATTGACAATTGCTAGCTAAAAAAAAAAAAAAATAAAATCCAGTTTAATTGAAGAGTTACGGGCTTGGAGCCAGATGTAAGCCTGAAATAAGGTCTTTTCAGTTAAATGTTTATGTGTTACTGCTGTGGGAAATGCAAATGTAAAATGATGCATCTCAGCCCCATTTCACCTTTGTTGATGCATAGCACTGCATGAATCTTGCCTTGCAGTTGTATGTGTTGGGGCAACTGCAAACACATTTAGATAACCAGTTATAAGCTATTTGTTACTTTTCTTGTTCCAGCTTTTATTTCTCTTGGAATGCCCCATTGTTCTTCCCAGACAAGAGGCAGTATGTAACTGCATCTATGCATTGGACACTGGGACTTGTTCCTGGGAAGTGGAACTGGTAGTGCTAAACTGCATCTCTGGGGTTTTAGCTACCCCATAAAAATTTGTCATGTTGAATTGCATGGAGAGAAATGCACAGAGAAAAGCTCTTTGCTAGGGAGGGATGTTCTGCTGAGTTCTCCATGCCTGGGATGCTCACCTCTTAGCCTTTGTACTGAGAGCAATCAGCTTCAACTGTAGGTTTTGACTGAAAATTTTCCTAGATAAGCATCTCCTCCTCCCTGTTGCCCTTGGCACCTTAGAATCAATTACACTTAATTTTCTGGGGAACAGACTCATAATTTTGTATGTCCTTTCTCCAGCTGCCTTCTTGTGTTCCAAGTCTCAAACTTCCTGCCTGAAATTTAAAATTAAGATGATGTGAACCAGGTCAATGATGGTTGTGTGGTGTCCCAGAGAAAATGAGATATATCCAGTGAGAATGACTAGCGCTCCAAAAGCACTAGTAATGTTGGAATGTGATACCCTGCAGTTGCAAGGGATTTGACAGAGACAGGACCTCATGAATTGCTTGTTCCTCATACATGTTCAGCTAACTCCAGTGAAAGAGCTAACAAATACTGCAGTTTCAAGAAAGTAAGAACAAAGATAGTTGTGCTGACAGAAGGTCTGATGTTGTTAGGGGGGGTTTATTTGATCCTAAGAAGCAAATACAAAAACTTGTGAGGTAAGGGAGATGTGGCTCATGAAACAACAACCAGTGTTTTGAAAACCAGTGCGAAGAATGTGAAGAGCAATATGTGGAGATAGTCAATATGGAGGCAGAAATCTAAGTAGTCCCAGTTGTATCTGGCATAGATGGATGCCATTTGTATCTTATGATATATTGTTTACTCATAAAAACCTTCCTTAGTCATACCACTGTTGGCAGCTTTTGTCTTCTAAATGCCTGTGGGGTCTTGAACTGATCCCTGATGGTGAAGACACTAGAGTGGTGCTTGAGTACTTGAATCAAAGCTCAAGTATTTGCTAAGACAGTCTCTCTGATGAAGAGATAATATAATTTATTTCATATACTGTATAACTATATGCAATTCTAAGCCCCAAACACTACATCCATTATGTTTTTGAGTATTAGCTTATATTCTGTAAACTGGAAGTGCTGGGCTGAGAGTTCATGGTTGCACGTAGTTGAATTGCCACTTACTGTGGGCATGTTATTGCTCTGCCATAATTACAATGTCATTTGCCATGAAGGTGGTTCCTATGTTTTGACATAAATGTGGGTGATGCTACCGTGTATTTATCCCACACTTTGGGCACAGCAGGATTGTGTATATAGTCACGTATATCACTGCAGCAGTTTATGGTGGGTGATATATCAATGCAGTCAACTTGATGCACTTTTCCATACCGACCTTTAACTGGTATATGCAAAGGTATGCCAACTTTGTAAAACTATGTACCTGCTTTAAATCTCCTTCTCATACTTCGAAAATGTGACTTATCTTGCTTTTCTTATATTCTTGTTTATATTTCAGTTCCCCTGCTTTCTCCTAGTTGTCTTCTTTGGCAAGATCTGTGAGAAACTGTGGTGTTTTAGACTGAGCCAAATTCAGTTTGTGTAAAAACTTCATGAAACCTGATCTTGTGAGAGTTCTAGTATGAAAAAAACAACAGGTTGGCATCCAGAGGCATGGATGTTTATCTAAACTGAACTTCTGATTCCTCTTGAGGTTTAGTAGTTCACTACTGAATCTGTTTCAGTCCAGTTAATTAGTTATAAAACCCTAAGCCACAGACTTGGAATTAGAGAAAACAAAGCCCCAAGCCTCCGCATAATTTGATGTAAGAAACTTTTGTTAAACTAGGAAGTGCATTTACGTCACTGTTTCTCAGTTTGAAATGCAGACTTGTGTACAAATGAACCAAAAGCATAGTCATTGATTCTGGATTCATGCCTCAGGTATTAATGTGACAGTCTTGTGTCCCCATATGATCTGCCCCCCCCACCTTCTCTGACACTGATTTCTCCTGTCAGAGGTATGGCAGGGGTTTTTTTGTTTTGTATAGGTTTTTTGACTTTGTGTAATGTAGCTTATAGGAATCACAGAATGCCTGATTTTGATAAGATATTCTGCTCCTCTCTTTTTAGGACAATGTAGATCAGACTTCAACTCATGGTCGGCGGGATCTGGTGGAACCGGGTTTCCAAGAACCATCTAACCGCATCTCCCTGAATCACCAAGGTAAGGAACAGTGGGTGGAAGTCCAGGCTTCTCAAGGGAATGCAGATGCGTTTTGACCTCCATGTTGCCATTTTCCTCATTGGGGGAAAAAATGTTGTGGATGGTCGGAGGAGGAGAACTGAAGAAATTGTTTCTTGTCACAACTGTCCTTTAAGCTGCAAGTGAAGATGACGAAGGACCTGTATGCATCTCAAGCCTTGCAGCCCAAAATGGGATTACTAGGCAGGGTGACAGGAGGGGGCAGGAGAGAAGTACTGAAATGGAATTCAACATTTGTAATGTTAAAGTTATATTTAAAAAAATCTTCTGTTGCTATAAGAAGGATTCAGGGCTCTGGCTCAATGTCTGCAGTAGGAGAAAAGAAAAGCATGTTTACTTGCTTTCCATGATAGAATTCAGATCATTTGGGAAAAGGAAGTCCTGAACTTGAAGTTGTAATGCTAGTGTAATAGTTTAGCTTCTGTACATCAACAAGAGTACATATAAAAAGTTAAAATAAATCTTAAAGATCTGTCATTGCTGATTTCTGTCTGTTCAGACGCATAAAAGGCAACAGTTACTATTATTGCAGAGACTGTTCAGCTCAGCTTTATTTTTTTAGATTTGAAATAATTTATTATAGAGAGTGCTGTCTTAACCAGTGAACCCTTTTACCCTCGGGGTTCCTGATGGTTTAATTTGAAACCAAGTCCTTGAAGGTCATCTTCAAATGTTGTTTCATCGGTGCAACAGCTAATAGTAATGCAGTCAGAACAAGACTATTGAAACAAAAAAGATTACAGACGTATTACTTAAAATATTTGCCAAATATGACATGCTTGAGTTTGTCCTTTAAAATCCAGCATTTTTTATTTGTCAAGGACATCAAGACTGGAATTTCATGACTCGTAGATTATCAAGACCATTTAAGTTTCATAAACAAGTCCCAGAATGTAATGAGGATTGTATTTTAACTTGCTCCCCTCTCCACGGTCCAAGTCTTCTGGTGTTTTTGAAGCTTTGTTTTCAATTGCAATGTAATCCAGTCTAAAACTTGCAGTAACCCAGGCAGTGTGTTGTGATATGCTTGAGTGCATAGAGCAGAGTTTATAAATTCAATTTTTCATTTGTTTTAGAATGGTACTGTTACATTACTTTCACCTATCTCGGGATGTGCAAATCCTGGAGAAGATCTATACAGGTGACTTCTGAAGCTATTTGTAAATATTCCCCCTTTAATCAAGGGATTTTTTTTAGGGGGGGAACACATGCTATGTGGTTTGATTTCATGCTTTATAGTATGTGTTGCTGCTGCTTTTGAAGTCTGAACATTTATAGAAGAAATAGGTAATACTGTGTTTTGATGGCAAAATGCCAGCTTTGCAGCCTGACATTTTCCTACTTCCTTTTCAGATCCTTCTTTTCCTCTATTAGTATTGTTGTACTGCAGAAATATCCATACAGTGTCACCTGACATGTGGCTCTGTCTCAACCACTTCAAAACAAATGTCTGTATGCGGTGGTCCAAATTAATTTAGGAAACAGCTGTCTTTGAAGAAAATTTTGCATAGGGAGTACTGTTTCTAAAGCAAGACTCAGTTAACGCATTTCCCAATACTTTCTGAAGTAAAGATCACTTATGCATCCACAAATTGTTTGGGATTTTTCTTCTATGTCAGCTGACTGACAGCAATCAAATCCAGGATTTCTAAAATCTTTCTAATTTTGTTACTGAAGTAAGTATATAGTACATTATTAATCTTGATGCTGTTACGTTAGTGGTGCAGATTAAGAACTGAAATCTAAATGTCCAAAGGTGGCCTTTAATGCTGTGCTAGGCTGTAGCACTTCTGCCTTTTTGCAATGTTGGAGGGAAGCAATGTGCTTTACAGACATGATACCTGCTGCTTTGGTACCTTTTTGAAAATGGAAGTGACCATAAGCATGATATGGTGTCATGTTTTGTGTGTTCTGCCTGTCCAAGTGTGCACATCTACACTTTTTCATAGCATATGACATATACACTGTTATCCAAGAACTTGAAAGTACAAGTATTTTAAGAGCTGGCATATAGTCCAGTAACTGATTAATGAGTAGTACATAGAAAAGTACAACACAAAGATCTTCGATGGGAGTTATGACATGGTCTGAACTAGCTCCCGCGCAGTCACATTAGTCACATCATAAATAGGAAGACTAGATTATTAACATGAAATGGATTTTTAAGTTCTATGGCCGCTGTTTACTTTGGTTTTCTCTACTCTTACACAAAACTTTGTTATCCATTACTTTCTATTAAAGCTTTGCTGGCACTGACACTGGTTAAAAATGTAAGAGTAAACCTGTATCCGGAAGCAACTTGCAAGACCACTGCAAATTAATCTGGTGGTATGTCTTGATTATGTTGATGATAAAGATACTTGCAGCAGACTATGGCAATTTTTGCTTCCAGTTATGTACAATGTTGCTTGCTGACTTCAACATACACCTATTATTAGATCTAAAGCTTTTGTTCCTGTGTTTCACATGAGCAGAAATTGTGGAAGGATTAGAAGTAGCTAAAATATTTAATGTGTTAGGTGTTCCCTGCCTTTTTCTCTTTAGTGTATTGTGTGTTAAACGCTGCAGCTGAACTTTGAGCAACCATACTTGTGTTACTTTATGTATGCACTTCCAATTCATACCTGACCACATTGCTCAGCGAGTGTAGCAGATCTGCCAGTTTCTGTTGAACATTAACTTATGGCCCTTTGCTTTTCACTGGGGGAGCTTTTGGTACAAGCCCTTGCAATTCTGAACCTGAACTGCTTTCCACAGCCTATAAAAATGGTGATTAGCTTCTTCTCAGGCATCTGAATCCCTTCAACATGAACTGGAAAAAGAGCATTCAAGTGGAGACTTGAGATAGCCCTGCCAACTGTCCCTGCCTGAATAAGCCCTTTCTTATGAAGGGTATTTCAAGTACATGTTTCCTGCTGAATCACTGTTTTTACACAAGCAGATGCTTTATAACTGTTCAGCTTTTTATTTCAAAAGAGTATCTTGCAAAGATTGGGAAGCAGAAGATACTTTTGTAAAGTGAGGAGTCTTTAGAATAGGACAGTTTCATGTGAAACACATGCACAAAGTTAGCACAGAGGAAACGGTATTTTTTCCTAGACATAGTTTAATAGCTGTTTATGTGTAGGTATGCTAATAAACTTGCTTACTTTAATAGTAAGTATTTTTATATCTAAGCCATTATTTAGTACTCACTTTTCAATGATTCTGCTAATTGGGCAAATTTTGTAAACATACTAAATGCAAACAGTGGGAACAGTGATGTCTTTCCTATATTCCCCATAAGTTACTTCATAAATTAAATGTCATAGGAAAGAACAAGCTTTGTCTTGCTGAGCAATACTAATATTGCAATACTAGCAATATTAACAATGCTAATATTGAAATAGTGATATCCACTGATGTAAAAGATGCTTCAGCTGCCTATTGAAAGTTATAGGAAGTTATCAACAGCCAGCCAAGATTTGGCATTTAATAACCAACAAGTCTAAATATTTCTGGAACAGTCCTTCCAGAAGTTGTAGTAAAGTCTCTAGACTTGGAGAAGAAAAATTATGTGGCCTTTTCTGAAGAGGAAAAGGAAGAAGGTGAAGAAACAATCTAAACAACTGCTTACCATCTTTAAAAACACCAAGAGAAAGAGAAAGTGAGAGCATGCTTAGGATGGGACAGGTATTGTTATTTTTTGAAATTTTCCCCTTCAGGAATGGAGTGTGGAGATGAAGGAAACTGTAGCCCCCTCAAGCACATCTCACTTTGCAATACATTCAACAGTCACAAAATGTTTAAAATTTTGCAATGACAGGTTTCCTACAGTGTGTAGTGTGTAGCCTACAGCATTTGTACCCTGTCAGTAGTGAGGGGTAGTGTGGAGCAGAGCTGGGGACCATAGTGGTGATTTTAGTCAAAAGCCCTGCATTCACATGGAGATGCCATTTTGAGGCTTTTAGTAGAGGTGTTGGGCTTCAGCACTTGTTTTCCCTGTCCTGTCCCAAAGGATGCTGCTGGTTTTCGTCTCTCCCCAAGCACCCTGGCAGTGCAGCCTGTGTTCCTCTTGGCTGCTCTGCGTGATGCCACCAAATTTGACTTTGAATGTGTCTCAGTAGCAAGACAAATCTCATGGATTTCCCTGTGCTACTGAGGAAGAGTTTTGCTGTATGAATTATGGTGGCAAAATACACTATGCTACAGAAACTGTAAGCCCAACAGAATTTGTTGACTCTTGGACTTCAGGAGGTTTAACCTGACAGCCATGCCACTGCTGTTTCTCTTCTCACTCCATACTTCTGGGATTTTCTTTGTTGAGACATGTTTTGGAGCTCATTTTTCCTGTTTGTTTTTCTAGAAAGCAGCAAATAGTGCCAACTCCAGTCCCAGATGTGAAGCTTATGGGCAATACTTTTTATTGGTACTTGACATGTACTTTTTGAGATTGCGTTGGTACTTCTTATTCAGAATTTTGAAGCTGTGCATTAATGATATGCATTCTGTCACCTTGCCTTTTAGTGGAAGTATTAAACATGCAATTCTGGCACTTTCTTTATGTGTGTACTTGTGGGATGATTGTCAGTTTCTGTACAAATGTGTTTTGCCATGAGTCTATGATGAAAGATTTATCTTCCTTTTATTAATGCATTCACACACAGCCTTTCTTTCCTGAGCTCTTCTTGGACTTCATGCTTTTTGTCACTCCACTTCACAGACAGAGCTGAGCTGAACCTTATGGTACCTCTGGCTGCACAGCCAGGTGCCTCCAGCAGCGGAAAGGAAATGGTGATATGAGTTGTTTTAGCCAACAGCTGCCCTTTGTCAACAGCCAACTCAGCCTCTGGTCTTTCTTGGTTGGTCATGGTAGAAAATCCTGTCTGTCGTGAGACGGTGAATATACTTTGGTTGTGGATTGGGTTGACATTAGTTTTCCTGCCTGTGTTTACAGACAACTTGCTCCCAGTGAAACTGGAGGGATCCAGGGCATCTGCCAACTTGCATCATACTGCAGCCAACTCTTGAGGTAGATGCTCTCTAGTACCTCACTGGCTAGTCACTAATACATTAACTTCTATAAAGACAGTAAATGAAAGCATGGTGAAAACTACCCTTCTAGCACACTGCCTGGATCCAAAAAATACAAGCCCATGTAAATACAGTCAGACTTTTGAATGAGCATGGTTGTAGATGAAGTATTACAATGCCTAAGATTTAGCCCAGAGAAATAATCTTGTGTAGCATTTTCTCCACCACTGTTGTTATTACTTGCTTTTAATATCTTTTCTTTTGTATCTGCCTCAGGATAGACATGGGAGGTTGAGGCGATGTTGTTATTCATTCCGTAGCTAAGGAGGAGTGTGTTTAGTAACAGCCAGTGCTACTTCTGAAATGCTTCACTTATGGGATCTGACTGGGATGAGTCGGTTATCTGGTGTATCAGAACTAACCCATGTTTTTGCAGAATCCAGCTGGTACTGAGTTGAAAATGCAGAGTGAAAAACAGATAGTCTTGTTTGTATTTCACGGACAACACTGCCAGACATTCATGAATTCTCATGCTTTGAGTAAATGTTGTTGTCATTGTCCAGCCTTAGAAAAAAAACACCATTACTGCCAAAAAGATTTACACTGACTAATCTTTTGAAGAGAGTGGAGACCCTGCTTCCTGCCTAGCTCATTATAGTACCTTTGTCTTGTTTTGGAGAACACTTCCATTTATATTTGGTGATGAATCTTGTTAGCTACTAGGAGGGCACCCATCATAGCTGTGTAAAAGTTTAACTTCCCTCTTTAGATTAGTTCCCAAACCCTTGGGCTAACAGAACTCTGAAAAAAACCCCAAACAAAACAACATGAAAAGAGAAGACAAAGTAAAGTGGTGTTTAGTACAGATAGTTTGAGAGATTTGCAGCAAGCTACAGGAAGAGAGAGAAACTGAGTTTAGCTGGAAGATGGTATATAATATAATGAAGATTGAGTGAAATCAGTGAAATGAGAAGAAACAGATAAATTATTTAAACTGTTGTATGTTCAGAGAAAAATGTTTGCTGGTGACTGATGGATTTTCTTTTATTTTTATTGTATTTTTAAATTTTATTTTTATTTTTATTTTTCATGTATTGACTTTTTGTTATCAGCTTTGCAAATCATCACTTTTGGACATATTTAAAAATCTTGTGTTCCTCTGAAGCCATTCTGTGGACTATGGGAAAATGGTAGTATTTACCAGGTTTGCAATGACCTTGCTGTGATGGTTGCTGGGGCAGAGCTGTTGCATTGGGAGAGCAAGTGGAGCTGGATTGGGAAATTGGGTTCCTTGCTCAAGATAGTCCATGATCACCCACCCTCAGGGACTGAAGCTGTATGGGCGTATGGCATCTGAAATAGTGGTTTAGGTTTTTTTATGCTGAAGATAGTGGGATTGTCTTCACCTCTTTCAAGATTTGGGAGTTATCAAGGGGCAGAGGGGAGCAGATTCACAAGGTATGAATTTAGGGTAATTAGTCTTGTTATTGTTAAATTCTTGTCTAAAGCTTTGGGAGGTGAAGGTGTAAATTGGGCCTCTGAGTGGTGTGATTCTCTTGCTTCTTCACAGATATGTCTCAGAAAAAGAGGGCATTTAACTTTCCTCGCCCCTTACCTTTTACCGACTGGAATACAAGTTACTAGCATAAGCCTAAAGCGATGACTCTGTAAGAAACTCACCACTAATCGAATAATGAGAGACACTGCGAAATCAATCGTAAAATCAAACGTCCTTTTTAATTCACTCTTGTCTTTAATATTAAGGGACATACATTTCCCGCTGCCACTGAAGCAGAGCAAATCTACGTGTTGGAGCAGGCACATTTTTGCATCCTCTGGGTAATGCAAGAGGAAGCATAGGGATGCCCTCTCTCCTTGTCTGGGGGTTTGCATTCTTGGGCATCTCGTGGAAGACTGTCTTTCTGTGCTGCAGCTATCGAGGCACGCTCCAGGGGCTCCTGCTGAGGGCTTGGGATGCCAAGAGGCAGGTGCATGAGCGCATTGGTCTGTTGGGAGTGTCTGCTCTGTTACCGGGAGGCAAACATTCACATCGAGTATTTGTTTACCTTTGGCACGCTTTCCCAGAGGTATGTCAGCTCAACGAGGTGATGTCATCGGCGGCATAAATATTTTCGGTGCTGGTGCGACTACCCCAGTGGTGTTGGGGCAGCTGGCTGCCTGCCCAACGAGCGCCTGTCTGCTGGCAGCCTGATGCAACAGCCTTGCTGGTGGCTTCTTGGGAGGGACAGCACCTTGCACTGGCTGAGAGAGGGCTCCTGGAGGGAAGCAGCCTGGCAAGCCCTTCATGGGTATGATGTTGTTTCAGGCATTTCATTTCTCGGGCTTGAGCTCATGGGTCTGACACTTCAATTGAAAATGGTGTGCTTGGAAAAATTCAGATATCAGAGGCAAAACTGTCTCAATATCCACTCGTGATGAGATGTTTTTCCCAGGTAACAGAGCTGAGCTTATTTCTGCACTTATCTCACGTGTTCTGTGAAAAAAAAAGTAGAATATCCTATGCGTAGTGCACTCTCTCCTCTGTAAATGTATTTGCTTAGCAAATTGTATCATTCCTGTTGTTAAAGCAGCCAAATGCAATATATTTCACTAGTTTTTTAATCATTTTATATACTTATTTATCTCCTATCCATGGTATGGGGACACTCATGGTCTCGAGTCTTTCTCTGCCTCCCAGGTGGCTTATTTCTTCCATTTGAGTTAATAGTCCATAACTGAACTCAGAGTTCTGAAATACCCTCTTCTAATTTAATCAATACAAGTTAACTGTAAGATCTTGGATTAGCTCATATGTTTTCTGGCATAACTTTATTGCTTTTATGTTTTTTTTTTTGTAATCTGACTAAATTTGTACTGTTAACATGTTAGAGCAGAAGGATGGAAATTAATATTATGAACATAGGCTCTTTTGATGGCTTCTGGATGGCATATTTAACGTGGCTCAGTTGAATTCTGGCCTGTGCCACTCCACCCTCTTCCTACACGTTCTTGAGGTTTGCATATTCCCTGTTAGGGGTAATATTTTAAGTGTATTTAGCTTTATGTAAGAAGCTTTTGAACCTGTCAGTGAGGGTGTTATAGCCAAATGTCAAAACATGGCTGTGGGCACTTAAAATAGTCTCAGTACTAATGAGCTTTCCAGCTAGGAAAGTTGATTTATTATGTAGCCTGGCTTTTAATCATGCCATAACAATGGCAGTTGTTCAGTAAAAACAGTGTCTCTGCAGCATCTGAATATTAACTTCAAATTCTGACACCTTAACCAAAATCAAATTCTAAATTTCAAAGGCAATTTGACATGTAAAGGGGAAGGGTATAGTTAGAGATGGAAACAATCTGCATACTCACTATACCGTCTGCTATGAAATACACTTTCGAAAATATTCTTTCAAGAAGTATCTCTAATTTTTGAGATAAAAGTACAATGTCACTACACAAGGACAGCTTTAATGGAGAGAGTATCTGATTACACAGAAAGCTCTAGGGCCTTAATCTGGTTTCATGACTGTTGTGTTCAAGTCTGAAATAAATCTATTCTGCTTATTCGGACATTTAAAAGTATCATCTATCAGTAGATCAGAAATTGATTTTCATTTATCTGCAGTGCACATTTGAAATCACTGTGACTGTTGAGGAGAGGCTATTTTATTTTTTAAATCTCTCTACTTTGGTAAAAGAAGACAGATTTATCAAGAGCAGAGTGTTAACTGTACATCCTCTGCTTTCTGAAGACGATAGGGGAAAATGGACCCCATTTTCTATGAAACTCATTTCCAAGTGTGTGGTGGCAGTGCTGTGGTGAAGTACAGGCAGTTATAATGCCAGAAACTGCTCCTTAAATTGAGATTGGCTGGACTGCAGCTTCACAAGAAAGCTTTTAACAGCCTTAGTTCACCGGTATATTTAACATTTTTGGAATCAGATTTTTTTTTCAGAAGGAGATCCATTTAACCAGATGAAGCCCTGAATTACTGCCACACCCCCATTTAAAGCACACTGAACTGATTTTTGTACTATCTCTGACCAGCCATGCACCTTTGATATCTCTTGTGATGGCAGGTAATTTCTAATAGCTGACACAATATAGCCCTCTTGTCTGCAAACAATTCTGAGAGACGTGTATTCGAGTTTTGTATTTTTGTTTTCCTCTGACCTTCAAGGTTGTATTTTTGGTCTCTCTCAGAGTAGTGAGAGGGTGGAGAACAGTTTCCTTCCGTTGTTTGTCTTAAACTTTGGTTTCTGTCTCTTCTTTCCAGTGCCTCAGGTAGAGAAAAGTATAAGGTAACTTACCTTTTCATGACTTTCGTCTTCTAAGCAGAGCTTTTATCATCTTAGAAATGAATACAAAAATTCACTTTGTTCATCTTTTAAAAAATAAAAATAATTAAAAAAATAAGCAAGCAATGTCTAGATCTGTAACATTTCCAGGGGTAAGAAATAGAACGAGTGTGAGGTAAGACTTGTTTGCAAGAGTGAAATGGGGCATATTTGTGATACAGCAGTTCTCTCGGCAAAGACTTCTGTTGCTTTAGGATTCCAAACGATTCAACAACTTTGTGCTCCTCCTTTTCAGTTGTTAGCTGGTCTTAATCAGAGGAAGAATTATAAATGCTAAACAAAAGTTGGCCTTGTGCTTAAAAATTGAATGGATTTTAAAAGTTGGCTGACACTATTATAATAAATTTAAGTTAAGCAGTCCAAACAAGTATAGAGTTAGTTTAAGGGTTTAATATCCTTTTCTGCATATTAAAACAATTTTCAGGAGCTTACACACTAGAAAAATGGGATTGTCACAAAAAGATGTAATACATCGTACAGCTGAGAGGAAAATGCCCAGTTCAAGTTATAGCTTAAACATGATCTTTCTTAGAAATGCCTTTTCTAATCTGTTTATGAGATTGGTTCAGCTAGATGACTGGGAAGTTGAGGACTGCAGATTTTAAGATTTTTCCAGCATGGGAACATATCTCCTTCAGTTGAGACAAACAAGTTGCACTGGAATGCACTCATGGTCTATATCAGCAAGTATAGCTTAACTTAGTTATGTCAAAAAGAATATATACTATGGTATATCTGAAAATAAATGAATGTCATTAAAAATACTTGGCTAAGAAATTACAGTGGTTTTGGGTGAATGTGAAAGTAGGCTTTCTTAGTGGCAAAGTTCTGTTTATTTAAGTATCAACATGATTTTTTATGTTTAAAAAATGATTAAAACTTCATGAACGAAGTCAGACTTCAGATAGCAAGAAGAGCGTAAAATGGCACAGGCTTCAACTACAGCAGCTTTATGGTTCTTTCTTTAAGCTCTACTACTCTGCAGAGTGTACTGCCTGTATTTTCAGCCAGTCCTGGCTCAAAGAAGGTGATTTGAACGTGAAAGACTTTGTGCTGACTGGCAGCTTTATTGATAGCAAGATCCTTATTGGAGGAATGGTTCATTTTTCACTCATTTCGGAAGTTGTGTGGAGTAGCAAACATCCAAAGTCTGTGCTGTGGGGTTGCACAGACTCTTACACACATATGCAAATGAGTGGTTGCAAACTCTAGCAGTTAATGAGTGCAGCAGCAGACCTGGCTCCCCTGTGTTAACCATCTATAGCTCAGGCATGTGTAAGCTGCTCAGAATAATTGATGAAACCGGACTGCAGAAATCGTTGCAGGACACTACGAAGTGTCTGTTTCTTTACATGACCACACCGAAGCAGCCATGGGCTCTTCACAACCCCCTCCGAGCAGAAGCTAGGAAATACTTTTGGGGGTTGGCCCCTGTGCCTGTGGGGAGCAGGGCAAAGAGTTAGAAGCACGTGTTCAACAAATTAGCTGTTAGATAGAACAAAACAAATCACTGTAGATGTCTACCTACATTTTCCCCATTGGCAAAATGAGGACACTGCTATTGAAAAACTTCTGTCAAATATGTAGTTGAGATCTGCTCAGTAGTGTGCATGCTATTTTTGAGATGAAGTCCTACTTTGTCCATGGTATTAAGTGAGCCAGTTCTGATGAGATGAAATCAAGACTGAAATGTGAACGTATGTGAGATTGTATCCTAATACATAGGGTAAACCATAGGGTATTTTTTGACATGGTGGGTAGCCTTTCTGTAGATTAACTTGTTTGCATGCCACGTGGAAGTGGCACATGGAAGCGGGGACAAATGATGCAGCTTCTAAGTACATAAACGTGCTTTGATTGGTGGTGCATTATTCTTGACTCACAGTAGGGAGGAGGTCATTGAATTAAGCTGAAGGGTAGCTGTAGCTTTTTCTTTGTGCACCTGGGGGTTGAAATTAAAGTTTGGAACAGTGATCAGACTTGCCAGTTGACAATGAAACGTTTACTAAAAACAAAAAAAGAAAGGTATTAAATGTGGGATGACGAGATAAGGAAAAACCACTTGAGGCATAAAGCATAGTGAAAAGCCATGTAGTTTCTTTAAGACGGTTTTAGCGTGTAGCTGAAATGAAACTACTGAAAGAGATCTAATTTGTTTTCATTACTGTAGGAGCCGAGATGTCTACTAATACAGTATTTATGTTTGTGGTAATATCTTTCCACCATTGTGTATCTCTATAAACCTACTGTTTAAGAAAACGACCAAACAAAGCAAAACAAAAAAACCTCTCAACCCTTCCTCGGTATGGCAATAGTGCGGAGCTGTTTGGACCAGGATACATGTCTCCTGCTGTGTTAAGCTGGTGAAATACAAAACAGAGAGATCTCTTTCTGAAGAGCAAGTTTAGAGATGAATCTGGCAGACTGTTGGCTCCAAGGCAAATTGAGACTATCAGAGAAATTTGTTGAAGGCCTGGCTGGGGTGAATGCCTCCTTTCTTACAGTGAGGGTGTTTGAGCAAGAAGAGTTGGTGATCTCGGTGCTGATGACTTTGCCCTGAAAAAAGATGTCCTTTCAAGTAGGCTGTTCTCAGACCATTTACATTCCCCAGGGTCTGGTGTCTCCCAGGGGTTTGGTGGTACAGCTGTGCTGGCACACTTCCTAATGTACTTGTAATAGCAAAAAAACACTTTCTCTGAAGGAAGTTTATTCTGGTTTGACAAATAAAATTAAATGCAGCAATAAAAGCATTCTTAGACACTTATACTGAACTAGAAATACAGATATTTTAAAAGGAAAAACAGTAGAAATGTGGAGTCATCTCTACTGAACTGGTTGTGTGCAACCTTTCCTTGTATTTCAGGCAAATGTGCAGACGTACACAAAGTGAGGGCCTGAATTCAAGAGGTTAACATTGAATGTGTATGTGTCTCAGCTCCAGCCTGATTTTTGTGCCTTACAAACACAGAGGAAGGCTCAGCCCCCACCAATAAATCTGACACAAAAGAGATAGAGAAGAAGGGCTTTTGCACTATTAAGTTTTTGGTTTCAAATCTGGGAGGTGGAAGAGAGATTTTTAGTGCCATGGGTTAAATAGCTTTTAAATAGACTTGGAAGAAACGTAACGGTTAATCTATCCCCAAAACTTTTATGGATATAGTTTTACTAGTATAGGTTTGTAATCCCTTTGCCATGTTTTTTAGTTGTAATGATTCCTGGAAAAATGCTGCTGTTCAGCATACCTCACTTTATTCACTGACCTGTTATAACCAATGCATGCATTCTTCACAGGTTAATGAATGTCTACCTAAAAAACCTTGGTCAAAATACTTGACATGTCTCATGCAGGCATCTAGATTACTTCTAAATGCATTTTATTGGGAAAGTGGAAAGACAGTCTTCTAGTGAATCCTCAGTTTTGGAGGGGCCAACAGACAGACTGCCTAATGAGGGCAGAACTGAGGGGTGTTGCTGACTGAGTGGACACTATAGATGTTAATAGGGTAGAAAAGAACGTAAGAAGCTCTAAATGAAATGGTGCCCTACTGTGCTGAAAGAGGAAGACAGTAAGAATCTGAAATCCATTTGATTGAAGTACAGCAGAAGGTATTATTCTTCAGCAAGATAATGCTCAAAATTAGTTCATCACGAGTTGTAAGGAAGCCCATGTGGGATGTCCACTTTGGAGGACTGTGAGGTATAGAGGAAACTTTGAGTGGTTTCTAGTGCTTTACGTAGATCAGAAGCTCTTAGTGCAGGTCTTTCCAGCTCTCAGACCATATGTTGGTGTTTTGTTCACTTTATGGTGAAAGTATGTATAGGTACATAAACACATCAGAAAACAGAAAGAACCTTCATTTATTTTTTACTCCTAAAGATTAAAAATACTTTTAGGTAACTGTACATTCTGATGTTATACTACATCCGCCTTTGCTTGTGCTTTAAGTTGTAAATTTGTCAAATAGGGAAACAAAGTCTGTGCTCGTTTGTTTGTTTTTCTAGTCAGGTGGTCCTCAGGTTCATCTAAGAAAAGATTGAGGAACATCAGTGAAAATATGTTGTCATACCAAAGAAAATGCTTTTGAATTTTTTAAAGAGGAGTAAAATAGCAAAAGCTAATATTGTAGTGTTGCATTATTTATGGTGCTTATAGCTTTGAAAAAATCTTGCAGTGTTAAGACTGTCCTAAAATGAACTGGAATGGTACATTTCTTTTACTCTTTTTCTCTGATTTCTTATTTTGTCTATAAAGCAGATATAGCAAGCTTGGGATTTGTTTTAAGATCACATAATAAGAGCAGGGGAGAAAACCTCTCAACTTGCATAGCTTAATAGAATAAGCAAAATCTGTAGAAAAACAACTCTGTTGTAATTTGATGTCAGTTCTGCACTAAAATCTTTTATCACAGTGCAGCACTGTAACAATAAGCCTCAGTCATTACTGTCTTTCAACTTACCTGACTGTGATAAGCAGTACAGTATTTGTTTCTGCCTTTATGTCAACATTGTGCTGCAAGTAGTTCATGACAGCACTTCAGCGTGGCAAGCTGTGTCATGTGAGGATACTTGAGAAATGCATCCTTTCAAGGCAGCTGACATTCTTGCATTGAGGTTGAAGAAGGTTGCAGCACTTTTCTTAAAGCCAAGAAGCTTCAAGAGGAAGATCAATCTGAATTTACTACTTTTTCCACGTCTCTTTGTGCCTATTAAAAAGGACAAGCTGCTGCCAAGCTAGTTATATTTTCAGCTAAATAAAGCCAGAGTTAAATGGGACAAACCACCTAAATAAAAAAAAAGTCAAAATATAGCATGAGATGTAGCTAAATTTGGAGTTCTTAACAGCAAGCAGCTGCTTAAGTAATTAAAGTGTATAAGGTGCTACTGACCAAAGCAATTAGTATGTAATTTCATTAATGGTATTAGGATTGCAGTAACAATATTTAAGTCTTTCTGTCCAAATCAAGATTGCAGGCAATTTGTGACATGCACAAGATGAGGTTAGAAGCAGTGAGATGTTACAGTATGTTACAGCACCACTGTCTGAGAGGATTTGTAACTGCGCAAGAACATGTCTTACACTGGCTGTATCTTGTTAACGCTCCTAATTGACATACGTTGTTCTCGAGTTTTCATATACATACGCTTCTAAAATTTATATGCTAGGATGTTTTTAAGTTTATATATAAAACAAGGCTTCATGGGGGCTGCTAGTTTTTTGTTTATCTTTGCAATTAATTTGTGAGCTTGCTGCTGTTCAAGAACAAAAGAGAATTATTCTTTTTTTGTATGTTTTTGTGGTTTGGCTTTTAAGTGGTTCAAAAATCCTGGAGAGCTCAGGCGTAGTAAAATATTCCAAGTCCCTCTGAATTTGAAAGTGCTGCAGATGACAGGTTTCTAACTTACAAGGTCTGCAACTCAAAGACAAGTGGGTGATGGGCCCAGCAACTACAGTTAGGTAACTTCATTCCTTCAAGAATAACTATAAATATTCTTCAGAAGATGACAATGAGTTTTAGAGACTAGTTAGAAAAAATATGTATCAGAGGGTGAATATGCAATATACTAAAGTCATTTCCAAAGCTAGAGTAGCATCACTGACAAATCATTCAGTCAGGGAACCGAAGCTGGGAAAGCTTGCTGCTGGGACACCCGTGGGTATTACTACCACAGTGGCTAACCTGGAGCTGCTGACACTGTTAAAAAGCCATCGAGAGAAATCCTTCAGAGCCTTGAGGCTTTACAGCAACACTTTTGGCCTACCTTAAGCTCTGTCCTGTTGACGCATTACCTCTTTCTAGGTCTAAGGCTTTCTAGGTCTGTAAATATGTGGGCGTGCTTTTGGCAGAGGAAGCCAATCTTCGCTGCTTTTCTGGGCTGTATTTCAGATGTGAAACAGAGCCAGGTGAGCAGGTTGTCTCACCCCTTGTGAACACTGACCCTGCGCCCAGAGGTTTTTGGGGCGTCATTCCTAAGAGGAGTGGTGGAGGTGACTTAAGGCAGCGCAGTGCAGGACACTGGTGCCCTGCAAGCTCTTTTGAGCATGCCAGTGACATCCTTGTCACGTGGGGTGAAGGAAATGGAGATGGCCTTGTAAGAAGCAATGGTCTGTTAACAGACATGGGGGAAAGTATCTTGTGTTCTGCTTCCAGCCTTGTTATATGGGTGTGCAAGGAGGTGAATCTAGACAGGGAATTGGGCTCCCTGAACACCGACTAGATGGAGAAGAGCAGCGGGCAAAATCACAGGGCACACTGTGTACCTGAAGCGGGAATGCACACAACTTGTAAAATCAGGCACATGGGTCTCAGAAGGAAAACTGGCATAATGGACAAGTTGGTTTTGGCTCACACCAATATGTGAGGAGTCTTCTGTGTAGCACACCTTCAGCTTTTGCCTCTGGGTAAGCCTGATCTTGACTGATTTTCACCAGTGCAGCGGGATATTAAATCACAAAGGACCAGGCTTTGAGTAGCTGAAAGAAAAGGAAACTTTGTTTGATGAATTCAGAAGAAATATTAGCACGTTTCTGGTTTTCTTAGGCCTAGATAAATTTAGGCTGATTTTCAATGAAGATTTGAATGGTAAATTGACATTACTTGTTCTTTTGTATTGTTGCTGGTCTCAGGATTGTTGTTGGTAGTTTTGATTGGGGTTGGATTTTTCGTTTTGTTGGGTTTTTGTTTTGTTGGGGTTTTTTTTGTGTGTGTTTAAAAAAAAACCCATGTTGGCTAGCAGGAGTTCTTGGAGTCAGTGTATGGCAGAGGGAAGCGTCACAGAGATTTTATAAATGACTGTTTTTCGCATCAGCGGTGTGCGGTACAGACACCTTCAGTGGTGGCTCCACACCGCCATTTGGGATGAGACTGCAGCAATATGCTTTGCCATCTGGGGATCCGTGAGGAAGGACTGTGGCGTTCCCTTCTCATGCAGTGGAGGTTTGCGCTGTGTTACAGCAGTAATTCCTCACAATTTATCCACCCTTTGCTGATGGGGCCAGGGGAGATCTCCTTATTCGGTGCCCAAAAGGACTGTGTGATTTTTGGAAATAACCACTCGGCTTGCCTGAAGGGAGAGCCTAAAATAGACAGCCAATTCAGAGAAAGCATATCTGTCTGCATATGAAATCAAATGCATGCCCGAAAACACTGTTCCTTTAGTGGGGCAAAGAAATGTATGGGAAGCTTATATCGGTGCTGCACAGGCACCAAGAGGACATCTGGTGGCAGCTGCCTTCATCTGTGAAGCAGAGCTAAGGTAGGCAAGCGTGCTCATCGTTATTTGTCAGATGCCAGGTTTAAAAGTCCCAAGTCAGAGGCAATTTCTAATGTTCTATAAGTAAATTTATTTTAATCCTCAACAGGCTCTTAGAGAAGCATTTTTTGATGCAGTATTGCAATATCAAACAACTCTCCCCCAGTTCAGTCTCTTGTAGCTAATTTACTCAAATGATGATTGGAGTTAATAGGAAACTATTAAAGCTACTGATATAAAGAAATCAAAATTACCCTGGCATTAAAGCATTTTACTTTTTCGTATGACTTTGTTTCTGTTAACTCAACTCTGACAAAGAAGTACCTTAAATATGAAATATTCCTGTTGCCTGCTTTGCAAGTCCATCGGTCACAGCTAGGTAACTATTATGTGCTGAAAATGCAATCTTTAATTAACTTGGAGGAATAGCTGATTCATTAATTGCTGTGTGCAACTTTTGGAACTTGTATTACATCCTCAAACATGCTTTCTAAGCCAGCAATAAACCTGTTCAAAGCAAATTTTAAAACTCGTGGTTTAAACTTGGTAGGAGTAAAGGTTAGCTCGGGTATCAAGTGATGAGAGACACACCTAATTTAATAACAATAACAACGAGAACAACTAATAATAATAATATTAATAATAATAATGCTTCAGCACCAGCTCTGCAGACACATCACTTCCTGAAGAGAAATGCTAATGGACTTTTTGGGTTAATCCAACCACTTTTTACTTGAAAGCTGTATTTAAGTTGTGGAGTGGCTGTGAAATAAAACCCCCAATGCAAGAAGCCTGGGAGTTGCTGGCTGCCAGGTGGGGATTTCCCCAAACAGGTGGGCGATGCTCTTGCTGAGCAGTCGCCAGCACTGGCGCTGGAGCAGACACACATTACTGGCATTGGCTGGAGCGACCCAGAAGCACGTTAGGAAGTTACGCACGATGTTTCCCGGAGCAGGGATAAGGCTTGGACTTTCTTGGCAGGATAGGAGGGACTAATCCGTGCAGTGGTACTTATACTGATTTGTAAGGATTGTTCAACTGGGATTACTCAGCTGGGTATTATGGTGTTTAATCAGGAAGGGAGAACACAGGTTCCCTAAAGGAAAGAAATAGATGCTTTGACTGGTTTTAACTTTGTTTTTAATAGCTTTAGATTTGTAAGACATGTACGATGTAGAAGGTAACTCTTCTCATCTGTATGAATTTTTAACTCCTTTTTGAATTATGACTTGTTTAGTAATGTTGTTTATTTGTGTATATTTGATTTACACTTTCATTCTTTATTTTTTTTCTCTGACACAGGTGAAGAATAAACCATCCAAGTAAAACTTAAGAGAATTGTTATGAGTAGAAATGTGTATATAGGAAATGGTAGAATAAATTGGGAAAAGTAATAATTTTTATTCATGTAAGCATTAGTGAAACACATAATATTTTAAAGTTTTCTATTCTGTTTCTTTTATGTAGAAGTATGTAATCTTAATTAAAATGGAACTAAACCTGACCTTTGCTATGTCAAATTGCAGTTCGTACTGATACAGGATATCTTCTTATAAATATGGCTGTCTAATATAATATGCAGTCTGCCAAGCATTTACCATGTGGTCAGCAGACAGTATTTCAGTTCATGTCTGCATTGCTACCCAAGGTTATGCTTCCTGAGTTCTGACTGGTAAGTATCTTAATGGCTCATTGGGCTAACACGGTTTTTGCCTGTTTTCTGAAAAGCTTCAGTGAATTTTCTGGTTTTTTTTTTTTTTTTTTTATGGGCTGCACAGGCTAGGAGCCCATCTGCTGCCCAGCTATTGCCCCAAACATGTTCTCTTGAAGGATAAGGGACAGTCTTTCTATAATCATCATTTTGGGATGTATTGACAGGACTTGCTTTCTCAGTTTTGCTATTGACGTAATGCACCAAAATTGAAGCATCCAGTTAGCCTTACCAGGAAGGTAAGACTTGAATAGAGAATGCCTGTGTAAGTCAGTCTGTCTGTCTGTGTCTCATGCATTCCCCCATGTTCACTGTCTTTTTTGTTTTTCATCCTGAGTTAAGAAATGGCCACAATAAGGCTATAGATTCATGACTATTCCTCATATATCTATAATTTAAGCTTTAGGATTCCCTCTGTTCATAACTACTTTTTGGACCAGGAAAATCCATCTGGCCTGCTCACTGTGTGATGTATCGCGTCCTTCACCAATGTAGCCACTCAGTCCTTGGGTTTTTTGAGGATTAGTCTACTCCAACCCCAGGTTTGACCTTTGAAAGAATACACCACTCTGCCCACTATGGTGCTGCTTCTATCTTTGATTTTATTTTCTATCCTCCGGGTAACTGAGGCTGTTCTGAGTTTTCCCCTGTCTTGATAAACACAAACAAATAAAGGCTTTCTTTTTAAGGTCTTTCTCAGCCTTTTTCTTAAATTTGTGAACTAAAAGTAGGTAACATGAGAAAATGGTACAGGAAAACCGCTGAACTTCATGGAGGAAAGCTGCAGATGTTACCAGTTTCTTGAAAATTAATCTTATGGCTGGATTTTGTAATCAACTCAAGAATGACAATTTCCCAGAGGTCTACTTAATCTGATATTCTGCTTTAAGTCATGTGTTTACTCAGTGTTTACTGTGCAGTAGTGGTTGTGCAGGCACTGGCCTGAAAAGAAAGTTTTGAAAGGCCATCAGCTGCTTGTGATTGCTGTCATTGGTCATCAGCAATAACTGCACAAGGGTGTGTGGTGCTCACCCAACAGGAGATGGGCAGTTCCACTGTCTGTGCAGTCACATGGGATCAGCTGGTGTCATGTTTGCCTTTGGGTTCAAAGTCTGACCTGACGATTTTTTAGGAAGGTATGCTTTCTTCCTACTTTTTTTTTTTGTTTGTTTGTTTAGTTGGTTGGTTTTGTTGTGGTGGTGGGATGGGTTTTTTTGTTGTTGTTGTTTGGTTTTGGTTTTTAAAGCTGCAAATTTCCTATAAGAAAATGGGTATCTGGAAGATTAAGTTTCAGTTCTGCTTTACAAAGGGTTTATGTGTGTCTGGAAAAGGGACTGGCCATGACTTAAATATTTTAATCCTATATCTTATAGTTGTAATATACATAATCAGAATTCTAGATGGTTTAGATGTTTTCCTTGGATTTCAAACCCCTCTCTCATCGTGATGCCATTAGTGCTTTAACACTTGTGAGTGTCTTAGAGTAAAGCAAGGATTCAGCAGTAGTGGTGGTGGTAGTGGTAGCCACCTACAGCAATCGTCTGTCAAGGCAACTAACATCCATCCATGCCACAGAAGGACCAGTGTGAGTCTTCAGTTCTTGGGTTAGAAATGGGAGCATGCACACTGGGAGGCACTTCTGAACGTTGTCTGTGAATAATTGCAGCATCATTAAAGACAAAACCATTAAAATCTCCATCAGAGACATGCCTTACCTTAATGTCAAGCGTTAGATGTGTGACCTGGACAAGAACTGAATTTTCCATTTTTTAACCATTCATTTTTTTTTCCATGAGAGTTCCTGAAACTCATTTAATGCACTAGTCTAAGGGTAAAACTTCATTCCTTCCTGCTGTAGGGCACCTATAGCCAGTTGCTCCTGTTACTTGTTGAAACTTTGATTTTTTTCTACCAGCACCTTTCATATGTAGCTTATTCCTATAGTTGTTACCTAGCAACATTAATTTTGTTCAATTTAGTTTGTCTTCTATTTCAAGAAATCTATCAGGTTTTAAGAACATATCTAGAGTCCAACCATGAACATGTAGAAAAGAGGTATCTATAGAGGGAATTCTCTCCAGTACCTGTAATTAATGTACATACAGTTGGTGTTAGCCATCACAGCCTTACTGGCAGAAATCGAAATAGATGCATGTGCCATTTAAAAATTACCCAGAGGATACTGGAGCAGTTACAAGTTCGCTGTTGATTTCTCTGTGTGGTGTTTCAGTGTGCTCAAAGAGCACAGATGCCTATCTCAATTTCACGCTCTTTTACCAACCGGCATCTCTGTTTCTTGCCCTTCTCTCCACGTCATGGTCCATTTAGCATTTTGGAAGCTGCGCATGCAATGATGTGACATTTTCTAGGCCCGCAACCATAGTTACAGTACAAAGTAGAGGATTTCACTTGAGCTAAAGAACATTAGAATGTAATAAAGGAAAGGAATCTTCAGTGCAGAGTCCATAAGGAGACTTACAGGGTGCATAAAATTTTGGGGTTCTGGCTTGTAATTTTTAATTCAGACTGACCACTCTGGAGTTGGTGATGCCTCTGGGACACGAAGTTGTGTTTGTGTCTTCTGGTTTGACTTGAAATGAACAACAAACCTCTAAGCTTCTAATGTTCAACCAAGGCAGTCTTGATATTTTTATAATTGGTTTGACAGCATTCTCTGATCTGGAGAACAGTGAGAGAGCATAGGGTTTGCAAATATTTTTTATATTGTCTTTTTTTTTCTTGTGCAAAACTATCCACCTGTGTGGAGTTTTCAGAAAATTAGGAGGGGAGAGACTGCATAGAATTGGAGCTGATATTGGGAACAGAGGGTGTCATTCAGCTGTAACATCACTGTTGAGGTCACTGTGGGGATTTTGAAAAATTGTAAGAGATCTGCTTATTATCCTCCACCTTCTGTTGCATGCATCGCTCAGAAGTGTACATGCTGCCAAGTGCTAAATGAATGCATCTGTAGTGGGACTGTAGGTAGCAATTGTACGAGAATTGCAGGTCAGAATAGTCAGCTGGTGCCTGTGGCATTAGTGGAAGCTGGAATCAGACTATGGAGGAATGCGAGACATTTGGGTGAACATAGGAAATGTAGTTACATGCTCAGAGGGAAAAAGTAACAGAGGAGTATGAGTGTTACCTAGAATGGACTTCTGTTTGCATCGTTACAACTGTGTGTTGTCAGCAATAGTATACTTTCAAAAAGTTTTAATAACTGAGATTTCTGAAAAAATCCTTTCAAAACAGCATTTGGACGCAGCACTGGAGGGACATGCTGCAGTTCCTATATGCAAGGGATCCCCTTAATAAGGGGTTGTCTTAGAAAAGGCGTTTGTATACTCATCACGGTAATCGTTACCTGAATTTTTGATCGTAAATCATGAGATTTCCACAATACCAACATCTTTGCAAAACATACTTGCATCACCAATATGAATCAGAATAACTTATATGCAGTTTTAGAGATTTGAAACAGGATGCTGAGGTGGATACCACAAGTTTTTTCCCCCATTTCAAATTCTGGTTAAGTCCTTCTGTCCATTTTAATATAAATATATTTTCCCTGTATCACCTATAATTTACATAATGTTTGACTGCATCATCAATGCAGGATGCTAGGATATCTACAACTTGTTCCTTTTCTTTCATTGTTTCCATCTGTCTCCTAATGTATGCAGGAGGGCCTGCTAACCACTTTGATACCATCCTCTACTGAGCTAAACCTGAATGAAATCTTATAGTAGTTATATCTTAGTTTCTTTATTTTGTCAGGGTGGATCTTGACTGTGCTGCACTGAAACTCATTTTGGGGAACTGATTGCCACAGTTAGGTTGTCAAATAGGAAGAGGTGGTCAATCAACAGCTGCATTACTATATCAGATAGTTGTTTACATACATGCTGTTAGGCTTCATATAGTACCAGACTTAATTTCATGGTGGCTGAAAAGTGGTACAGCTTTTTATAAATCTCCTACTCAATTCCTAGTAACTCTCGCATCAGTATTCTCTGTGAACTGATACAAGGGATAATGCTGGATGATTAAATTAAAAAATGAGCAAATTAGAAGGAAATTATTTATTTTTTAAAATAAAAGGTTTTTACAAACCTCTTAAATCACAGCTCACTTAAGCCCTGTTATGTTTTTTTGTAGCGTTTCCTGTGAACTGTAGACCATGTGTAAAAGGGGAGGGTATTTGCCAAACTACCATTGAGGACATGAAATGCATCCTGGTCTGTAGTCGAAAGCTGAGATTCTTTCCATGTTCATCGTTTGTTTTTTTTTCAGTAAATTTCTGCAATGCAATGAGCCCCTTGACAGCCATGGAAATACCTGCTTTCTTTGAGAGACTGGCACAGATGAAGATGAGCAGGGATCATTTCAGCTTTATGTCGCTTCAGAATAAGTGGGATCCTGTTTAGTCTTGTTAGCTGAGCTTAACATGTCAAGGCCAACAACTACCAAAATAAGTAAATAAATGAGGATCTAGGGGATAGAGAAGGACTAGAAGGAGAAAGACAAATGGGACATGGTTAAACACAGATTAAAGTTTGCTCAGGCCTAATTTAGGGGTTATCATCCCTCCTATGGCATGCTCGAAAACATTCAGAAAGTATTCAAAGTGCTTTGTTTTAGTGGAAGATGATAGCTTAGCTCAATATCTCAGTAGAGGTTTTGTAACAAAGTTTCATTTTTTCTTTGGACTGAACTCTCAGATTTTTTTCTTGTAATTGAAATCATGATTTACTTTACCAAAAATATTACTTGCAACATCCAGCATAGCTGGTTTCTGAACAAAGCCAAAGTTTAACAAGTTGCAGGCAAAGAAACAAGATGAAGTTCAGGCAGCTGTCGGTGTATGCACTTTGGTTCTAGTTTGAGAAAGAACATTGCTTACAGAAGAGTCTATAAAACTGCCAGTACCCTGTCCACCATCAGAAGTATGTCAGAGCTAGGTTTTGCAAGGTTTTCCTTTTAAAAGTATAGTCAAAAGCTGTTTGCATGTTTGTGCGTGGAAGTGGTAAGCTATCATCTATGCTGTTCAGTTGAAGCGAAAAAATAGCCCTTGAATATCCACTTTCATACTCATTGATCTTATGGCAGAATTCAGTACAGATTAAGGAAAATATCCTTTTGTAGCCCTGGAAGTGCATGTCTGCAAGATAGCTGGAAATCTAGAGGTTCCTCAGCTACCTGCAACTCTGCTTGATAGATCCTTCCAGGTCAGTCACAGAATTTGTTTGCAAACACTTAGAGGGCTAGCATAGTGCCATGCTGGCTCAAAGCCCTATGATTTGCAAATTTTGCTGCTGACTAGCAAGCCTCCTCAAAGTCAGTTTTACTGGCTTTTTTTCTTCCCATGTAGAGTGCTTTTGATGGAGGCTCACTGGTTGGTGGAGAAAGATACTTTGAAGGATTGCACTATGTATGAAATACCCTTCTGAACAGTGTACCTGCAGATGGTTAAAGTAGTTAGAAATTCCATGGATGGCATATTTCATTTTTATTTAGTTAAGCTCTGTAGAGAACCATCACAAGTAACATACTGGATTACTTGGCAGGCTGAGACATCTGCTGGCACTTCTGAGGTGTAGGCTGAAGCAGTGAGGTTTCCTATTGCATAATGCTGAAATCTCTTCAAAACGCAATGGTATTTAGTAGTAAATGCCATTGTATGGAGATGAAGCTGTATGAAATTCAAGATTGCAGGCTTTGTCTTTAAAAAGCATAAGGATCTGTGCTCCTGCAGAAGTTTTATAGCAAGACTGAGGGCTATTATTAGCAGTGCTGCACCCACAGAGAAAAGGAGTTGACAGAGGAGTGAAACCAGATTCTGGACTTTAGTGCAACATATTATTAGGAGAACTCTATATGCACCTTGTCAGTGCTTGTCCTGTTGGAAGTTGAATTTAGGTGTGTAATTGATATACTTAAAAGCTTGCTAATGGTAATTCAATGCTATAATCTATGTACTCGGTTTGCTTACTGTTTTGCATGAAGTGCCTCTGCCTCGTTTTATGCATATTAGGCTACATTGGACACCTTTGTAACTATTTGATTTTTCAGGGATAGCTTGAGATGACTCTTAATCGCTCCTTCCATGTTACAATCACCTGAAAACTTAATGATCTTGCACACTAATAGCTTCGTCTAAATTGTTAATAAATTAGCACCCTTGTGGACCAAGCCATACGGACTTCCATTGAATGTACAGCTTGACTTTCTTCCCTTTCTGCTTTTCACCCTGATAAACAATTGCTGTTGGTTGCTGTAATATATACTCCCTGACTCTGCAGCCAGGGTCTGTCTTTTATGTCTCCTACATCCAACTCCAAAGCTTTTACTGGACAGTCACCTGACATCCTACAGCTCAGTCTTCTGGTACTTTGGATGAGTGATAAAATTCTAAAGCCCTGTAATTTGGCCTCTTCCTCTTTATACTCCTACTCCTGTGGTTACCTTGTGATTGCTCAAGAAGTGTTTTCAATATGTCCTCTCCAAATGGGATAAGAATCTGGAGTAATGAAATTTAAATTGCATCTCTGTCTCAAGATTGCTAACAATAGCAGGAAAATTATTGTAGACTTTGTCCAAGCAAAGCAAAGCTTAGATTGTTTAAAATGCATGAACTAGCTGACGGACAGAAAAGATGGTGTAGTGTAGTGAAGGTGAATCCTAGTAGTAGTGCAGTAGCTGTTAAGTACTACAGATGGAGGAAAATGACCATAAAGAAATTAAAGGAAGCAACTCGTTTATGGGGTCATGTGAGGGTTTTTCTGGTTTTTTTGGTTTGTTTTTTTTTTTGACACATGTTCAAACCTAGAAGTCCTCTGAGTACATTTTCAGTGAAGGCTAAGTGGCTGTTACTTTAGTAAAGAGCCTACTGACTTTCAGTGAGGAACATAGTATTTAAGGTCACTAAATAGAGCTCAGGTGTAGAGACATGGACCAGCACCTATTTAATTCTGAGCAGATCTTTTGTTCATCCAACACTGAGAACTGGGGTTGTCAGCATCCCAAACAATTGCTGTGTAAATGTCATGTTCAGATCCCGTTATGGTTATCAAGGCATGTTGTTAGTGGACAGAAATTCAGTGGTGCTGTTTCAGATTATATCCTCAAGAAATGTGATACTAGTTCAAAATGATTTATGATATCTAAAAGAAAGTAGTACAGTTAGTTGCAAGCTGAATAGCTGCTTCTGGTGGTTCATTTACCTAGAAAACATGGCAAAAGAATGGATATCAGAAAATAAGGTGTGTTTTAGCTGCATAGCACTGTGCAAGTATTTGCTAGCTCCATTACTTCTCTCTACTTACCATCCATGTAATAAAAAGTTTTGTGAGATAGAAAGTTTGCAGGCAGCAATGGTATATTTTGCCAGGCCAGTTGGTACAGTTGGAAAATAAGGGCACATTTTTGGATGCATAAAGCTCTGTTTAGTCAGAAGTAGCTGTTCAGGCAGTGGCTGTGCTGTAACCAGAAGCAGATATCGATGTGTGTGTTCATCAGCCCACTGAACTCCTGATAGGGGATGACGTAACTTGTGGCTAGGGAGTAATTACAGTGCTCTGCAATAGGAGTTCAGAGAGTGGTTAGTGCAAAGGGCTCACAGAGTTCTGTTGTCTTGCAGAGTAATTATGATCATTAAAGAGGAATGATTGAGCACAAGTTACTTATTTACAGTGAGGTAAGGTGGCGTATGTGGAAAGGTTGGTGTCCTTTTTAGGGACTGATGTTTCTCCAGCCACCCACACCACATCCCTGGTTGATTTACGTTGAGCTCTTTAAGGTAGGGGTCTATCTGTCACATTGTAAGAGCAAGGACACAGATAGATCTTTTTATGAAAGTCCTTGGAGTGCCCTTCAAAATACTGTATCACAAAAATATGCAGAAATACAGGGTTTTTTTTTTAAAGATATAATGTTGGCTTTCCGATGCATGCAACAGGGGAGTGAGTGTGTCTTCCAGCTATTGACTTCTGCAGCACTGTCTTATGTTTTTTTCTTCTAAATTATTTGGTCTTACAAAGTGTTTATTACACCGGCAAACTGAACTTGATACACTGACAAGCTGAATGGTACACTTTTGAAATGTATCAGTAAGAGAAGTGGTGCTTCACATTAGCATTGCCATTAAAAATCCCAAATTCTGGTTATATATCCACACACTCACCACCACCCCCCATGTATATATATAAATACTATTATAGAAATATTTCATTCTGCATGAGTAGTTTTCACCAAGGAAGACAAAACAAATGTCCATTGCTGGCTGTTACTAGCTGCCTTTAAATAAATAAATTATTCCTGCAATAAAAATTTGCACTATTAAAATATAGCTATAAAATTATGTGACAGTTTTACTGAAACTTCGTCTTTGCTCTTGCCATGTTTCTTTTATCTGGGACTTCCAGGTGCATTACACTGCCTTTATTTTTTTCTTCCAGATGATGATGTGGACCTAGAAGCTTTGGTAAATGACATGAATTCCTCATTTGAAAGTCTATACTCCACATGTAGCATGCAGTCGGAAACCACTCCGCTCCTTCAAAATGGTCAGCTCAGCCGTAGCCAGCTGCCATCCTCGGGACCCGGCACACTGCAGCCCACCTCTCCAAGGCAGAAGGTGCAGCGGTCTCAGCCAGTGCGCATCATGGCAGTCAGGTAGGAACAAGGGACTCACCTCCTTTTTGCTAAGTAGTTTCAAAGGAACTACATTTTAAAATAGGAGATCCACTTTGGTAAGGAACTGAATAGCCTTAGACTGGACTTTTGCATAGAAAAATGTACCAGGTAGGTGAAGGACATAATATTTCCACGTATTATCATGTAGGTTTGATATATCTGTAGTAGCTGACGTGTAGAAGTGTATCATTGGTACCATTTGGCAGAAATTATAGACATAATTGGATTTGTTTCCAAATTCTTAAAAACCATACCTGTTCTCTCAGGTATGGTTCCTATTGACAGCTTCTTGGTGTTTTTAAACATAAGAGATTGTGTAGATAGATGAGGCTGTGTTCAGGTAGTTTTGATATACAGGAAGTGCCTCTCAGTTATTTAATTGTTCTTCCTAGAGCACTTTCGTCTCACTTGAGTGCATTGTGTGAGTCACTGCCAAAAAAAGAAGTGTTAAAGTTGTCCCCCTGTTCTAAGGATGAGGACTGGAATTCAAACTTCAAGTGAAAAACTCTTGATGGTGATGAGAGAGTCTATAGGTTATGTATAGGTTCTTAAAATCTTCTTTTTAGACAACAGGAGGAAAGGAGCTCCTGTCAGCATAAGTAGGTAAATAAATTTATTTCCTTCTAGTTAGCAATGTCTTCTCTAAAAAGTAATAATAATAACAAAGCGAAAAGTAATAATATAATAAAAGAAAAATCCCAGATGTGGAAGGGATTGCTTCTAGTCCTTTACATGGATGTATTACTTATAAGAACAGTATTCTTAAGACAGACAGCTTTTTCTATTTGAATGGGTAGTATGCACTAACTGTAACGCAACCAAATCAGTTGATGATGCAATTAATTCTACAAGTATTTCATACTTAACCTTGAATAGGGCTGTACTAGAAAGTGTACTCTCTGGAGTAGTGTAACTGTTGATGTTTTGTAAATATCTCAGTCAAAACACTTAATTTAAACTTTTTTTGCATTTCAAAACTTAGAAACTCTATTTTGAGAACATTCTGCCTTTCTGAAGTCTGTACTCCCATACACACAAGAACATCGTGTGTTTTATCATTAAAGAAAATAATGGCAAAACTTTTATTCAAGTTAATCTAGACTCCTACAGGGGAGATGGCTGCATCTTCTTTGCAGCCAGAACAGAGTGATTGACTGTGGTCTCTTGAGAACACAGGTTCACATGCATATCAGTCAGGAAGTAAACAATGCACTGGCAGTAGTACAGACACAGCAGAGTGCAGCGCAGAGAACTCCCATTTCAAGGAAACCACACCTTTCTAATTGTATTGAGTCTGTGGTTCCACTTCTTACAGTGGAGGTCAGTCAAAAACTTGCAGTACGGTGCACTATTGCAAGTTGCTGATATGTCATGTCTAGTGGTCTGAAGAAATCTTACACTCTCTTTTTACCCTGTGCTACAGGGAACTGCAAACATGGGGAGCACCAAAAAAAAAAACAAACAAGCAGGTCAAGTAGTTGTTGGAATGTAGACAAGCAGTAGTTGTCATAGTTATGGTTGGAGCCTGCTATTTATGGCAAGCCCCCAGATGTCCAAGGCTCATTGTGGAACACTGAGCAGATTTCATAGTAGTTAACGTTATCAGCCCCTGGGTCCTGGTACAACGACAGTGAGTGTACCCAGAGTGGGACACACCACCAGGGGCAAACCCAGCAGTTGTCTCCCAGGCAGCTCTGTTAAGGAGGCTGTGCTTGCTGAAGGCATGGGGAAAAATGAGAGCAAATTGAGTTTTTAATGATTTGTCCTTCAAATACAGAAGTTAGTTGATTATCTCTGGAAACTTCCATGATTGCCACTAGATGGTGCCTTCTGCTCAGGCCTTGAAGGGCAGACTGCTGCAGTCACCTGGTGCGTCTTCAGTGGTGATGCCCTGGCATTAGGGAAACCTAAAGCCATCTATGTGGTCATGAATAGGTCTTACAGCTTTTCTGGTAGGCTTTAGTTTTCCTTTTTGTTGGTGTGGACAGTGCAGGTGTATTATAAACTGGAGCTTGAAACTCTTGTTGGTCCTATGTATACTCATGAGGCACATTTCAGTAGGTGCAAATTTACCTGAACAGTAACTGTACAACTGGCATAAGGTGGGAGGGTGTAATTGCAGCTTATTGCTGAAGCTGTCTTTGCCTTTTCATTTCTTCAGAAAATGCCGAGTTGCTTGGAGATAGAATCTGGTATTATAAAGAGGTGACAATACTGTTTCAGTCTCAGCTTAGAGAACTTTAGAGTGGGGTACACATTTGTTTTCAAATCCGTGTGAAATTTGGCTCCAAGTGACAGCTGTTGTGTTCTCCTCTTTCACGTTGGTTTGGAAGAGCTTTACTGACTTTCTGGTACACAGAGCTTAAGCTTATAAGCTAGTGTTTACAACAGTAAGAGTACAGATAGATATTTCTGTTTATTTTATTTGCACAGTTCCCTAGTTACTCACTCAAGTAATCAAATTATAAGCAACAAAACAAGCATAAACACCTAACTGGTCATTTTTCAATGCAGTTACCTTCTTAGCTCTAGCAGGTGCTGTAACTGTATAGTAGTTGCCTGGAAAAAAGTGGATTTGACCTTGTCTTTAGTGTCAGTCATAAATGGCGGGGCAGGAGATCCAGGTCTAGTGATGCCAGTTTGCTCCTCTTAATGCTTAGTGCTTCTGTGTCTATAGGCGTCTTCAAGAAGAAGAACAGCAATTCAGAACATCATCATTGCCAGCCATCCCAAATCCCTTCCCAGAACTTTGTAGCCCCGCAAGCTCTCCAGTGCTGGCCCCTGGATCTTTACCTCAGAGTCAACCTGCTAGTAAGCATGTGAGTATGGGAAAAAGTTTTGGGTCATCCATTTGCGTGCAAAATAGCAGTGGACTACTTCATTTTGAAAGCAGAAAAAAGCTTCAAGATAAGTAAAAACACTTGTAGACTTTGTCTGTGACTAGGGCAGCACTGGCCGAGAGAGTATCTTCAAATAGGCTTCCTTTCCTAAAAGGCTTGTAAGAATTAAGTGTATAAATGATGTAAACCTCTTTCAGATAAAAGCATGTCGTGAATGAAGCAATAATGTCTAATGTCCTTCAGATTTTGTTATTCAATATAAAGACTTGCTAATTCAGAAGTCAAGTTAATTAGCTTAGAGTTGGAGGAGGATCTGTGCATATTATACTGCATGTTCTAGGTACCACAAAAACATTGAACAGGTGGATTCTTTAAAGTCATGGTGGTGCTTTATTTTGCTGTTTTTCATGAAGCTGCTTAAAAAGCAAAATAGTGTTCTTAAGAGCATGTAACTAGGCACAGCTCCTAGTAATGGGATTTAAGGGGAGTGCTGTCCCATGGAAAGCTGGTGGAGTCATTCTCTAGGTTCTTGGCAGTGAAGATAGCACAGACTGAGTTGCCATGTGGTCCAGAACAATAACCCCAGCAACACTGCAGTTTTTCTTCTCTGTCCTACTCTACCCTCTGAGAAATAGTCATCTTGTTTTGTATTGTTCCTCAAGCACACTGAAACACTAAAGCTGGCTCAAAAACCTTTATATAGTAAACTGTGTTGACTTGCATGGGAATGAAAGGATAGGTTACTCTTACTGACCATTGGCTTACAGTAGTTCTGTGCTCATGTACCCAAAAATATTAAGAAGTTTTGCGTCACTGTCCAGTTAGTTTGTAATTAGCTCCTACATCTGCTCTGACAGATAAATGGTTTGGGTGGACAGTTCAGCTACAAGGAGTAGACCCTAATGTTTGCCCTTGCATGTTCTGTATTGTGTTACATTGCCTGCTGTCTTGAAAGACACAGTGCATCTTCATTGGTTTTACTGTATTTCTTACAAATACAAGACAGGCAAATAACCAAATAATGCACTGGGAAAAAATTGAGTGATCCTCTTGGGAATTTAGCACAGGGCCCTGTCAGAGACCTAAGCAGAGAGGGTGTTTTGCCAAGGCGGTGTTGATCTCACTCTCGGGAGACAAAACCAAGGGCAATTCTGCCTCCTAGCACTTGCCAACAGGACAGCAGCATAGCTGTCTTTCTGAAACATACTGTAGTTGCTGATGAACCTATGTTTACCTCTCCAAATATTTCCTGGGTTCAGGGATTCTTTGCCTTTTAGCTGTATGTTTTATTAAAATTAACCAAGGCACCCTAAACAGTGCTTTGTAAAATCTTAAGGAATCCTCAATGATCTAAGAGTCAGTTTTTGATGGAATTTAGAAACTAGTGGTTTAACAGCAGATAAATATAAAAGTAATCAATCTTTTAATGTATGTGAGAAGATGGCTGTGAATACAGAATAAAAGATTTTTTCCTAAATTTTACTTTATAATTTTTTAAAAAATTAATCTACCTAATTTTAAAATGTAAAATTTTGACAAATGTTTTAAAAGCCTAAAATGAAAGAGTTTATATTATGTAAATATGATTGCAGTTAAATTTTTTAATCAAAGACAATCCATCATAGTGATAAAAGCTTTCAGGGTACAAGTTGAGAAGGTAGAACATGTTGGGCAATAGAAGCTTCTTTTGTAGATGCAGATATACCATTCATTTCAGCTCGTCAACTCATTGGAGGCAGATGAGAAACACTGGCTCAGGGTGAGGGAATGACAGAAAAGTGTTCTTTCCCCCTCTAATGAATTATTTCCCTCCCTTTAATAAAGGGATAGAGGAACAGAACTGAAACCCTCCCTGGTTTTAAAGTATTGATGGACAAAAGTAAAGAAGAGTAGGTTCAGTTTTTTGGGAAGGAAGGAAACTTATTTTTATACGTCAATTTTAAACATGGAGCGTTGTTGGATAACAAAATAATCTATCTGATCAGCCTCCTTGTAATTTGTGTTTAACCCAGTTCTAGTTCCCTTCAGTGGAGTCTGCTAAACATCATGAGTAAAAAAATCAGTAACTTAAAAAATGTTATACATCTTTCCAACTTCACCCCATTGAAAAAATGTAAAGTTTAGGAATTTGAGTAAATTATTTTAGGACATGCTCTGGCTTAGATAATGTCCATAGATACAAAATAAACTACTGTTTAAAAAAATGAGTGATGAGCTTAAAGTTAGCTAGTTAAAGGACTGAAATAGCATGTTTTAATAGCTGGCAGTTAGTGAAAATAAGTTGTGCTTTAAGAAAAATATAAATACAATATTGAATGCAAACCAAGGTTCAATATCAAGATGCTTAATTTCAGGTTCTCTGCTCGTAGATTATAAACAAAGATTAAATTTGGAGAGTGGAATGAGCCATTCTGATTACATGGGATATATGAGGTGTTAGTGAAAAGTGATTCCTTTTGTGCATCTGAAGGTAAATAAGCAAATAGCAGTTCTGGCCAGCAGTGCTGCAGCTCTGATCACACAGGGCATCACAACACACTCATGGCGTGGAAGAAGTGTTGTCGTTGGTCAGCTCCTATATAGGGCACTTGACAGGGACACAGGTTA
Source organism: Manacus candei (assembly GCF_025592945.1). Lineage (NCBI taxonomy): Eukaryota > Metazoa > Chordata > Aves > Passeriformes > Pipridae > Manacus > Manacus candei. The sequence continues at coordinate 32,452,796 of NW_026138097.1, read as the reverse complement.
ATGTAGCTTTAGGGGATTTCAGAAAGGAGTGGATATTTTGTTTGCTGACCATGTGAAACAGTGGGGGGTCACTGGAAAGCTGGGATGTCTGATACAACTTCATAAGAAATGCAGTGTTGTTAATACTGTTCCTCATGGAACACCTCAGTCTTATTTTTAATAACAGTAAAATACAGCTCTGCAATGATAAAACCTAATAGTGGTTATGCAAGAGGAATTTAAAGATCCAGTCTTGTTAAACACAAAAGAGTCTCATGTCATATTGTCAAGCCTTAGCATAAAGAAATGCCAGTTCTGTTCAATTTTACTAAAACTTTTTCCCAGTATGTTGTTCCCTATAAGAAAAGGATGCGTGTGTGAATCAAAAAGTGAATAAAGGAGCTTTTAGGTCATAAAGCTGAAATTATATTTTCAGCTGAAAAATGGATATTGTCTTTTCCCATATGCAAAATTTTATTCATGCAGCTGGAGCCTGAGATATAAATTTCTTGTTGCTTCTGAGTCTTTACCTTGTTTTTTCATGCAGTTGCCACTGCCTTTTTTTTTCAACAAGGGGTTCACAGCATTGCTTTAAAGGTAAAAGCAGTAAAGCAATGAAAAATAACTGTAACAAGCCTTTCTTACCTTTTTGTGGTAGTTTTTTTTTGTTATCTCATGATGATGAAGCATTTTTTTATCTTAGTCAAAAAATTGTGCATATCAGGAATAATTTCATTTTTTAAAGTATTTTTTATGAGATCTGTTGGGTAATGGTACTAATTTCACCACAGCAGGAAGCAAGATGCCACCTCTGGCTCTACTGGCAGTCAGGCACTGAATACTGCTTTTAAAGCTGATGGCTGCAGCAGCATACTGTAGCTGCTCCCCAGAAGACAGAGAACAGTGAGAAATAACGGGTCTTCTATATTAGCACAAAACTAAAAACACATGTAGACAAATGGGATTGTCATTTAACAGGAGAAGCAATCCGGGAGGTAAAACTAGAATGTTAAGTTTATTGAAATCATTCCAGATTTGGGTTTGGTTTGTTTTTTGGGGGTTTTTTGTTTGTTGGGGTTTTTTTGGTTTGGTTTTGGTTTTTTGGGGGGGGGAGTTGTTTTTTGTTTGGTTTTTTTTTGGGTTTTTTTTTCATTTTGTTTTGTTTTCTTTTAAACTCTGGATAATCTTCTCTGTTTTAGAAAAAAACCCTTAAATTTAAAGATCTTGTAGATAATTTTTTTTTTTGAGCAAACATAGGTTGAAAAATTGACACATAATTTAGTAGTAAAAGACTTAGAAAAGAAATAACTGTGAACCTTTGGGTTACGTTTCAAAGGCTATCGTGCACTGAACAACCTCCACAGTGGCAGTGTCTGTGCTAATACAGTTTTGTGACTAAACACATCTAGTGGTAGACATTAAAAAATTACTTGTAATTAAAGGATACATGCTTCTTTGGAGTTCAGCACTATGATCCTTTATTACAGGTCTGCAGGTGGAAACAGGCCACTGTGAGCTAAGCTTTGCAGTGAAAAATGTTAGATGTTGACCTGTTGATAGTGAACAGCACATGGATCTGTAAAAATTGGCACTGCTGAACTTTAGTAATGTAGCCCACCAGCTGGATGAAAGCACCTGAGTACCTGGATGAAAAGTACCAACTACCTGTGCTGTTTGAGCCAGTAGCTACTTCAGGTACTGGTGTGGTGAGTGAGGCAGTGCAGATGTCTTTTGTATTTGGAGAAAGCATGACCATTCAAGTGGTAACTGACAAAGAGCTCTTAAGCTGAGAGCAGTGTTGTCTGTGAGCTTGGACAGGAGGAGGGTGACAGGAGGGGAGCCGCCTGATCAGTGCATGCCCAAGCATTCCTCTCTTCATCATGTGCCTCTCTGCAAGTACCACCCATCTGCCCCTCCCCACAGAGCCCAAAACTTCAGCAGACCTCTTGAGAGCATGCAAGCGCTCCCACTTTCCATGCTTAGGAAGGGCAAAAAAAGGTAAGAGCAGAAAGGACATGTTCTGGGTAACACCATGTGGCACTGCAAGACCATTTGATATTATTCTTCATTTCCCTATTCCCCACATCTTTGTATATATGGCTCATGCACACCTACAAGCAAAAGGTCACCCCACATCTGAGGGGGACAGTGGTTGCGGGCTGGGAGAAGGGACAGCTGAAAGTTTTTAAAACATTGTTTACTTAACAGGATAAATATATTTGTTTAAGAAAAATGGAAACCAGAAAACTACACCAAGCCAAAACCAAACATTTGTCCAAAAGATTGCTAAAAACATCAGACAGCTACGTTACTTCCAACTGAAGTCCATCTTTGTGTTGCTGGTATAAACTAAGAACTGGTTGGTAACTTAGGTTATAATTTCTGGTTGTGTACAAATATTTTGGAAAAAGCATGCAATAATTACATGTAGGTCACTGCAGTGCCACAGGATATTAGGCTTAATATCCTTGTGTGAGTCAATGAAGCTTTCAACTGTAAAAATAGGGCAAATTTCTCACATCCCCCCTCTATACAGCCCAGGCAAACTTCCAAAAAGCAGTTTGATGTACCAAAATTATTTACTCTTTTCTAGCAAATTAAATTCACAAATGGGTATGAACTAATGTCATTCTTTTTTCCAGATATAGTTACCCTTCAAGGGAACTCCTGTAAACAGACTTCTTAGTTTTAATTGTTCTAATTGCATGTTATGATGCACATTTTTTTTATTTTTCTTCCCATAAAACTTTTTTATTGGCTCTTTGGAAGACAAGGATGTTGATTTACAAAAGAGAAGCTGTATAAAAATACAAACTTCTGTATAATGCAAGCATTATGTACTAAGTTGGATTTTGCATGTGTGACAGCAGATTTTGTTACTTGATCCTGTGGTGGAATAATCTTTAGCAACAAGACATTTTGAAAATAAATGATGACATCAGAATGAGTCAACAGGACATTACTTTCTCTAACTAAGCCAAATCTGTAGCAGGTTATAATCTGGACATTTCCTTGGGTCCAGGACCAAGCATTCCCTTTGGCCTAACTTTAAAATATGGATTTTCATGGGTATTTGCCATGACACATCATGTTGTTTCTCTCAAATCTTTCTTTGAAGCAAGGCTCTTAAGCTAATTAAATAAATCATACATAAATTGCTCTTCAGCATGTTTAACTCAGATGCCTTTTTTAAAGTAGGTTGCAATTGTGTTTGGAAAAAATAGGGATAGAGCAAGCCTCTGCTGCACGGCTGTGATATAACTGCATGAAAGCAGGCCTTGCACTTCCCTGGGCGCCCCTCTCTCATTTGGAGAAATAACACTTTCCGGAATTAAACGAGCTAAATTTGATGGGCAGTGTAGGAAAGACATTGCATGACTTCTCATCTCGTCTCCTGTGTCATGAGAACATGTTGTCCTCTTAATCCTGAAGAAATTGGGGTGGAGGGTGAGCTCATTTGGTTCTGAAAGTCTCACGTACTCGTTACTGAAGAAGAGTGATGAATAACTGAAGACTAACGAGTCTGCTGGACTAAGCTAAAGACTGGCAGTCCTCAGTGCCATTAGTGCTGGTCACCCAGTGGGTATGCAGCTCTCCAGCTGGAGCCCCATGTGGCCTGCTGGAGACTGAGATCAGCACAGAGTCAAAGCTGCTGTTCCTCCTTCCTCACGCCTGTTACAGTGAGAAGCTTTGTGGTAGAAAGAAATGAGTCTCTTTGTTCTTGCTTTTGGAAAGTGCCAGAACAGTAGTTACAGTCCCAACTTGAATTACTGGAAATATTAAGGGCATCTCATGCTCAAACCCAAGAGTATATTATTTGTTGGGATTTTTTTGTTTTTAATGACATAAACCTGGCCCAGCTCCCAGGAGCGTTTTGGCTCCCTACCCGGAAGCGATGCTCTGGCAGTGGGAGTGTGCTGGGAGGAAGGTTCTGTGGTCAGGACCAGCAGCAGCATGCAGGGGAATGCATTGTCCATCCAAAGGAGGTCTGGCACACACTGCAGGATGGGACCAACCTGACCCAAACCTGCCCTGCTTCACATGTGCTGGTACCCCCCCTGGGTCTGCAGGCACGCAGTCATGTTTGCAGTTGTTTTAAGAAGCTGTTGCACAAAAGTAATATTGAGAAGTCTGGAGTATGTGCTGCAGTAAATTCATTAGTGTGTTCACACTAGATTTTTGTGTGTGCATCTCAGTTACATGTGCCTGTGCACATTCTTGTTGCACAACATTACTCTTGCTATATTTTATTAATGGCACAGTGAGAATATAACTTAACTGTTCTATGCTTTGATCAGGAATTGACAGAACTGAGAAGCTATCAGGCTGAGAGTGCGGTGAAAAATGGGAAAACATACCGTGAGAGGAATTCTAATTCCCTCTGTGCCTAGTGAGGCAGGCAGGAATGCATTTGGGTGTAAACATAAGTGCAGTAGGGAATAAAAAAAAAAATCCCAGAACTATATTGAGTGACTGTAATTATACCATAAATGAATGGTTGAGATGTCATAACTTTATGCTGACAGCCTTTGAGGAGTCACTCAACATAGTAGGAATACCTATGCTGAGTCTCAGCTCTCCTTGATGTCTGTGCTGTCTGGACTCGAGGTGTGAGTTCAGGTCAACTTTAGACCTTTTGAATAGAAACCTTTTTGGACATCTGCTACCTAGATGAAAGAAAGCACCAATTCATGGTTAAGTGTCTCTGTTGTGTATTCTGCATGACCTTGTGGCATGATGTTGGCAGCAGCTGGTAGGTGAGCTGACCACAAGGTCCTTCCTGAAGTGAGTCGTGGCACCCTTACAGAGCTGTGCTGGCACCTGTGGCTGAGCTGCCAATGATGCCCTGGTGGATACTCTGGATGTATGTAGTGCAGCACTGGGAAGACACCCAAGTTTTTGCTTGCTTGCTGGCATCTACTTCTAGGGATGGAAGGCAAAGCTGGTGTTTAGTTTGTTCATTTCCAAACCATCAGCACAGTCGTTGCTTAAGTATCAGAAGTAATGCTATTCATTCACAGCAGGTAAAGGCTTCTTTGGACTTGTAGTTTCCTGGACAGTGATCTGTGCCCACAATGAAAGTGAAAATCTGTTTGAAATGTCCATCTTCACTTAGGTGGTGTTTGTGTGTGGACGCAGGGGGAGGAATGAACTTGGAGTTCATTGTTTTGGTAATGGGATGTTTTTGCATTGCTGCAAAGCTTGCAGATACAGTTTTGTTCCATGTCCTAAACAGAAGGGAATGTTAGTTGGAATTTAATAGCATTTTTTTATTAGAAAAATACCACCGAGTTAATTAAATCATTGTGGGATGAGTTTCAATTCTCTGTGTTCTTGATTTATAGTCTCCTATTGCTATCAAATTCTTATTATATTATTCTTCTTCCTAATGGGAGTGCAGAATTACTGTACTAAAAAGTGATTTTGTTTAATTAATCTAAGTACCTTCAATCTTTGCTACAGCTTCACTGTAATCTGATAATCATTTACAAAACTTACATAAAAGTGAGTTTAATCTGGACTTGTTAAAAGGCAAGCCACCATTGATTCATAAAAGCTACACGTCACGTTTCTCTGTTGGCCTTAGGATTGCTTATTCTCTCCAGTGGTAGACCCTGCTGCTGCCAGGGTTACTGGAGCCGGTTTCTCCTGCTGCATTTCAGGAAGCAACAGAGTTAGAAATACCTTCATTGTGCTTCATGCCTGGAGTGTGTGGTTTTTCTGGTATTGCTGAGGGAGAAATGAATAGCAAAACTGATTGATTATAAGCTAGGAGTTTGGATGCAAGATCCCGTGTTGAGCCCGGGATGTTTCTGGGGAATGTGGATAAAGCAACTTTGTCACAGCAGACTTATTACCAGTGAAATTTCATTAGCAGCAAAACAAACACTGTTCTGTAAGTTTTTATGGGGGAAGAGAATGAAAGTGGGAGAGACCTTTAAAAGCTGCTTCTCTTTCTTACTAAACAGATGCTACTTTAAAGCATCCATATCTTACCAGCTACCCCTTCATCTGCCTAGCTCTCGTCTGGACAGAGTGAGGAACTACTCTGTTTTTTGGGGTTATTTAGATACGGCCCATGAGGTCACTGCTTTACCCTGCACACACACAGAGTTTATGGTGTGCACTGTCCATCCAGACATCTAGGAACATCATCCCTACCCATAGCCTCAAGCTTGCCAAGTGTCCCGTGCTGTCGCAGGAGGCACTGGGCTCGCTGAGTTGCTCTCAGGAGCCACAGAGGGCATGAGTGTGAAGAAACAGTTTTGAGTGCTGGGAGTGATGTCTGTGCCCGACAGTCACCGAGGAAGGTTGGCTGCCTCACTGTGTGGTGACCTTGCACGTGTTCCTCCTCTCTCACCTTTAACAATCAGAGTTGCCTACCATCCTTGTCAGAATAGGTAATTAGAATAAGAACAAGCTGTTCATAAGGAACAAACATTGCTTAAAAAAAAATGCTGAAAAAAAAATGAGGTGCAAAACATTATGGAAAGGAGTATTCTAAGCTAAACATCACTGTCCTAATAGTAAAACACCTGGATTTAACTTTACAGACAGTTTGCCCTTGGGCTTCTGTGAGTCACTTTTGAGCATGTCCCTGCCTGCAAACTTTAAGAGCAGCTAATTACTCTGAAGTAACTTGCTTGTCATATTGTTGCTGATCACACTTACTTTCCCTGATGCTTAATAAAATCCACTGAAAGCAAGCCAACCACAGTATTTCTAGATGTTATAAATAGCTTTACAGTTTATAGTTTTGAGCAATTCCCGTTTACCAAGTGCTCAGTTATGTCAAACAAGCTATAGACGGGATCTTTGATAAGCATCAGGTATCAGTTGCACAGTTTTAGCATTGAAAAATACCTGTTGTGCTTCAGTTTATGAATGCCTTTTACTAAATTCTCCCAAATTCCAAACTACTGTTACATTTAAATGTTTGAAGTGTGTCTGTGTATATATATATATATATGATTGTATGTAGGAGAAGATCAAAAGATTACTTACAATGCTGTCACACACCTTATAATGGATTTATGGAACAGCTTGAAAAGAAATAGATTTTAAATATATAAAGGTCACCCTCCCCTTCATGAGGCAAAGGAAAAAAAGCTAATGTTACAGGAATAGCAACATACAATCATGCAAATAAAACCATGTATTTTATATTCTTCAAATATTTTTCTGTGTTATATGCTGGTTTGTTCTATGTATTTTTTTCCACAGCTAACCTTTGAACTTTTTTCTTTAACAAACTAGCTTGGCAAAGCTTTGTAAAGCTCATCCAAGTGAGGCTGAGACTTGCTTGTGTTACAGCCTTGTCAAATGAGCATCCTCAAATAATGTGTTGCTGAAAAATGTCCTTGCTATGCTTGAAGCTAATGTTATTCCATTTGCAGCATTTAAAAGGTCCTAAATATATTTGAGAACCTTTTTTGTCATCTTCATGAGAGATGCCAAGGCTGGGTTTTGACCCAGTGAATGTGGACCCAGTCAATATTTTTGCTGAAAGTTTTGGTTTATGCTTATTGCTTTTCTTTGATAAGAAAAGATGTTATATTGCATCTTTGATACTTGTCCATCATGATTTGCATCCTAGTCTGTTAGGGATTTTGGTTATTTTTTTGGCATTGGGTTGGAGGTTTTTTGGGTTTTTTTTAAATGTCTGCACAGATGAAAAAGGTAATCTAAATCCCAGGTCTTTCATCTCCTGGAGAGAGAGGCTGTCATTCCAAGTGAAGTGAAGTGCTTGTCAGCTGGGGAGGCAGAAGAGCACCATATTCAGCTCAGGGATAAAGAATATCTGTTTCTAACAATTTTTACAGTGTGACACATTTCTTAATATTTTCTAGGATATTAATAAGAAGGGGAAAATCAGGAGGCTGCCAGCTATATTTGTGCAAATGTACCTTCAGTGTGATTTCCCTTTGCTACCAGTGAACATTGAGTTCTGCGTTACAATGCATACAAGTTACAAATGAGCATTTGCTTACAGCCTAATTAGCATAGCTTAGAGCAGTACTTAATTGCAACACTTCAAGTAACACAGAGGAACTTGAAGCCAATCTGGCTAACATGAAATTAAGTTTGTGCTCTGCCCAAGGTTGCGTTACCTGCTGTGTCTGTAAGGCTTCATTACGGCTTGCCCTCTCTATGTCCATGGAATAGCACTTAGGCAGTCTTCAGAGATCGCTTTTTGTCTAAGAGAAACCTTTAGGATTTAAATTATAGCAGGAAATTCTGCAAGAAGTGAGACAGGGCATGACGGAGTCTTTCAGTGAGTAGGGAAATTGCCTGTGCAGCAGATGCTGGCTTTGAGTGTCCCTAGCAGTTCATCCATCGAACAGATGTCCAAACAGGTCTAAGGTGAAAGACTGCTGTGTTGACGTATAAGCATTAAAATGAAAGAGCTGAATGAACTTCATAGGCTTTCTATATGTTACTTTTATCCCTTAAATAAATAAATAATCTAGTAGTTCCGAAGATGATGAAATCAATTTCACAGCACTGTAAACATGCCCACATCAGTTTCTCTGCTTTGCCTCCTTCTCAAGCCTTCTCCAAAATGCAGCTGTAAAAGCTGTGGTGTTTAACTTTTCTATCAGTTTGCTTAACGATGATGTGCATGCAAAGGTCTTATTTTGGCCCTAAGCCAGAGTCTTGGAAGTGCTAATAGCCCTACGTTCAAATAGTAGCCATTAAAAAAGGGGAGACCCTAATAAAATTCCGGAAAAAATAATATAAAAAATTTTGCGTAGTGTCATGATTCACATGATAGTAAACGTGATACACAATGACTGCATTCTTTGGGTTTGCAGCAGTCTGCTTTCTGCATAATTGAGTTCGTCTCTAGCACAGCTGTGTCTTATCTGAACATATTAGGTGCAACTAAGAGGCAATATCTGCATATGAGGACTGATGGATTGCAGGGGAATTTGTTGATATTCTTCATTACTCTATTTTAAAATCTGTAAATGTAGGTAAGTGGAAAGTGGTTTTTTTTTCTCTTAAATTATGGGACTATTTACATAAAATTTCAAGCCAGTAAGGTCTCACTGTGTTGAAGAAATACGTTAGAAATATTTGAAGAGAAGGTATTTAAAGTCTGAATTGACAATAACTCAGAGTGCTTGGCTTAGACTTGCAGAACTCTGACACTGATATGGAAGGACTTCTTCCATTACTTTTGTACAAAACCAATTCTGTTGGTGCAAAACTTTTGCAAGGCCAGTTTTCCTTCAGTGATTTAGCAGATCTTTTAAAAGGTTGTTGCAGGGTATTTCTTTATACTGACCAATTCTGCTTTTTCACTACAATCACAATTTTTGAAGGTTGTATTTGTCTTTACATAAAATAGTTGCCAATTAGTTTTGTATGCTGTAGCTGAACTACCAGTATCTGGACTGAAATACTTGTATTGATTATTGATTGCATATTGAATTATAAAAGGTGTTCGTTATTGTAAGACAAACTTGGAGGTCTTTACCTTCAGCTGACAAGTAGTAGGAATGACCATGCTTTCCATGTTATTTGCTGTGCAGTGGCATTTTTTTTGCTGCTGGAAAGTGGCATGTAGACTAATGAGTATATCCATGTAGTTGTTTTACCTACCTATAGGGAGCCCTTTCTTGAATCTCAGCTTAAAAAAGTGGAGATTGAAATCTTTAACTTCAGAGGAAGATACTGAGATTTCTTGCTGAAGGTAATCTTCACCTTTTCGCATCCAACTTTGTATCGTGAATATTCATATCAGCAGTTGGCTCGAACTCAGTGCATAAGTCGCTTAAAAGCTCTGAAAGCGTGTTGGGTTTAATCACCCTTAGGTTGTCATATCCCTGCTGTCAGATGAGACATGATAGTCCCAGCCTTTTACTCTCCTTCTGTTCATAGACCTTTTCAGGTAGCTGCTTGCTTCCCATTAAAAACGACCTAACAGCAAGTGCTATTTTGGGAAGGTATTGCATTCCACATTTTCCTTGATGAGCCTCATGTCTGACCAAGGGACCTTTGTGTGTGCTCTGTTCCTTCTTACCTCTTATTTGGGTTGCTTGTCTGGGTATCTGCAGTTAATGGTGAGATAGGGAAGTATCCTTCAAGTGCAATCATGCTGTCTTATGGTACAAAGCTATCAAAGATGATAAATTGCACAGAGTACCTCTTCTTCTTTCCATTGACCACACTGGGAACCTGAATGACTACTGAAGACTAGATGTGCTTTGACTAAGGTAGTTAGTGACAGCTGAAATTACTGTCACCTCTGTGTAATTTGGGAACGCAAACCAAACCTTAAATTAGGTAGTGATCTCTGATGATGAAGATCCTTTCTTTCCCCTAAGTTACTAAGATGTTTTGTTAGGACCAAATCAGGCCTTGTGTCTAAGTGAAAAATGTTTGTTGACCATTTGCCTGAATGGCCAACCTCCTCAGTTACTCCTAGAAGAAACAGCAGAGTTTGGTTATCTGGAGAGATGCTGGCAGCTTCAGGGCTGATTTTTTTCCCATCATCTGTTAAGGGCTTGTGATGAAAAATTTTCAGTTTCTAATCACATTCCTGTTGTGCAAATTCAAGTCAGTGCTCTTCCACATGTCTGTTTAGTGGTTTAACCTCAGTACACAGTGTTCAGACATCTGAGGTAGCCATTTTCAATAGAGGAATATATATATGATTTAGGGAGGGAATAGAGACTTTCATGGACAGGTACTTTTAGCCACTGGTACTTGATACACAATAGTGATGCCAATTCTTTTTTTCTTTTTTTTTTTGGAACAGATGGGAGTCTGGGTGGGGGGAATACCTCTTCTTCAAGAGCCAGTAAGCCCAATGGGGAAAGTAGTAGCAGAAGTTTCTAAGGTAGAGGGCTGTGGAACTGGACCACCATTACAGAAAGTAAATTACCTCTGATTGCTTTCTGATTTTGTACTAGGGAAAGCTACCCTTAGCTCTTGTTTTGTGTAGAAAACCAGATGCAACAAACTTCAGTTGGTTTGTAGAAAGGAAGGAGGATTCATTCCCCTGATTGATTATCTTTGCAAGGCACAATCAAAATAATTAAGATCTGTTTCTGATGTTTTAGTTAACTAAGAAATCTTAACTTGTCATCTCAAAGTTGTTTCCATCTTGAATCCCAGAATGAAGCTACCTGGTAATTTATCTAATTCAATCTGTACATATGGAAAATAATGGTCTTTACAGAGCAGATTAAGATGTTAGGCTTAATGCAGCACTGTCTATAGAAGCAAAGTGTGTTAGATCACAACTAGAAGAAGTGTGTACCTTTTCACTTACTCTTTAAACACAGTTTTCATGGTAGAGCTTAAGGAAGTTCATGCACTTGCTATTTTGTTATGCTTTAAAAATGAAATGAATCCACAGGGTGTATAGGTTGGCAAAGCCTTAGTTGATGTGAGCCAAGCAAACTTGGGTTGTTTTCCGTACAGCTGGGTGCACTGAAAGAAGAACCTGCAAAACTCTGGCAATAAACCCACAAAACCACTTATTTCTTGCAAGTTACACTTTGGGTCTGATCAGTGTCTGCTATGTTGAAGGGTGTATAAGCAGCAGTTGAACCGAAAATAGTTTCAGTATCGAGTATTTTTTGTTAATACTTTACAGCTAGCCAAAAATTTTTACTTTTGCCATGTGCAATCTTGTGCAGCAAGATGGGGGAGTTGTGGAAGAAACAAATGTTGTGACACTCTTCTACATTGTACAAAAGGCAAGATAGATTTTTCTCCAGTAAGAAACCTTATGCTCAGCCACCATCCAAAGACACAACCTTCTGAAGCTTGAAAAGGCAATAAAGTTTTTCCTACGTGTAGAATTGTCTCTGTGTGAATCAATTAAGAGTGATAACTAGTGAGATTTGCTGAAGTCAGCAGATTTTGTTTGACATAGTTAGAAATGCAGCAATAATTAATAGCTAATATTAGGTACTATTGCCAGTTATAATTATTAATATATGTTTTAAAGGACACTTCACTTCAAAATAAATTAGTTTTCCTGTGTATGACTGTGTATTTAATCTATGAAATTCTACATGGGGATTGAATGAAAGAATTAGATACTGAAATTTTAAATGTATTGAGTGACATTTAAATGTATGTTACTGGTTTACGTAAATATAAGACTGCAATAAGCAGATAGACTAAAGGAAGCAGATCTTAGTATTCAGATCATAACAAATGCAGGCTAGTGTTTGGGGTGGGGAAGGAAAGGAAGAACCCTGTTTACATTCAAATACCTTTGATTAAAATTTTGTCTAGAAGGGACTATTAAATTACTACATTGCCCAAGATCCTAAGATGAGATGTTTACATGTCTTCTGTTATATGTTGATCTAAACTGTACTTTTGCCCTTTAAGCCTAGCCTTCTTAAAGTTGTACTTATGTAGCTGGGACTGATAGCCAAGTGTACAATATTTAAAAAAATGTTTTATTTTGGAAGGGAATGGAATTACTCACTCATGGAAATAGAACCTTCAGAGTATGAAAGATGTCCAAAGGTTGATCTACCTTCTTCCAGTTAATGCCTTTATATTCTCTTTCATATTCTCTGTGGTTCAGTTCAAGAAGGTTCCAATGACCTAGATTTTTCTCAGCATAATTCTTGAAGAAGATCCATGATATAAATACAGAGCCATCAAATTCCTTTAAGAAAAAAATTATCATTTGTGCCAGAACAGAGATAAAGTTACTGGTATCTTTGCATAATGGATTTCTTTAACCTCTTGACAATAATCTAGGGAGGGGGGAAAGGGGAAAAAGGGAGCATGCTTGAAGGTAACAACTCTTAAGTGTTATCTATAGCACATAAAAATACAGAGTTAACTCCCTTGTCATTGCCTTTCTGAGTCTTGAAATGGTTGTTTTTTCTATGATCATCTACAGTAGTAAGGCCACTGTTAAAAGATTTCCCACTTAATACCATGCAGAATTGGTTTCTAGGGAGTGTTGATTCTCTTAAAGAAAAGATTTGCCCAGTGTTTGGTCTTTTCTTCTGGGGATCTTTTTCACACTCATTTGCCTACTCCAAACAAAGAAACTAAGCATGTGAGCTATTTGAATATAATTGTCTTTCTAATGCGGGTAATTATTTTAAATGTTTAATGGGATCCTCATGAAAATTGTTGCATAAACTTTTCAATTAGAGAGAAGGCTGTTTGATTGCATTTGTGCAAGATCTTTAATTGGGTGGACAGCACAGAATAAATACATTTAGAAATTATCTCAGATTACCTGCTTTTAGGGGGATGCCTATAGGGAGGAGAAAGTTTTGCTTCCAATCAACTTCGAAGATAAGATAGCTTAATTGGAAGCTAACTGTGCCTTGACAGCTTCAGAGTAGCAGTGACTTCCATGTAAAATAATCTGAAGCAGATGCTGAATGAAGAAGTAACATTTTCTTTCATGCAAGCTTTGGCATCAGATCTCTAGCATTATGTTATCTAGTTCTATATCAGGAAGCATATTTTTTATTGTGACATTGGTTTCAACCACTACCTCAAATTTATACCTACACAGTTAAGTTCATCAGCCTTTAGCAAACAGATCATAACACTAACTTAAAGGGAACTTTGAACCACTGTGGCCTGGCTTGGGAAAATACTGCTGAAGGATCCTAGAGAAAGACCTATTTAGAGTTCCTAAACTATGATCAAATGTCATTAGATCTTTCTCATGCTTTTAGTTAATATTGTGGTGTTTATGTAACCTTTCACTATCTGTATAAGAGATTACAGGCTAGAAAAATGGGCTGCAAGAAACCTCATGAAGTTCAACAAGGGCAAGTGTAAAGTCCTGCATCTTTAGAGGAACATCCTCAGGCATTAGTACATGCTGGGGACCACCCAGCTGGAAAATAGCTTGGCAGAAAAAGACCTGGGAGTCCTGGTGGACTCCAAGTTGAATGTGAACCAGCAATATGTCCTTGCCACCAAGAAGGCTGATGATATCTGGGCTGCCATAAGCAAATTATTGCTAGCAGGCGGTTTATTCAGCACTGGTGAGGCCACACGTAAAAAGTACTGGTTCCAGTTCTGGGCTCTCCAGTACAAAAGAGACATGGACATACTGGAGAGCATCCAGCAAAGGGCTAGAGAGATGACTAAGGGATGGGAGCATCTCTGCTGTGAGGAAAGTCTGGGAGAACTGGGACTGCTCAGATTGGAGAAGAGAAAGCTCAGGAGCATTTTATGAATGTGTATAATTACCTTGAAGGAGGGTGCAAAGAGGACAGAGCCAGGCTCTTTTCAGTGGTGCCCAGTGTCAGGACCAGAGGTAACGGGCACAAACGGGAATGCAGGATTTTCCCTCTGAGCATCAGGCAACACTCTTTTAACCATGAGGGTGTCTGACTGCTGTCAGTCACAGCCGAGAGAGGTTGTGAAATCTCCATCCTGGAAATATTCCAAGGCATCTGGATGCTGTCCCGGGAAACAGGCTCCAGGTGACCCTACTTGAGTTATGGGGTGGACCCATCTCTGTGTTATGTCTTTAAAATTGAAGTTTGGAATTATGAGGATAAAGCTCACTATTAATTCATTTATAACTACTGAGTTTCTAAGAGTAATGTTTTTACTTGCCTGGCATGTGCCAGCACTATCAACATAATCTACTTGAACATCTTGCAAGAATTCTATTAAAATTTACTTTAGGGGGGATTTCTATGTTGAATGTTTGAGTCTTATTTGACTATGAACAGTACTGAAGTTAAGCAATGGCAATCAAAGTACACCTAAATATCTGTTCTATGTCCCACATCAGTAAAAATAGAGAGGAGCCAGTTGTCTGATTCATAAATGCTGAGAACCTGGACCAGACCACTTAGAAGATGATCTGTTCTCAAGGGTAATCCTCAGCCTTGGAGGCACTAAAAATAACATCACTCAAATGCTTATTCAACTAGTCATAAGGGATAGAATGAAAGATTACCAGTTGGCAAAAAAGATGATGGAAAACATTTAAGGGCTGTGAAAAGAGGTTTATATGATTCAGTGCAGCTTTGCACTGAAATCTGTTTGATAAGTGGCAGTGGAATACTGATAATGATGTACTTTCAAAGGAGAAAGCCTGGTTTAACATGATGGGAATGACTGGGTGGGGAGGGTGTATTGATGTCAAGGTAAGAGGATCTGCTTTCGAGTAGGTCACTGTGTCAGTCGGCAGCACAAGGCAGCACTCACATCTCTCTGTTGTGACCTACAGCAGGAGATGCAGAGAACTGACGTGTTACTCTTCAGGAATGGGATAAAGAGAGGAGTTGTAAGAAAGGATGGAGCAGTGTGTGGTACTTCAAATCAGGCTGATGAAAACTGAGGAGAACATAAGAGAGGAGAGAAGAGGCTGTTACTTTTGAGTCAGTTACATGGCCACAGGTCCTTTAAAGCGACTTGTGTGTATGTCTGCTGAACATCTTACTCATTGTAGCTTTAGCAAAGTAACCTTCTTTTTAAAAGTTGGCATGAATGCCGCAGTCTTCCATTGAAAGAATACCAACCATAATGAGCTCAGTACTTCACTTTTGAGCCACTGCTGCTTCAGGAATTAGTGCTTGGAAACCTCGGTACATTTAGATGATAGGGGAGAGCTTCTGGAGGATTGTTTTGAGTAAGATTGTGTAGAGGACTGTTTAGTTGGCTTTGTTTCTCAGCTTTTGGTAAAAACTGGTTGATTCAGTTCATAATAGGCTGAATACTAAGCTGCTTCTATAATGTCATGGATTGCTTGTTCGGCATCTTTTTAATTAGTGACATTTTATTTAGTCCAAATTAAATGTGCCAGATGTAGCTGATTTAGTAGCTAACAATGATGAGTGAGGGGGGGAGGGAGGAAGAGCTAACATATAGCCGTCTGTTCTCAGGGAAGTTTTTTTTTTTTTGTTTTTTTTTTTTATTTCTAGTTCCACAGGAGAAGTTGGAGTGGTAACCATGGCAGCAGGGAATTTGTCCCTGTAAGCTAAGCAAAGGGTTGGGTTGTGTGGGGTTTTTTTGTGTTTGTTTTTTTTGTTTGTGATGCCCTCTCTAGGAGGAAAGGGTGTGCGAAGTGGTCTTGATCAAGCCCTGGAGAGGGAACTTGGAAATAGAGTTGGTCTTACCATAGCATGCATGGATGGATGGATGCAGCAGTGAAGCAGAGCAGTGAGAGATACGAAAAATGTCTTGGTAACTTGGATCTCTATATTAGGTGTTTTTGGGGTAGGGTAGTTAGACAATGTATGCTAAGAAATCTCTTGTATTGTTGTGTTTGGATTTCCGCCAATATTTTTCTCACTTTTTTCCACTGAAAACGAATAATTCTTAGCAGGTTTGAAGAGAGTGAGATTTGCATGGGACTAGCTGCATTCAAGAGAGAATATCCAGTCATGGTGACATAACCCTAGATTTTCCATCAGCCCTGGAAACTTTTGCCATATCATTCTTGAATTTGTGGAAAACCATTGTTTTCATCTGATACTTATATCTACCAAAAATTAAACAGCGGAGCTGTTTCATGGAACAGTTTCCTTCCCATTAAAGCAATTGCTGAAAATGAGAATTATACATGCCTTAGGGAGAGGATAACATAAGCCCTCTTCTTCCATTGACATATCTTTTCCTGGGTAAAGATCTGCAGGGGGTAAACTCTGGCCACACAATCGATGCTTACACAGTTGCGCAGAAATAACCCCCCCAACGCGAGCCACTCTGTTAAAAGCATTTATTGTGTGCGTGTGACAAACTGACCCATAAAACATCCTGAACGTTGCAGGCAGCAACAATTAGCTGATACTCACTGCTTGAAATCGCCGGCTTCCAGAGCCGGTAGCTTGGGAGACGGGAAGTTAAGCAATATTGCTGAATACTGTACAGTGAGGAGGCAGCTGATGGCTGGGCATTAGGGATGCTTTGCCATGCTGCTGTAGTTAAGCCCGTCACCCACTCCTTATAAAGCACCCTGCTGTTATTGTCAGAGAAGTATGAACTCAGCCCCCTTGGAAAAACCTATTAGGGGTTGTGACTGATGCTGTTGGAGTGCGGGAAATTTGTATTTCCAAGATGTGCTTGAGCTTTTGGGATTTTCAGCACATGGAGGCCTTATGTTATGCTATAAATTTTCATAGTGTGTTTATACTCTAAGTTGCCACCCTTAAATGGTCATCATTCCTTGAGTGCCTGGAGAGTATAGGCAGTTTTCGTTAGGAGTCTTTCTTCATGTTTTGCCTTTTTTTCCCGTAGCTTCCATTACCTTTTTCACTGCCCTAAGTTGTTCTCATCTTCATATTTTCACACTTTGGTTGGTTGTAGCCCTTGTATTGTGTGTCCATGTGACATACCATACTTGATTCTTCTCTGATCAAGTTATGCATATTAAATTAATAGAGTTTTTCTTAAAAGTTTCTTTTTTGTGTCGGTTTCCAGCTTCCCTCTCTCTCCTGGCACCTTTGGTGTAACCGCCTTGTCTGGAATGTCAGTATTGGTTCATCAGAATGTGGAGGGAATAAAGCAACTCTTGTAGATAATTGATTTTTTTGTTATCTAGTGCACCACTGCATCGGTCTCTGAAAACTCTTTTCATCCTACTGTAGACAATTCTGGCAAGACTTGTTAGGTCTAGGAGCTGGGGCTTCAGTGAAGAACTTGTTTTCATTAATTTTTAAAATTTATTTTAGCCTTCAGGGATGCAGAGAAAACCTTAGGAACTCTGCACTTGCAAGCACCAGGGAACAGATTCACAAGTCCTTAAATCCTTGGCTTTCTCACTCCTTGTGATTACTTTTTTGGGAGGATGGAGGAAGAAACAGGAGTGGGAAGAAGGTCCATCTTTGTCTTCCCCTATAGCATTCTAAGTTTGTAATTTCCGTCCAGCCCTGCATCTTATGCTGGCTTTAGATTCCTTTGCTACTAGACTAGGTAAATTGGATTGCATTTGTTCAAGACAAATTTCATAACTATTCATTCTTAAAATAATATGTTTGTTTTATTGTGTCTGGACATTCCAAATATAACTTATTTGGCATTGACCCCGACTGGGCTGCTGGTTTTGTTCTATTTTACTTCTGTTATTACATCAACCACAGTCAAAATCCCAAGGTCCCATTTTATCAGATAAGAGACAGTCACTGCCGCAAAGGTTTTCCCATGCATTAAAAATGCATGTATTTTCAAATACTAATCCCCAGTTTCCAAAGACATCTTTGAAAGCAGTCTCTGGTCCCTTCCCTAATAATACATGGCTGGACTGGTACATGCAAATGGAGTGCTAGGTCTAGCTAAATATGCAGCTCTTAATGGTGTTCCCATTGTCTGCTCTTCAACCTCCCTGCTCCTTTCCGCTCAGAAAAGCATGCAAGGGAAGGGGGGTTTTGTGGACTACCCATGTAGAAGTTCTACTTGGATAATTGTAAATCAAAGTGAGAACCAATTGCACATTGCCAAACCCTGTGCTGAAATGGCTTCTTGGCTCATAGCGTGGCCTGGGCCCTAGATGACAAGTGCCTCGGCTGCAGTTGTCACAATGTCCTATTGGGAAGGAAGGAGCCATCCAACTCTTTGGGACCTGCACCATTTTTCTAAATCCTGTGGGAAGCTGCTCCCTGGAGCCTTGTTGCACTCTCTGCCAAGCTTCAAATTAATGTGGTTCTTGTGGTTGGAAGCCTGTGCAGCAGGAAGATGTGGTAATGATTCCTCTTCTACAGAGTAATTTATAATGGCAGAGCAATTTAAAATACTCAGTAACTAGCTTGGTTACTTAAGAATTTAATCAAGAAATTATTATGTTTTTCCTTTTTATTACCCTTTCTAGGGTCGTTAGGGATTTAAATTGTGTTTGCAAGAACTTTTCTACTAAACCTTTCTCTTGGAGCAATTTCAGACAATAAATAATGCATTCTGTAAGCACAGCTGAGGAAGACTGCAAACTATCTAGGGATAAATTGCACAATAAAATATATGAAAGACAAAGGTTAATGCCAGCAACATCACTTAATGTCTTTCATTACATAATCAAAAGAGTGTAACAGTGCCTGTAACTATCTTTTTTTTCTGTATGTAAAGGATCTTGAAACCAGAAGGGATTTTTGCATAAAAAGTAATTGCTGTTGGAGGAGCTCTGTGGAGAGAAGGGAGCGCTTTTACAGACTTACAGTCAAAACTAACAGAAAAAGCTGGAACAGTCTGGACCCCCAGATTAGGAACTAGGAGAGCTGGCAATTGCTGGCAATTGCTGGTGTGGACTGGTACTTTGTCAAAGCCTATCCAAACTGCTTCCCAAGCTTTCTGTCTTCCAGCATTCATCAAAATTCATAAAGGCCTATTGTTGCTCTTAAAAGGATTGAAAATTAGTCTTTCTCCTTTCTTTTACCTAAAAATGAGAGGCAAGTGAGGAATTGAGTGGGAAGATGTGAAAATGTCAAACAGGTCAAATGATCTATCTGAACATCGGAGCATTAAACAAACCAAAGTGGGAAAGAGTGAAACAGCTTTTGGGAATACTGTCACAAAATTGATGTGTTGTCTGCATGTCGGTATGCATCACTTAAAACTGCATTCTGCTATTTATTTTTAAAATATGGAAATTATAGGGTAGCAACTTACAGTTTCCAAACCTTCAGCCTCTAAGTATGTGAGCACATGTTGGAATAAATCTTTTGTTCATGCAGGCAGTAGTTATGTCTTGTAAACGTGCTCTGTACAGTCTTTTCTTAGAAGTATATTGCACAGTTGTACATAAGTAGCTGAGATTTTTGAAGATTTGATGCAGTTGCTATACAAGCCTAAAGCTATACAGAGAGCAATAATACTTTAAGTTTTGAGATGATAGAAACAGATAATGATTATAGATTTTATTCATTGCCTGCATAATAAATAACCATTTTCACACGTAGTTTTGAATTACAGAAGGAAAAGCTTTGGCTTGCTTTTACAATTATTCGTGTTTTAAACTTTAATAGTACCCCAAATGTGCTCATTGTATATGTTCCTTTAAATGTGTTTTGTGTACATGCCACATCACATACTTTGCTTATTTTTTTAAGCTCAAATATCAACAATTGCAGTGTGTAATGGTTCTGGTTTCGACTGGGGTAGAGTTAATTTTTTTCTTAGTAGTTGGTATGGGGCCATGTTTTGGATTTGCAATGAAAGCAGTGTTGATAATTCCGGGATTTTTTTAGTGACTGCTAAGCAGTGCTTACAGAGTGAAGGTCTTTTCTGCACCCTCATCCCACCCCACCAACTAGGAGAGGCAGTGGGAGGGACAAAAGAAACTGAGAGGGGACACAGCAAGGACAGCCAACCCCAAATGACCCAAGGGAAATCCTATACCATTTGGCATCATGCTCAGCATATAAAGCTGGGGAAAGAAGAAGGATGGGGGGACACATTTGGAGAGGGGACACATTTGGAGTGGGGACACATTTGGAGTGATGGCATTTGTCTTCCCAAGTCACCATTACACGTGATGGACCCCAGCTTTCCTGGGGATGGCTAAACACCTGCCTGCCCCTGCGTAGTAGGGAATAAATTCCGTGTTTTGCTTTGCTTACATGCATGGCTTTTGCTTTCCTGATTGAACTGCCTTTATCTCAAACCTTGACTTTTCTAACTTTTATCTCTCTGATTCTCTCCTCCATCCCATGGAGGGGGAGTGAGCAAGTGGTTTTGTGGGGCTGAGCTGCTGTCTGGGGTTAAACCATGATGTGAATAGAGCAGAGAAACGTGTTTGCTTGATTAGTTACTACAGTGGCCTGAATTCAGCCAATACAGTTTATGGCATCCAGCTTAAGTCCAGAGTCAGGAGCCTAGATTCCCTCAGCACCTAGCAGATAGACACAAATGCCTTTGTCATGTGCTTTAGATGTTAAGTTACTCCATCTCTCTCCTTTACCTTCAGAAGGAATTTAACTCTCCAGAATTACTTGGGTCAATGTGCAGCTGGATGTTCATACATGATGGGTTCAGAAGAGCTAACCCTCCAAATATGATGATGACTTGAACCCAGTGCTAATCCTGCCCTGTCCTTCTCTACCCACACAGCTGTGGTTCCCAAAACTTCTCTCACTGGTACAGCCCTCGTGGAGTTCATGACTTTAGTGTTGGTTTTGATGACCACTGAAGATAAAATGATACTGTGATTCCCTGTCAAATCAGGTTATTCCTCTAACAGTCAGAAATGGGTTTAAAATTAAATAGCCCAGTGAAGAGGGACAGAATCAGGGTTTTGAAACATGACCAACTTAAGTGGGTTTTTGTGGGATTTTTTTTTTGAGGTTGCTGTTCTGAATATGAAAGTCAAAGACTAAGATCTTGATCTTATAACAGTTGTTCTCCTTTGTTGTTCATAGGCTTTTAAATGTGTACCTAAATATAGTATATGCCAGAGGAGAGAGTTAATGTTGCTATGAGAACCTTAACCTCAGCATTTCCTAGGGTTTTATGTGTATAGGTAGGGGGAAAAAAAAGCAATTATCTAATAACTCACAGTTGTTTTCTTTTATAAGGAAGCACTATCTGATGCCTTGTATATAAGTGATCTTATCCACGATGTATTGCTGTTACTGCTGCTGTTTGTCTGCAGGGTTTTTTTCCTCCACAAGCAGTGCAACAGAGAAGGCAAAAAAAGCCATAGGGTTGACCTATATATATATATATATATATATATATATACATACATATATATATATATTTCATTGCAGCACTTGAAATTCCCATGTCTTATAAAGCTGCCTCACTGCTGCTGGGCAAGTAAGGGGGGACTGGCTGGTGCTCCAGCATGTAGATGTCACTGACGAGTTGCTTGCCTGTCAGGTGTGCACAGAGCATGCCTAGAGGCTTTCCCTTGTTAAAGGTTTGCAACTTTAAAAAGCAAACCCTTCCTCTAATTTGTTGCTTTTTCAACTAGGCAAATAGGAGTTCAAAGGTAGTCTGCACCCAGAGCTTGAGTCTTCAGCAGCTCTGAGTTGACTGATCCTAAATGAAAGCTTCCCCATTCCTCCAAGTGACTGATTCTACTCTTGTGAGCTGATGAGCTTTGATTATAGAAAGCTTTTGGAAAAAAGTTATCATCAAAACAGGGTTCCAGTGAAAAGAGCAAGTACCTGCCTGGTACGTAAGTGCCTTCTGCAATAAATAGTTACTTCTGCTTGCACAAGGTACATGCATTTCAATTCCACTTTTCTTCTATTTACCTCACTGATTGTATGGTTCTCATGTCTGAATGAGTGAAATCGGAGGATGAAAGTCAAAACTTGCTGGACTGATTTTCAGTTTGTGCAGCCCTTGGTAATGACTCTTTAGTGTATTTTAATGGCTTACTATGAAGTCTCTGATCTTCATGTCTTATAAAGGGAAACTTTTGAAGAACTAGTGTACTGAAACCTTTTATCTATTAGGTTTCAGTCAGAGGGCCTTCTGATAACTGGTACTCTCTTATGTTCAGAGTCATAACCGATGATAACAAAGGTTGGTTTGCACTGATATAAATTACAGTGTTTAATTTCAGATTGTAGAATGCAAATGTAGATCTGTTTGATGCTGGAGATTTCCAGCATAATGTCATTTAAAAGCAAGACTTCTTATGATCATGATGTATAGTCACAGGTTTTGTTTTGAGGAAAAAGAAAAGAAATAGAACAAACAGAAAAGTGGAGAAGAAATAATGTGACCATGACATGACTGTTTTGGGTTTTGGGTTTGTTGTTTTGTTTTTTTTTCTCCACATTCCTAAAATGTTTGCATTACTCGATGCACACAAAATACTGCAGTGAGGTTGAGGAACTGAGGCTGGGAGATGAAACAGCCATGACGATACTCGAGATACATGACCCATTATATGAAACCACTGAAGTGATGAATATTAATGTTCTTTTAAATTTTTAATTTTAAGTCTTTCTGGCTTTCAAAGAAAAAAAAAGAGAAAAAAAAAGAGAAAAAAAAAAAGAGAAAGCTTGGGGGAAGAATTCTTCCCAGAACAATGGCGCAGTCTGTTATCTGCTCCTTTGCACTGTAAAGCACTGAATGTTCAGCCAATATACTGCTCTGGTTGGCTTAGCATTCTTAACCTTAATTTTGAATAGAAGGTGCCTTGTGCCGCTGACGTAATTAGGGCCTTTTGTAAATCACTGTTGCAGGCAGTCTGCTGTTGCATTTCACTGCATTTCTCGGAGGGATGCAGGGCAAAAGTGTCAGACTAACTTTTTGAACCTCTCTTCAGGCTAAGTGTTTTCATTATTGGAGTATTTTATTCAGAATGTATTATGCTTCATTTTCCTCTGTAGATAATAAGCCACAAATCAACTTTGGAAGTGAAAGAGCATTTCTACTGGAAGAAGTTTGAATAGAGAGCCCTTAACATCTTAAAGCAGGAGGTGTTTCCTTGAAGAAAAAAAAAAAAAAAGAAGGAAATGTGGGAGGGTTAGATTTGACCAATTGACTTTAAACTCAGTCCCCTCTGTGATACAGGAATATTGTTATCTGTCTCTTTTGTCACGGAAGCTGTCAGAAAGTTGGAGGTGAAGCTTTGTCTTCAAGTTGGTTTCATATCTGTGGTTGTACATTATGCTCTGCAGCATTGTGTGGGGACATAAAATGCCCTTACCTTTCACATAAGCCTCTTAGGGACCATTGCACTCTTGCCTCTGCAGAGGCACAGGGTTTCATCTCACTTCTGCCTCTCTCCTGTCCCCTAGGGCAGGGTTCAGCTCAGGCCATTACATCCCCTCCTGATGTAGTGTTTTATATCTCTGATGTCAGTGGTGATACACGGCCTTGCACTGTCCTTGATGGCAAACACAGCACTATTAATAGTCAGTGAAGTTAACTTGCTCATTGCTGCGTTCATGCTGCCCACCCGCTGCATTCCAGTCCCTGGCCTTTAAAGGCACTGTTAAAGCCCCAAAGGCTGACCAGTCCCGCAAATGAACGTATCCATGTTTGTAACACAACTCTCGTAGTCGCTGTGGTGTGGGAGTAGCAGATGCTGCCTGCGGGGCCTGGCTGTCGGGAGAAGAGAACATGGCGTTACAGCAGTTGCACACTGAACTGGGTATCCAGTACCTGCTCTGAGATGCTGTGGTACTTCAAAGGGGCTGGCATCGGCATCAGCTCTGGCTCTGGGCAAGGGAGGGGGGAGGCTGGAACACGCACCCATGACCCCTTTACTTCATACTGAGACAGCACAGCATGAATAAGCATAAAAGACAGCTGCAGTTTCTTCCAGTGGCCATATGCCATTAAGTCTTTCCGTGCTTGGGAGCAGAAAAAAGTGTGGTAGTTGTCTTACAGCTCTCTCTTTTCCACCTGCACAGGCTGGAGAGGCACCTGCAGCGGAACAGCTTTGCCTCTCTTCTGGGACTTGGCATTGACAAGGATCAGGTGCAACCTGTCCTGTATCACTGACTTGTTCCCAGCAAAACAGCAGGGAAGGAAAAGAGGGGGTTTTGTGCTCCAGGTGTTGCAAAAGTGGCAATTGCTGTGGTGTATTCCTGATTCAGGCTCCCTTGTGAATGCTGAGGCAGCGAGCGCAGGGTTGTGCTTCTCGTGACTAATGAATGAATGATGTCACCAGGTTGCTTCCCGAGGCAGGAAATCCATCCAAAATAGTTCAGTTTCAATACAGAAAGTGGAGTTACGTGCACAGAGTAAGCTGAAAGTAGAAAGGAATTCTTCCATCACCAACTTTTTGCTTGTGTCACTCCTTTCCAATCTATGGCTATACTACAAAAAGTAGAAGAAAAAAAAAAGAATCAAGCAGGGGTTAGGTCCCTCCCCTTCTCCACTAAAACCAAAACAAATAAAATAGCTACTTTCTGTCTTGTTGAATACTGGCTTTTCGGTGTGCTCACACGTCCAGGGAGGGAACACGAGAGCTGCGCTGCCCGCTTGCAAACCGGTGTGATGCCTGCGGGGTGTCTCGGGCATCAATCCACCCGTGTCCCCCAGTTCCACGAGCGCGTTGCCGAGTGACAGAGCGGGCCGGGACCGCTGCAGGTGTGATGTGGGGCTCTGCTGCGAAACGGGGGCTAGCAACAGAACAAAGACTTGCCCGCAGGACAAAAAACGGGGACACCCCACGCCCAACAAATTCCTGCGTGTGCGAGGATGCGTCTGGCTTGGCTAAGTGTTGGCAGGAGTGCAGCCGTAGCATTGTACAGCACGCATGCCTTCCCCAGAGCAACTGGGATTCCCCCTCCTCTCCTCTCCAGAGCCCACTTCTGAAAGAGCTGGCTCATCCCTGCTGTCAGATGAAGCCGTTTCCTGAACGCGCGGGTTTGAGTCACTTGGGCTGGGATGAGGCTTTAACTCCTCCCTCACTGGGCTCGAATTTGTGCGTGGCCGGGGCACTGGTGAGCGGGGGGGCAGGGAAGGCGCCGGGCGTGCAGCGCTGCCGCCGCCCCCTCGGTCCCAGCCCGGTGGCACCGCGGGGCCCGGAGCGGGTCCGGACGCGGGTCCGGCCCTGGCAGGAGAAGTTCAAGTGCCCAAGTTGCAGGCGGATGACATCAGCCGCGGGCAGGCCGGGCTGCGGGCGGGCTCGGCGCCGGGGCAGCAGCACACGCGTGCCGGCCTCCCCCCGCCCCGGGGCGGCCCCAGGGGGCTCCAGCGCCCCGAAGGTCGTCATAAAAAAAAATTTCCTTTGTAATTCCTTTTTCTTTTTTCCTTTTTTTTTTTTTTTCTTTGGGGGGGGGGGGGTGGGGGAGGCGGGAATAATTTGGAAGTCTGATAGTGTGTGGGAAATGATTACATCAGTCGGAGGGAGGGCTAGGATTGGTCTGCACTGTGTGGTTTGATTCACTACCGCAAAGATTGCGTGTAACCCTTTGAGTGGAGCCCTGGCAGAGTTGTTTCCCTCCCCAGAAACAGTCCCCATAGCAGGGTCTACGTGACAGGTAGGGTACAGCCACCCGCTGACTCCGCCGGCACCCCGAGCGCCCAGCCGCAGGCTGCACAGGGTCGGCGGAGGCAGAGAACTAACTCTCAAGAGGCAATCCCTATTTAAAATGCCATCTTGTTCTTCCGACTGCTGCCTTTTACGTGCTGTTGAGGTAAGATTTTCCATATCGAATTACCCTCCACGTTTTTGTTAGACTCTCCTTCTCGTGCTAGGATGTGGAGCATTTTAAACACAGAGTTCATTTAAATCTGGGACCTGCACGTTTTCCCAGAGAAATAATTTTGCGGCAAGTGTCTCTTGCTTGAGCAGAACAATGCAAAGAGGAAAGCATCTGTATAATTCAGGAGGTGGGGAGAAGGTTCCTGACTTGTTCTCTCATCCCCATTAATATTTAGGATGTGCAGCGTATGCACATTTGGTTTTGAACTACTTTCAGGCTAGCATCAGAAAAGAAGTCAGGGTAGGGAGAGAAATCTGTGGACTGTGCTAGGTCATTGATCCGCCGGCAAACTGCAAGTGGGACTTCCCCACATGAAACAATCAAAAGTTAGTGGGGAACAAGAGAGCCATATTTAATCTTTGGGGTCTTGGCCTGCTCCTCTGTGAATGTTCAGAGGCCTCTGGGATCGCAGTGAAAATTGTGTGTGTTTGACTGGATGTGATTTCTCTCGCCCACTGTTGCCAAAGTACTCTCCTGACATTGTTTCACGTTTGCTTACCTTATGCAGCTTTATACAGAACCTGCTCTCTCACTTTTTCTGTGTTCGTGGTCATATGAATCCTGCTGAACCTTTGTTTAGTGCAGGGAGGTGTTGGGGAGGGGGGAGGGGAAATAGGTCTAGGGGGCATCTAGAGAAAGTGTTCTAAAGTGAATCATCCATTTCATTTGTCCTGGCTGCCAAGGTGCTTGGGACCCTCATGCCAAGAGGATGATGCTTTTCTACAGTAGCTGTGTGGTTTGCCTATGTTCAGAGCTGTTGATCTGTAAGTGTACCCTTTATGTTGCAGGATGTAAAAGTCTTTAGTGAAGATGGAACAAGCAAAGTGGTCGAGATTCTAGCAGACATGACAGCCAGGGACCTCTGTCAGCTGCTCGTTTACAAAAGTCATTGTGTGGATGATAACAGCTGGACTCTAGTGGAGCATCACCCTCACCTAGGATTAGGTAGGGAATGGTCAAAGGGGTGGCATGGTTACCTGGGAACATAAAATATGTGTAATTCATATAAATGTGCTTCCAGACGGAACATTTTCTTTCCACTGCTTTTATTTGTACAATTAGCTGAAGTCACATACGTGCTTTCTGTGTATTACAATTTGATGTGTTAAGCGTTTAAGCCATTTTAAGTCCTTCTCTTATTTCCCATCCTCTGTTTTTTTATATAAAAAAAGAAGAATTGTCTAATCTTCACACTAGTGCTCTATTGCTACCTTGCTGTGTCTGAAGCTATTGCAAATAAACAGCTTAGGCAAATTAAGCTTGATCCTTAGAGTACGGTCCTATGAAACAGCTCAGCTCATCACCAGCTGGGAGACCTGGGTGGACAGACTCAGCTTTGCATACCTACAGTAATGCTTATGAAAGCTAGACATGCTGAGGTGGGGGAGGGGGTTGGCTAAACTTGACTTCAGGCAGGGAAAAAATGGTGGCACCACCCGCAAATCCATGGGCAATTTCTGGACCAGCAGTGGCATCTGCTCTCCAGGCAGCAGCTCCTCCACCTGACTGAAATTAAGGTGTCATGGTTACAGTTTCAAGAAGGCAGCAAGAGGAAGAACCGTGGGGAATTAAATAACACCGTGAATTGGTTTAATTACAGTACCTGAAAGGATCTCATGTTATTCAGTCTTGCTTTTCCTGTTTTTTTGTGGCACTGATTAGTTGCAGGGTTCTGCTATGCAGCTTGCAACTGCATATCACTCAGATAACACTATCTATAATTCTATGTAGCATAAAATAATGCTTTAGAAAGTGTAGCATTTGGGGTATTAGTCAATATACTTCACGGGAAATTTTTTTCTAGAAAACAGAGGAAGACAAATCATAAGCTGTGATCACCAGCATTGGAATTGTGAATGCTATCTGTAGCTAACAGAGGGATTTTTATGTCTAAAAATGTAATTCAGAACCCTTACAAATAAAAAAAGGAAACAATTTGCTAGAAATGTAATGCCCTAAACCAATACTATTAAATGCTAATAAATGCACTGCTCTGCAGACCAACACTTAAAAAAACCCCAAACCCATAGGATATCCTGATTGTTTAATGGTTTTATTATCTCTCCTAATGTAGAATATATGAAAAATTTAAGATTAAATACTCACTGGAATATGTCTAAGATATACTTTCAGTTCTGAGGACATAGGACAAGAGGTGAAGAATTAAGATATAAATTACAGAACCTTTATCTCTGTAGCTTAATATGCCACATGCGCTTCTAAAAACCTTTACAAATTTTCAGTTTTATCAATGCTCATTAAACTACCAGGCTCTCTTTTTCTATATTCTTTTTCCCATCATTGCTGATTACCAAGGTATTGTGTAAACAGAAGCCTTCTCCTTTGTAACCAACATCCTTCTCCTGCCAGATTCATTCAATGATGCCACAATTCAGTGTTTGTGACATCACAATAGCTTCCATGGTGACTAATTGTGCTGTCAAACTCTGGTGTGTGACATCTCTGAATGAATCGGGCAGGGGGCTGATTAGGAAATCAAAAGCTTCTGTTTACACACAAATAACTTGGTAATTAACAATGATGGGAAAAGAGCAAGATACTTATCGGGCTGCATTTATATACATGGGGACCTGCCTGCTTTGGACCTCTGTTTCACACTGAAGCACAAAGCGGGCCTCCAGAGAAGCGGGGTGTGCAGGTTGGAGCTTCAGCAGCCACCAAACTTTGTTCCACGGGGACTGCTCCAGGGCTGTCCTCTGTATGCCACGCAGTAGATCTGTGTGAAAAGTAATGCAGCCTTTTGGGGTATAAAGCAACCAAACAAAGACGGAAAGCATTTAAAGAATCAAAAAAGATATAATTATACAGATTTCACATACTTGAAAGGACGTGGACATAAAAGAGAATAAATGAGTTCATTTAATGGGAGACAACTTCATCGAGTTTCTTATGTTTGGGGTCCAAAGTATCCACTATGATATAGTCAGTAAAAATTAAATACCAACTTTAATCCTTCTACCAATTTTTGGTTGTAGTTTGAATTTTGTATTACTTGGCTGCTCATTTCTGCTTCTATGAAGCTTAAATGCTACCCTGTATTTCAGAGACTGTCAGATCAAGATCTGCATCCTAGGTGAATTTATCAGGTGTCTGATGTTCCATATTTTTTTCTCTAGAGATAAGATTGCTAGTATAAGTATGAAACAATGGTGCGTGAAAAGAAATATGATTTAGGAGTAGTGAGAATTCTGTGTTTCCAGAAGACATTATTTCTTACACAATACATCCTTGCTAACTTAATGCTGTAGGTGCTAATCTTGAAGCCCACCAAAAGAGAGGAGTTCCTTCATTTAGTTCACTGTCTTTTTTTTTTAATCTTGATCTTGCCTAATACTACTTTCCAAAAGAGTTCAGTTTGCAGAACCAGTTCATCTTTTTACTATTGGGCAGACTGAGGACAAGATCAAATTTTTGAAACCAGCTGCATATTTATCATTGCAGTGGTCTTCTAGGTCCCACTTTGTAAGGAACCCTCACCTGACTCTTTACTGTGCACGCATAGTCAAGTGTATTCCAAATAACATGCATGCTTGCAAATCGCTTCAAACAACTATTGGACTGCACAAAGTATTTGTGTTCTCACTAGAGGCACAGGTGTGACAATTTGACCTCAGAAAGTGTTAGATTTGACATTTAAAATGTGGTCCCTGCTACACTCTACCACTAGTATCTAAAGTGCTTTGTGGTCAAGATTTAAGCAGTCTGTGAAACTCGAATTGGTCCTGTTATTTCATTTGCTACCAGAAGTACACCTAACCTGTTCATAAAATGTGGTATTCTCCTTATGTGCTACTTCGTGCTTAAGTATCATTAATTTAGGATGGGGATGGAGATCTCTGTATTGGACATTAGCAGAAATAATAATGATGAAGACACATCATAATAGTATGTGTCTAGACACTGAAAGAAGCCCTACCTACAGACCTAATTTTTCCAGCTGCAGAATTGACTATACATCCTATTGAATATAGTTGAACCAGGAAAGAAAAATAGTAAGGCTCTGAAATATGTGAGGGTTAGAAGAAAGCGTAGCTGCAGTTTTGTACCTAGATTTTTTTATTTACATGCCTTAATATGAATGAATTAAAAGTGGAACAGTTAGACACAGCCCAAATAGGGAGGGCTATTTCATATGGGGGTCCACTTGTCATTTGTAGTGATTCTCTGTATGGGAATTTAGGGCCATGCCTGTGAGTTGTTTATGATGGAATCGTCCAGCTCCTTCTCCCATCTTGTATCTCTGCTACAGTTTTGTAGAATTTTTGATAATAATACAGAGCAATTGTGGGGGGGTGTGTGGTGGGCAGGGGACTGGGCAAGCCTGTTCTTCTAGGAAGTGTGCAGAGGAGACTGAGTGGAGCCTATCAGATAAACTGAAAGGACACATTTCTGGTCACTTCAGCAGCAATGCCACTTGAAGACAGACTGACCTATTGAACTTAGCAGGCTGCCATCTGTGGTCTAGTTTTGTAGCAGGAAGCTCAAAGCAGGGCTGAGGCTGAGTTGCTAGTGTGTCAAGTGGTGGTTCATCCCATTTGTACTAACCGACTGCAAATTACCCAGGACTTTCCAGGAGTACAACTCCTATGAAGTAGTAGCAAACTGACCAGGACTAGCTTCCTTTTTACATGTACCTGTTATGAAATGCTGTACCTTTTCTCCAAGATGGCTTTTACCATCAAAACGAAAATACAAACATTAAATGAGGGGGAGTATTAGCACAGAATCTGAAAAGGTTCTTGATTTAGTAACAGAATACATGTCGGTTGTCTAAAGCGTCTAAGAAACAGGCACTGAGTATATTTACAGAAACTCACTATTGAAATACAAAATCAGTTGACAAATGGTCATCTATAGTGCATTTCCTCAGAACAGAATGAACAATTTGTCCCTGCCCTTAGGTGAGCCATTTTCAGTGCATTAGGAAAGCGAAGAGCACAACTTTGTGTGGTCACAAAAGCAGACAGTAACAGAACATGTGGTCTTTTGGGGTTCATACTGTGATAAAGTTTCATACCAATGTAATTAAATGTTTTTTGGAGGAAACATAATGTAAAAAAACCAGACCCTCCACCCTCATTGGCCCACAGTCCTCATCACAAAGTGAAGGAGACTTGATTTATTAAGTTGCTTTAAACCACGATAGTAGCAACAGATCAGAAATACCTGAAACTTCACCTGTGAAGCCCCTAGATAATGTACAGGTTTAGGTGATGAATGCTGAGGTGGTGAAAAACCTCCTTCCTTAACAGCCACCAGTGCAAGCATTGTCACACACATTAGTCAAAGAATACCCCTTAAAAGTGATGTTATGGCTGATGCACTGGAGCAGCCCACTATGGAAATTTTTCGATGTTAACCCCTGGAAAACACAATCTGTAGCAAGGCTGGACATTGCAAATGCACAGTAAATGCTGAAGTCATCAATGAGCTGGTGATGACTGACAACCTAAATGCAGGTGGAAGAGACAATGGGATCACTGACATTGATTAAATTTTCAATAAAAGAACATACATTAATCTGCTAAGTTCAATAATTAACATTCAAGAGCTTACTCTTCCTGAGATGCCAATGACTGCTTGCTTTCTATCCTGAAAACAGCCCAAGAACTTGGGTGGCACCCTGACATTTCTAACTGTAGGAATGCAACATGAAGTAGGTAAGGGACTCTCCAAACTTCTTCAGTCAGCAAGTCTCAGGCATTTTGTTTAAAGCTTTGCAAAAGTTATGTTTTGCTTGGCCTAATTTTTTAATTTTGTATTATATAAGGGATGAAAGCACTGACTAGTTAAAACTTTTGAAAAATACCTAAATATTTTCGTGGAAACTTCTGAAGACTTGAGAAGATAATGAGTTCATTAAGTAGTGCACACTTAAGCAGTTGCCTTCTTTCGAGTTACTACTTTCAGTGAATTGGATTTGTTAAGCTATCTGTTCATGCTTTGATGTGCCATTCTTTTGACCAGAGAAGTAGTGGTTATGGGGAGTTACCTTGTAACCAAATCTAGAGCAGAAAATTGCCCTGTCATGTGTACAAAACGTTTGTCTCTGTCAGTATTCCTGTAAAGTAGATCCTGTGACCTCTTTCATAATAAACCCCATTGTCTAGCATCTACAATAAAGGCCTGAAGTTCACCTTGAAATGAACTGGTTTTATAGAGTGTGATCAAATAGGACACTGTATTTCTGTGATAGTTCAAGACCTAACAGTGGCCTTTCTGTAACTTTTTTTCCCCTTAAACCTGTCCACCTTGCCAGTCCCACAGCGTACAGCCAACACAAAGAGTTTCGTCTTTATAATTTAAGCTTCTGCACTCAAAAAAAAAATATTCCTTTTGAGAAAATCTGTGTTTATGAAGTCCTGATATAGGAAATCTTTGAAGAACACTGCCATATAATGTTAAACTTTGTAATACTTTACAAAGTAAAGCATTGCTTCATGGCAATGTGGTTTGAAAGCTAGAATGTGTTCTGCTGATTTCTTAAGAGGTAATGGAATTACGCTGGGTTGTTTTACTCCTATTCTTAGTTGATCTCTCTCCTTCTGTTTGTTGACTGTATGTTAACATCATGTTCTTTTTCCACAGAGAGGTGCTTGGAAGATCATGAGCTCATAGTTCAAGTTGAATCCACAATGGGAAGTGAAAGTAAATTTTTGTTCAGGAAGAATTATGCAAAATATGAATTTTTCAAAAATCCCATGGTGAGTCTCATTACTTAGTTGTTTACACCACAGAGGAATGGATTGCAATAACATTGCTTGGCATTATTATGTCTTAAACATCTATTATAAAAAAAAAAAAGGCAACCAACTAACAGAATTCTTTCCAAAGAAATTTTAACCAGTGTTTAAATTCCTTTTACTCTCCTCCCAGCTTAAAAACCTCAAGTGTTCTCAAGTTACCAAATATACTTGTTTCAAAATGTCTGTTGCTATAATGAAGGGTGACCAAGACAGGGGAATCTTGGTTGGTTTAAGAAAAACAATCAGAAGTGCAATTTACTCATCATCTTAAAAGCTACTTGATTTGAAGCAAATTGATCACGTAGCATGCAGTATCCAAACCTTTTAATTTCTGACAGTAAAAGCAAAACCCCTCTGGGTAACCCCTAAAGCACTTACTACATACAAGGAATTTCCAGTTTATGTATATTGAACATTGTTTCACCTATGGCTGTGTTTTTTGCTAGTATGCTCTGCCTTCGTTACTTATCATAGTAGCTTGCCCTCTCTATGTCCTCATGTATATCCATGGTTGAAAAGTATTGTATGTCATCACTACTTATTCCTGTATTTGTAAGATCCTTTGAAAATCATAATTTTAAACTAGTTACTGTGTAACTGCATATCTGGGGATGACTTTTCGCATTTTATCTAAACAATTAAGTTGGAACAGACTGTTGATGTGAAACAATATCAGCTGGTGTAACCCATTGTGATAGTTGAAAAAACATAACCCAGAGGTGGTTAGCTAAGAACAGATTTTGGGTCAGTCAGGCATTTGTGAGGTGAGAAGAAAAAAGATATACAAGATCACATGTAAACTCATTGCTGAAGTAACTACAGATGATAAACTCATTCATTTTTCTCGTAGATACTAATGCACAGTTGCTGCATCCTCACACGTGTGCTTGCATGTACACTTGTCATCTGCCAGTGATTGTTTCAGAGTCTGTGCCTTGACTTACTGTGTGAAACATTTCTGTGCATGGAGTGTTCATAAGTTTTCACTTCTGTTGATCTTACCATCTGATAACCCGTGAACATCTGAGTGTTGTATAGAAGTTTTGGTATCATAGGAGCTAGCACACTGGTTTCATGTGGTCTATTTTAATTAATAACAGAGCATGGGAGTAAAACCCAGAATGCTTGGCATTCAGTCCCAGGCTCCTGCAATCACAGAATAAATAATTCTTTTGGTGTAAGAATGCGAAGGCTCCCTATCCGTTGCATTAGCTGTTGCCATATGGCACTGTTTCTACTCAAGAGAGGCTTGTAAATGTTAGCTTTCATAACTCATTGTGCAACTTACCTGGCAGAAGGGTGATTCCTCTTCAGTCCTTCTCTTTATGCCCTAAAGACTTGAAATTTATATTGCCCGAAGAGTGACAAATGTTCTAAACAGGAAATGTTTTTGTTGTGATTCATTTTGTTATAATCAGTCATTCTTTTATTTCAGTCATTTCTGCATGTCTCCATGCTTCAAATAATGTTTAAAAATTTCAAGAATGACTTCATATCATTGCTGTGTATAGTAAATTCACTGTACCAAATTATATAAGCGTTTTAAAACATATCAAGTGAAAGGGGAATGGGAGGATAAAGTCTGAAGTCAAGTCATTGATGCACTGCATATTCAACCTGCAGGACCATTCATCCTGTCCTTTCCAAGAAAGTAGAGGCTGTTAGCAATCCCCAAAAGCCCTCAGTAGTAGAGGAAATTATGGAGAAACGCAGTTATGAAATGGTGTATATCAGATATTTTAAAAACCCACAATCTGTCTGCATGGGCATCTGGTGAGCAGAAGGAAGCGAAGAACTGCACTTGAAGGCCCTTGTATTACTTTCTCTGTCAGGGGATCTCCAAATTGATTTAGTAGTGGTAGTTCCAAAAAATGAATGACTGGAAGAAAATTTCACTAGTTTTGTGTAAGAGTGTTCACATATAAAGTGACTTCCAATTGTCTTCTCTTTTTTTTTGTCTAGAATTTCTTTCCAGAGCAAATGGTTGCCTGGTGCCAGCAAACAAACGGCAGTATCCCACAGTCACAACTTCTGCAGGTACTGTAAATTATCTGTATGGACAAAAAAAGTTTTGGAGCTGGAGGGGGGAGGTTGAGAGGAAGGAAGAGAGAATTCAAGGGTCTGGAAAGAGTTGGTCAGAGAAAGATCAGTTAGCATATGGTGCTAATGTTGAAAATGTCTGACAAAGATCTTACCCGGTGGCATTGAGGTGTAAACACAAAGTATTCATAGCTATGTTCACACATACTTGTTCCATTAATACTCACTCTGTGGGTATCTGGTTTGGCCACCCAATGTTGCTCCAAAAACAGTCTTGGCAGATATATTTCTAGGAAAACAAACACCCCTTTTATAAAAAGCAGAACAGAAGTACTCTTCTATACTCCACATCATAGCACAAGAGAAAGTGTAAAAATGCATCTTGATATTAGAAGATCAGTTTTAGATGATGAGAGGTTTTGCTTTTACTTTTTATGTCCCATGTCAAGAATTGTGCCTGTCAAGAATTAACAATAAGGACCAACTTTCCCATGGTTCAGCCAACTAGCTGCTTTTTTGTATAGAAAAATAATGCCCTAAGAAGTAAGTGCAAGTAGAAATTTGCATATAGTATTTGCAAAGTAATCCCATTTAAAGCTTCCCAGATTAAATTACAGGGGTGTGTACCTTATGCATATATGTTGGTAGAGTTGTGTAATCTCCGTGGTAGTGGCACGTGTGCTGCATTTATACTGAAGTTCTGATGTCGCTGTAGAGCTTCTTGCTTGCTCATGAAGGAACCGTGGTGGTGGCACAGTTAGTTGGCCTTTAAGGATGGTGCTGAAGAGTGGGTTACCTCTCTGATCAGTAACTGATTCTCTTAAATTTCTCAATTTTAGTGCTGCAATCTAAACCTCATAGTCTAAATCTTTTAATTTCAGTTGTTTCCTCAAACTGGGGTCATTTAACTCAGGACACTCAACTCAAAACACAGTTTATTCAAAGAGTGTTGTATTAAGAATATGAGATCATGGTGCCTGGAAGACAGTGACACGAATACCAGGCAAATTATAAAGCAGAAGGCACAAATATATGAAGAATGTATACATACAAATAACTGATTTTAGCTTGACTTCTGTCATGCTGCATGTTTGCAAATATGCACTGACTCTCTCTTTGAAGACAACACGCTTCCACTGACTTTTGAAACAGTGTGCTCGTTTTGTCCCGTAACCATATCAAAGTCCGTTAAATTCTGGTACCATGTTCACCGAGAAGAATTTAAAGTGTTAGCATCCACTCTCAGCTGGAAAACAAACAAACAACAAAAAATCAATCCAATTTACGGAATTAAAAATGAAAGTCACAAGCAATGAGGTTGTAATCAGGAACCAAAAACTGTCATGGATTGGCATCGCCACAGACTGGTAGGAAGAGAGTGTTCATATCTTGGACCCTTTTTCCTGTAGTGTAAGTAGAGAATTGAGTTTGTTTGTTAATACAAGCAGCAGGACTCCCTAAAAGAGTAAGATGTTCTTGAAGATAGAAAAGTTTTGATCCTAGGGTAATTTGAGTGGTAGCAAAAGGGAAACCTTACAACTTCTTGAGATACGAGAGTTTTCTTCTGGGAAGGCTCCCTTAGGTGCCATCCTGGAGAAGCAAAAGTCATGGGGGTTAACAACACGAGAGGGGGAGGAAAAGAGGATAAGTATATTCTCTCTGTTTCATTGTTTAACCATAAAAGAACAATATTCCTTAAAGTATTTATACTGAATATTCCTTTTCTTTAAAAAAACCCACACAACTGTTTTTCACAATTTCAGTGGCAGCTGTAATTTATTGAAGCCCACTAGTTATTAAACATGTTGCATCTGAGGCCACCTTAAACACTGAGCAATTCCACTGTATTTAATTACACATAGAACAGGGAAGAATATTAAATATCATCTCATTATATCATATACTGTATTAAGAGCTAGTATTTTTAGTCTTAAGAATAGCATTAAAACCAGCAGGGTCTGTTTTCCCTAGTCTCAACCTGGCTGAGATACGCAAAAAAACCTTCATCTTAGTTTACTTTTCTTTTATCTGACTGGACAAAAAGAACATATCTCCTTTTTGTTTTTCCCTTTCACAGCTGAGAAGTGGTTTCATAGTACAAATAGCAGGAAAATTGGCTGGTTTTTTCCATGCTGTTAGATGAGATGAGAAGGAGGAATGGGAAAAAATAGCTTTTAATTCTGATCCAGGGCACTGATTTTTGGTTTTGTTTCCTGTGGGCATTGTCCACCAAATAACACCAAAACACAACTTTGAAGACTTGCAGAGGCATCTAGCCAAACAGGTTTATGCATTTTTCTTATACTGTTGAATTTATTAATTTGGTATTTGACTTACTTGAGCAAGCCCTCTGTCATTTAAACATCTGGCCCATAGTAATAAGGGAGCAATCCATCAATTCTCCTACCATAATTAAATGCTTCCTTCCTGTGATATATCGCAAATCAAATTATTCCATATGTGGTCCCTCTACTTATGTCAAGAACTTAAATGCTTCTGAATCTTGAAGTCTGGTATAATTGCTGGCACTTATTTGACTGCTCTACATTTCAAATTAAATATTCTGTTGTCTGCTATACCTCTTGTCTTAGGACAACTTAAATGCCAGAAATCCTGAAACAGGCTCTTCCTTTTCAAAAACTTTATGATAAAGACACAGATTTTGGCCAATATTTCCAAGTTAGACAATTTGCCAAAATTGCTGTGAGAAGGTATTATTTTAAGAATTAATAGGCTTACTTCCTCTCCCTTCAGGCCAAGTGCAAGGAGAATGGGGATACAGAGAAATGCTTAGCTTTTTGGAGATATAAGTATTGACAGAGAGAATAGGAAGATGTCTGGTGGGAGGAGATAGCTAGGTAGATGAAATGGGAGGAGCAGGAATTTCCATTTTGGCCATAAATCAGATTAAACATCCAGGTCAGTTTAAGCCTAGTGTGAAACTGCACCTCAAATCAGCAAAGTGATTTTCTGTTTACCTCTCAGGTCTGGAAATACAGTGACAATTTTATAATCCATCCACAGGATACAATCTTCATTTACATTTTTCTCTCCAACAGAACTTTTTAAACTCCAGTAGCTGCCCTGAAATTCAAGGTTTCTTGCATGTGAAAGAGCTGGGTAGGAAATCATGGAAGAAACTGTACGTGTGTTTGAGGAGATCAGGACTTTATTGTTCTACAAAAGGAACTTCAAAGGTAAGATTAAAGAAGAAGTTGCACAATACTAGCATGTGAAAACATTTTCTGCTTTTACAGTGGGCAGTTTTTTGCTGGTTTTAAATACCTCCACGCAGTGTTCCCTGTTTTTATGCCATAGAAAAGGATAAGTAAGCCACGATCAAAAGACAGTCAAGCCCTGGGCTCTCAATGCATGAATATAGCCATATAGTTTCATTATAGAATAAAACCAAACTAGCCAGGCAACATCATTGTGGCTACTGAAGTTGTGCTAACCTTCAGATTCCTCTGGAACAATGTAATAGGCTATGCCATTTTTAACGTGATGTGTTTGCATAAGTATAGTATTTTGTAAGCTTCCTGTATCAGCACCTTCTGTTGGTAGGCTGATATTCAAGAGGTGACAGCGCTATGTCCACTTGAGGCTGCCGGGGAGAGGAACGGTGTTCGTACACTGCCCTCTGTTGGAGGCCGGGCTGGAGAGACTGCAAAGCTTGCACAAGATCTTCCAAAACCTTACACTTACCTGTGATAAAACACGTTATTTCCCCAGGAGCCAAGACATTTGCAATTGTTGGCTGACCTGGAAGACAGCAATATCTTCTCATTGATAGCAGGCAAGAAGTTGTACAGTGCACCTGCAGAGTATGGATTTTGTATAAAGGTAAATCTCACTGAGTTCTTCCAAAGTTCCAGATGGTGTTGGTAGCTCAGTCACCCCAACCCGCAGCTAAATGGGATTTGTGTCTAAAACTCTGCAAGCCTTTTCTGTCATGAGGACTTGATCTTTAACATCTTTCATTTGGCAGGCATGTCCTGTGAATCTTATCATCATTTTATGAGACATTTTTAACATTTTATCTGGTGCTCCTTTGGTTTGGGAAATTTCTGTGCAAGAGCAGCTCACTGCTGAAGCATAGTGTGCCTGCGAGGTGGCCTTGGTTCACCTCACAGATGAAAACTTTTTCCAAGTACTCTAATTGAATAGAAAAGTTTCTGTGGACAGTGAGCACCAAAATTATACAGCAACAAAGGATCAAGCTCTGATGGGTAGTAATTTTATCATTATTATGGGCCAGAGGTTTGCCTTTATTTAAAGAGGAAGATTGTCTTGGAAAAATGAAAATAAGAGTAAGCAGTTGCCTTTGAAAATTTTTAAAACTGTTGTGCTGATAGATTGATTTGGACAGTATTTCTAAACTTTGAAAAGTGTAATTTTCTGAGAAGAAAATAAGGCTGGAAGCTGATTTTATTGACAGCAGTGGACTAGTCTCCTTCCTACCAGCCATTCCAGAGCTAGACAATAAGGGTTTGCATCAAAGAGACTGGCAGCAGGACTGATCCTCAACCAGTTTTGGAAACTTTCGTCCTTCATCTCAAAATAGGAGCTTATAAAACTTCTCACAGATTTGGAAAATAAAAAAAAAAAACAACAAAAACCCCACCCTAACAACCAAAACCAACAAAACTAAATGCCCTGGTTTGGTTGTAACATGGCCTGAGTACATGGCCTGAGTACCTTGTTCCTATAAACTGCCAGAACTGCAGGTTATTTCAAAACATAGCATCATAGAATATCCTGAGTTGGAAGGGACCCTCAAGGAGTCTAACTCCTGAAAGTCAGAAGGCACCAACATTTATCTTACTAGACCCAACTGAGACAGTGATTTCTTTCCAAGCATGCTCAGCCTCTCCTGAGCTTTAATTCAGAGCGGTGTGAGCTTTTTCTGGCTAGTTCTTAAGATTAATACTGCACCTGACTTTACTCTGCAGTAAACTTAGTTGTGCTGTTGGTTTTCTGTTGAATGTAGCTGACTTCCTTCTAACACTTTAAAGCCCAACAGAGTGAGAAATGAAACTAAGGAACTGCGGTTGTTATGTGCTGAAGATGAGCAAAGCAGGACGTGCTGGATGACTGCCTTTCGACTCCTCAAGGTATCTAATAATCTCTTCTACTTGTGCAAGGCTACATCTAGAGTTAAATTGCATTTGTTACTTTGTTCATGAGAAATTACCTACATTATAAATGTTGTCTGTTCCAAAACAATACAGATAAGAGCAAAATGCCAGGCGGGCCTGCCCTACCTAAGATTTTAAGCACAGGACTGAGCTCTATTCCTTCCACATATGAATCAAGTATAATTTTAGTTTTGGATCCGAATTTGAGATATGTGAATGAATCAAAATACCTTAACAAGGTATTTGCAAGTTATCATAAAGCTAAAGAAAATGTTTTGATAATGGTAAGTGGTTCTTCTAACTAGAACAGAGTGCCTTTTGCAATTTTTTTATTTTTTTTTTTTTAGTTTTCTGAAGGTTCTACTAAAAGAAGTAACAAAAGTAATTCTATCTCCAGGTGAAAGTAATTTATATCTGACAGCAAACAATGAAATTTCTTGGTAATATGGTAATATGGTAATCATTTTTTTTGAAACAAAATCAGGATGGAGGGAACTGAGGAGAAAGTTGACTATTTTGTGCCCTTTGAAGCAGAGAACTTCCTGGTCTTCATAGGAAAATGTGCATAAGTTCTGATTTGGTTTTAAGTCTTTCCCTGAATGTGCTGTCTTGAAAATTGCTGTTTCCTTCTGTATACCTTTCTACATCCTATGTACAGAAAAAAAGGTTTTTGTTTTTAAGGAACGCTGAAAGATGATTAAGGGTGTACGATCAGCGAAAATTAAGGCTGTGCCTCAAGGCTTTGTCTGTGACCCTTCTTTTTATTCACCTTTAGCTTTCCATAGTCCTATATTACCCTGTTCACAAATTGTATAAACCATTTCAGTTAGAACATTCAGTAAGCAATGTTGCTATACTTCAGCACTGTGCCTCTAGGGAATGCACTGAGTAGGTGTTTTCCTACCATCCTAGCTACTAGTGTTGCTAAAATTTATCATGTTCAACGAGGAGCATGACTGGAATTCAATCACCTTATTTTTAAGGATATGAAAAGTACCAAGTGTTATTTCCTGCTGAAATTTATTGAAAGAGCTAGTGAACTAGAAAGGTTCTTATTTTTTATCATTTCGAAGACTGAGTTTGAATGCTTTATGCAGAATATTTTTAAGTTCACATTACTAGAGGGTAAAAAGAAGGCAATTAATATGTGTGTTCTGACCTCGACTGAAAGCTTGTATTCTACAAGGAAAATAGAGTGATAGCTCTGGTGATTGCTGAGAGTGGCAGAAATTACCTGTGTATTTCACTCAGGCTTCTATTTTTTAAAGAAAACTTGTGTGTATTAACTGCTTGATTGCCACCTGCCAATTGCTATTGCTCAATGCAAATTGCTTTGGGACAGCTTCTGATCAGGAAAATAATAAACTGGTGGCACCTTGCTCCAGTGTAAGTGGTATTATGAAAACACTACAGTTTTTTTCCTAGGGTATATATTTGAATAATAGTGTCCTTGCATTTCTTTTTACAGTATGGAATGCTACTGTATCAGAATTACAGAATTCCCCAGCAGCGAAAAGCCATGCTTCCACACTTTTCCACTCCAGTAGTAAGTAATGAACTTACCTCATTGACATACGATGTTGGAAAAGATACATTTGCTTTTGCATTTTAAAAGTGGAAAATTTTACGCTAAGAAATGTAAATTCAGCATTGTGTAGCAAATCAATGTAAAGTTCATGTTTTGCATGAGTACAGTTTTCGTGGTTGGCTCTCCATTATCTCAGGCTTACATGATCCACATGATTGAAAAATCTTGGCTATGTCATGCTCTTTGAGACGTACAGTAGAGAGACATCTGGCTGTCTCTGCAGAAGCCAGCTTAGGTCTGGCAAAACTAACACGTAAATTTCCTAAAATAGGCTGGGCCAAGAGCTGACTGTTAACTATCTAAAAGTGAAGATCCTATATTTGGATCCCAACTGGCCCTGAAAATGTGACTGGAATATAGTAATAGGGCAAGTGGGCAATTTGAGCAATACAGATTTTATTCTCAGCCTTTGAATCCTTTCCCTCCCCTATGGCCTAAAAAGAAAAACCATCTATTTTTCTGTCAGTGAATCTTTTAAAAGAGATAAAAAATGAGATGTATTTTTCGTGATGTTGAAGGAGAACCTTGGACAGTCTTCTGAAACCAAAACATTTTGAAATTAAACTCTCAAGCTGGATTTTTCTTTTCCTGTTTTTTGAAACAAGTGAAAATTCCTTTTCAGAGAAGTGTATCTGAAAACTCACTAGTAGCAATGGATTTTTCGGGGCAAATAGGAAGAGTTATTGAAAATCCTGCTGAAGCACAGAGTGCTGCCTTGGAAGAAGGACATGCTTGGAGGGTAGCTATCTTCTCTTCTTTTCTGTTTTTGCAATCAGTGTCTGTTGAGAGCCAAAACACAGTGTGCGCTATGATGTTAGTGCAGTGCTGGTCACAGTATAGCTTAGCTCCGACCTGAAGCAATCACACTGCAAGCATGCAGATCTGAAAGTCAATATCCATCTTTAGCAAAACTGTCACATTCACAACAACCTTCTACCACTGCTTCTCTGTCCCCCTAGTGTCCAGAGGAAAGTTGAGGGGGAAAGCAGACCCACCAGAACTTTACTGCCAGTTTGCAAAACCAGTCTCTGAGGAGGAATATGTCAAATTAAATGCTTCCCCACATGGAAGAGGCTGGGGCTCTGACTAATGGCTTGCTCCCAGTAAGTTTAATTGCAGAATATACAAGAGGCAGGACCTCTTGCAATGAAAACTGATGTAACTTGTTTATAGTGTCTTGTGGACAGACAGCCGCAGTACAAGTTTTCCCACATGCTCGTCTTTTAGGGAAAAGAAGTCATTACTGAAGCATTAGCTGGTGCTTTATGTACGGGAGGGAAACACTGCTTGGTTTACTGAGTGCCTGGTGTTTTGCCTGAGCAGAGACATATCAGACTTTTCTTTTTTTTCTCTCATTTTTTTCCTTTTCCTTTTTTTTTTAAATTTTTTTAGATACTGAGCTTTCATCATTAACATCTGGCTTGTGTTTTAAGCCAACTGAAATGAGCTGCTGCTTGTAGATTAGCCCCCTCCAAAGTTGCATTTCTTTTTCTCATTCTTGCATTAAATTTGCCCAGCCCCCAGTTTCCTGTAAATTAAATCTGTATTGCATGTTCACTAATTCTCTTCTGCTGAAACATTAGTGTGGATTTAACGGTAATTCATTTTCTCTGTAGAAACGTAGCACAAGAATGAACATCTTGGGTAGCCAAAGTCCACTCCACCCTTCCACACTGAGTACAGGTAAATTCTGATGGTTTGTAAGCATAGTATCAGAGACCTCTGTGGGTAAAGAAAAGCTCTATTTTATATAGAGTGCAGTCATGTAGTATTGATGTAAAATACACTGTTTATGTTTATCAGTAGCTTCTGTGTCATTAACATGCTTACCCATATAG
Source organism: Manacus candei (assembly GCF_025592945.1). Taxonomy (NCBI): domain Eukaryota; kingdom Metazoa; phylum Chordata; class Aves; order Passeriformes; family Pipridae; genus Manacus; species Manacus candei. The sequence goes on along the minus strand of NW_026138097.1, from coordinate 32,409,365 downwards.
GCATAGTAGAAGGAACTTGTTTTCCTTTGATGGCATACTCAAGCTTTTCTTCAGAACTAAGTCTTTTGAAACTCAGATTTTATAAAAATAGACACTCCATAAATGTTTCCATTTAAAACAATCCAGAAATCAATTCCCTGTTTCAGACAAGAAAAGTCAATGAGTGATCTGTTAATTTTTAAAGAGTAAAAATGAGAGTTTTCAAAATGGAATTCATTCCATAATAACTGACTAATGTAAAATATGTATGCCTGTAATGCAAGTCTTGAACACCTGAGATTGTAAGTTTATTAAAATAAGAGGAAATTTCATGTTAATATCCTGAACTTCTTAAAGGAAACACAGCTATTCTCTGTTGCCACTCTGTGTTTCTACTCTGTTGAACAGAATTTAAAAATACCATTTGAAAAATAAACAATAAACATAAAATATTTGGGGAAAACTCTGCTCTTGAAAGCACAAGCTAAAGTGTTTTTCTATATTTGAGACTTAAAGAGACTTGATTCTAACCCATTAGCTTATACATTGTCTTCTAATAATTGTTAGTCCCAACATTTTCAAGAAGCTATGAAAAGGCAATATAGGAGATTTCTCTTGTTAACTTCATTGTACATCTGCAAGTCAGAAAATACATGAAATAATGCCTCTCTATTTGGTATATTAAGTAGATGCATTTTTTGATATTTTTTTTTAATATAGATACTTTATAACAAAAATATATATACCCACTTTTAAAATGTGTAAATAATTAGTGTGTGGAAAAAAATGTTGCACATGTAACTGCTTTTAACCATCTTCTCTTTCCCTCTTTTCCCTCTCGCCTCCAGTTATTCATAGGACACAGCACTGGTTTCACGGCAGAATCTCTAGAGAAGAATCTCACAGGATTATTAAGCAACAAGGGCTTGTAGATGGGTAGGTACTGTTGTTGCTTAGTATTTATGGTCCGATGGTGAGCTTTATAGACAAGAGCACAGCCTCTGCTGGTAATGGTTTACAGGTTTCTGAGCACTTCTGAGTAACCCGATTCTCGAGTAGTCCCATCATAAAGTCAGAGTGCGTGTTTGTAGGAGTGGATCCTAACTCTTAATTTGAAAAATAAAATCTTAGAAACACACTTAAACTTCTTTCTTTTTTTCTAACAGAGGCAATCAACTTTTAGAGATTGTTAGAATCTGAAAATAGTTAATTCTTGTAATCTGCATTGAGGATATATTTTTTAGAGAAAGCTGTACCTAACCATTTGCCACAAATTTATAATGTCATTTGTGCTCTTTTGCATGAATCAGAACAGTTAATGGTGATTTCTCACTATTTGTTTCTGTTCTAGAGCAAAGAACTGAAAGTAACTTAAGTGCTCTCTAAAATGTCTTTAGTTGAGATTTAAGTATCTTCTGTATCGTTGTTTCCCTCATTTATATGGAGTTATGGTTATTGAAGGAAAGTTGCTTGAACTGCATTCAGCAGTTCTTTATTTGTAGGATAGGAAAAGCATGGTTGTCTTTGGTTCACTAACCTAACTGCTGTCAGGGTTAAGGTAGAAACGTCCATGTTGGCTTCTCAGAAGACACTTAAGTTTAAACCTTTCTTCGGTTTTTCTGACTTTCTGATTCAGAACACTAATCTTTGTGAAGAATAATATACATTAGAGAAATAGAAGTTGGTAGTGCATATACATATTTATCAAGCAGTGTTTATTTGTTGTTTTGGGGTCTTGGCTGGGCTAAGGCTGGGCTAAGGGTTTTAACTTCACAGGTCAGATAGAGAAGAGGCTGAGAAAGCAAAGGAGCACTGCTGACTTGTTGAGTTTCTGGTTCTCTCACACTACAGATCTTTATAATCTTGGGGTCATTTTGACTTGTTGCCTTAGGAATCTGGTGGCCTATCCTTCATGAAGTTTTCAGGAATGTGTTGTGTTAATGCCTTTGAGGAGGTGTTAAATTTGTGCCTAGTCAGCTTACTCATCATGGACCGTGAAGATTGGTTAGTTTGGCTGTAGCAAGGTCAGTCAGCAGTGACAAAAGACCTATGTTACCTATATGCTCCAAGATCTAAGGATTGTGATTTTCAGGATGGAAAAATCTTGCCTATGTTTTCCTGCTGTGTGTTCTTGAACAAAAGAAGGTAGAAAGTTAACAGTCTCCTGATGGCTCATGGAAGAGGTTCAGCAACGTATATATGCAGCCGATACTGCTATCTTTGACTATCTCTGGAAGCTATTGTTGAGGATGCATCTATCTTTATAGTCATTGTTTGTGCGGGAGCCAGTTGCTTGCCAGAGGTTGAGTAAACTGTTGCGGTTTCAGTTGTGCAGAGCTCTGCTTTGTGCCACCAGCTTATGATAACATGCATTATCTGAAACAGCTACATGAAAGATAATTTAGAGATACCTGCATGAACTGCAGTACCACAGGGCAGGTAAGACCTTTCTCCCTGACATGGATCCTAATGTATAAGGGCTTTTGTCCCTTTGCCACACATCTGGTCTTCCTAGGACTAAAAAGGAATGTCAAATACCATTCCTGGTTTCTGATGGTGGCAAGACATGCCTGTCTCTGATTACTGAACTGACAGTGGTTATGATGGTGCATTTTTGTGGTATTGACATTTCTCAATCAATTCTGAGGAACTGGAGTAAATTCTTTTGGGTTCCTAAGACTACAAGCAGTTCTTGCAACTCAGCCTTGGAAAAGTGTGTTCCTGGCTTAGTGATTAGCAATTAAGAGGGCTTGAGGCCTGCCCCCATACTGTATTGGACCATCTCACAAATCCACTAGTGATTAGTGCTGTAAGCCTTGTGCCAAAGGTATATTCTTGTTTTCTGTGGCATGGAGAAGATCTGCTTCCTTGGTTCATAAATGTCAAGGGGAGAAAATGTGGGGGTTTTTAGCCAGATTTTTTTCTCCTCTTCCTATTATATGTGTTTAACCATTTGAGTTAGGACTTCAATTTTGTGAGTCAACTTAAAAGTCACAGTTAGATAGTCTATGGTGTTGCTATCTGTACTGCTAAAGTACATTTTCTCCCAGTGATGCCGAGGGAAAAATACTGGGACTGTTCTAGAGGAAAAATCAGTGTGTATTTTCCCCATCTTGATAATGTGGAAGCTACTTACCTGATAAGTAATTTTTGTGGATTTTTGTGGACTGATGCAAGATACTGGAGAGTGGGAACAGATTTGCATATATTACTTTCCAATCTACAGAAATTCAGACTTGCTCAGGAGTTAAATGATAATTTTTTTTCACGATAATATTTTTTTCATGAGAGTACATATCATTAATGGAAAGCTGAGTTAGAGAGAACCTTAAAGAAAGCGTCATATGTACCTTCTTAGGGGAAGAACTACTGTCATATATGTTTCACTTCTTGTTTCATCTATTATTGTTGCATAGCCATGGTATAAAAATTGAAAGCAAATTGCCAGTTATGGAATTGCCTGTTAATGCAACTAAAGAAGAGTTAGGCAGTGGCACAAAATTACTTCGTAGTTCTGATTATTTATGAAGAAATTGATTGCAGTATTCAGTTTGCTCTTAAAAACCTTCTCTCCTAGATTATTTCTTCTCCGGGACAGCCAAAGCAATCCAAAGGCATTTGTACTTACGCTGTGTCATCATCAAAAAATAAAGCATTTTCAAATCTTGCCGGTAAGTAGATTATTTTTGATACTGGTAACAAAAACCAAAATTTTAAATCATGAAGCTTTTGTCAACATCTGAGAAGACCTCTTATTAATTACTGCTGTAATTAACAGGGGTGTTCCTATTAGCAAGTATATTAGCAAGTATTTTTTACAATTGTGAAGTGTCTGATTTTAATTATTTATTAACATTGCCCGGAAAACTAGTGTAAGTCACTACATTACACAAGTCTGTGTAATGCACAGAACTTGTTCTCTGTGACTGACAGAAGCAACAGCAGCTGTTGTCTGCCTGTCACTTAGGCAAACATAGAATAACTTAGGGAAACTTTAAAAAGTTTTATTCTAGAGGTTATCCAATAATGTTGAGCTTCAAATAATGTTACACTGAGATGCTGGGAAACAATTTGATTTTTATCTTGATCAAAAAAGCACCAAAAATTTAAGATCATGTAAACCTTTGTATTGATCCTCTTCTCTCGTTTAGCCTGCCGATTTTACAAACAGCTAACAAATACTTTTGGGGTATTTTCATTTTATATAATGAAGTCCAGTGCTGTCTCTACAACTTTCAATTACTCTGCCCACAAGCTTTCAGTTTCATAAACGCAGTATTACAAGTTGAGTTAACATATGTTTTCTCTGGTGCTGTGCATGATTTCATGAAGAACTCTGGGCACTAGGTTGTTTGGGCAGTGCCCATCTTTTATGTTATGTCACACACTGGTGGTACTCTGTTTTGTCATACTTGCATCTCTTCATGTGCAGTCTAACTTAAAAAGGATGTTTTGTTTCCCTAGTGTGAAGATGATGGACAGATATTTTTCAGCCTGGATGATGGGAACACCAAATTCAGTGATCTAATCCAGCTTGTTGAATTCTATCAACTAAACAAAGGAGTCTTGCCCTGCAAACTCAAACACCACTGTATCCGAGTGGCCTTATGACCTCAAATCTGACTCTCACTGAAGACTGGATTTGCTAGAAGAGTAATTGTAAGAGAACGTTGACACTGGGGAATTGGCAGATTTGTAAGTTGGTAAAAAAAATAAATATTATGCACCTTGGGACTCTGAAAGGGATGGATTCGACAGGTGCCAACAGACCAAGATTGCTGGTTTGTCTAACACCTAAGAGTAATTGCTGCTGAGTGTCCCAGCATCCCAAAAATGGGGGGAGGGTCTGTAAAACAATGAGTAAATTTGAAACAAAACTGGAAACTATCTTGGCTGGGCCACTTAACAGGAACAAGTGTGAAGAGAAATCTTTGAAAAGAACTCTTGCCCTGGAATAATCTTGACAATTGAGACTAGTGTGTTTACTTTTTGTATTGATCACTTTTTTTGCACTCCTACTTTGTTTCGGATATTGTATGCAGCCTATATTAGGAGCTGATGTGGCTTTTAAAATTCATGCAGGAGTTGGGTATTAATCTGCACCCTAAAATGTATGGAATGCTTCAGCCTAAAAGGATCTAGAAGAAAATCAAGAAGTGTGTGTGTGTGTGCGCGCGCATGTCTCAATACTTCTCTGGAGACCTGAGGTTCAATGATCTGCAGATGTCTTTGAAGAAGCAATGAGGATACAATTCTAAAAGAACATACCACCAATACACATATTCTTAAAACTGTTGACCTGTAGCATTATGGCTGTAGTGTGTTGATGGCATATTAGTGGCATCCAGTCATGCAAAGACTGTATTAGATTCTATGCACAAATTTTTATTCTTGGAGTGGTGGTTTGTTTTTTACAGCCTTTTGACTGTTTTCCTGAGGAAACTTACTGTTACTAAATAGAATAGGACTGAATGACTACACTTGTATTTGAAACCACCATTTTTTGTGAGAAGAGTCTTCTGCGGGTAGTCTTAGTATGACAAAATAAAAAAAAAATTAAAAACCAGTGTTTTTAGCTTTATAGCTCCTTGAATTTTCAGACTGTTTCAAAGAGCTCTTTCCACATAGTAGAGCTACAGTGACACAAAGCTCACCTGGGGACAGGGCATAAGAAGAACTGTACCCCTTCTGCTTTTTGTAGGGCCGTGGAAGTTTACATGGTGAGAAAGAACATACTGGGAATAGAAACAGATTTGATTGTGAACTAGCTGCTGGCAATGTCATCCATCGAGATAACTGGTGATCCCTGTGTCATATATGCTACCGAATGGCAGACAGGCATGTATCTTGCTCTGGTGCTGGTTTGTCATCAGAACTACTTTATTGTTAATGTTTAAATGAATTATTTAATGTTTACACAATAACTCTTTCTGATGATAAATCGGTATTAAAGTTGGACAAGTCCCACCTTGATCCTCCGATTGCAAATAAATCATTCTTTCATCAGCGCGGTCGGTGCAGGAACTGTTTTAAGTGAAACAACTTCCCAGTGCTTCGTGCCGTTAGCCACAGTGAGGAGTATTCCACCCTGGGAACTTGCAGAGCGTAGTGCAGAACAGAGCATTCTTAGGATGGTAAATGATTTACACGGGCTAATTCATCTTTAGTATTTGCCACTGGGTTTGAAATCCTAGCCATCTGAAAGGGTAAAGAAGGAAATTCAATCCTACACTTTTAGGTCTTCATGTAGTGTTAAGAATAGCTTAAGACAAACCATAACCTGCCTGAGTCATCCATATCAGCTTAAACTATGTCAATGGTATAGAAACACTGTATTTTAGTTTACAGAACACATTTAGTATTTTTTTCCATTCAATGTCTAGATACTAAAAATGAAGAAACTTGATTTTGTTTTTAGTAGAAGCCTTTTTTGTTTTGGTTTGTTTTTGTTTTGTTTTTTTTTAATTGTACATAGTGAAATGAGTGTTCCTGCTTTCTAGACAATGTATTTTAAAACCTTGAAATTAAGCTAACTTAAGTCTGACTTCACTTTGCATGCTTCTATTTGGCCCCTATTAGGAGAAAAAAAGATACTTGTATCGACTACATTACCAGTTTAATAAGACCATTTATGCTGTAGTTTTAAGTTTTTCTGTTTACATAGCTTAGTGACAACCATGCATTTTTCCCAGTAGGCGGATAGTATTTGCAGTGTTTCATATTTATGAAAAAAAACCTTGCATCTTATTTAAATTGAGAATAAAAGTTTGACTATGAACCATGATTTTTGTATGTAGATGGTTGACTTAGTATTTTGTACTCTTCCCAGCTAAAGTGAGCTGTTTTGAGAAAGTGACCACCTTCAAAGTGGCAACAATCTTACTTAAGCAGATCACTGCTTTGTCTTCTTTCTGCTGGAAAACAGTCAATGCCACCTTAGTTTTCCAACAGATTCAGCTGGCTGCCAGCTCAGAATACCAAGGACTGAAGGACATTTGACTCTTATTTTTGTATTTAAATGACATGAATGTAAAGGGGATGCTCAGGGTTGTTTTGGAGCCTGTTGAATTTTTATCTTTTTGCCTGTGATTTTATTTTCTAAATAAATACTTCATGTAGCAATCTTGAATATGTTGAGAAGGAAAATGCCAAACCATTTTGGTAATGAGGTTACTAGTTAAGTTATGTTACGATAGGTGTTAAAGTACAAAAAAACTTTTTATTTGTTAATTAATCTTGAAGAAACACGTGCCTCAGTTTAGATGTTTTGTCTTATCTTTTCTGCACTAAATACCTGACAGTTTGACCAATCAATGCACCTTTCCAGTGGCAAGACTTGCTTATCGTAAATTATATTGTCACAATGCAAGATTTAGTGACTGTAAAATGAAATAAAGTTTAAAGTTTCAGGGAATGCAAAAGGTATTAACTTAAGAGACAAAACCTTTATTCAATATGCTTTGCTTCATACTGTAAATAGCTTTTTGGCTTGTGAACCTAATTGTAATCTTTCAGGTATTTTTGTACAAATAAGGGACTGATATTCTGTTTCTTGTAATTAGAAATAAACGTTAATACAATGCTATTCATTTTATATTGGAATGAATGTCGTCTTTTGAATATATCTGTACATTATGTCTCTCTTGACTTAATTCAGAGTTAATTGGGTGAGTTGCATTAAACAGCTTTTAAGAAGAGTGAAGAGGAAAACACAATCCCCAAGATACCTTTTTCTCTGGCTGTTCTGTCTTAAGATTCTTATTAGCACAGACTGCACTTTATTTAGAAAAAAACTTGTTTGCCCCTTTTGTTTGAGGAAAATTACTGGGGACATTCTGCTACGACATTTATTCATTTGGGAAGGCTGCTAAAATCAAATCAGGAAAACATAGCATGTGCATCTTTCGGGTCATAAAGCTATAACTCACTGAAAATGTGCACTCTGCATAAAACACTTTGTTGGCCTGATAGCTGTTGGATCAGAAAACTTTTCAATAGTGCTTTCAGAAAGCAGTTGTTCATGCCTGTAATCCTTGTGTTCGAGTGGTCTATCAGCATTTGTCTGGAAAAGCACATCTTCACGAAATATGTTCTTCCTTAAAAAATCTGGGTTGGGCGAGGGGCAATTGGTCGTTCTTCTGGTAGAGGGAATAACAGAAGGTTAGGAATATTTCACTTTTTAGTTGGACACAATCCTTTCCTGTTTCTGCCTTGCTAATCCATAGAAGCCATCAAATGCATTCAAGACTTTGTCACACTGACTACTTCTGCATGCTTCATCTTCATATAAATTTATACTGAACTGTGGCATGAGTTAGTATGTTAGCATTATGAAATTCATCAGCACATAGAGGCAGAGTACTTCCTTTGGGTTTTGATATTTGCCAAGTTTTTTCTATCTGGAGATGCATGTTAAACTTAAAGTGCTTAGAGTTCACTATCCTGCACACAGCAAGTTACTTTTTCACTGAGTTAACGAAGGGGACTGCTTGCTTCCAAAAGGTTTGAAGATGCCTATTTCTTGCTTAGCTAAAGGAAGCCATGCTAACATTGAAACTGGCCCCCTCTGTAATCATTAAAAGTCAAGGACTATAATTCTACACAAACCTCTAAAAAAAACAAACAACAAAACAACCAAAACAAAACAACAAAAAACCCAAACAAACAAAAACAAAAAAATCAACCCCAAAACCTCAGCTTACTTTATTGTATATATTGCATTTGGAACAGGCAAGAAGATGGCATTAAAAAAAACCCAACACAATAAGAAGATCTTGGTAAGCCTGCCCAGTGGCAGGGTAGTGCTGTCTGCATGTTTGCCACCAGTGTGGCAAATGCAACACAATACCGGTGAAATCTGGCCCCTGACATTAGCAGCAGGTACCTGTGCTATCAGAACGTCACCACTGCAAAATTAGTCTGGGCCAGAAGTGGGTTTGTGGTACAAATTTGAATTACTTTCCTGATAGAAGGTTTGTGCTGCTTTCACATTAGTTGCAGAACAACAGACGTAATCAGACATATGATGCCACATAAAGCATTCTAGCATGAAGTTTACCTGGCAAAACAGGTCAAATGCGTTTAGACCTATGAGTAAATTCCTATCAGACTAGTGTTTTACAGCATGTGGCTCCAGCACTTTCATCCTGACACAGAGAACTCCTAAATTAGGATTATTTTAACACTAAATTGTTGCTTCAGCCTGTACCTGTAAAACCAGATGAGGAAAACATCCCCAGAATGAGCCATTTCCCTTGAAGTAAGTAGAACTTTATATGACTTTGGGTCTTTGTTATTGCTAATTTAGTAATGCTTTAATCTGTTTTGTCAATGTCCAGTCTGTAGATTTCTTTGTGTCTTGGACATTTGTTTGTCTGACATCTTGGAAACCTCAGTAACAATGTCAGCAGATGGAGAAAAGTATCTTCCTTTGAAATACTCATATTGCCTTAATTTGGGTTGCTTCTGCATCTTAAATCTTATGTCTTCCATCCTTAACTTGAAGCACAATTTAATTAGTATTTGAAAACCCAATATATCACAACTATGTCCAAGAGCTATATGATTTTCATTAGATATTGTGATTAGTCACATCTGAGACTTCAAAATGAATTAGCTTCTGTAACACTCACATTGCAAACTCTTAGCCTGAAGACATTCTGCTCTAATTGCTCATCATTTCACACAGATACTAGCAGATGTTTTAGCAAGAAAGATTGGTTCACACAAGACACTAAGCTGTGATTAACAGGGTCTTGCAACACTTGTTGGTTACTCAGGTTTGTGTGCTTTGCTATAATCAGGTGTTTTCCATCTCTTGGCTGCAAGATTCTGGTGCCACAATTGGGGAACAGGAAGGTGAAATTACAAACAGCTGCCAGCTCCAAGCCAAAGTACAGCCTGGGTTTATGGGCTCTGAGGCTCAGCTCAGCTCAGCTGGGAAAGAAGCGGAATGGAGAAAAGAATTACTCTTTGGCAGTATTGTCCAAGTGATGGTTTGGGTGTGACTAGGAACATGGTGAAGACAGTGCTGTGATGCCCAAGTGCTGCTCACCAGTCTCTTAGGGTCAGTTTTCTCTCCGCTTCCCTCAGACTTCCCTCATTAGTCTCTGCTGCTGAATATATTAACACGATATTAATGTGCTCTGTGTGACTTAGCAACTCCAAGTTTTCAGGTTGCCGAAGTACTCTTCAAATCAGGTCCAAAGGCAAAAACAAATATAGAAACAAGGCAAGCTCTGAGGATTAGAGCTTCTTGAAAAATAACTCCACAACAGATCTAGTGATGGAAGAATGCAATTTGATAAGTATAGAATTGGTGGCTGTGGTTTTTTTTCACTAAAGACTGAAAACATGGTTTGTGAAGACAGCTGGCTAAACAAGGATGAAAGTCATGGAAGGCTTATGAAGTTTACCTCAAAATATTTACTATCAATTGCTGGAACAAGCATTTGACCTGCTCTAGAAAACAGTGTTTCAGAGAAGAGCATGTGCCTAGAAAGGAATTGCATCCTCTTGCCTGTATGCATACCTTCACTAACAAAATCCTAGAAGATGCTGTCCTTGAAAGTACAAGAGAGCAAGAACTCCTATGACAGGAGCAGAAAGAAAGATTTAGGATGCAGTAGAAATGGAAGAGCAGACATGAGGGTCAGAGGAACAATCAAATATAATAAGACAGTTCAGTCAACTAGAAAGCAAAGAGTGAGGGTAGTATAATAGACATAGATAAAAACATAGGCAGCTGAGCAGAATACAAAACATTTAATTACAATATTTTTCAATACATAGCTCAGAGTCACCTGAAGTATGCAGAGGCCCAGTTCAGGAAAACCAGAAATATTTCATCACAGATTGCTCATGTAATCTCTAGTATTCTCCACCACAGAATGTAGCATGTGGGAAAAGTTCCCATAGGTTCACAAATGGCTTTAAACATGATAGAGAAAACTCAGTTGATGGATGTTAACTACAAAAATACCATCTTTCACTCTGGAAGACCATTGGTCACATGCCAAAAAGTGCAGTCTTTAGGGGAAGAATCATTACTTAACAGCCCATATATACATGCATCTTCCCTACATGTCCACTACTAAGTCTTAGACAGGGGGTAGAGAGATTTTTTATCTGATCCAGTGCATGCACCCACATGAGGGCTGGCTCATACAGAAACAACTGAAGGTAGCACTAATAGTTGAGGAAAGACCAAGAAAACTTGCTCTATAATCAACTGGAGGCTCCCGTTGACTGAATTAAGGTTAAGGCTGCCCTTGGAGAAACAGCCATGTCAGTATCGAATATGCTTCCTACCATCCAAGGAATGGGATGCAACAGCTGTCCCTGCGTGCCATCCCCCTCTCCAGACTGCCACTGGGATCGTTTGCTGGGTGTGTGGGGGCTACTACAGCACAGCCAAGTCTGTCAGAGCCCTGAAGTTGTTCAAGAGTAGTGTCTGGCTTCATTCAGCCCCAAAACAGGGTGATAAATGACAGGGACTACGCCCTATATTCTAAAATGAGCTCAAAACTGGTAATAGGTACTACTCCAGTTAAGTCTGGAACAGGCATCCTAAAAGCTGCGCATAAATGGGTATTTCTGGGTATTCTTGTTCAGCAGTGCACAGGAATGTGTTGTGAAGCTTCTCCTGGATAAAATGCAGCTTTTCCTGCCACTGGGTAGGAGCTGAGAAGCAGAAATGTGTGTGCACCTGCTGAAGCCTGGTAATTTCTCTCATTGAAAGCTGTGGTGCAGCTGGAGGGACAGCGCTGTGCTGGGATGGGTGGGCCAGATCTGGGAGGCACATGAGTAGATGATGAGGCTCTACCCAGCCACCCACGGCTGCCCAAGCAGGGAGAGAATGGGAAGAGCCAATCACAGAATCACAGCATTGTTAGTGCTGGAAGGGACCTCTGGAGATCATCTAGTCCAATGCCCCTGACAAAGCAGAGTCATCTAGAGCAAGTTACACAGGAACGTGCCCAGGTGGGTTTTGAATGTCTCCAGAGAGGGAGACTCCACAACCTCCCTGGGCAGCCTGTTCCAGAGCTCTGCCACCCTCAACATAAAGAAGCTCCCCCTCATGTTGAAGTGGAACTTCCTGTGTTTTAATTTATAGCCATTGCTTCTCACCCTGTCACTGGGCACCACCAAAAAGAGTGGCGCCATCCTCTTGGCACCCCCCTTTGAGATACGCATTGATGAGATCAAATGCTGGTGCCCAGCCCGGCTGCATCCTGTCCTGGAGCGTGTCTGGGCATCCTGCTGCCGAACAGCCTCCCAGCAGTGCACATCAGAGGGCGTCCCGCACGGACCGGCCTTAAACCTGCGGGTCTGGGGCTTTTCCTCGGTTTGGTTTCCTTTGTTTTGTGGCGGCACCCTAGGCCTTGTCTCTTGTGAAACTGCTGTAAAACGGCTCCAAGTGTAGGCAGGTTGCCCCCGGCGGGGCGATTGCTGCACATGGCAGCGCTGGCGCACGGCTGGCAGTGGGGTGCCCGTCCCTTCCCTTCCCCTGCCCCGCCAAGGGTTTGTGAACGAGAGGGTTTCCCCTCCCGGCAGTCTGGCAGCCGCTGCCCCAGAAGACCTGGCTCTGGGGTGTCCCAAATTGTCCCGCTCGCTTCCTCAGTGGGACCCGTGAGACACCTTGGCTGTGTGGACATTCTCCTCTGCGAAACTGCCCGGCCGCGAACCGGCAGAGGCGGGATCTGCCGGCGGCCTTGGCTCGCTCTGTCCCTCGCATCGTTGGATTTTACACTTGAGGCTCTGTGAGTAAGTGAAAAGTCCCATGCTCCTACCATCCCACTGCATGTGAAATGCCGCTGAATGAGCTCACAGGTTTCCTGGTTTTCGCTTGTTGAGAAAGAACGGCTGATAAAGCTGACGGACACGGTGCTGCACGTGGTTAATGGTTAACGAAGGAGTGCAGAGTGAGCACAGCAGAAGTGAAGACCAGATTAGTCACTGGAAAATCCTTATAAATTTCTTGAGGTTAAAATTCCTTAACCACTTCTGGTAACATCTTCCTCACAGGGTGGGAGGCTATAATAGAACCACAGAAAATACCTGCTTCCAAGGTACCTGGAAAAGGAGTGAAGTCTCTTAACAGGTAAGGATAAATTCGGTAATGTCTGAAAGTCAGGTTGCCTCTGCACTTTCACCAAATAATCTGATCCAACAAGTCCACATAATGTGTTAAGTATTAAACTAGTCAGCATTTAGAAGTGCAGCATAATATGCTAGATGTAAATCTATTTTAATTGACATGTGCTTTGAGCCAACTTTGTTGAAACTTCGTGAATTCTTGACTATATTTTGAAATCAAAACTCTGCAATTCACAACATTTTTAAGGGAATCTCTTCTTAACTGCTTCTAAAAATTGACTTGAGGTCACTGCTGGTAAAGTGAAGAAGCCTGAACGGATGGCAGTAGCTCTAAGTGATGGTATACTGGGCTGTCTTGGAGCAGAATTCCAGCTGACAAGGTAATTTTGTTAACCTTTTCAAACTTGGTCAGAAAAAAAGTTATTATTTGTTTGAAAATTTAGTTCTCCTAGTCCTGTGGCTTTATTTCATTGTAACAGTGTCACATTAGGCTTGTCCTCTTGTAGAGATCCTGTTTATGACACAGGGACTGGAGCCATCCCCATAAATTGACACTACAATTTTACAAGGGGCTAAATGTGAAACAGCAAAAATTACTTCAACGCTGGTAGGGTTCAGAGAGCAAGAAGATAATGAAATTGGAACTACCATTCATATATATAAAATTGGAAAAGGAAAGGTGGAATAAAATGACAGTTTTTACCAATTACCATTTACATTACAGAAATTTTCTGTTATGTCAATGGTAAATTAAAGGGGAAAAAAAAGATATTCCAACGAAAGTGTGATGAAAAACAAGTTTCCAGTATAACTGTGATACATGCTGAAAGGTTTCCTTGGGTGCGAGACCCTTGATGGAAGAGCATTCTGACATTCAAAGTGTGGATCCCCCACCAGTACCTCTCCAATTCCAGTGAGGAAACTGGAATTTCTTGCAATTTTGCATGAATAGGGGATTTACTGAGACTAAGGGTGTGGACTGTGGATTTTTAATTATACAGCTATGTCCTTGCTGCACACATAGTGGGGTAAAACTGTTGCTTCACTGGTAAAACGGAGACTGTCATCTCTCCTGTGTGTCTTGTACTGTGAAGACAGTAGAATGAAATACCAGGACTCGCGTAGGTAGAGGTTGCTGAAACCTTATATTTGAGAGTAAGAAGATGGAACAGGGCAGTTTTCAAAGGTGGCTGCAAGCTGGCACATCATTCACAAGATTACAATCTTGCGAAAGTGTGGAAAACTTGAGATATATTTTACCTTGCCCCATTGCCAATCAGCTGGCTTCTGCTGAGCACATGGGAAGTGTGCAGAGCCAAGACAAGCTGGTGAGGGGATGGGTAATGGTGGCTGAGACGGTGTGTTGTTACACTGTAATGAAAAGAAAATTGCTAAAGGTTGTTTAAAGCTGTCAGAGAGTTTCTTTGAATGGTCAGTTGGTACGTATCCATGGGAAATTTCTGTGTTGCTTCAGCCATCCCTTTAGTGTATGTTTCTTACTCTGTTCCTTCCATTATACATTAAAAAGAGGTCACTTCATTATTCTGAGATGCAAAAAATTATGTATTTTTCAATCAGAGATAATACATTGTGTAATCAGCAAAATATATGGCCAACAGTATTTCATAATTCCATCACTGGTAAATGAAAAAAAAGTAAGTCCAACCTGTACAAAAAACCTTAACGTACTTCCAGCATATCCTAATCACAATCCTGTTATTCATCTCAACTAATTCTGTTGCCTCTGCGTATATGCAGTCCACCAGTGTTCCTCTGTTCCTGTCTAGCTTAATGTTCGTGCTGCTTACATATTTTATCTCCTGGCAAAGATATATTACCTGTAGCGAACATTTGGAATGCAGCAACTGTCTTGGTGTACATTTTTCACCTTCTTTCTTGATCCTGTGTAGATTGTATCTTCATCTATTCAAAACCAAATAACTAAACAGGAGAAGAAATATTATGGTAAATAGTCATTACTTGAAAGGTAAATTCGGATTTTAGTACTGGGTTCTTAGAGAGCTGGCAAGAGCATTGTACACTTAAAAGATTGTTCTTACAGTTTACTATTAAATAATAACATTTTTCTCCCATCTTGTCTTTGAAAGGAACATTTGGTTTGAAAATTCAGGGAAAGTTTGTTAAGCTTTGTCAAGATGTAGTAGAAATTAGTTTTATCTTTCCTGGTTGTATGTTTTCAAAGGAATTAGATGGTTTCTAGGGAGTCAAATGTAGTTTAATGCTGCTATTCTTGTATTATGTCAGATGTATTACTTTATTCCTAAGTTTATTCTTTACAATTTCAAAAGCAGACAGTGAGAGAGATTCTGTCTCTAAGAAGATGACGACTGATGTGAGGATTAATGGCACCACATGATATTTTTTTCATTGATTCTTTATCAGTGAAATGCCATGCTATAAGTCTCAGTGTAGGAACATGGGATGATTTGAAGGCAAAGATGTGATGCCAGTGCTGTGTAACCTATCAAACAGTCCCTATAGAGGATGTTATCTCCCCCCTGTTACGTACAACCTATCTCTACAAGCCTGGATATGAAGTAGAGAAGTTAGGAAGATTCTGAAGTGATTTGAACAAAGACAACATGGAGAGGTTTCTGTCACTGAAAGGAGGATGAGGAGAGAGGACATGGGACTCTTCTGATCTTAACACTGGAGACAATGGAAGCCATAATAACGGCAACTGTGCATTTCATTAGAAGCTGCAATAATAATAACCCTAAGCCAGCGTTATTATTAGCATTTCAGAGTTTCAAGCCAATGGTGCCAGACTTAGGTTTGTGACATTCCTTATGCTTCAGAAAATTCTTCTTTTTTTTGTATACCAAGTACCGTCTGACTGCTAGGGTTACGTCAATCTCTGGTGTCAGTGTTACTGTCATATAATTTGGAGTTCAAGGGCTAGAGCACCATGTTGAAATACATAGAAGGAAGCTGCAAAAAGGAAGGGAATAATCTCTTTCTGCTTAGTGAATGGGATGTAAATAACAGAGTAAATCTGGGGGAAAAAGAGATCCTAGAAAAAAAATGCGCTGGAGTGTATTGTTTAGGAAGGCTATAAATTCAGCATCAGAGTAATGCTACTGTTAAGTTGCTTATAACCCTCCCCTCTGTTTTGGCGTCATTTGTACTCAGTTGTGCTGTTGACAAATTGTTTCATTTAAATGAAAAAGACTTCACAGTTTTAGATTTTTTCCCTGACACATGACAGTGCAGGTACAGTTAACATGATGTAACATAAAAAGAAACAAGCATCATTACTGTGACTACTTAGTCATGTAAAAAAGCAAGATGGGAAATTACAGAGATACTGCATATGGTGCTTTATGCTTTTAAAAACAATCTGAGCTCATAAAATTAGAAAGCATCCAGCTAATTGTAGAACCAGGTATATAAATTTCAAGGCGCATATACATTTCCAGATACGTGGGACACTCTGAAGGCTGCTGAAATGCCAGCATGCTGGGGAGATGGCTGGCAGACACCTTTTCAGCTCAGACAATACCCTAAACAAAATGGTCTTTCAGTGGGGCTGATATTGTCCCTTTCTGTGCTGTTTCTTTAAAGGGAGGGAGAGAGAATGAATGCAAAGGATTTAGGAGGAGGTGACATTTCTTTAATGGCATCCTGTAGATGCATTATCTCACAGAGACCTTTTTCTTTGTATCTCACTCTGATTAGCACACGTCTGTGCAGTTTTGAAATGCTTGGACGGTTTCCCTGAAGAAATACATGTGCCTTCCAGCAGCTTTAAATTGATATGTTTGATATCCTTATACATCTGCAAACCCATCAGAATCTTGCTGAGTTTTTGACTGTAATTCTTCCTGTGGTAATTATATTTTCTGCAGTTTTAACCACACATGATGTGAAAAAGTGTTTCCTTCTGTCTGTTTTTAATCTGCTCTCTTTAATTTCCCTGAGTAATTTCTCTTGGGCTTTTAAAATTTGAAAAACAGAAAGAAGTTCTTTATCTTCTCCCTCTACTCTTTCATTCCCTTATCCTTTCCTTGGTTTCCCTCATGTTGTTCTGTTTTCAAAGCTATCCAGGTCCACTCATTTGAATCTTCCCTAGAGGAGGGCATAAGTGTCTTTGAAGAAAAATCTTCTCTTACACTTCAGGATGGCAGTGAAGCCTCTTTGAAAGTGAAAATCAGAGAGAATATTGAATATTCCAGAACTGTTCCAACAATTGATCAAAAGTCCCTAGAATATTTTTCATATAACTCACTGACTTGTTCTTACTTGATCCAAACTTCTTGCTATTCTTGATCATACTACTTACTAAACAGAGGTTTTCATTCAACAGTGCCACCAAGATTGCTTAGACTAAGTCCATTAGTTTGACCCTTAAGATATTTTCCCCCCTTTGTGTGCTGTTACTTCAGAATTAATGTTACTGAGCTTCCTGCAACTCTGTACTGACTATTCAAGATGTGACATTCCTAGCTCTCCTCCCCAGTTCCTATGGCTGCATCTTTAATAGGAAAAGAAAAAGAGGGGGGAGTGGGATGGGATGGTGAGATGATACCCTTTCACTGCGAGCTTTCATGTCTTACTAACAAATATAAAAGCCCCCAGGTATTGCGACTTTCATATATTTTAGGCAGCTGAGGAAGAGAAGTCTAAGAGACCTCCTTGGCAGGAACTGTGATTGAGATGGGTCATAGAAAGAATGGACCAGGAGGAATATTCACTGTAGTGATGGGTAGTGACAGGTCTGAGATGGGAGATGATGCATAAACCTGTACTATAACAAGATAAACTAACATCTAAGAGAATTTGTGGGAGAGAAAGAGAAATATTGTGTGTATTTCTCTTTAAAGGACAGGCAGAGGAGCTACCTCTCAGAGATGACTTAGAGAGGATCTCATCAATGTCTATAAGTATCTGAAGGGAGAGTTTCAAGAGGATGGAACTCTTCTTCATGGTGCTGAGCAATAGAACAGGAGGCAACAGGCAGAAACTGAAGCACAGGAAGTTCCACCTGAACATGAGGAAGAACTTCTTTACTGTGTGCGTGACTCTACCCTGGAACAGATTGCTCAGACAGGCTCTGGAGTCTTTCTCACTGGAGATATTCAAGAACTGACAGGACACAATCCTGTGCCACATGCTCTGGGACAGCCCTGCTTGAGCAGGGAGGCTGGACCAGATGACTCACTGTGGTCCCTTCTAACCGGACCCATTCTGTGATTCTGTGGTCTGTTGCCCATGGTTACTGACACATACTGAAGATGTTTTGTAAGATGATAATATTTTCTGCTCAAGTATAAAAGACCAGTTAATTTTACAGAATTTACATAGCAAGTGGAAACGCCCAGGGAACAAAAAACTTGATCTTTGGAAAGAAAGAAACGATGGCTAGAGAATATCTTTTTGAAACTTCTGTCATGAAAAGTAGAAAGTAGGAAGGTGTTACAGATGTTTTCATATTAAATAGTAAAAGGTTAATAATTAAAAGGACCTCTAGTGGTGATCTTAATCTATGAGGAAGACTCCATATCACTAAGTTTCCAAAATAATGTGCAAATAAAATTTAGTATTACAATGTAGAATCAGAGAAAATACTTGACTGTGAGTGCTTGGAAACCTCTGTACGATTGTACTTAACACTATTTAATAAAGAGTAACAATGATAAAGTGGTGTATACAGTCAAACTTCATAACAAATGGAGATATGGAATTATTATTGCCCAGAAATATAAGTTCTGAGACAAAATAATTTTTTTTGTTTACATTTACCTTAATTAAGCTGATTAATTCAAACTAACCAATTAAGTAATAGAAAGCATTGGTGAATAATAATAGCATAAGCATAGCTTTAAGGAATTGTCTTACTCAAATAGAAAGCAGCTCACAACCCAACTAGAGTGCCAGTACAGGCATCCCTAGGCAGTCACCAGCTTAGCAGCAGGGTCATGCTGCAGTTCTGAGTGGTTTCACCACTAGCTCTGTGGCCTGAGTCAGCAGAAAAAGCAGGAACCTCTAACTAACTGGATGCACGTTACACATACTCCCATGGTTTTCCTTTTTTAATATTTTTTTTAGCATTTTAATCTTTTTTCTTATGGCATAAACTTCTGTTTCTTAAGTATTCTTTTTCCTCCAAGGAAATTTATATCTAATGTTGGCATCCATCCCTAGAATCCTTCTTTTTATCATATCCTAAAGTTTATTTAATTATTTAGTCATACCTTCCTTTTTTGTTGAGGCTGATGACATACAGCCTTTATTCAGGTAGGTGTGTAAATTCATACTTATATTTGTTAAGCTTCTGTTACAAGATCTTTCCAGACTCTACGAAGTCCTTTATTTGCTAATTGCTAACATGACAGGTGCCTCACACACTCTCTCTCCTGTTTTCTGTTGCCTTGCACATGCCAGAATTTTTTTCCTTGGCACTGCTCACTGAGGCGACGACTTGTCTCCTCATTTGTCTGCCTTGCCAGCTTTTAAATGGGCCCATATTGTGCCATTATCTTTAGATACCTGGAGACCAGGTACAAAGGTGTTAATTCCTGAGCAAGTATTGCAGGACCACACTCTGAGGCCTGCCACACCTGCCAGGATAGGTGCCTTGTTGTGTTAGGCTACTGAAAATAACATTTATTATAATGAAAAGTTTGAATTCAAAAAGTAAAACCCAGAGCCTTACAAATGTGTTTCGTGCTAATGAAACATAAGGCACAAAAAATAGAATACATTATTATGATTATATGTAAGTGTAAGGATTCTCTGTAGCTGCATCAGCAGCTCAGCTAGTTATACGGCTGATCTCAAGAATATCTGCCCACGGCACACAACTGTTGTGTGAATTCATGCCCAGGGTTGTTCTTACACCTACCTCTGCCTCCTTCTTTTCAAGGTTATTGATACATATTTCTATTGTGCATCGTAATAAGTGTGTTCTTACCTTTAGGTGATTTCCATTCTGGCACTATTTGAGAATCTGAGATGCAAACCTATTTTTTGTCTGTTTAATCTTACTTTTTTTTTTAAAAAAATTTTTTTTTACCATTACAGTAATTTGTTGCGATGTTGAATATTGTTCTGTTCATCCCAGTAATTAATTGCGTACTAGTCCTCAAATGACTTTAAGGTTGAGTGATGAACTACTCATTTGCTACTACTGTGGGTTCCTCATGTTTCCTTCCAAGGCTGAAAAAAAACCAACAAAAAATGTCGTTTGTTTTTTGCTACAGTTGTTGCTTCATTTTGGAGTTCCTTTGGCAATGTTTTTCTAATTTTTCAAGAACACATTTCTTATCCTTTTGAATATATCTTTCTTAAAAATACATTGTGCCCTTTTGGAGCAAAAATTTTTGACTTAATACGTCTTTATGAGTAGTCCATTTTAAATGCTCATAAATTTGGGTAAAATATCATATCTGGCAGAAGGAGTTAGATATTAAAGGTTGTATAGGGAAACCAATGAACCAATGTTACTAATCCTACAAAATAAAAAAAGTTATTACAGATCAGTAAGTACTGTCTGCTAGCACCTTCTTTCTCAACTGTTCTTATTTTTTCTGCTGTTGAAAACGGCTGTTTAAAACCCCACCTTTTGGTTATCGTTTTATTTAGAAAGTCATCTCTAACTTGGATGTTTCATTGATTTTGAAACTTAAAATGATCTTGATGTTCTACAGGTTCCTTGGTGGCCCTCTACACTTGTGCTGTTTTACTAGGAAAGGCATATTCACACATCTTTAATTTTTCTTGGCTTCTTCCTAGCACAGAGTTCTATCACAAGTTCTTTTTAAGAACAAGGCTATCAAGGCTATTTGCTGCACATTGCTTTTAAGTATTTCTTTTTAGTGCATGTACGTTTGGTACATAAATTACAAAAAAAAAGGGTGTGAACAAAGGTGTGCTATTCTGAAGCTTTGAATGTTATTGCATCGTGTTACTACACCATAATTAAAATAAAAAGATTATCACATCTTATATAGCTGACCTTGCTACCAGGTTTTGATTTGTCAGCTTTTTGCAGTCTCTACTGCTCAGCACTATTCCATGTTAGAAGTGAATCCATTACTTGTTTTCAGGAGAGGATTGTTTTTTTGAAAAAATACAGTTCCTACAGAAAACTGGTGGTTACTTTAATAACAGAAGCCTCTGATAAGTTGTGGAAATGTTTCAAAATTACTAAGATGATACATCAAAATTTGTTGTATTCAAAGCAGAATAAAACACTCTTTTTCTCCAGAAAAGTACCTGTAAAGGGAAACTGGAAGGAAAACAAAATAAATGTAGATGTAGAAGTACCATTCATTTGTTTGAAAAACAGCAGAAGGGTTATCTTTTTAACCAAATAGGAAATCTTATGAATAAAAATGGCTTATTCAATAGATATTTAACAGGACAAACAGAGAGAAGTATGAAATGGGTAGTGCTAGATAATGGAGTGTAACTGAGCTGCGAGTAGAGGAGGTTGTGTCCTCTGCTGTAATTTGTACATCATTCTCTGCTTCACTGCACAGTGCCTCTACACTACCAGTTCGATCCCAATCACAATATTCAGCTCATTTTTCCTGGGGAAAAAAAATTAAGTTTAGACGCCTGATGAGGATGTGAATTCAGCTTCACTGTAAGAAAACCCACAGCTCCACCTATCTCTATTCCAAATTCAACAGGCAGAGCCATAGCAAATGTTTTGAGTCTTAACAGAGGTTCTGGATCTCTTATTCCCCAGTCTTCTTCCACATGCTAGTTGAGGACGCTTCTGGTCACCTTGTCATCACGGTTTTACAGCTTGTCTTCCTGGGTAGCAGCAGTAGCAGCCAGCAGAGCTGTAAGCTGCAGGGCTGAAGAGAAGTGTATTGTTTTGAGGATCCAGAAATACTGTCGGGCTTTTTGTGACAGCTTGCTATTCTAGGATTGGTAAAAACCAACTTTTCTTTGTGAGTATCCATTGAATGTATAGCACTATTTCTCATGGGGTTGTTTTTCAGTGAATAGAAAGTAAGGAGATCATGTAATTCATCCGTCGTTTCACATCACATTGAGGTATTTCCTTTATCTTAAATGTTGCAGGCTTGGAATGTGTTTGATATGCATTTTACTCACAGCTGAAGAATCTTAAGCTTTTTTCATATAGTAAATGAATTACTGCAGTTATTCTTGAAGATTACAGTAACATAAAATGTGGACTACTGACCTGGGTTGTATGAGTTTATTATTGCGTAAGATAAAGTAAATAAATCATAATTTTGGTGAAAGATTAGTGTGATTTTACATGCTGAACATACACATTAAGAAAGGAAATTAGCAACCAATGTAAAATGTTAACTGCTATTAAATAATTCACTAGTCAGATACAGAAGAGTTTTCTTAAGGTTTGCTTCAGTGGGCAACAGGAATAGGTTTAGACTGGTGTGTTGTTGAAAGAGAAAAAATATCTTCTAGAATTCAGCAGAAGCTATAGGCAGGTAAGGTATCTTGTTTCAATGTATGTAACATAAAATGTGGTAGTGATTCTCCTTCCCTAAGCATATTTTTCCTCCATTCTGTATTCTCTAAACACTGAAGAAGAGTGAAAAGTTACATTTCTAAACCACGTTCTGCTAAAAGAAGTAGAGATGGTAGGGGTAGAAGAGAGGTCTCTTAAGACTACACAGATCAAGATCTCTCCTAAATAAAGGAGATAGGGTTTTTTTAAGAGTTGGCAGGAGGGAAAAAACCAGAAATCTCAAAATTTCCCAAACTTTCCTAGATTGTCTTTCAGAGAACGATGCAGAATGTCAGACTGCTGCGAAGGCAGGTTGCTTCTGGACTGGCAACAACTGACCTCAGAACGAAGAGGTTCAAAACCTATGCCTCTGACCAGAGACACTCTACCAGAGTTCTGGCAGAGTTCAGTGCTGCCACTTTAAACCTGGCCTAGATTAAGGCTGTTTGGATTCCAAATTCAGCTGGAGCCAAATGTGTTAGCACAGAAAAATAAACTGGAAGAGAACAACCCTTTCTAGCAAAAGATTTTATGGAAAATTCATCTGAGAACTTACCCAGAATTGCACAGCATACAGCAAAGGCTTACATCTGTTCTTGAAAGCAAGAACTTGAACTAAGGTCTCTGAGCATAAATGTAGTGAATACATTGGACTGTCCTTCTTATTTAACTGCCTATCTCTGCCAGTCGCATGTAAATCCTGCCTAAATGAGAGCCTGCCTCTCCTAGTGGTAATGTGGAAGCTGTGATTATCTGAAGTATTGAAGGGAACAAGATCATAAGGAGAACAGATGGCAGGCAGTTCTGAGTGGGGATATGGCTGGCTGCACTTTGGTGAAGCTACCTGCAGCAGCTTAAGCTGTTATCTTTTCTGGCACACTGTTTTCCCTCCTAGCTGGAGATGATTGCCTTTCTTGTGGAGCTGGCAGGAGGGATCGTGTGAACACTTGGTGGCTCTGTCACCTAATACCACAGGGACAGCCAGGTTCTTTTAGGGGTCTTTGGTAGAATGAGAATTGGCCCCAGGGTTTTAGATACAATTAGACTTTTATTATTACATAAAATACATACTTTTCAACATAGTTTAGTGTTATCTACAATTTTTAGCATTTAGCATAGCTTATTGTTGCACAAAGTTTTTATGAATTATTATACTTTCCTTTAAGCAAAATTTCTAGTAATGAGTGTAATGAGTAATGAGCTTTCTTACTGTCTGGAGTCTTTAATTACTTACACTTTTAGTCATTTGGACTCTCTGCAGATCGTGTCAAACTCTAAGTAACAGGTGCATGATACAATAATCGTAATCTGGACTCAGACTTTACCCAAAAGAACATGAGTCACTCAGTCTTCAGAGGGAGAAAACAATGGTAGCTGCATCCCGGGCCACTGGGGGATCACAGGTTTTGCTGTCCAGCATCAGGACTTGCGACTGCTTGATTTTATGGACAATATTTCATGTACTGTTACACTTCTGTGTTCCCTAACAGGCGACACCACATCCTGGCAGCAGTGCTTGGTGGGCTGATAGTTTTTTCGCAACACTGCCAGGGAATCTGGCTGTTCTATAATGGCGGTCATCACATGTTGGTGACAACTACAGTGTTGAAAAGGGGAAAAGAGGAGGAGATGATGCACGATTAGCACACATTTTATGGCTGTTTGTCTTAGGAAATGGTGTTGGTTATGCTAACCATATTACCTGGAGTCAGGAGCAGGGCATATACGGGTCACATGGCTCCACTGGAAAGCTGTCATCTTAGTGTAAAGGTGTCTTCCTGCACAAGCTGTTTAGATGTGTACATATATCACTCCCACCTCTGAGGCAAGGACAGTAATCCACAGCAGAAAGTAGCAAACATTACTTTACTTATTGGTTCAGCTGTGAATGTGTGTCCATGACCAGAGAGACCTGTGCATGTGGAAGGTTCAGTTCCCATTCAGTTCTCTGGAGCTCTAGGTTTTTGATATGTGTGAGGTAATTTCTCTTTCTTGGAGAAAGTCCATGTATTCAGCACATTTTATATTATATAAGCATAAAGTCTTCAGAAGATTTGCACTGGTCTTTTCTAGAAAGGTGCAGGTGTTAGCACAGATTGAAGGAGAGCCAAGGACACCTTTGCGGCAAAGCTGACAGGGAGGAAGGGCAAGAAACACCAGAATGATCCCTTGCCGTAGTTTTTGCTATAATCTGAGAAAGCTGGGCACCAACATGCTCTTTATGGGGAGACTCTAGTGTTGTTCTCATCCTATAAAGAGTGACTCAAGGCTTATATGAGTGACAAATGCTCTTTGAAGCTTTTTGCAAGTAGGGCATGGTAGTGCGTGGCCATCATGACAAGGCATTAATCACAGTCAGTGACAAAATGTCTTCTCGACTGTTAGGTGTTCTTTGATATCTTTGCAAACAGTGATCCAAACAAATCACTTGCGTAAGAACAAGTGCTGCATCACGTTCCCCCTGTATTTCAAGCCATCTTCTTCATGCCTCATCTGGGTCTGTCTTTTCATCCGCACAGTGGACTATTCCATTCATAAACTAACTGCTATAACTTGCTTTTCTAACATGAGGTCTTCAGAGTAGATTTAAGCCCTGATAGCAGTTCATCTATCAGCCACAGCCCCTGTGAGGCTCACAGTAATCAATGCTTGAGAAAATTCTCTCTGCGAGCAATACACGGCTGGACGAGTGCCCTGGCAGTGCCTACGCCTCTAGGTAAGCACATCTTCTCAGCTCACAGCAGAAGCTATTCCTATCTCTTTATTGGAAGAATCTGCCTACTGTGATTGCAGCCTGCTCTCACTGTCTCTGCGACTCTTCACAGCCTGTCAGTTTTTCTGTTGACACTTCTTCAGTTCATCACAACCTCTCTCTTTTTGGTAGGCTTGCTTCTGTAAGAGTAATGTGCTCAGGCTGCCTCGAACCAGCAAGTGGTACAGTAGCTCTTCTGAAGCTGTGTGTTTCAGTCTGTGTCCATGTTCACTTCGTTAGCAGTTCCTTTTTATCCTTCTTTGGTTTACCTTCACATGTTCACACAGACAGCAATAGGAACTGAACAGGGAAAACAAGTCACACATAAAATATTCATGAAAGAGAGGATAGTTACTTTCCCAGTTTGTCAGCACTGTCTGAGATTCATCTCCTGGCTAATCTGTTGCAAAGTCTACTTATGTTCTGCAGGAGACTTAGGTTTTATCCTCATACGTTGCAAGTAATCCATCTATTTGTGTCTGAAGGCTTTATTTAATTCTTACTTTCTTCCAAAGGAAAGGCACCCTTTGTTTAATTTAGAAAATTATTAGTTGCACATTTTGGTTAAAACACTCTCTTCTGTCTTGTCCCATCCTTATGGCTTATGCAGATTTGGACCTTGTTTATGGAACATATAAGGACTTTTCATACCAGTACATCTGAGTGATTTTCAAGGTTTTTTTTTTTTCTTTATTTACCTTTTTGTAGATAACTTTCTTTTTCATTACTGGTATTTTTACATTCATAGAAGAAAATATTGGGTGGAGGAAAAAAAGACAAAAATGGGGCTCTACTACTGTTCTCTCTTTGAAGGAGCAACAGCAAGGAAAACAGAAAAAAAAGGCCTTCAGCCTCCAAATAGCGTCCCTGTGCTACAGATAAAACCAAATATTAAGCAACAAACCAGTGTTTTTTCTTATGCTTAGGCAACAGTGACTGTTCCTTTTATGCCAGATGTGGAAAACGGGCACAAACATTGTGCTCATACAATTTCTAATGAGTTGTTTCAAATTATTTTCTCAATATGTAAAGTACTGATGATATCTGAGTCAATTAAAAGCCCTTCATGTTATAGCTTAGAACAGTATTGTTCAAATAATGTTAGGCTCAGTGAACTACAGCACAAACACACCTTGATCAAATTCAGTAACTAGAGCCATACCAGGAGGCTAACATATGATAAGTGTCAGGCTATTCAGGTGAGGGAAAAATAAAGTTGAGTATAAAATCATCTAATCGTGACTGGACTGAAAGCCTGGGAAAACTGCATTTTCATTTCTAACCTTCATTGTACAGTGGTGGAAGAGGTAAAAACTATTAGAAAGCGGGTACAACTTCCTCTGCTTTGATCCATGTCTTTGCACTTGAACTGACAATGGGACTGCAAAGTCACTGAAAACAGGTTGTCTGCATTGTTTTCTGGTGCTGTGCTGAAGCCTCCTGTTCAAACACATTATCTCTCCCACCTTGTTTGCAAACCAAAGGGTTCAGCAATGGTAAGAAATTGATACCAGTACTGCATGGGCACAGTACCATTATATATCATCATCAGGGTGACATACCTCCATGTGCAAAAAACATATTGAACCTTGTCTCTTGTTAGGTGTGAATAATGCAGTCTATTGGTTGCTTACCAACAAGCCCAGGCCTTTAAACCTTTTGGGATCATCTGTTATTTCTCACGCACTTCTATCTTGAATTTTGAAACAGTTTGGCAGTTAAGGGGAGATCTCTATTCACTGTGTTTCAGCAGTAAAAGAAGTTATTCTCTGTGAAAGAGCCTGAAGCCCTTCAGTAGACTGAAGGATCTGGAGCAAATTCAGAGGGCCACATCAGGTCTGACTTAGTCAGCACCTGTGATAGAAAACTTAGTGATCTTGCTTTTGTCCACTACAGAAAGATTCTGTTAAGCCGAAGTTTGTTTATTGCCAATAGTTGATGATCAGAATTATCAAAGTAGTAGGAGTCAGAAGAATTACTCGAATTGTAGAGAGACATGGAACATGCTTTTTAGAAGTGCATTTAATTTCCCTTTTCCAGCTTGCCTGTTGTACGTCTGACACTTTATTTCCTTTTTCTTCCTGAGGAATTAAAAAAAAAAAAAAAGAAAATGTGATTATTGTCTGTTCACAGGAAGATTTACAGGTACAGCAGAAAAATAAAAACATGTCAGGTGGTATTTCAACACTGATGAAACCACAATTTTATTACTCCAATCTTAATTTTAGTTTCCATTTTTAGTTTCCTTTGAAAATTATTTATCTTGTGCAAGCCATTTAGGTGAAACATTGAAGTGAGATTTCAGTTATCTTTAAGTTTACTAGAGACGTCTTCAGTTTCTGCATCTCTTATACCCTTAAAACAAATTTTGAATTTTCAGCCATTTTCAATCAAATTCAGGGAGAAAGAAAAAATAGGAGAAGTATCCAAAACACTTGTTTTCTTATGGGTTCCCAGTATATGGAGACTGTAACTCTGAACGCTCAGGAGTTGATTTGCTGTGGAAAAAAACCCAAAACAACAGAATCACTAGCAACTGACTGAGATTTCTTGATGCATTTCAAGATCATAGACAAATCATTACAGCAGCCAGTCTGGGCACTGAGAATGCAAGTCACATCACAGAATAGTATCTAGCACAACAAGCGTAGTGGTACGAGCAAGTTGACATGTGGAGTTTAGGTCCTGTTTTTATTTTGAATAGACTCTTCCAGAATTGTAGTGGAGTTGTATTTGGTCTTATAACATTAGAAGAGCAAACACAGCCACGACAGTTTTAAAATATATGACAGCCAGGGCTTCTTTCTCCTTCACAAAAAGGTTGGCTGTAATACTGCAGTGTACTGGAGACTGGTGTAGGAGCAGTGGCTGTCCCAAATCTGCAACGCTACCTGGCTATAAGCTGATCAGGACTATGAAATGCTGATAGTATTTTTTTTTTAATTAACTTGAACCACATAAAAATGACAGGAAGTTACCTGGATTCATCTAGGAAAGAGAACTCCACATAAAACTTTTGGAATAGGAAAACAAATCTTGAACACTTAGTATTGCTTTTAAGTATACATATGATGAAAGAGAGAAACTGAAAGAAGTTGGATAAAGCATATCCAGGGATGTTAATCCCACATATATACCTGTTCAGAATTAGCAGTCACCTGAGTGGTATTTCAGTCATATCTGTGTTTGTTTTCTGGAAATAATGTTTCACGAAGTGAATCAAAGCATGTGTTCTTACAGCAGCAGCCTCAGCAAAAATGTCCTGGAGTGTGTAACACGGAGCGGGCGCATGTGATCACTCACTGTAATGAGCTCAGACTTGTTAATGGAGTCCCTGGAAGAAAGCACACACCACTCCATAGTTAAGCAGGCAGTGGCCGCTTCTCAATAAGATCTGTCTGCCTTTCGGGTGGTTTTTTTTGCTGAGTATATTTTGGAGGAGGTGTGGGAGGAGGGAGAGATGCTGCTGCTGCATGTTCAGTGCAAAGCCCTTGGCTCTGATAGGCTGAAGGGACACGGATACTCTGCCTATATATGCAGGCAACTGCATCCTCTCCACTTTATAGCTGTGACAGAGGAGCAAAGAAAGACAGTGAGAAAGACAGAGGAGAAGGAAAAACCAACTCTGTGTAAGTAACATTCTTTGTCCTTAAGGCTTTGTGGTTATTAAATTCAAGTCGGTACATTTGGATTAATGCAACAATTGGTTACTGAGAGTGGGAGCTCAGCTAATAAACAGCCAGCTTGTGTTATTTCAGGCATAATAATAAAAAGAAAAGCATTTATTTTTAATCTAAGTTTGCACAATGTATCGTGTACCTCTCATTTTGATTTTGCTTCTTTTTACATCTGCTGTATGTCAGCTATAACTGCTTATATACATTTATGCAGAATCCCATGTATCCAAAAAGTTTGTATCTTGTCTTTCCAAATACAGGAGTGCTTGGAATAACCAGGTAGACCTTGGGAAATTTTCTGCCAAATATTTTGAATAATAAAATTTCAAGATAAATTAAACTCATAACTTTTTAGGATGAGGTTTTCCTCAGAAATAACCCTTTCCCATCACTATAGTAAGACCTCAGAAGGGAAAATTACGAAGTTGCAGACTCTGTGCCAATGACAGCAATGAATACAGTAAGCAACTTCTAACTGGAAAATGTAATTTTTTAAATAAAATGTGAGGACTCTTAAGAGATATTCCTTATTCTTGGCTTTTGCAAAGGTAGAAGCACAGAATAAATCCAGTTCCTTTTTACTCATGCTGAAATAAAATTCATCCTGCAGTCCTTTTTCAGGCAATATCCCATTGCCAACATAGAAGTTTAGCTTAGCAGTAGCAAAAACCTTCAGTTAGGTTCAGTAGCAGGAAGTTCTGATAGCTTCAGTGGTGTCACTGTAGCACCATGAGCCTTTAAATTACATTTTGTTCTGCAACAATCAGTTGGCAGAATAGAAAATGCACTTTTCTCATTTATTGGAAAGATACAGAGTTATTAGTTTTTTTGAGCAAATACAGCTATCAGTTTTAGGTGCTATTAATGTGTCTATGTGTTCTTCCTGTCTGTATTTAATAATAGGAGCTGCTAAAAGATTTTATTATGTTAGCTGTTTATTTTACTTTGATGAACTGAAGAACAGGCACACATAAAATTGTAATGTATCAAATATATCTCTCTCTTCATTTGCTCTCCTTTTCCTCTTTTCCCCTTTTTTTCTCTTTTTCATCTTTTTTCTTTCTTCCTCATAACAAATTTCCTGGTAGCATTTAGATGTCTTTTACATTTATATTTAGTAAATACAACTCCCCCCCAAACAAACAGAATCTAAAATTATAGACCTTTTAACAGAAATATTGAAAAAGTTGAATTTATCAACATACTATTGTAACTATAAATGTATTTAGTAATTAATTGTGTGTAAACTGCTCATTTGCATGGTTCAGTTTCAAATAAAGCAGAAAACTGTTTGCAAATGAACATATGCAATTTAAAGGCTAACAACAATTTTTGGTAACTCCACTAAAAAAAGGTGTGGCCATGTTCTAATTTCAGTTCACTGAGGTAGAAGGAGTAGTTGAAACAAAGCAGCAAAGGATATGTCAACTTTAGATTGTGTAGTGTTACCCAAATCTTCGTTCGCGAAGCCTAGCCATGAGTGAATGAATGAAAGTGTACTTGTCCTCTCACAAATTACAGCAAAATCGAAGACCTAAGAGTTTACATGAATAAATAATACTAAAAAAGATACGTTGATATAATTTAAGGTTAACATGATTGTTCTTGTTTTTACCTGCAGTTTAGAGCAGAACTCAATCTTCTCCAGTAAAACAGGATTTGATCCGAAGTATGCAGTGGTGACAATAGTCATTGATTCTTGCTGGGAACAAAAATTCTCAGACATAATATATGCTTGGTAAAATTGTATTTTATCAGTCAGAGTGAGACTGTCAATGACTTTGCATACAGACTGTTTACAGTGTGGTAGAGGTTGATAATTAGGCAGGGTGCTTCCTGAGAAGCTGTGCTCTCCTCGCTTGAGGTTCAGCGGGCAGATCCTGAATAAGCTGAAATACATCCTGGAAGGTGTGAGATCTCTGGAAGCGTGGAGCTCTCCTCACTCTTTAGGGGCCTTCAAGAAGATAGACCACTATTAAATACTTCAGGGAGAGGCTTAGTTTCTCTGAAATTTCCATTTAGTTTTGGAAACTTGGCCTTCATTATTTTGCAGTTTAAGTTCTTTTGACTTAAGTGGATATTTTGAGAGCACGCAGACTGTGACACTCATCCCTTCAGAAAATACGGATTCTCTGAAACAGTGTTTTCACTTTCAACCCTAAGGGCTGAGTTGTCTGACGTATTTTGCTTCTTGAAAAATTACATTCTGTATTTTTAAAATATAGTGGCATAGAGGAAAGGTCTCTATGCATTGTGTTGTTGCATTGTACATGTGCTGAATATGCATGCAGGACATGGAAATATTTGCTACTGGTAGAGAGGTGAAGTAATTTGTCCTTTGAGAGATTAACTGGTAAGCATTACAACTGTCTGCTGGATGTGGCTTCCACAGCAAGTAGTAATTTCAAGCAGATGAAGTGAGGTCTGTAGTGAACAGTTCAGGAAGAGAATAAAAATAAGGATGAGAGTGTAAGTGGGTCTTGTCACTGACAGAGAAGAAATGTAAAATAGGAGGTGAAAAGGGTGACCATTGTGTTCCTGCAAGGAGTATGCCTTCACAGTTTCCCCATGAGATATGTGTATTACAGTAAGTAAGGGATTTTCAGGCAAGGACTTTTAAGAAAGAAGATTCATGGATACAAAAGAAGTAGATTTTTAATTTCTCAGTATTGCCTTTGGGGGAAAGAAGAATGGAATACTCTGCTTCAGATTGAAGCAGATTGATATATTTCACTCGATCAAACTGAATTCTAAGTATGTTTGAGGTTAAGTAAATACTAGTTTATAACAGTTTATAGCACTGCAACCAGTGTAGCGTATTTCGGATGGAAGGCTCCCATTCTTTATTCTAAAGTTCCTGGTTCAGTTAAAACCAGTGAGTTTCCCCTGTAATTTAATTACTTATCCTGAATTTTAAGAATGTTATTGCAACAGTGATTTATGACAGAAGCAGTGCAGCCAAAACAATGCTAGGATGAGCCAGTGGACCTCCAGTTCTTGGGAAGAAGTATAATGGGTAAATAACAAACAAGATCTCAGTGATTATCTAAAATGTGTATTTTGTCAAATTGGACTGACAAATTTCAATTCCAGTTCAGTGTCAGTTTCATTGATAGGATGAAACCACAGAATGTGTATGTGATGTTTAGATATACATTTTATTTGCTTATACTGATATCTGAAAAGAACTTTGTGCAAACTTCTAATAATAAAAATGACAATAAATTATATCAGCACACTGTATAGCAACAAGATAATGTAAATATTATTTGCAATAGAAATCAATTTCAGACAAAAAATCTAGGTGGAAGAAAAATGGTCACAAGCTATATAACATACCATCTCCGTTGTGGTAATATGATAAAGTAAATTTATTTTTGTCTATGTGTTTGTGAGCTGTTTTGAGCTTACACACAATGTAATTTAATTTATGCCTTTTGATTTATATTTTGGGAAAAGCCCAAGCAATCCATGGAGGTTTCTATGTTAAATGATGTTAATCTATGTTTGATTACTATGAAGTAAATCTAGAGGATACTGTAGTCATACTCTTACATACTCTTACCTGTCTTGACATTGTACTTGTGGTTCACTGGATCCACAGATATGGAATGAGATACTCAGATGAACTGATCCATGTGTAAAAGTCTGTAGGAATGACTATAACACTGTGGTGAGCAGCAGTAGTGCTGGAAACACCAGTCCTCAAGTTCTGAGTCAGTTCAGTCTCAGGCATCTCCTACTAATTTGTCATCGTGTGTTAAATTCTTGTTTTCTCAGCTTTTATCTGTGAAACCAGAGAAAAAAATAAGATTACCTTGCGCAAGTTCTTTAGAGCATGTTATAGCAATGAACTCGTTATGAGGTAGCATAAAAGAAATAAAGCCAGCATAAGTTAAGGATTAAGTTAGAGATATATTGAAAAAGAAATGCAACAGTACGGTATTTAGATTTCTTCTGGCAAAAATATCTAAACCAGAGAACTGAGCCTTGGGGTGTAATTAGGTTGCTGCCACAGAGATGCACATTGATTGCTGAAGTTCATGCTGAACTGTGAACAAAGATGTGTTAAATGAAAAGGCACATAAGATTAGGGAGGTACTGAAGAAATAGAATCATCCTAATTTTAAGGAGTAGAAGCAAAACTGCTCCCTTAAACAGGCTTTCAAAAGGGACATGACACATAAAGCTGCCCACCAGAATCCTCTGAGGACCGTAATGACTACTGGCAATGTGTTTGCAGCAACTTAGTAGCAAGGTCTGAGAAAGGTCCTAATACGCTTTTCAGAAAAGCATAGACAGAGCCAAGTAATAACTTTCATAATGGTTAAGGAGAGTAATATAACTCTAGTAAAATAACAACAAGAACAACTATTCTCTGTGGAGTCTTGAAGTCCCTACTGTGCAGATCCTTGCTTTCCCAAGTGGTTCGTGACCTACAGCAGCACCCAGCCTTCTTAAATAGCAGCAGCAGCAGCTGCTCCACACAAATCCCAGAGCCTCAATTTGTAGCAGCCGAGATGTCTCTAGGACAGTGTTTATCAATGATGTCTTTCTTTTGTGATGTTACAGTACTGGTTCAAATATAATAAAGTCCAGAGGGGTCTCTTTTCTCGAAGAGATGTCCTCAGTTATAAATCCTTAGCACGAATACTTGCTATCTGAAGAGTTGTGTATTAATTACCAAATATTCACATTGTGCTTACAGTAATTATTTCTTTACAAAGTGAAGAACTGAATATATGTGACCTAAGCATAGTAATTCTTGACACCAGCAGTGAGTGTCCTCGTTTCACTTGCTAGTTTTCTTACTAGCTTCCAAGGAACAGTACCATTCAACCTGAGTGTATAAAGACTCTAGACACTTTTTAGCCACTGTGGTCTCAATCTTCACCAAGTACTCAATGCACAGACACATAGAGTAAAAAATTTGGGTGGGCCAGGGTGGCAGGAGCAGGCACCCCTAATATTGTGAATTTATGTTTGCAAAGCACTTTGCAGGCAAACTCCAGCTCATTTCAGCTTGGGTGTGCTCACACAGTCTCTGCCTATCTCAAAGCATATCTGGATCTCCAGCTCAACATCTTGGAAATATGGACAGCCCCAGAGAGAGCTTCCTCACATCCTCCTGCAAAACGCAGTACAGATCAACTTGAAGTGAATTCTATTTAAAACCTCATTAAGAGATCAGGTTTAGTAGGTAACACAGCATATGCATTTATAGTGAAAGAGCAAAGGAGTTAAATCTTGAGGCAAGACAGGAGTCAAGAAGCAGATAAAATGACAGGGTGGCACAGTGGATCACTGTGATAACTGTGATTATTATAGCTTGTTATTACAGATCATAATAGAGACACACAGCATGCTATTTTCTTAGACCTCTTCTTTATAAGGCAGGAGGGAGTAGATTATGTGCCACATAACAGTGCCACATCCTTGTATCCACCAGCAGCCGTAGGGATTAAATCTGTAATTTCTGAGACTTCATCAATGTGCTTCTACTGTTCTTCTGTGCTAAAGATGCTGGCTATCTGTATTAAGGTAATCTACATCATGACCATATGAGTCATCCTATAAATCATATGAATAACATGTTTAAAGCTAGTAAAATTTTCTTTCAAAAATGACTTTTTTTCCCCTTTTTTTTGAAGTGTTTCTCTGATAATAAGCCCTAAACTCTGATACCCATGGATGCTGCAGAATTCCGCAAGAGAGGGAAGGAGATGGTGGACTATGTTGCAGATTACCTGGAGAAGATAGATAAAAGACAGGTCTTCCCAGATGTGGAACCAGGATATCTAAGGCCCCTCATCGCAGACTGTGCACCCCAGGAGCCTGAGAGCTTCGAGGATATCTTTAAAGACATTGAGAAGATCATTATGCCAGGGGTAAGAAAAATGGATCTGTAGTGTAATGTTCAATACTGCATTTAGGTTTTCAAAGACTTTAAAGAAAGCATGGGTTGAAGGCTGTGCAGCTAGACCTTACCAACATGAGTACCCACACTATTAAACTTTTAGAAGGCAGGAGCCTTTACATGTTAAATACGATCTCACACTTTACACAACGAATGTTTTCTGTTCTTCCTAGAAATAATCGAATAATTCTATTGCTTCAAGCAAGGCTTACTTTTGGAAATAATCCCCTTTCCTCCCTTGAATTGGCTAAGGCAAAGCTTTATAACTTTCAATTTCATGTGATATTTTTTCTACCCTCATAGCACAGTAAATATTTTACAAAATGGTAATTTTATTAGTCTGCTGTGCCTAGAGTGTTCTTTCAAGCTGATCTTTAAATGTTAAAATTCTCTTAGGAGACTTCTTTCTATTACAGAGTTGACTAGAAAGGATTCTCCCCAATACTTGTTCTGTTGACTTGTGCTCTTTGTGCTCTAAATGTCAGCTTCTTCTAGTACCTAAAGGCAGATGGCCACTAGTCCTTGGATAGATCGGTATTGGACAACAATGCAGAACAAAGCATCTGGCATTTGTCCAGATCTGAATCTTTGTTGTTTTTCCATTCATGGTATACCTTTTTTATTTTAAATATATACTTGTCTCCTAAGATCTCTAAGTAGCTTGAAGAGGACTGAATTATAAGTAAATGTTAATGAGGAATCTGTCCTTTGGATCTCTGCAATAACTACCTTAGGTTACTTCTCTAGATGTAGCTGGTGATACGACTGTGATGTAAGTGGACATCGAAATCTCCAAATGTGGTTAGTCAGTGTACTATAATACCAATTCCTTTTCATTGACCAATGTAAATATTTGATATTCAAGAGGACTTTATCTTGTTTCCCTTGGAGCCAGCCCTGCTGTCCTTTAGCAAGCAAAAGCTTCACTGAAGTCAATTGAAATCTCTCCACTCTTTTCCAAGGTTTGTGGATGAAGTCTTAAATCCAACAGAGTTAAATCAGTGCAGATTAGATAAGAGAATTATGTCCAACACATACAAATACTTTAATTGCAGCTCATAGAAATGATTGTCTTTTCTTTTTCACTGGAGGAAAATGGTAATGATTGTGAATTAGAACAGAAAACACTTTGCTTTGAGCACTTAAGAACATTCAATAAAATAATGCCAGATTAAAAAAATAAGAGATGAATCATTTTAGAATAGAAAGCAAGACATTGAATTCCAATTATGTCATCAATATGTCATGTTCCCTCTTAACTAAATGGATTTTTTCTTGATATTTACATGCCCTGCAAAGATTCATTTTACAAAATGATACATTCTGAAGAAGAGATGTTCTAACCAAAATCTTTCCACTGCTGTGAAATGTTAGTGTTAGTGACACAAAGAGCACAAGTACAAAAATCCCAGTTCTTATAGTAACTCTGATTCTACCTGTGTTGTTTATACTAAATTCTGAAGACTCACGTGAGCACAGAATCATGAGCTCATAGTATAGTAGTGATTGGATGGTACCTCTGGAGATCATTTAGCCCACCCCCACTGCTCAAGGCTGAGTCAGTTAGAGCGAATTGTATAGGACTATGTCCAATTGGTCATGGAATATCTCCAAGGATGAACTCTTTGCAGTCTGTTGTCCTATTCCAAGGTTGGAACTGTCTCACAGTAAAAAAGCTTTTGCTTATGTTTAAGTAGAATTTTCTGTATTTCCATTTGTATACATTTCTTGTTGTCTTGTCACTGGATACTGCTGAGAAGAATCTGACTTCACCTTCTTTACACCCTCCCATGAGGTAAAGAAGGTTAACACATGACCAAGATACCCCCTGAGCTTCCTGCAAGCTGAACAATCCCAGCTGCAATTAATCATCTCCATGGCCTTTCACTGGAATCACTCCAGTATGACCATGTCTTTCTTTCTTGTCCTGAAGAACCCAGGACACAGCATTCCAGGTGTGGCCTTACTAGTGCTGCAAAGAAAAGAAGGATTACCTCTTTTAACCTGTTGGCAACAATTTTCCTAATGTGGCACAACAACGCTGCTGGCATTGTTTGCTGCAAGGGCACATTGCTGGCTTATGTTTAGCTTGTCCACCAGGACTCCCTGGCCCATTTCTTCAGAGTTGCTTGCCAGCCCTGGCATATACTGGTGCAGGAGGTTATTCCTCCCCTGGTATGGGATTTTGCATTTCTCTGTCGAACTTTATGGGATTCCTGTTGGCCCATTTCTGCAGCCTGTTAGTGTCCCTTTGAATTGCAGCATGACCATACCGTATATCAAACACTCCTCCCAGTTTTATGTCATCTGCAACACTGCTGAGGGTGCACTCTATCACATCATCCTGGTCTTTAATGAAGATGTTAAACAGTACTAGCCTTTCCCATTCACAAAGCTTTGCTGCCTAGCCCAAATAACCTTCTTGTCCCATGTTTGGAAATAGCTTAAAGGTTCTTTCATCTTCCCTGAGATTGAGGTGAGGCCTGTAGTTTCAAAGATCATTCTTCTAGCCCTTCTTGAAGATAGGAGTGACATTTGCTTTTTTTCCAGTCTTCTGGAACGTTCCCCAGTTGCTGTAACCTTACAAAGATGTTTGAGAGAGGTCTCAGTGACACCCTTTAGCTCCTGCGGCACTTGTGAGTGCATCCCATTAAGCTTCCTGGACTTATGTATATCCAGTTTATTTAAATGTGTCCTAACTTGATCCTTCTCCAGGTAAGGTCTTCCTTGCTCAAGTCTTTTCCCATGCATTTCAGGAGCCTGTGATTCCTGATTGGATGATTGAAAATGTGAAAATGGTGTTCCTTCAGAGGAGCAATGATCAATTAACAGTGTGAAGCAATTATGCAGTATCCATTGCTGTCTTTACCCTATAGGAGAACAGGCATTCATAAGTGGTGAAACTTCTTTATGGAGACTTATTGTGAAATGTAATGTAGACCTCCAAAGGGCAGTCCACCAAATGATCATGACAATAATGGTGCTGAATTCCTGGTATTAACACAGGGACAGAGGGAACAACCAGTGAACTCTGATCTCCACAGCAGGAAGGCAACATGGAAAGGATCTGCCTGTAAAAATATCAATGGGATTCACTTTCCTCTCTCAGATTTGCTTTGTTCTTTTAAAATGTATCTCCTCCTTTTTCAGAGCCAAAGATGAGTGTAGTTGTAACTGCAAATATCAGTACTGAATATGCTACTTTTCCTCACATTGGATCTGTTAATGTATAAACTTTCAGCTGAAGTACCTATCTTTAGTGTGTGGTAAGGGAAGACTGTTTCTTAGACTAAGGAAGCCAGAGAAAGACATCCTTAGAAGAAATACTGGAAATCACATGTATCTGAGAAGCATTAGAGTGGTAATTAAAGTGAACCCAAGACACTTGTGTATCATTATTTATCAGCAGCAGGCCAAAAAAACAAGCATCAATTATGCTATCTTTGCAATATTTGACTAAGTGTGTCTGTTCCAACATGGTGAAAAAAAAGAATTTTACAGCTGCTTCAAGAGGAGGGGGAAGGGGAGGCAGGAGGAAGAACTGCAGCTGCACTTGCCCTAGGGCTTTTAGCTTTTTTGCTTTATGTGAGTAGTGCAACTGAAATCTGCTGTGTTTCATCAAATAAATGGCTCCCAGCAAGCAGTCGGTTTAACTTGATTAACCCAAGATGAATGTCACAAAGTCTTACAGATCACAGAGAATTAGAGCTGGGGAGATGCACAGTGGCAGCCCTGGCGTGTTATGGACGTCAGTGAAAGTGTGATGGGTTCTATCAGGGACCACTGTTTCTTGAATATTTTATTGTTTTCTTATGAAGAACCAAGTCCCATACAAATTTTTTCTGATTTGTGAAGGAAAGTGTTTGCCACAAGTGCTCTAAACTTTGTTACAGCAAAGGAGATCCTGACCAAATATGAGATGCTGCTGGAAATGTTAACAATGGCTTGTCTTTGGATAGCTGATTTGACAGGTTTGGACCTAGTGATGAGAAAAATGAAATCTTGAACATACCAGGTACAGGCCTAGTTTATACAGTGAAAAATTGTATTAGATAGGAGCTGTTTTCATATGAAAGAGATAGAGACATCTGAAATTTTATATATGGTATACTACAACAAGAGAAGTGATGCCTGATTCATTGTGTATGCAAGAGTTAAGACAGTTTCCCCTTAGCATGAAGCATGTCCTTTCAGGAAGAGCTGGAGGTTGGCATAAAGAAGGTTAGAAGAGGAAAAAAAAGGGATATTTGCAGAATGCAGAACAGTGCAGTAGAGTGATTCCTGAGTTAGCTCCAGAATCAGAAACCTTATCACAGACTGGGAGAGAGGAGTGTAAAAGGTAAAATTCTTGAGAGATGGGAATGCAGAACAAAACAGCAAAGAAACACTGAACTCAGGCAAGAGAGAATGTGTATTCTTTCTCCCCTCTGGTTGTAACAGAAGAATTCCAGTATTAAAAAAGAGGAAAGAAAATGATGTAAGAAAAGGCTAGCCTTCAAAATCTCATCAGCCTCTGAATTACCCCCAAGAAAAAAATCTTATACATGTTCTGCTGAATTATCACTTATCGTTCATCTAATCCTCTAGAAGCACTTCTTAAAAAATATGCCTTTTACCTTGAATGTGAAAGTTGTTTTTGCCAAACATAGCACATTATTATATCACATTATGTCCCATGATCATTGCAATGTGGCTGTACATTTCCTGGTTTTGAATTTTATTAGATTGGAGTTGTGGAGCATTATCAAGTATCTCACAGATCCTTAAAATTGCTTAGATATTACATTAAGTGCTTGAATGTTAACAAATAACACCAGAGTGTGGGCAAGAGAGTTCTGTGGACCTCTGCTGCACTGAAGACACTATTGCTAAGGCAGTTTCATGACAGAGATGGAAGAACAAAATACCAGGGAGTCCCTGACAGCAGAGGCTCAAGAATAGTGTCCTGCGCAGAAGCTTAGGCTGGAGAACTCTGATTTTGGAACTGTTGGGAAGTGAAGGTGAGAACCAATTTATTTTTGATTTGAGTAAAAGGTAGATAAAACATTGTGAAAAAACAAGGTAAGTTCTTCTAAAAAATGGGATCTTCTGTTACAGCCAGGTAGTTAAGCACTGTTGGCTTGTCTCAAACTCCAACCTTCTAATTTTGTGACAATTTATTTCTGCTTCCTGCGTTAGTTAAAAGTAACTATTTTCCCCCTTAATACAGGTGACTCATTGGCACAGTCCGTACTTTTTTGCCTACTTCCCTGCAGCCTCTTCCTTCCCAGCTCTTCTTGCAGATATGTTGTGTGGTGGAATAGGATGTGTGGGCTTCTCTTGGGTAAGTTTACTCCAGTGTGTACTGCTGTGTGGTAATGATGCTTCACCTTGCCAAGATGTTAAGCATTTCAGTAACATTCTACAATGAAATTATTGCTTAATAGCAATGAAGTCACAGGACTATTTTTGCAGGTAAATTTCCTTAACTAATTAAGTGTTTTCACACAGACACTCTAAATAACTCGAGGAATAAAAGGCTATTTCCTCTTAAAAGTTTTGACCTTGAAAAATCACCAGCATTTAGAATTATTAGTAGTAGCAGTGCAAACTCCCTGGTAATTCAATAAGTATATGACTACTGTCTATCACCCACTGTTGTTATTTCTCATTTCATCTGGATGAATGGAAAACTGTGTTAAAAACCTCACATTCATATGAGGCGGACTCTTCTCAAAAGAGGCTGGTATTGGATGTTGAAAAAAAAAAGCAAGATGCAAATCCTAGCTTTGACATTTGATAGTTACAGTTCTATGTAAGGCCTGTTTTGATATTCTTTTTAATAAGTATTAGAAACAGCATGCAAAAAGTGGTCTTCAGGTTCCTAATTTGGCTGGTAATATTAGTCATCTAGTCTCTTCCTCCACAGTGAAAAGACAGAGAAAGAATTATTCTTGCTCTGGTAGATCTTATTTCGCTTCATGGTATAGTGAGGTTATTCTCTATGTTCTGGTTTTCAACACAGGCTGCAAGTCCAGCTTGCACAGAGCTGGAGACTGTCATGCTGGATTGGCTAGGGAAGATGATTAATTTACCTCAAGAGTTTTTAGCTGGGAAGGATGGCCAAGGTGGAGGAGTCATTCAGGTAAGAGGGGACCTGAAAAAAGAATACAAATTGAATTTATGAATTGATGATTTTATGAAATCTTTATACTAAGACACTAATAAAGGGAATAAATTTTTTTTTCTGCCACATGGGTTCCTTTCTAATTTTCAAAAAGATTGATGCTCTGTGAGAAGGTCCATATGCGGGTAGGATCATTCATGAAAGTAATGACATGAATGTTTTGATTTTAGAGCAGCTGATTTCTGAAACACTTCTCTGTGAAGAATTACTAGTAGTTCAATTTAAAAGCACAGTTTAGGCTTAAAATTCAAATCAGAATAATTTAATTTGTTGATCAATGAATTGAACTCATACTTACCAACAATGTACGGCAATGGCTCATAGCTGAAATTAGAAAAAATCTTCTCAAATAGAAATATATCTGAGGATTTGAGTAGAGCAGCATGAAAAGTGCTTACAAAGGCTTCCATGAAGTCCACCTTATACATGTGCAATTGTTTCCTTCAGTCAATTTTCAAAAGAGCCTTCCTGTTTGCTTTTTTTTTTTAGGAGAAAAAGTGTCAGAGATCAAGCAATGGATAACAACATAGGAGATAATCTTCGATACACAGAAATAGCAGAATGTTGTAGAAAGTCTGTCACTCTTTGCCAAAGAAGTTGAAATTATTTTAAGAAATATTGGAATATTACAGTAAAGTGAAGAGCTGCTTAAAAGTTGAACCTAAGCAGTACTATCAGTAGATAATACCATTTTCAGACTACATTGCATCTTCAAAATAGAACAAAACCCCAAACTTTGACAGAGACTGCTTAATGAAACCTACAGTGTCTGAACAGATAACATGATCAATAATGAATGTCATCAATGGGCAAACTTGCCTGCATAATAATGCTATATTATTTGTCAGCCATAGCTCCACTAGCGCATGGTCATTCTGCAAATGCAGCTCAGGTCACAGCTATTAATCTATTTGAATAGATCTCTACTGTGAAAAAGACTAAATTTTAAATAATTGTTCTGTGCTCCTTTGATAGTCTCTGGAGTCTGGTCATTGGAGGCCAGGGCACAATCCATTTTATCCCAAGACAGACTTCTAATATACATCTAAATTAGAGGCTAGAATCAGAGGCTTCTTTCTTTGATCTCAGCTGCAAATGCCTACAGCATATTCCAATGAATTCTTCCCAACATCTTCCAAGGCAAGAATGAATTTAACCCAACTGTTTTGATTCTCCTAGATGGAGCTGCACCTACACCAGTGCATTTATAGTATGGTTCTTTATTCATCTCCTTGCCCTGTTAGTATCTTTATCATTACGATTGCTAGGGAGGGGGTTACATTCAAGAAATCAAGCTTTCGTCGTGCATTTTAGCAGCATCTCTTTTGTACCAGTGAAAGCAAGCAATTATGCCTGATTGTTATCAGCAGGAAATATTGCCCTTCCAGGCTGACAGTGCTGGATTGCCCATAATTTTCATCAGAAACCAGTCAGTTTCAAAAACCAAAAGTGGGCTGTGTTCCTGCTTACAATGCAGTCATTTGGGCTGCAGATCTTCGTCTTGCTCCTGAAACAATAATGATACAAATAAGAGGCAAAGTGTGAGGCAAAGACAACAGGAGTGTGTGAAAGTGCCAGTCATTCTCTTGGTAAATGCCAAGTAATTATTGTGGTATTGGGTAAAACCGAGCCTGCGAAAATTGGCTCTTAATTACATTTGAAAGTCTATGTCAATATGAAGCACTTTGTTGTTGTGTGCAGGATGACACTTCAAAATGGCAAAAGATGAAAGAAAATTTCAGTTCAGAGCTCTGGTGGACATGAACATCAGCTCTTGCTGATATTTCTTCCGCCTCTTGAGCCTGCTTGCCATGGCAACCTTTGTTTGCTTGTGGTAAAAGGAAAGGTATCATCATCCTTCACTTAATGTAGGATACAGCATTCAAGAGGGGGAAAAAACAGCTTTTAAAAATAAATGAGAAAGC
This sequence comes from Manacus candei, assembly GCF_025592945.1. Taxonomy (NCBI): domain Eukaryota; kingdom Metazoa; phylum Chordata; class Aves; order Passeriformes; family Pipridae; genus Manacus; species Manacus candei. The sequence goes on along the minus strand of NW_026138097.1, from coordinate 32,366,379 downwards.
AACTTTCTTCCTGAAGTTTGTATCCTGCTGTTCATTCTAGATAAATTGCTGGAAAGTGAATTTTAAAGAGTTTTTTTTGCTCAGCAAAGTATTTTAGGGGTGAGACAAAAATATCGTTGGCCTGGCAAGGAACACTGCTGATTTATCTTGTTTGTCAGTTAGCCAAGTAGTTCAAGAACCAAGGGGGGTTTTTCCCTTAAAAATATTTAGTGCAAGACTTTGGTGCAAAGTGTTTAGAAGAGCCTTGGAAACCAGGTTCTGCAAACACTGTAAGCTTCAGTATAAAAAAGGTGACTCAGTATAAAAAAGGTGATTTATGGAAACTGAGGCAAGGTGAAAAAGCCTGTGTCTATCGTGAGACATCCAAAAGCATCTCCAAGTTGCTGGATTCAGGTGCCTTTATTTAGGCTATGGCCCAGCTGTATATCAGAAGGCAAGACTCAGCTGGGCAGCAGGCCCTTTCCTTTTCATCCATGTTTCTGTATAAGGAAATTCATACAAGAACTGTTGTATACATTGACTATGCAGCAGTCTGGATGAACAGCCAAGATATCTTGTGGAACTCCTCAGAAAGCTGAGGCTATTCTTCAGCCTAAGTCATTCACCCACCCAACCAGGCTGTCACCAGAATAGTGCAGGCCTAAATTTCCAGATCTCAAATTAATACCTTAACTGTTGTAATTTCTTACAGCCATTTTCTTTCATATATATGTGCACATTTTTTTAATATGCATATTCCTTACATGTCCTGGAAATACACTAACAGTATAAACAGTTATTTTATTTCAGATATTTTGACTTCTTAGACAGAAAAAGTAGGATGATTTCTCCGTGTCTGAAAGGCAGCTTTGTTTTATAAAAATAGCTCAGCTAATTTCAGTATAGGAGAAACTCTGAATTCACTGGGATCATTTTGACGTATGAAATCTGTCAGATCAGGCCCATCTTCAGGGAAGAAAAAAGACTTCTCAAGTATTTAAACATTTGTTGTAATTACTAAGTATACATAGGTCTTCAACAGAGGGAAGATAGAATTTTGCTACAGGACAAAAAACATCACTCCAAAATTAGTTTGTTGACACTTGGGATATTTCAGAGACATACATATTAATATAATCAACTGTATCCATTGCACTGTTATGATTCACATGATGATTGATTAACTTTTAAAGTACCTAAAATCTTGATCTTGCATAAGACACCTCAATACATTGAAATTTATGAACACATGTTTACAAACTGTTACTTGTGGTTTAAAAGAGCAGTTTAGAGCATGTCTCTTCTACCTATTCTAGATGAAAACTGTAAAAAGAATTTTTGGAAAGTTGTATTCTGTGAAATCTACTGAGAAATTGATACAAAAAAATTCCCCTTTTTGTTGTCACATAGTATCCAAGGCACATTTTAAACTGATGTTTTGTGAGTCAAAGTGCAATTTAGAAATAGTGTGTAACTGTTCTTTTCATCTGTGTGTTTGTGAAAGAAAACATACATAACTAATACTTTGAAATGCAATTAGCTATAATCAATCAGCATTTTTTGGTTTTCAGTGTTTTTTCTCTTTTAGACACAATAATTGACTTACGCAGGGTAATTCTAATGTCAGAGAAGGCATATAATTAGGCATGTTACTTGATAAAAGTGAGAGCTGATGTTCAGATCCTGATGGAACGTAAATGAGCAGAAATCCAGAGTTAGAACAGAAATCAGCAGTTAGCCTGCCATTGTTACTGGTTAACAACTGATTAGTGCCTGATTTGAGAGCCTTTTCACGTACAATTAAGTCTGTGAGTCCAACTTTCTAGCACTGACTGCAAGGCTGGTGCCTAAGCTGAACGGGCATAGAGATTAAAGAAAACAGGCAGAGGCATCAAGAAGGAGGAGACAAAGATTAAACACAAGTTCCGCCCTTGCTGTCAGACATATTTTTAAAAGTAGGAGATTGCACAGTTTCTCATCTGCAGTTTCTGTTAACAACTTCGCAGATTCATGCAGAAGAAAACATTGCTTTTCTTTTTCTGGGATGTTTTCATTTTGAACCTTCCCTCAATTTGTCTCACAGGGAAGTGCAAGTGAGGCCACCCTGATTTCACTGCTTGCTGCTAGAACAAAAACTATCAGACGTGTGCAGTCAGAAAAGCCTGAGCTAACAGAAGCAGAGATCATGGGCAGGCTGGTGGCTTATGCTTCTGATCAGGTGAGTACCTCTCACTAACATGGAAACATGGCATCTAATACTTAACAATTTCAACCATCTGAATGGGCAGGAGAATTAGGCATAAACTTCTTGGATTGGTCACTATTTGGTTTTGCTTGTTTAAATCTTACTGTACGTCGTAAGTGTATCCCTCAGGGGTCCATACTGCGACCAGTATTATTTAATATCTTCATTAAGGACATAGATGAAGGGATGGAGTGCACCCTCAAGAAATTTTCAGATGACATTAAGCTGAGTGATGCGGTTGATAAACCTGAAGGATGGGATGGCACCCAGAGGCACCTGGACAAGCTCAAGCCCATGGGAATCTCATAAGATTTAACAAGACCAAGTGCAAGGTGCTGCACCTGGGTCAGGGCAACCCCTAGTATCAATACAGGCTGGGGGATGAAGGGATTGAGAGCAAGCTGGGCCCAGAAGGACTTGGGGGTGCTGGTGAATGAGTGGCTGGACATGAGCCAGTGATGTGCACTCACAGCCTAGAAAGCCAATTGTATCCTGAGCTATGTCAAAAGCAGTGTGGCCAGCAGGTTGAGGGAGGGGATTCTGCATCTCTGCTCTGGTCAGACCCCACCCTCATGGTTTTAAACTGAGAGAGAGTAGGTCTAGATTAGATATTAGGAAGACATTCTTTACTGTGAGGGTGGCAATGCACTGGAACAGGTTGCCCAGAGTGGTTGTAGATGCCCCATCCCTGGAAGTGTCAAAGCCAGGTTGGATGGAGCTCTTGAGCAGCCGGGGATAGTGGAAGGTGTCCCTGCCCATGGCATGGGGACTGGCACTAAGTGATCTTTGAGGTCCCTGCCAACGCAGGACATTCTATGATTCTGTGATAAGTGGGCTGGAATCTCATGTGTGCTACCATAATACGAAGGGTAAATATCCAAATGTCAGTGTTACATAAGTATTGCTTCTTTATAAAAAGAGCTCATTTGAAGTAAATAAAGATAATTAAATAAGATGTTAATTTTAGTTACGTTGAGTAATTCTAGACCATCTTTTGTTGCATCCAAGCTTGTATGTCCATCTATGCATGCATGTGCATACACATGGGCAAACAAACACACATACATCATCCCCCTATTTGCCTGCATGGGTGCAGGTGCAGGTACACAGACAAATCTAATGCATGAATATAAAACAAATTGATCACAGTACTTGAAGGAGCTCAAAACATTTTTTGTTTGTTTTTAAAGAAGAAAAATTCTAAGATCTCCATCTGCCAATCCAACTAAGAAATCTTTTAAGGAAACAGAAAATATAATCCTTGATTTCTGACTGTGAGTGGTATTTAGCAGACTGAGTTATGCTAAATGCTCAGCAGGCCATGACAATGAGAGGTTTTTACTATTAATGAGAGCAAATTGTACTCTTATGAGTTCTGCTACTGCTACCTTTCTGACACACTAACACTACTGAAGGGCCAAGCAATGTTGTTTCTCAATAGCTGTAACATTTTCTTACCTACATGTCAATGAGACAGAAAAAAAACCCCCTTCCTTAGTACCTAACATTTTTTTAAGTAATATTTGATTATGCAGAATAAAATGGCCAGGTTTCAGCCTTACTTTGATTTACTACTAAGTGTATGTTAAAAAGCACTGTAGAAGTTAAAAGTACACTTGCTCTTTGCTGGTGGCAAGAGGGACTACAGTTGCATGGTGAGAAGATTCAAGAAAAGAAAACATGAGGAAAGATAACTGCTTTCAAAAGGCACAAAGGATATTTGTCCATTTTTTTGCCCAAGACCCTAAGGTCAGTATTGCACAGACCACCAGTCCCAGAGCTCTGACTGACCCAGTGATGCACAAAGCCTTTTACTTGTTTTGATTTTTTTATCCCATGTAAGTGGCTCACCTGAAATGAGGACTGACAGGCCTTCCTGCCTACTGAAGGTCAGAGGATCTTGTGTTTACAAAAGGATTTGCCTTAAGATACTGTTGACCTTTCAAAGCAGGTTGTTGCAGAGCTCACTGTTCCTTCTGCATTAAGAACAGACCTGTGTGACTCACAGGCAATAATCCACAAAAGAAAGTTAAATGTAAGCCATTCTGTGGGAGTGAAAACCATTCACTGACAGAGCCCAACAATGCAAGAATGCATTTGGAAGAGAATCTTGCTACAATTTTTAAGTCTTGATGAAGCAATTTAGAGGTTCTGACTGGCTAAAAACCGCAGTGTATTATTATAGTTTGCTTATTTGCAATTCTTGTATATATAAGTTATAAAACATATTTTTCCATTGTACGCTTGAATGAAGTATGGTATTGCTATGCCACACATTGTTTCCACTTCAAAAGTTATATTTCAAGTCTAGGCTTCCAAATTTTCTCAAATTGGTGCCTAATTAGTTTACCAAGGCATTTTAACAAAGAGGCACTGCTGAGATAAAAGTTAATGATACATCTGCCTTTAAAACATGTAATTCCAGGGATATGTGAAGTTGAAAGGCAAAATCTTGATCTTCATCTAGTCTAGTTCAACTGAAGTTTTGGATTATTATTTTCGTGATTATATGCTAAACTAAAATAGAATTAATAAGCACTCTTGTTTGCACTGGCAAGAATCAGCAAGGGTAAGATGGAGATGTGAGAATAGTCATGATATGAAAAGGTGAGGAATTTTTCTCTTTCAAATTAATGATGATTAATGAAACTGTAGAAGGTGGAAGGTAAAACAGGTTTTTCTTTTGTTTTAGTCATGTTATAAATGAGAGTATTTTGTGGCTAAATGTCTCTTTCATTGTCAATAGAGTTATTCTAGTTATTATTCTATTGTACTTCATAATTTTACAAGAATTTCTTAGTGATATATTTGTTTTTATTACTGATATGTTCTTTATGCTCTAAAAAATATTAATTCTGGAGAATTCAAATGAGGTGGGTTGTAAATAAAATAAAATAACGTATTGGGAATGATCCTTACTTGCCTAACAAAATGAATGAACGATTGAACCACAGTTTAGTCAGTACGTAATCTAAAAAAAATGGTAATGTAAGAAAGTGTCTCGGTTTATATCATACCATGACGTGTATTATTTTAGAGGTCAGCAAAGCTGTATGCTATAAAAATGTGCTAGTGAGCAACTGAATCATTATCAGGCAAGCTGATTATGTGCACATCTTTTGGTTGATTTAGAGCCAAAACCTCAAGCTCTACATCAATCCTACCATGTTAATTAAAGATCCCACTAAGGTTAATTGAACTCCTGTCTGAACTGTGTCATGGCAATGGTCTCAAGGATATTTCAGGGTTTCTATCAGTTAATTGTGTGTGTAGGTATATATATTTATGTGTGTCCATCTGTCTGTCTATCTGTATGAAAGAGAGAGAGGTATGTATCTTTTACATACCATCAACAGTCCCAGGATCTCAAGTATTGCTTTACCTGAAAGAAATTAATTATTTTTTTTTAAATTCAAATGAACTCACATTCCAATAAAAGGCGTCAGTCTTAAAACTTCCCCATTTCCTTGTAGGCTCATTCATCTGTGGAAAGGGCTGCATTAATCGGTGCTGTGAAGATTAAAAATGTTCCTTCAGATGATACATTTAGTGTTTGTGGTTCAGCCCTGAAGAAGGTTCTGGATGAAGACAAAGCTGCTGGTCTTATACCGTTCTTTGTGAGTACTGGATTTTAATTAATCAGTGGATTTTTTGCTTCTGATAAGCTACTTTTGACAAGAGTAGATGGTCTAATCTGTAACAGAGGCACTGATAGGCAGCTGAGCTAGAATACCAGGAGAGGTTCCATGAGTGTTCTTCACATGCCTTTCTGTGCAGGAGGAGAAACTAACTGGAGCAGCCAGTTGCATTTCTCAGCAAAATGATGTTTTAAAAGGACTTAAAGTTATATTAGACTGTTGAATAAATAGGGGTCCATTTTGTAGTTGCAGGTAGTTTTGCAGTGTTATAATCTCCCAACCCTTGAACTCTGAACCGTTTACCTTTATTTTTCAGTTTCTAACTTACTTACTCATAAAACAAGCTTAAAGGAAATAAATTAAATAACGCTCCCTCAAGCTTAAGTATCTTCAAGAAACAATAGTTTCCCCTCCTCAGTATTTTAGCAAACAAATGAACCTCCATAATATACCCCAAATATCATCAATATCAGGCATTGTCAGTTGGGTATTTGTGAGTACATAACTAATCTCTAACAAGTGAGCTATAGGGAATGTGGCTGTGGAAGCTTCAGGTGTCATCATTTTTTGTTATCTGTCCACTTTCTTTTCCAAAGATTCCTGCTTTTACAACAGTCTAGCAAAATCTCCCAATTTTTGACATAGAACAGTGTTAGATTAGATAAAATTCTAAAGTTGTGTTCTACTATAAGCACCTGATCAAAAAGAATATTTGCTTATTTGTCAGATCTACTCCTCCTGCCAGTTCAGAGCACCATCTTATTATTTCAAGTTAAAATGAAATTTTACCATTTGACTTTTCCCACAACTTCTGTTGTGGTTTTGTACATCACCAACAAAATTTTTTGCTTGTTTCCAAGCATTATGTCTCTGCAAAACTTGATATTGACCATGGGCTGTACAGATCTATTAAGGGGTATAATATGCTACAAGAAATATGTTTTTGCTAGCCTCCACTGAAGAAAAACTGAAGAAAAAAACCCCACCGACAACTAATTTAGAATCTGAGAACTTCAGAAACTGATTTTTCAAGAGATTGAAAAATGTGTCACAATGTTTTCAGAAAAGTCATGTCTGATGAGTTTTTTTCTTTTTCATGTGGTAACATTTTGAAAAGGGCTAATGTGAACTTCAATTTCTATGAACTGTTTTTAGAAGAATTAGCCGATTAAGCTTTCTTATACTCATGGATAAATGCCAAATGGGACTAAGAAGCTTAAATTTCACCAAGCTCTTTTGAAAATATAATCTTTTTACTGTTCTTGTTACTAACCTTTAAAGTCTGTTTTTATGTAGTATGAGGATGACTAGAGTGAAAAGTGGTTTTATATGTGCAGAATGATGCTAAATTCTAGGCTGCCTAGAACGATTGAGTCCTGGAATGACCAAGTGCATCCTATCAATTGCTTCCCAGTATAATAAGACTATGACTGAGAAACAAAGCATCTCTAGGTCTTCCAAAATGAACTTTTTTCTGTGGGCTGCACCTATAGAGGTGGAGAACATGCCACAAGGCATGTTTTATTCCTCTGTTATGTGATCCCAGCTCATAATACCTTACACAGGATCCTACTTTTGTATCTTACTGTTAATTTTAAACAAGTACAGCACTGTATCATGTCTTTATGCACTAACTGCAAAGTTAATGTGTTTTTTTTCCTCAACTTTTGTCCATTAACAAAAAAAAAGGCAACTTGCCCTTCATAAATATTCATTCCTTATTAATTTTTCTATGTGTAATGAGGAAATAAAAAAATCTGGTTTATGTATTCAGTGACACCTTTACAACAGACGATTTAACTGTTGTTTTTCTTCCTCTGTTTGTTTAGCTGCGCGAAACAGGCTTTCAAAGACAGCAGAGGCTCCATCTGAGTTAATATGGCCTGTACCAGATCTTCCATTTATTTGTATGCATAAAACATGTAATCTTAGATTAAAGTAGATTTCATTATCCTTATGGTTGGCTACTTAAAAGGTGTGCTAATTCTCTACCATGCTGAGCAGCAGTCCATGGACTGTATTAGTGTTCCCTTTTCTGGCTTGAAGATTTCAAAAGCATTTCCATTTCTTTTGTCTTGAGTAATTTGGTGCTATTTTATTTTGTTCTGACAACAAAGATATGCACATTACCAAGGAAACACCTTATGCCACTTGATTCCTTGTCTCCCTGTACTCACTGATCCTTCACTAAGGGGAGTGATTCAACATCAAAGCAACAAGTTTGACGGAAGAAATTCTGCCTGAAGAGACTTGTGACAGCAGAGAGATCATTTCTAATGAAGATGTCTTGTTTGCATCCAAGCTGTTTCAGTCTCCCTTATCAGCAAGAAGTTCTGTAAGGGATTAAAAAGAAAATTCAACTAAATTACAATGCCTTATAGGCATGATTCTCCTCTTATACTTAATGAATAAATGAGGAATCATTATACTGAACTTCATAGAAATGCTTTCCCTGTAGAGGTGAGTGGAGAGTCAGGGCCACTGATTTGTTGATGTGAAAGAGGTTCTGTCATTACAGCAATATGGTAGTTACAGGTTTACTTTTCACATACATAGGATTTTTTCAGTCAACCTTTTTTGGGGGAGAGGCATTGTCTTTAAAAGGAGTCTTTGCATTCCTACCCACCATCAATATCTTTTAGCATTAGTAATGTGTATATCTTTCTGTTCAGTGAAGGCTATTGCCAGTAGGTACCCAGATCTCTACTTTTGTTTTCATTTTTTTATTTCTAAATTCAGACTTGTGTTAATTTGTCTGTTTCAAAATACTTTTGCAGAAATTGAAACAGGGCTATTTTCATATAGTAAAGCAAGCAGACTGTGCAAACAATGCACTTAACCATGTCAGGTTTCGAGACACTAAAGTTGCTCCAATTTACCAAGGAGCAATTTCCCAATGTGGATGATACGCAGCCATTAAAGGGTGAGCTTTAAAGCATATGCTGAAGTAACATCCATTTCATTAATTATAAACACACACTGGTGGTTAAACACATGGTAAATGCCTTTCTCAGCTGGGCCCTATGGTCCCAGCTTGAGACGGGCCTCTGCGTTCGCTGAATGTTGACTGGGATGCTCAAATTTGGAGACCACTAAGTTAAGCGCTTCTAAATTCAGATGTAATGTCCACTGCATTCAAGCCCAGTTCACTTGAATGCATGTAAGTGGCCTGTGAGCTTTATGCTGTCTTTCATAAATCAACACTGATAGGTTGCAGCTGGCATATATATAGTACAATACACTTCAACAGCCTTATCCAGTATAAAGCTCCTATGACATGGTTGCCTTGCTGCCCAGCGTGAAGTCTCTCTCATTCTAGCTGCAATGACTTTTCTGAATGATGATCTGCAGGATATTAAGAAGCAGGCTGTTTATATCCTGACTCACTTGGGAAACAATAAATCAGAATCAGACTGACAGAGGAGCCATCTTTTCAGTAGAAGTCAACACTTAGATCCTGACCACAGATTTCCATTTGGAAGAAGCATTCTGGAGACATGTACAGATGCCTAGGGTGATGTTTCTTAACCCACAGTTTATGAATGATTGCTGTTTTGTAAAATAGTGAACAGTGGTTTAGAGATGATTTCAGTTTTCTTCAGGCCACAGACATTGTCATAAGTGCAAGCCAGCAAGGAACTGAGTAGGAGAAAATAAAAACAATAAGGGAACATTGAAAGTCCTGCCTCATTTTAGTTAGTTGCAAATGAAAAGCTTTGTGATGAAACCATGCAAAATGTGTCTATGTCTTTTGCAAAAGCTATAGGAGGTTCTTCCAGTTGAAAAGATTGAGAGTAATTGCTCTCAGGCATCATAAACGTTCATGGATGTTTCCTGATATAGCTCTTCCTTTTAGGAAACTAATACATGAGATGACTGATGCAAGCTTTTTAACTGTTTTGTATTCACAGCCAGGGCTGAGTCAAATTTGAAGTGCACAACCTGAAAAGGATAAGGCCTGCAGGCTATACTGAGCCATCAGTCCCATTTCTGTGATGTAGCCTGTCCCCTGCCCTTTGCACAAATGTGATTTTTCTGGTGTTACATAGGCTACAAATTGAGTTAGATTCATTCTGTAGTACTGAGGCGGGGTAATGAGAGTCCTGACAAGAGCAGATGCTGTCACTTTAAGTGGTTTCTGAGAATTAAAGCAAGTAGCTTTGAGGCTTAGACACCTGCAGAGAGGAAAACAAAATTATTTTAGAAAATTAGGTAAATTTTACAGAATAAACCATTATTTAAACAACTAAGAATATGTTTGAACTCATAATCTCTCATTGAAAAAACCTACTCCTTATCCTGATTAGAAGGAGAATACCTTAACTGCAGAACAATACTAACAACAATAATGTGTAACTTTCTGTTGTGAAATCTTCCTCATTATTTTAATTGCTGGACTAGCCAAAATAGTTTCACTCTAATCTTGTCAGAAAATTCATAGCATATTGTCATAAAATATAGGTGTAAATCAGTATTAAGTCTATAGTGCACTCTTTTATTTATTTCCCAGTGTAATGGGTTAACCCCTATTCTTTATGTATATAGAAAAATTGGAATTTTCATCGTGGTATCCTCCAATTCTTATGATCCAATGTGTAGATCTTCAGTCAAAAATGAAATGCAGGTTTCTCCTGATTGTGGAAACATCTTAGGTAGACAACAATGTGATAAATATATTTTCACTCCATACATGCATGCCCTCTTAGTAAAAATAGGATCCCAATTTATTCCTATTTCAAAAAATACCCTGCAATCTTTTCAAAGCAACCTCCTTCAAATGGTGATTGGTCTTCCAGAGAAGTCATAAATGTACCTCAAAGCACTTCAATTTTTTTGTTCTTCTCATATGACTCAGGAATATAGGAAGGCCCAGTATGGATAAAGATTAGATTATTTTGAGGGAAAAATATGTTAGCACACAATTTTACCAACTATATATACAGTATGATTCTCATTTTCAGAACTGTATTTGTTTCAAACTCAGGTTCTTAGTAGCTTGATACAGAAAAAATACTGTATTTTCCCTTTATTATTCCCTTTATTTATTTATTATTTTAATAATTACTTTTTGCAAGTTTTGCTATGACAGTATGTTTGTTTCTGGAAAGGTCTAGTGGATGGACAAGTATCATCTAGGTTTTTCCTTTTTCTTCTTACTGGTCTCATCATGAATTCACTGAGGGACATGTGCACGCATGCACACAGAAAAATGTGGATAGTTGTTGATATATAGGGAAAAACTGTAAAAGCAAAAGATAGTGCGTTGACAGTGTACTTGGCAGAAAAAGTACCTAGAAATAATAAAATAAAAAAAAAGCAAAATTCCGGATTTGGCATTTTTATAGTCATCTCTTGGCTGTGCTGTAGTCTGTGTGTGACCATGGATAAATTATCTAATGCTTTTGTACTTCAGTACTTTGACTAAAACCCAGCTTACTTTATTTATCTATTTAAACTGCAAAGTGTCTTTTATTATGTAAAAAATCCAGTACAAGACAAAAACCAGACCCAGCCTTTATTAGTGCTTTCAGAAATGAGACAGGGTGTTTAAAATGTAAGTGTATCAATGAAAAATAAAATAATGTCAGTTTAAATGCACTTGGTATTTGGGATTTTTTGGTTAAAATTCTACCTGCATATTCCCAGAGAATTATGATAGCTCATTTTCTCCTTGTTATATTCTCTTTCTACTGTGAAATTTAAGCATTTGTGTTAGCTCTGCTTTTGACCCACTGATCACACAGAAGGGTACATTAAATGAGACATTACAAGAATGAAGGAAAAATAGTTCCAGTATTTTAGGATGAATTTCTGAGAAGTTTATCTGGGAAAAAATCTTGCAAGTCTAATAGTAAACATATGCTACTAGTGAACAGCTTCCAGGCTGCAGATCCATTGAGCATAAATCAGTTACAAATCTCTACTGCAGAGCTCTAATCGAGGCAGCAGCATTTGTGACCTATTCTGTCAACAAGAATTCCAGCACCATAGTTGCTCAAGTTCAGAACTTGCTTATATACCATGAACTGCAAATTATTTTGATGGCAATTGCATATGTGAGGTTAGTATTTGGCCACATGATAAGCATGTGGAACACATAGAAATTATATAAATTATAGAAATAGCAAAATACTGTGAATATATTGCAGTACTTATCAGTCAATTTTATATTGACATTTGATTTTATGCATCTGTTTCAAAGGATGCTTATGGGAACTTTGGAAAAAAATCCACCTACGTTCTCAAAAGTTGCACTAAGGATTGGTAATGGCTAACATCAATTTATTTTGCCCTAAACCACAATAGTCCTATATCATTTATCATTTATTCTTTTTATTTATTGTTGCCTTTGCAGACAGTTTTTAAATTTGATAATTTCCTGTGCTATAACACCTTTTTTTTTTTTTTTGGTTCTGCAGTTCTGTGCAACTCTTGGAACCACACCTTGCTGCTCCTTTGACAAACTGTTAGAACTGGGTCCTATTTGTAAGTCTTTGCTGCTTCTTTCTAAAATTGCAGATAGCAGTTTAAGCCACACTGAGTCATTTCCAGGACATTGTGCCGTGTCAGTGTTCCAATTCAATAAAGCTACTTATAGATGAGACCTTCAATTACAGTTTTATTTCTAATATTAGTCAAGCAACAAATGTGCATTCTCAAACTCTTAAAAAGTATAGAGGACATTGCCTTAAGGGTTTTTTCCTGGGGCAGTCATATTTTGAAACACTGTCAGTTAAAAATTACTGTAAATGCTTCAGTTTGTAACATTTTTCTTCAAGCCCTTCTACCTGCAAGTACATCTATAGCAATGGTGAATATCAGGAGAAAGTTGAACTCCCATTCTCTGCACCAAGTGTTTTGTTTCTGCGTGGTTCTAACAACTATGAAAAGTAGGGAAATATGCACCAAAAATCCACATGTATTCTAAATCCTTACTCTCCCCTTCCTGATTTTCTTCATCTTTCAAGAAAATAGAACAAGTACCAGGGTGTTTAATGCAGTGATTGAATCATGGACTCGTCATAAGTATTTCTGTGTGATGGTTTGTTTTTTCAAGCTTTGATCTGCAGCAGGGTTTGGTCAAAAGCACATGCTTGCTGGCTGATGAAAATGCAAAGTACACCATATCTATTCAAATGTACATTTAGAACAGGAAATTTACAGCTGTAAGCAATTGGAAGCAGCTTCATAGAAACTGCATTTGATGTTCTGGTAATTCATTCAGTGGGGTTTAAAACTTTGGGGCATGTGTGGTGGTCACTTGCTCTGTGAGGTTTCTTGCTCTTCAGCACAAGCCCCAGAAACTCAGTTCCTCTCAGTCCTCCTTCCCAAACAGGTTTCTAGTAGTCTGCTGAGCAGCTACAGATTATTTTGCTGTTTGAGTTATTCCTATAGATCTGACCTAATAAAACAATGACACCAATACTTTTAGGTATAGCAGCCAGTCATGTGTTTCACCTCAGTGATTCCCTGTTTGTGCAGAAGAGATGAGAAGGATTTCACACCACTGAAATCAGAAGTCTCGTGCTAGCTTTTCTGCCTAATTTTCCTCTTAGTATACATGAGCATATTTAAAAATAATTAATCAGTAGAACTTTCAACATGTTTTCAAATAAACCTCAGTTGTGGATTTTGTGAATAATATTGTATTAGCTTTTCACAGACTTTTATGCAAAAGGAAAATGTAGTTCACAAGAATGAAAATTTCAGCTTGAACTTGGTGCCCAAATGCAGATCTCAATGGATATACCTCTGTATGTGGAAATAACAATCAGAATTGTCTGGTGACCAGTGTAAAAATGTTATGTGGGCTTTAGCCATCAACTCATAGACCAGAATTGTTACCAAATGCATTAATACTGTGATTTATAATAGAATGTGAATACTAAATTACAGAGAATACATGAGCTGCTCATATGACAAAATATTTCTGCAGAAACCATTCAGTCACTAATCAAAACTAGCACTTTCTTAACACTTCAGTGCTTGCTTTTGCAGAAGTATCTCCATCCTTGTAATAAATAGTTTGCTGCTGGCAGTTCAAAAGCATGTGCATGCATATATATGAATATGTAAAGAATATTGTATAGAGACGTGTTTGTGATTCATGAGTTAGAAGTGGGAAGCACAGCTAATATTCTAGCTCTTCTTGCTAAAGTAGTTTTATAACCATAGAAATTATAGCTAAATATCTAGATACATCTTTTTTTAAAGTGTATTTTTTAATAGTTTTTGAATCAAAATCACATAGTATTTTGTGTTGCTTAATATTAGTAAGATAAGACATGATGATCCTTGTGAGTCCCTTCCAACTCAGTATATTCTATGACTTTGTTCCAGGAGAAGTGGGATGGAAAAATAATTTGTTATGTATACATCTTTATATATAAATGAAAACCCAGATGGTAGAAACATTTAATCTCTTAATTTAATTTTAAATTGGGAAAATAATGACATCAAAGAAAAACCTCTCAGGCACTTGGTTTCATGCAAATTAATGGGGCTTTTTAATCTGCTGTTTAATTTATTTCCCCTTCAATTATTTTTTTAGGTAATAAGGAAAATATCTGGATGCATATTGATGCAGCCTACGCTGGGAGTGCATTCATCTGCCCTGAATTCAGGCATCTTTTAAATGGAGTGGAGGTGAATGGTGTTTTTTCTCTAGAAGCCTGCTAAAACCTTGCTCTTTCATAGAATTTGTTTGTTGTTTATGCATCCAAGGTTAATGGCTCTTCCAGAATCTCCAAGTAAGCTGCACCTCAAATCCCTGTACATTCTATTACGTTACTTAAGTTTATATAATTTTTACTGGTTTATACTGGAGTATGCAAGTTACCCCACTATGTAGAAGTTTCTCATTCAGAACAGCAAATAGTAGTGAATCAACAAAGTGTCTTGCAAAATAGAAAAGTGGAACTTTTTCCCAAATAACCCAAATGACACATTTATAGAAGCCTAATTCTACCTTACATGCACACACAAAATTATTCTAAAAAAAAAGTTATGTCTTATTATGTCATTATGTCTGATTTTTTTTCTTGCATCCTGAAAGTTATCTAGAATATAGCCAGTAGCTCTATCTCAAACAGACAGGGTTTAATAACCAAGAGAGCTAAATGAAATATTCCCCCAACAGCACTCCTGTTCCTTTTTCCTCCCCTTGCTGAGCTACTTGGCATTCAGTTGCTTAGATAAGAATACTTCAATTTCCTGCTGCTCCCCTCAGACAGTCAGATAAGTCCTTGTCTTCCACGCCAGTGGAGAAAATATTACTGTTTGGTAAAGCCAGAAGTTTAAACACAGCACTGATAGGTAGTGACTAATGAAGAAGAAGAGGGAAAAACCCCTCACAAATAAAGCATTTCTTTCTGTCTCCTTTTTTATCAGCAAATGAAGCTTGTTGTAATTTCCTGTGTGGGAATATTTTTTAAATTATTGTTATTGGTTCCCAAAGGAAATGAAACAGCGTCCCTTGTCTGGGCCAGCATTTGTCACAGGAGTAAATATTTAACAACCATGAATAAGTTTCCTACCTTACCTAGTACAGGGTGATAGCTAGATAGATATATAGATAGATAGACAGATAATCTTCTCTTATTAGAGTAATTGTTAATTGTTTACAGGTGACAGGGAAGGCTATGAGAAGCAAATGAGAACAGAAGAGTGCTATAACATGCTGCCAGGCCCCTATCTCTCTTTTTTAAGGCTGATGAGTTCTGCCTTTGTTAAAACAGAAAACATGGATGAAGCCTTTCCCACATGATGTCCATCTTACCTACCTGTGTTTCTTCTGACACCACACCTAAACATATCTCAAGTAAACTGGGCCTGGCATATTATGTGTATAAACATGTATTGCCAGTCCTTATCTTTGGTGGCATTTCTTTTGACTCTAGATGAAAAACTTGATTTCTACTGAAATAAAATACCCTATCAGTAAAAAAAAAAAAAAAACAAATCCAAAAAACAAAACCCCAAACATTTCCTAGTCAGTTGTAATTTTTTGAATGAATGTGATGTGCAGATTCTGAATTAAATAAATCATTTGTCTCTGTATATTTGAATTTTGTGTTTATATGTTTAATGCTCTTGAAAATAGAAAGCTTATTGGAAAATGGGATATGAACCACCAGTGAATGTTTCTGAGCATACAGATTTATTTATTTTTTTAGTTTACAATGAGATATGTACTTTTCTGTAACATATATATCTAAAAAGTATACAAATGCTCAAAATGTTGATAATACTAATAGCCTAACTGCACACCTAACATGAATTCCATTCCCAAAATGAATGAAGATTTAACTAAAACAGTTACTAAGGTGGCATTAGTATGAACATAATAAAGACCAAATTCAGTAATTCATTTGTAGTTAAAGTGTAACAGAGACAATGTGACAGAGTTATATCATTTGCACATGGATCCTTTTCTCTTTCATAATTCTGTTTTTATTTATCCATTTTCAGTTTGCAGATTCTTTTAACTTTAATCCTCACAAATGGCTTCTAGTGAATTTTGACTGCTCTGCTATGTGGTAAGTATTACAGTAAAAGGAAACATTGCAGGGGAAAAAAATCACATTCTATTAGTCTGCCTTTCTACCAGTAAACATTTATTTATATTTCTCTGTTGAAATGAGGAGCACGGAATAGCTTCAAGTCTTGTAAATTATTTATAAAATTCCCTTGTTTCAAAAATATGAAATTTAGTTTCAAAAATGTGAAATTTAGAAATAGGCCTGAGCTCTGCATTATGTTTCAGAAAGAGAGAGAGAAATCCCAAAAAGTCTGCAGATTCATACCTGCTCCATTTTGGGACTGTTTAAAACATAAAGGAAAAACTTAATTTAGGGATATCAGTGCAACGAACAATATGCTCAACAGAGCTTTTTGTTTTGCTTTTCCATAAAATTTTTTTTTGTTTAAGCTTCCGTCTTTTAAAAGGCTTTCTAAAAATGTTTGAGATTTGGCTGATGAAAAGCAGCTGATTTCAAAAGGGACTATTTATATAATTTTGTACTGACTTTCAATTTCCCCAGATGACAGCAGACGACATTTTGATATAAAAAGATGCCAAGATAGAAACCCATAGACATACTTTCAAACAAACCAAAGTATCATAGCAGTAATAATAGCATGGTTTTGTTAAAAACATTCCAAAATAGATGATCCTATTGTGTCCCAAACTAGATGTTTACCAGCATCACAACTAATGATACTTTTTAGCAAAACAGCTATTTGGTAAATGCAGACTATTTATCAAAATAAATGAAAACATTAATTTCAGTGATAATGGAACAAAATTTGCAAAAATGAGAAAAAGGAAGGAAAAACTGAATGTTAAAAAGAAGACTCCAAAACATCATGCAGAGATAGGTCACCTTGTTTAAAAGAAGAATAAATGTGGGACAGTAGTCACTGAGTTGCTTTTGGTTAACCTTTGGCTCTTTTAATATCCCAAGCAAAGATGACTTTTCAGGTGATATATAACATTTTTTATGTAAATATTTTAGCTGATATAGGCATTTCAAATATTCCAAGCCATTGTGGTCTTTTTTTTTTTCCTTTCCTTGGTGTAAATGGTTTACATTTTGACCCTACTTCATCAGTAGTGGCATCAGTGTGATTAACCCAACATTCCAGTTTATAAGTACCTCATAACATGCTGTGGCTCTGTATTTGGAAACAGGAAGACAATAAAACAAACTCCTTTGCTAGTTTCTCCCATCTTTTTCTCATTAGTCGAAGACATTGTTAAAAAAAATAGCCACCTGCAAATAAGACAATACACTATCATTCTCTTCAGTGTTTGTAGAATGATTAGGGGCCAGAGTCTAGTCCCTAAAGTTTAATTTCTCATTAATTCTGCTTTCCCTGAAAACCCTGTGGAATTATGTTAAAAGTGTTTTACCTGGTTTTTCAGGAAAACAAGGAGGTATATCCAATCCCACTGTGAGTTCCATCTCAGGTGATTTTAGCTTCTTCCTAGCAAAGCTTAGACTTAGGAAAGTATTTGTCTCCATTTTGTTTCTTGCTGTTTTTTCCTTTTTTTTTTTTGTTCTCTTTTGTTTTTTGTTTGTTTGTTTTAGGGGTTTGGTTTTGTTTTTTAAATAAGACATTGCATAAAATGTTTGTTTTCATAGATAAGATTCCATTACTAGGAATCTCAAGAGACTTTACAACATCTCCTTACCCAAAGTGAAAGTTTCAAAACCACAGCCATACAAACTTCATTTCAGCAAGGCATTTATGTATAGATGTTATTCACTTAATAAAGAATGAAATGTACACTTAAACTCTTTGACTTGAAGCCAAATGCATTGTCCAGCTAACTCTAAGACCCGTGTCCAAAATTTACCTCTCTTACCAATTAAAAAGGTGAAATTTGAAAAGAAAGGATGAAGGAACATGGTGAGAAAAAGTAATTGTGAAGGATACATAGTCCTCTTAGGATCCATGGGAAGTATTAAGCATGATGTTGTGGTGTTATGGAAAGACTTCAGTAAACACTGAACATCATTTCAGAATGAAAGTAATCTGAGTTCCTTTGATGGGGAGGCTTCTAAATAAACCAGGCTCCTCAGCACTTTCCCCAGTAAACACATTTCTTTTTGCTGCAATCTGATTAAGATAATTTAGCCATTAGATCTGTAATGTAATTATTTAACTACTCAGTGCAATATGTGGCACTGATATAATTTTGGATTTGGGGGCAATTTCATTATAAACCTTTTGTAAAATATTCTCAGACTTCTTGATGTACAGAAAAAAGCAGTCAATTTCCTAGAAAAAAGAAATTTAATATAGCCATTCCAAGAAGTGTATATTTTCTATATGAAATGCTAGAGTCGTTTAGAGACTTTGCCCTGAAACTACCAGTCAGTTTTGCCTGACTTGTTCAATTGCTACTCTGGAATATTATAAAATGGGAAGAAGTGTCTTCATTCAGAGAGTGTGAAAATAACAATCTTTCAAAGTCTTGGTATTCTTGGTTTTTTATTACTCTTCTCAGGGCTTAAGCGTTAACTTTTGGTTGGGAAGGTGTTTTAGTATTTGGAAGGAAGGTGCTTACAAGAAGTGCTTATCTGTAGATCATAAGAGCACAGAATGGCTCAGGTTGGAAGGGAACTTAAGATCATCTAGGTCCAACCAAGTGTATGGTTTCAAAGCCATGCATCTCTCTCTGTTTCAGTCTCTCTAATACTGCTTAGCCTATTAACTGTGTCTGGTAATTCAGCCACCTGCTGCAACAGGTAAAATCAACCTGGGCACACTCTGTGCAGGTACCAGCCTTTTCTCCTGTACAAGTATCTGGGCATCCATTGCAAACTGCCACCTGTACTGATTTACATTCCTTACCAGTTCTGTCTGGGTTTGAGCAGCAGTCTTCTCAGGGGCTGTCCCAGTAGACACACTGGGTTTCACTCTGAGGTGAGTGCCCACCATTATGGCAGAGACCTACAGCACTCAGCCCTCTGGTGTGGACCTCCTGAGCACTCACCACTTACCTGAGGTGTGGAACTGCTTGTGGATTGCAGCACCCTTCCTGCATTCCCTGCCTATGTGAACTGCCACACAAACTGCCGTGTCACATCCTTCTGACGTGATCCTTCATTCGGCCAGGGGTATTTGCAAAGAAAGTTAAGAACACCACTCCTGTCACAGAATCACAGAATATGCCAAGTTGGAAGGGACCCACAAGGATCATTGAGTCCAACCCTTAGCCCTGCACGGGACCATCCCAAGAGTCACACCATGTGCCTGAGAGTATCATCTAAATGCTCCCTGACCTCTTTCAGTTTTAGTGCTGTGACCACTTCCCTGGGGGGCCTGTTTCAGGACCCAACCACCTTCTGGGGAAAGAACCTTTTTCTAATATCCAACCTAAACCTCCCCTAAAACAACTTTGGGCCATTCCCTCAGGTGCTGTCACTGGTCAGCAGGGAGAAAAGATCAGTGCCTGCCCCTCCTCTTCCCCTCACAAGGAAGTTCTAGACTGCCATGAGGTCTCCCCTCAGTCTACTCCAGGCTGAACAGACCAAGTGATCTCAGCTGCTCCTCATACGGCTTTCCCTCAAGGCCCTTCACCATCCTTGTTGCCCTCTTTTGGATACTTTCTAGTAGCTTAATATCTGTCTTATATTGTGGTGCCCAAAACTGCACACAATATTCAAGGTGAGGCCACCCCAGTGCAGAGCAGAGCAGGACAATCCCCTCCCTCAACCGGCTGGCGACGCTTTGCCTGATGCCCCCCAGGACATGGTTGGTCCTCCTGGCTGCCAGGGCACTGCTGACTCACATTCAACTTCCAATCGACCAGGACCCCCAGGTCCCTTTCCATGGCACTGCTTTCCAGCATCTCATTCCCCAGTCTGAAGGAACATCTGGGGTTACCCCATCCCAGGTGCGGAATCCAGCACTTTTCCTTGTTGTACTTCATATGGTTGATGATTGCCCAGCCCTCTGATTTGTTAGGGTCTCTCTGCAGGACCTCAACAGCTCTTCCCAGTTTTGTATCATCTGCAGACTTGCTTAGTATCCCTTCCAGTCCTGTATCCAAGTCATTTATGAAGATGTTGAAGAGCACAGGGCCCAAGATGGAGCCCTGTGGAACCCTGCTAGTGACAGGTTGCCAGTCTGATGTCACCCCATTCACTCTTACCCTCTGTGCTTGACCCGTGAGCCAATTGCACAACTACCACATGATGTACTTGTCCAGCTCTTTTTCCTGTCTGAGATAGGTGCATCCTGTCTGGTATCAGTGGACCAGGTGTTGAGTAGATCATCCCATTTGTGGTCAAAAACTACAGAATTTTTCCGATTACACCAACCTCAGAGCCACTCATTGACCTGATGGATCTGCCTATTCCCATCAATATTATTCCTTGTTACTGGAAGAATTGAGGAAACTGTTCACTGCCTGTGGTCCTGATCCCTCTACAATTGTCTCAGGGCCCCGAAATCTCTTTTGATTGCCCTTGGACTTCTCTTTGTTATTTCACTGCTGCCAGTTCAAACAACCAATGGCAGACAGTAATCAGAGGGCCTTACTAAACTGGAGAGTTTGCCAGTAATGTCCCTTGTCCAGACCACACAAGCACTTACTGCAAAGTTTAAATACATAGGGCAAAATCTAGGCATGGTGTATAGAGGTGCAACTCATGTGGTTCGTACACATTAATGTCCAGGCTTTGGATTTATTTTAGTAATCCTTTTAGATAGTTTTTCATGGTTGCCAGATTAAGACCTGTGAAATCTCCTTTTAAAAAAGCAGTGACATCACCAAGGAAGTACGAGATGGCAGAATTTTTATGTCTTCTAAGCTAGATGTTCCTGCAGAGTAGTTATCTGTTCCAGTGTTAAACAGAGAAGAAATTAAGCTGTCACAAAACAGCTAAGTACATTGCTTGTAACTTGTGTTAGTTGCATACAGAATGAGCTACTGAAACATGAATATATCAAAGTAATCGAACATACCAAATAAACTACAGTAGAACAACTTAAAGTTTGGTAAAAATATTTACCCTAATTGAACCTGCTTTCAGTTAATAGTTCCTTCCTTCTCTCCACAGGACATTTCCAGCACACAAATAAGTTATTAATTGTTTTTACTGAGAGCATTCTGGAAGTTTGTTGCTATTTTTCATGTACATAAGCTTACTTATCTTCAGCTGTGTACTTTCCATACCTAAAGGAAAGCACTTTGCTGTTAACCTTGGTACTTCCCTGGCCATTAGTCATAGAGAGGCTTTTTGTTTGTTTGAATAAGATGTTTTATGACCACAGCCTAGATGTGAATGAGAGCTGGGAGTGTGTACTGTCCTGTGTATTTATAAATACACCTAAAAATATTGGAAATTAGATTTTTCCGTAGAAATTTACAATTTTACATTTAAACATTAAAACTCAGGAAAAAAAAAGGTTTGGACTTTGGTCATTTAGAGTATTCCCATGTTGATACAACTTTTGCTTACTTTGTAATATATTTATAGGCCTAATATAATGATGTAGCAGTCTTTCCCCATTTTCAATTTATGGTTTCTTCTTCTTCTTCCTCTATAAACCCCAACATTTCTGGAGGTGAGTGAGTCTTACACAGCGTGAAGCATGAACGAGAAAAATGGTGTTATTAACCATTGGCAAAACATAGCTTATTCTCTCTAAAAGGGACACACTGGCTTTTGAACCTCAGTCCAGTCACACCACCCCCTAGCTGGCAATAGTAAGGTATGCTTCTCCGTGTTACATGGTGCTGTAGCATGTCTGTCAGTAATTGTCTATTGGATCCAGCTAAGGGCAGGGTGGTACAAGAGGGAAATCTGAGTCTGGACCGGGTGGCTTGTCCCTCCCAGTGGCTGCAGCATGGAGACACAGCGGCCAGCATCCACAAAGCCTCCCCCCCGCGGCTGTGCATGGTGTTTAGGAAGCAACAGCTCTTCCCACGCAGCTTTGTACTGCAGTAATTTCAAGACAACTTCTGTTGACTGCAAACATTAACATTGCTTCAGCTAGTCTCACATTCTGGTGTGAGTGTCTATCACCATAAAAAGATCCTCTATGTCTGTTTCTTGTCTGTTTTTAAATATGCAGTCGTGCAGTCATGCTGCCCGTTCCTGCTGAGCTTTACACTTAACTACTTGTAAGTACAGAACTGATATGACTGTGAAAAAGCACTGAAAATGGCACAGGCTGTGCTCAGGAAATATGCCAGTTTAAACACATTCAATTTCACTTCTTGTGGAAATATAATGCCTTAAATTTCTATTCTTAAAATTCTCAATTTCTTTCTTTTTTTTTATACAGGGTGAAAAAAAGATCCGATTTAATAGGTGCCTTTAAATTAGAACCTCTTTACCTGCAGCATCACCATCAGGAGTCTGGTAATTTTACAGTTAAATGAGATTATTATTATTTTGTTTGCACACTGATATTCAATGGAAAAAAAAGGACTTAAGACGAAAACTGAAATTCTTAAAACAACCTAAGTTGTTTAGGAGCCTATTTCCATTTTCTGAATGCCTGAGGGAGTTAAGCTTATTAAAGGGCAAGTATTTGTCTAATGAGATTTTAGTTAGTTAAAAGCAATAGAAGGAAAGTAATTTTATAAAGTAATTTTATAAAAATATTATTTTTTTTGTATTGGGATTTCCCCAGTTCCAGACTTACCACTGATTCTTTATAGGAGTGTTGAGAAAATTCTTTATGATCTTTTGGCTGTCAGATAAACATATGACTGGGTGCTGTGTATCGAGTTCCTTAACCTGCCTTCCCCAACATATCGTTCTCCAGAATGGTTTCAGGATCTGATTTGGTTTTAGAGTTGCTAAAGTGTGTGACTTTTTTTCTTAGCTATTTGTGTAATCTCTGATTCAAATTTTTCAAAAACCCATGTAAGGAGCAAGAACTCCCAGAAGCCACAAAGAAGACGCTGTCTCTGCTATATTTTTGAGTGATAGCTTTCTGTGGCATTATCCTGTAGCTCTCATGTTCTTACACTGGCTGTAGAGAAAAGCAGTAAGAGCGGACTGTCTGTCTTGAACAAAATGCTCATGAAAGCTCTTCACAAAATGCTCACAAAGAACTTACGAATCTTAGGCTCTGTACAAAGCTCCTTAATGGATTAGTGCTGCTCCTGCACATACCTCGCAACTGCAGAGTGATATTTGCCATCTTGAAGCCCATTTTTACGCATTTGGTTATTAACTGAATAATTGTGAAGAAGGTCACAGCAGTGCAGTGTCAATGTGGTGGAAGTTCTCTCATAACTTTCTCAAGAGGGTGAATCATATGTGGATGCTCTTACCATGTACTCTATCTCCTATTTTTCCTGGAATTGCTGGTGCTGATCTGTGTTCAGAAGTGTATTCTGAGTACTTTTATCTTCTCTCTGTTATTGCTGTGAACTCCTTGACATTTAAATTAATACCATCCAGAATTCCACCATTCACTAAAAAGCCCTAGGAGAAACGGATTCCCATGCCTTAATCCTGAACTGGCATAAATCTTGCCTTTTATTCCTTTCATCCATTTCTAAGCAATGCAGGTTCACCCTCTAAAGGCTAGAATTGTTAAGAAAAAAGTATGTACTTTTTTTTTGCCTTTTTAAATGAAAAATACAAGTTACAGCAAATACATTTAAGGCACAAGCTTTTACTTTACATACATTAAAAATATTTCTCTTCAGGAGAAAAAAAAATCCAACCTTAACTAAAGTGAAAATATGTTCTTGGGACAACTGATAGTGCTGATACAAGAGCCTTCAACCTTCCCCAAGTTAAATAACACCAGAAGAAAGCCAAGCCTTTCTTAAAAGTAGGTGCTATTAGTAAGGCCACCTAGTTGACCTGAAAACTTTATCACCCCAGTTATATAAAAAGTTGTTCAGCCTTCATCTTGCCTTCAGAAGCAGTGAGAGCATGTTATATGATCTGACATAATGATTTCAAAGAGATCAGCTGATTAATAGCAATCTAGTAATGCTATTTTTTTTCTATTCTCTATTCTCATTTAGTATCAATTTTTGCCAAGAGTTGGACAACACCTTTCAAATGCAAATGCCTCTAGTTAAACGTCCAACCCACGCTTATGCCTTGAATAAACATAGTCAAATTTGCTACGAATTTACTACACAAAGGTGCTACACTCCCTATTGATCCCTGTGTGATTTATGAGATGTCAGCACTCCTGGAAGTATGATTTGTCTAATGGAGGGTCTTATTTTCTGAGTATGTCTCAGGTCTGAGAATTCCTATCATGGTTTACAAAGCAAATGAAGTAGTATTTTTGAATTCACTTATCTCTCACTCAGGAATTTAAATGAGCAGAAAAATATCTCTATCTGTGAGCAATTACTCTTAATAACCATATGGCAATTATGCGTGTCCCCAAGGGGAAAGTCTTTATTTTGTCATTAATTATAATTTTATGTGATTTGCATCATCACACCAGGAAGATTATACTAGCTTGTCTGACAGCCCAGGATATAGGTCAAATCCTAATGGCAGTGTTAGAAGAATGCAGCTTTATACTTCATTGTGAATACCACATGTGCTCCCACAATGCAATTCCTCCAGCTAAAATACAGATGTAAGACTAAGGCTCATAATCAAGGAATCAAGGACTAAGCATTGATTACATTCTGCTTCACAGCTTGTGAAAGGCGTTGTTGTGCATCATTAGACATAGCCCCTTGCAGGAGCGTAGGATTATTTATCTGTCACCAGTTGCTTTCCTCTCTTTGCTACCAGTCTTGCAGCTTTCAAACAGAAATGGCTGCTACAATGCAGAAGAATATGAATGTTATCAGCTTACCTCATTACTAAGCTGAGACAACCACATTCATTTCCTGAAGTCCGGGAACAGGTTAATGATTGTTGGTTGTTGTGTGGGTTTGTTTTCTTTTACCACCTGGAAACCAACACAGTAACAGGTTAAAGAATCCAATGACTACCTGTTACAGGGAAAGAAGGAGCATGTTTTTTCCTCTATTTTGGCTGCATAGATGAGAGAACATCAGCAAGAGAGCTTGTAACACAGGAAATAGTCCTTTTTTTTCTGGTTTTTTTTATTATCTCCTAGGAAACATAAAGCCTGAAAATTATGTAAATGACATAGACTGGTCAAATTCAGAAGCTGCAGTTCTATATAGTACCTTGCAGTTCACAATTTGAGGAGCACTTAGAATTTTCCCTAAGAATTCAACTACATATATTCCCATGAAGCTTATACTCCACTGCAGTTTAATAAAGCAGAATAAGGAAGCAAAGCAGATGTTTCCTAAAGAAATGCTTTAAATTTTACATCTGTTAAATTTCTGTCACTGACTTACAGCAAGTAACTAACCATGTTACAATTTCCTTTACTATGAAATCAGTTTAATTACCTTATTACAATAAAAGGTAGATGTGTCTTGACACTGTGTGTTTATATAAAGGATAATTAATAATGCCCTCTACTTGCCTCCCTGGACTGCTTTGTGGCTTGGTCAATCTGTGTTTGTAATGGGCTCTCACTACAACAGATGAAAAGCCATAAAAAGTACAAAATACTATTGTCCAAGCAGGAAGAGGTCAAATTCTGAGTCAGTTTTTCCAGTCACTTATTAGACATGCTGAAGAAAAGTATTAGTATAAAAGGTAGTTAGAAGTGGATTATTTTAAGAAGTGTTACCAGTTCACTAGGGTAAAGGTGATGACATTTCACAGCAGAGAACGAGTGATGAAGTGAGTTTGGGGATTCTGCAAATTGTTTTCTGTACAAGTAGAAAATAAAAATAGTATTTGGTCTGTCTTCTCCACAGCATCTGCAGTATAAAAGAAAGGAAAACTGTGTTTCTTCTCTAAAAGGGCTTAATTTGTTAGTGGCATATTCTGACTAGCTAAGGAATGAAGGTTATTACAAGCCCCTTAATTTAGCATGCTGCCAACTATCCTACTAGTTATTTAGTGGTCCTGTTGATACTGATGATGCTGAAATTTGTAGTGGATGTAAACTATAGCTAAGACACAGCTTTTTAATTAACATTAGAATGACTGAAGGCTTTGGCTATTGTGATGATGCAACATGAACATTTTTTCTTTGATTTCTAGGTCTTGTAACAGATTATCGGGTAAGTACAGCATCAGTGTAATAATTAATACTATTACTTGTATATACTGGTATTTTCATGACTTTTATTTTCCATAACTATCATAAATCTCAAAAATTTATGTTTCTTTCCAAGAAGGATGCAGCTTGCTAAATTTTCAACATTCCTCATACTGAAATTTTAAACTCTGTTTTTTGAAAAACAGATTGTTTAAAGGCAGAAATTGTCTTCATGTGCAATATCTCAAGGTTCAGGCAGTAGAAAGAAATGTCCTAAAGTTGTGGTTTTTTGCTTTTTTTTTTCTTAACATAGGGAATATCACAATTTAAAAATAAAATTAAAAGCGTATGCATTTTAATCCTTAACCCATGGAAGCACTGTTGCTTTGAAATGGAAAATGGGCCTGCCATTATAGATGCTAACCCCACAACTGCAAACAAGGCAACGTAACAAGCTTCTAAGATACTTATTTTTCTAAAGCCTTTGAGGAGAATTCAGAATGCACAAATGAAATTTGATTTGCCATGTGACCCTTCCGTTCTGACACCATGGCATTAAAACAGGCATAGATATTTCTACTATTATTCGACCCACCTCTAGGAACTGCCTGTGGCAACGTGGTTCACTTCAAAAACTGTTATAGAATGTAGTTTCTGCTGTCACACTGCAACGGTGGCTCCTAACATGGGTGCCCTCTCTTCTCGTTGGTTGCAGCACTGGCAAATCCCCCTGGGCAGGAGGTTCCGCTCCCTGAAGCTTTGGTTCGTGCTGAGGATGTACGGGGTCAAGGGGCTGCAGGAGCACATCCGCAAGGTGATTTGCTTTCTTGGGTAACTTGTGGTGGGAAGGCAAAGGAAAGCGAACTGGCTGGCTGCCTCTCTTCTTTCCATGACTTCTGTACACATCAGAAAGCACAGGCAATGGTCTGAGGCAGCTCAGTTCAACAGCTGGGGCTGCTTCTTTGCCCCATGTAAGGTCACAATTCCATATCATGGAGGGTCAAAGCTGTCATCCATTTTATGTTAATCTTTAGGGAAGACAAGTCTAGGAATTTGGAATTTCTACAATATGGGACCATAGTTCCCTTGTGATTAAGCCGGAGCACACTCATGGTTTTATTGTGGAAACACGTGTATATTCATTACTTCTTTATCTTATTAATGTGCATGCATTGATAGCATATCATAGATTATGATTAAGGGATATGGTGACTTATTTGGCATGTCTACTGCTGCTGCTGCTTTTTTCCTGTTTAAAATGCATATTTTATTAAAAAAAAGAATGTGTACAATTTACAGTTTGTTAACATTGTTATAAGTACTAAGTTTATTCTTGATGTAAAAAGAAGGGGTTTTTAATCACTAAAAGAAACATCTGGCGCCAGTCTAAATTATATATATACTTCCTCTGTAGCAGTAAAGTCAAATTCAAGCATACCTTTCATCTTTATGAAGTTTAGGGAAACTTCTAGTTAGAGGAGATCCATGACTTGGCTCTAAATATTTACAAAAATATCCATTAGCTAAAGGTCTGGTCTAGCATACCAATGTCCCTGCAGACACAAATTTAGTACTACATATTGGAGTACTAAGCAGAAGAATTCCTAAAAAAGACTTTTTCTACTCTTGTAAAATCACTGTGTGAGGAAGTCTCTTTTGATTTGGAAAGGTTCTGGGATGGAGGGTACTCTCTTTGCTTATTATTTTAATCACATTATAATTTTCAACGGACTCTCCAAATACCAAAATTAGATTTTTATTGTTAATGAGGCTTTCAGAAATAAATTTTGGCAGCTATGGAATCCTGATGTACAGTCATCCTTATGTCAATCTGATATGTATCCTCCTGATGAAAAATTGATATGAGATTTGTTATCACTTTATTTTTCTATCATTACCATTCCCGGTGGGATTCTCTCTCAGGTTAGATTTCTGAAGACTGCATTTATTTCAGTATGTTACCAAGTTTTTAAGTAGGGCTAAATCTCTCACTGGGAAAATGGGCTTGGAAGCCTCATATCAATTGCATGGCCTTCTGGTTTCCACAGATCAGTATTTACATTCAACAAATTCCCTCTTTCCATGTCTCTCAGATATTTCTCTTGACTGTCCAGCCATATAATCACAGCTGAAGACCAAGTTTTGATATTTGAACAATACAGTTCAGGAAGGTTAAGCAAATGAATCTTTTCTTAAAAATATTGACTCCAAAATAAAACCTTATTTGTGAAGGTAATTTAGATAACTAGATTTCCAAGGGCTTGTAGAACTGAGTGTGTATGTTTTATATTTCATTAAGGACTACATTGTTCTCCATTGTAGATACAAAAATAAGTTATGATAATTAAGTGCAGAATTTGGCTTACTGTATACTTCTTCAAACTGGAATCATTAATTTCTCCTCACCCCCTCCTCATTCCCCCCAATGAATGCTGGTTTGATTCAGTGGGATCCAGAGCATCTTTTTTAAAAAAACCAGTAATTTCTATCTCCAGCAAGCCTCTTTGAACTTAAATTTCAATAAATAATTGCATTTAATTTGCCCCCTGCTCTAACAGAATATAAGATATCTCTTGTGAGTTTTCAGACATGATGGTAAAGTTATATCAGTAGCTGCAAAATAAAAATTAGAAATGTGTTTCATATCTTGCACATTTTACTCTCGGGAATTATCGTGAGCTCCAGATACACTGTGATGGCTTTACTTTGGATAGAGTAGTAATGAAGTATGTAAACCAGCCTGACACTGGTTTATATTTTCAAACCCATATATAAATTTCCAAATTAAAAGTAATTTTGAATTTAACTTTGCTTGTTAACTGCACTTTAATATCACTCATCTCAGTGCCTGGCCTTGAAAAATTTCTTTCTTTTAAACATGTTGTAGCTTTAAACAGTAGTTTTAAACATCCAACATAGATGCTGTGATCACCTAGGGGAAAAAAAAAAGGACACTTGAGTTGGAAAACTGTGGGAAGATCTATGCAGTGTTTATAGATTTCTAGTTAGGCTTCTTTTGCGCAGCCAGATAATACTTACAAAGTGATTTGAGATTTCAAATAGTGATGAGCTTCTGACATGATACAGAGGGAAAAACCACGTGTATGTCCTTAAGAAGCCACCCTATTTGTTGTGTAATTAGCAAGTTTCTATATGGAAAACCAAAGACATCTGCAACAGTCTCTTCATAACCTTTTTTTTTCCTGGGTCTAAACTATCACAAAAATTATTTGTCTCTTTCTGTCTTCTTTTCTTCCCCTCTTTTATTAGTATGTTTTAAGAAAAAGATGTTTGTTATCTTTGCAGCCTTAAGGTTTACATCAGATGACTCAATAACCACTGCAACCTGGCACTTGCTTGAGGATGGCATTTAGGAACCAAAATATTCCTGGGACATGAGAATGTGTGACTTGGATTTAGATACAGTAATTTTTTTGTTTTCCAAACATTCGTTATGCACTCCTCTCGCACACAGCATGTAATATTAACCTATTGCAAAGTATAGGTTTCAAAGCAGTGATAAAGTGGAGGGCAGTCATCTCTGAAGGATGTGGGGAGAGACAAATACAAATTTTGGAGGTAAGTCCCAAAGCCACAGAGGAGATGTACAAATAGGGTGAAACCAACAACAATAACGGATTTCTGGACTGATTCCAACCACTCCAAGTCAGTAAAAATGTGAAACTCAAATGGCCCATTTGTAAATGGCCCATTTGCAAACTGCTTGACCATGTATTACTCCTTTGTTGGTTTAAGTCCTCTGCAAGAGCTCAGAAGTAATCTGAGAAATTTAGGAGTTAGCGTGCTTTTGTATGCAATCTCTATGAACATTATGACTCAGTTGAATTCTCCTTAGGACCAGAAGTCATCAGATTACACATGCTTCTTTCTTCACCAAGGATAATGAATTCCATTAAAAATTAACAGCAGAGTCCAAGAAACTGGAACTGTAAAGAACAGCACTGCCAGACATAGCATTTCAACAGGGGAGTGGCACAGTCCAAGTGGCTATTGAGAAGACTCTTTTGACAGCATTTTCCTTCAGAGTGTAGTGGGATGCAAGCTAAGGCAGGCAAAGAGGTGAAATCTGTAGGAGGAAAAGTATGAAGTGATCATGACTAGGCTGGTGTGCTCATTTGCATGTACACAGTAGTGTACTCTTATGCTTCAGAGAAAGTTCCTGCAATTAAAAACTGTTTTGGCTCTTGAAGGCTTTGCCCAAAAATTAAAATTCAGTTTAGACATTTCAGTGGAGAAGGATTCATATTTATATTCACAAATACACATACAGAAATACAGATTTTTAAAATAGGGACCACATCTTAATGCCTCACAAGTTTTCTGCTCCTATTATTGATTATGGAAGACATTTCCCTTAATCCTAAATAACCAAATTCATTAGATCTCTCTGTTGTTTCCCTTCTCACTGAAGAAGAGCAAGGGTTACTTACCTGAGATAATAGTGACACATAAAAATTCCTTACAAGTTTCTTTTCTTCAGTCAGGTAACTTTCACTGTGAAGACAAGGGCTGATATTCTGTTCCTGTATAGGAAGACATTTCAGGACACTAACACTGTCCATGTGATTCCACTTTGAGAACCCAAGTGATGAAGGGATTGTCCAAATCTCTAAATCATAGAATCATAGAATGGCTTGGCTTGGGAGCAACCTTAAAGATCATCTAGCTCCAACCCCCCTGCCATTGGCAGGGAGACCATCCACTAGACCAGTTTGCTCAGATGATACTGCTAGAAACAGTATGTGAGTTGGTTTGTGCATGTCCACTTTTTTTCTCAAGTACATGACAGTGTTAAATAAAATAAATTTGAAAGATTAAATAATATTTGAATGCCAACTTTAAGTTAATGGTGCTAGGGACACAGCCTGACACAGATGTCAAAATCAGAAGCACTTGAAGGGTTAAAATATCCAGGCTTGGTATGTACCCATTCAGCAGAAAATTGAGAACAGCCTATCAGTTTTTTACTTCTTCTTCCCTCCTGTCCTTGGTTGCAGTGCTTGCAGTTCTACAAACAGGAATTTATTTTCACAGTGTTGTCTTGAAAAGTTGAAGCACTAAAGCCACACGTGTCCTCCTGAGAATTATTGCAGTGCTCATGTCCAGAGTGTGGGTGCAGCTTTTGGGCTCACAGAGGAAGGTGTGATACCTAAAAGCCCTTTGGTTTTACAGAGTTTGAACTTCCAGGCTTAATAATATTTAACTTTACTGTTGTAGCAATCTTGGTAAGAGCAATTCAGGACAATAGCTAATAGTTCAAAGGTGCAGGGCCTTGGGTAGCTGTATTTAAGCAAAGCTTTCCATGTTAAATCATCATTTTCTCTCCTTCCACTTCTGTAAAATCTAAAACTCTTGGTGCCCCCCAGTGTCTTTACCAATTATTGCTACTTTTTAAGACTAGCCATGAATAAAAGTACTTGCATCCCGACATGAATCCGAAATACTTCTTAAGTTTTGTTTTGTGACTTACTGAATATTTGCTATTTTCCCTTGCTTTTATTTCTTTCAAATTCCTGAAAAATCCTTTAGTGCAAAAAGTGGGCATAAATACCAGCTATTAAATGTACAGGATGGGTCCAGAGCTTTCTTGTACAAACTTCTCACAGTAAGCCAAATCTTAAATTTTTATTTTATTGAGTTCTTACCCAGATAAATTTTGATGAAACACAGTTGATTACGTTTAGCTGAACAGTTGTGAAATTCTCATCTCATTGAACATGATCTGTTTTATGGCTTTGATTTCCAAGACATAGTATATGCAGTGTGGAATTTTTCAGTGTCTTTTAACATGCTTGTTTAAAACTATAGAACATGAGGATAGGAGGAGACAGTGAAAGACCATTACAACACAGATGCCTATTTAACATATGTTTTCCATGCATTTATGCATACAAGTATCTATATGTATACAGATACTTCTTGTCGGTTTTCATAGCTGTAAACTTATGCTCTTCATATTAGCAGAACATCGAAATGCCCTGAAAAGGACAGGGCATTTTATTGGTCTCATTCCTGGCTCAAAGAGCTTTTAGGCTAATTTTAGAGGGAGATGTTAAATGAATGTAACAAACAGCAGAGAGGAAGTGGTAACAACAGGAAGATTGGCTGGTTGTGTAGGGTACCAGTATGCCCAATGTGAAGGTTTTGAAGCAATATTTTGATTCAATATAAACTGTGTTTTTCTATTTGAAGAAATAAAAAACCATCAGAAAGCTATGATTAAGATTGCAAAATGTGTTGGTTTCTTTTTCTTTTTTTCTTTTCTGTAATTTCTGTTTTGCTTTATTCTTGTCCTTTTGGAAGAAGTTCCTGTGAGATGAAACATTCCACATTTAACCCTGGCCCAAAGTGAAATATTTCATTTTGGTTTGATATCTGTCCTTGAACTTGCAAAACGTCAAAGTGCAAAAGCAAGAAAAGACATGGGCTTAGTTGTTTATTTTTGTAAATTTTTTGTAATAATAAATATATCAAAGCTAAAGAACCTTTTAACATATTGTTTAGATGTTTCAGATAACTTGGTGTAGACAGGCTATTGCATGAAGACAACTGTTATTCTAATAGCTGGTTGCTGTTGCTGTGTTACCTTTTTTTTTTTTTAGGGTAGTGAGGACTAAGCTGGTGTTATAGCCAGTGAGAGGGGAACTGGATAGGTACTGCAGGTACCTGATGAGGATATAGGTTCTTTTCTCCCAAGTAGTTTTGAATTCATTTTCTGTTTGGAAAAAAGCAAAGCCAAACATGATATGAGCACTCAAGTACCCTGACTGATGTTAAGAATTCTCAGCTGGTTGGTACCATGCCTGTTGATATTTTTCCTATTTATTTGACTTTGGAAGAGCACTGGTTTCCTATGCTTCAAAATACTTCCTCTGGCTTGGTGCCCAATGTCATTCTTTTTTCCCTACTAACTTATCAACAGGTTTGCTGAGATTTGCTATTAATTTTCCTGATTATACTGCCATCACCTTTCTTTTCAACTGAAGCTGAGCACCCAGGTCAGAAGACTGAGCAAGTTCTCCCCTTCTTCACAGATATCCATTAAGTTAACTCTTCTAAGAAGTGTATCTTTCAGCTTAATTTGCACTGGAATTGTGACAACTTTTTCTCTCTGTATCTGTGTGTTTCCCCTTTCCCCTCTAAAGTCTTTTGGACTCCAGCCATTCCCAGCCCAAACTGACAGTGGTAGAAAACCTAAAGGAGAATTATTAAAATTATTTACTATTAATATGGTATCATACAAAATTGTGCTGAAGTGTCTCATTAAGAAATAGGCTAGTACTGCCTAAGATAGTCTGGGCTAATAATATAGTAATGGCTCAGTATGGTCTCTGGAAGTCATAAATGGGATGTAACTTAACATAAACAGATGGTGACATGTGAATATTATCACATATCAGAAGAAGGAACAGAGAAAAGGAATGGAAAATACTTTAGCAAACCTTTTCTCTTGATGAATCAAATTTATACAACATAGATACCTTCTTTCTCTTCTCAGCATGTCAGGCTGTCACATCAATTTGAACACTTAGTCCTTCAGGATGGAAGATTTGAGATCTGTGCTGAGGTTGTCTTGGGACTAGTCTGTTTTCGGCTGAAGGTAAGACCTCCTATTTCTTCTGTCATGTTTTATAGCAACAGAATAACATGCAATTGAATATAATCTTTGTAATTCATATACTTGATTATTTTTTAAGGAAAGCAAAGGGAGTTCATGTAGAACAAAGCAGATTAAAAGCTTAAGACAATTTTGTTAAAACATGGAAAATTGAAGCAAGATATGTGTAAGAACAGGTTACATGGGAGGCCACCTTCCCAAGTGCCCTTGGCCCTGGTCTGCTTTTTATTGCTGAACATGATCCTTTTGCCCCGCTTGGCCTTTTATACTCCAGAATCTCTCAAAGTACCAAGTTCATTGATGTGGAGACCTTGCCTGACAGAAACTAGAAAAATCTCACTCTGCATTCAAAGCATAAAAGCTGCAGTAACTGGGAGGGCTCATTGTTTAATCAGACACTAGAAGGGGATCAGTGTCTTATTTTAGGTAATGAACTCATTTCATATAGGAGCTTGCAACTAAAGCCTTTGTAAAGGACTGGATTGGGACACTGAATCTGACCACCAAGCAACAATGATAATAGCACTAGTGTTTTCTAGTTCACATGATACCTAAATTAGCTTTTAGCTTTTCTGAAGGCTTGCAAGCACATTTTGGCTCCTTCTGGGTAGTGTGGTATTACTATTTGTCACAAATTCTTTCACCAGTCATTCAGTTGCCCCAGTTACCCGAGTTTGATGAAACTGGCTGAAGAAGCTAACAAATCTTTAACAATGAAGTAATGGTGAATTCATCTGAAATTGGAATATTGTTTGTTTTGAATTTATATTGTTCAAAATAAAAGGAAAAAAAGAACTGTACCTACAGGATGAACAGACTTGAGAATGTGGAGTTTTTTCAGTAAATGGAAACATGAATATAATATCTTTCTTAACAAGAATTTTAAAAGATTTTGAGGAATAGGTTCTGTGGCTTTTATTGTGCAATAACAAGATGTTGGTTGCAGTCTGCTCTCTCACATGGAACAAGCAAACACTAGTTTTGCAGATCCAGAGACAGCTGTTAGTCAGTGCTCTACATTTACTTTAAAGGAACAGTCCTGGTGAAATAGAGCATAGCAACACAGGAATTGTCACTTTTGATCAGACCAGTAGCTCATCTACATCTGTTCTCCTGTCCCTGATGAGGAAGAAATTACATCTACAGGGAAAGACAATTTTCAGTAGGAGGTAAATATTGAACCCCTAGCTAAGAAAGTTTTGAAAAAATTGTAGAATAAAGGCCTGATTCTACTGAAAACCAGTGTTGAAAGAGCAGTGTTTTCATTGCTTGCCTAACTGGTGGAGAAAAAGAAAACAAAACTAACAAGCTTTTAAATAAAGATGTTTTTATGGCTATTTTTGCAGCTTTATTTCCTTTTTTATATCACTCCTTGAAAAATCTTCCTGTGATTTTTATAATTCTTATTAAAATGCATTTTAGAAGCAGAATATTTGTAACTTTTATGTAATTACAGTAGGACTATGGGTCAGGAGACTTGAACTATATAATACTGCACAGCTGTAAAACTATGAAATATTTTTTCTTCCTTCCTTTGTTCTTGAGAAGCCCTTTTTTATATATTTTTGCCTAGCTGTAACACTCAATTTTTTGCCTTTCACACTGTGGAGCAAATGGACTCATTACCTACGACTTTCATATTATAATTATTACATCAAATGTATCATGCCAAAGGGTTAGTTTTTGGCCTCCTTGTCATGACTGCAAATGAATACAAGTCAAGCTAGTCATTTCTCCAAGGGAGTGAGAATGCTGTCTTATTGAAGCTCACAGACTCAATCAAAGCTGGCTTCTCAAAGCTCTGGGAGAGGATTAGTCACTACTAACTTCAATTTGACGTGACACTTGAGTGTCACAGCAGCCCTAAGGTGGAGCTGTGAGAGTAGAACAGAAGAAAGATACATGAATCTTTCTCCTTCCTCCCCTCACACCTGCCAACTTAACATCGTGTAACTGCTGGTATTGCCTAAAAGTCAGTGTTGTGCATTTCATATTAAAGGCAAGGGTTGTCATTTCAATAATGTATTACCTTTGATAAGAAAGCAGGACATCATTGTCAACAGTGACTGACCTGTAATAAATGGGGACTTGCAAACACCAAAGTTGTTCCATTTTCTTAGTTAGGAGCATCCCAGTTGCATAAGTGTCTCCTAGAAGAGTAAGGCTAAGCCATGAATTTCAGGATGTCATACAAAATTCCAAAGAACTTGTGCTAAGTCAGAACAAGGTTTTGACTTCAGTCCAACTCTCTCTCTTAATATGATCCAAAACCATGAAAATTATACATTTATCCTTAATGCCAGTGGGAAACTGTCTGCCTTATGCTTTGGTTTTATATGGAAAAGGCTAAGCAGGAGTCACAACTGCCCAGATTTGAGAGAAGGTGTTTTCTGATACAGATGTTTTCAAGAAGACCTATGCTGCTGCAGTAACAAAATTGCTGCTGAACAGATGGATTGGACCATTTGTGCTCTTTTACCTCAGTGTTCAGTAAAGAACACTGCAGGAAAAGTGCAGATGCTCCCAGAATCTCTTGCAATTCCTTTACTTCAAGTGTAATAGAAAGAGTAAAGGTTGTGCAATAGCTAAGATACTTCCCCAAAGAATAAAATTATAGTACTCCAGATCAACCTGATGTATCCTAAACTATTATAGCAAACTGTCCAGCAAAGCTGGAGCCATCTCTCAGTCTACTGATAAAAAAAGCAGACAGACGGGTTCCTTTAATTTGGCTAACAAAGACCGTCAAAGACATCTGGCTAGCACTTCACCCTGTGATGTTAAATCTGACAAAAATCCCAAGATTTTGGGGATATCTTCATTCATTCTTTTCATTTAAAGTGACTTACTACTGTTTTTGAAAATCTGATGACATCTTTTGTTTTATTTCCAAATGCTGATGGACATGATCAGGAAAAACATTGATTCAACATTAGCTGGACCTGTAAATGAACCAGTAGTCCTCACCTTCACTGTTTGCGCATAAGGAAAATTAAGTACATTAGAAGGAGATGAAATTCAATAGTGCATGCATGTAGAGTCTTTCTGACCTTCTGCAAGACATTTAACATTTATATCTTTGTTTCTCGAATGCAGAAGACTGTTTACTTCCAGGGGGTGGGGCAGTTTACCACATTTCTAAATTCCTTCACACAAAAAAAACACTCTGTAGGATTCTGTGGTGGACACTTCCTATAGAATTTCAGGCAAATGCCTTTTTAGGGCTTCCACTAATAGTACGAAACTTATTTATGCCAGGGACGCATTACCTTAACAATTTCTCAATTAAGGGTAAGATCTCCATATTCAAATTCAAAAGACTCTTACAGCAGCCACGCTTAAGGGAAGACTGAAAGGTTTGTTTTACCAAAGTTAGTATAGCTCATTGCAGAACTTCCTCCCATGTTTGTTTGATTAGATCCAAGAAGAGTGTAATGACATGGATACAATAATGAATGCTTTTACATGGCACATGACCTTAGGTCACAAAAAAAGCACTCAGCTATAACAAATGCCCCAGTGTGAACACTGCTTCTAAACCCAAGGTAATCCATAAATCTCTTTGTAACTCAAAAGTTATCTCTTAGACTGTCATCTTTTTGTAATGCTTTGATAGCAAAGCACTGAGAGAAGAGAAAATGGCTGTTTGTTACTGGTGGTACTTGGGCTTGGCTGCTTGGTAGGATTTACATATTCCAGACTTGCTTCTGAAATTCATCCGCATATCTATTGAATTACAATGATTTCAGGGCTCAAATAAACTAAACGAGGCACTTCTTAAAAGCATTAATGAGGCCAAGAAGATTCATCTGGTCCCAAGCCATCTGCGAGAGAAGTTTGTGCTACGTTTTGCTATTTGTTCCCGCACAGTGGAATCCACCCACATCAAGTTTGCCTGGCAGCACATCTCACAGCTGGCAACTGATCTTCTGAAAACATGGGAGCAAAACCACCAACAGGAGTAACAGCAGTGAAGTACAAGTGGAGATGAGGTAATTAACTGGCTTTCTCTGTGTTGCCAAGTTTTATTTTAGGGGCAGGTGGGAAAGTAAAATTAGGAAGGAAAAAGATACAAAAACTGTTGTTACATAGCCCAGCT
The DNA here is from genome assembly GCF_025592945.1 of Manacus candei. NCBI lineage: Eukaryota > Metazoa > Chordata > Aves > Passeriformes > Pipridae > Manacus > Manacus candei. Next base: position 32,328,190 of record NW_026138097.1, on the reverse strand, counting down.
GCAGTAGCAAAATCCTTGCCAGCAAGTTGCGTTGTAATTTTTATTTACTGTAGTTTCATCTTGCCTATTTCCAGGATGCACATAGCCAAGGAGACTCGAGCTGTCATTTCTTACCAGTTTGTAATCGAGAGCATTTATTCAATCAGGCAATGGAAACAGAAGGGTTAGTGCTCCCTCTGTTGTCCCCACACTCCTCTAGCACACCCACTTCTTCCTTCACAGATAAAACTGATAGGTCTTATAAGCAATGAATTTAATGTTACTATGGCTTCAGAAGAAATCCAAGTTGGGGAAGTTCAGTAACCTGTTTGGGTCCTATCTAAATAGCCATGCACAGATGTCATTGTTAGAATTTAGGGCACTGTCATATCATGACATACTGCAGTAATTTTGTAAATGAACAAAGGACAAAGGACTTCAAGACTTCCTTCACTGCATAGCCACATTGAGGGGAGTGACCACTAAGTGAACACTAACCATCCTTCTGGCAGGTTCTCTACTTTCCCCTAAAGGGTTTGGTTTTAAAACAGCCATTTTGTCAAATATCAGCAAAGAAGTTATGCTGGCTTTTGGTTTCCACTTTGATCATTCATAATGAGGCCTCTTAAAAACTCTTGATGAAGAATTTTGTCAAAAGCCATGTGCTACCTGGCATTCTGTATTTTTAACCAAGTTACTATAAGCAGTGATTACTTGAAAATAATCTGTAAGATATGTTCTGTGAAATTAAGTTATGATTACTTTTTATGGCTACTGTTCTGCTTACTTCATTGTGTAATAAATCTTTGAGAAAATGTGCTAAGAAATGTGATGGCAAAAAATGTTACTTTTTGTTTCTCAAATTAGCTAACAAATGTGTAAAAAAATGACAATAAAAATAGAAATTAAGAGAACTAACACTCAAAATATGCAGTGGTTCCCTCTTCAGTGGTTTTCGTCCAGTAACAGTGATATGTGGAATATGAAAATACTGGAAAACAACTTTCACAGAAAGTCAAATCACGTGTACTTGACACAAAGCATTGATATGTCATCCTGTTGAAGGCAGGTACAGTAAAGACCTAAAATGAAAGTCAGAGGTAAAATGGAAGTCAGAACAATATTTGACTTTAAGAAGTACTTTTGCTGTTTTTAAAACATGGATTCCAGACAGTTATTTCTATGCAAATAAGAACAACCTACTTAGCTACTCCAAGAAAAATAATATGTAGGATTAATTTCTACATTTGCATTTTAATCTTCCTTTTACTGCTCATATTAACTTCTAAAACATCTTGAACAACTTGCACAATTATTCAGCTTTCTTCCTCCATGCCTTGCGAATATACTTCCTACGGCTGGGAAGTTGCAAGTACACCAGGAAACATGGAATGGGACAGTTAATTTGGCACGTGGTCTGTTCCTACCCACTGTCTTTCCAGAAGGGATTAACTAAGTTGAATATGGACTGTGTGGATTTTTCTGTTGATTCTTAATCTCTCACATCTGAGGTGCAAACTAGGAAGGACCCCTATTTCTTTAAGGAATTGATTTCCCAGAATGGGTGACAAATCAATCTAGCAAAACCCTGTAATATTCGAGGAGGTGACTCGGCCATTTCACAAGACACTCCTCTCATCTACAGTATCAGAAATTTTGATAGCATCATTCTATTTAGCAGAACCAATATGAAATTAAGCTTTGCTGTAGTAGCACAATGCAATAGATTGGCAAACTGAAGAGAGTGGAAAATGCTGGCAGTTGTTTCCTTTCTCTGTTAGTCTTTTTTAAAACAACATTCCTTCATTCTCATGACCTGGAAAACAGTGTTCATCCATAACACATATGATCCACACTGATACAATTTTACAACTTTTACATTATGAAAACTCTAGAATCTTGGAGCCAGAGAGGAATTACAGCTTGTCTATGAGACAGACCAGTAATTTGCATGTGAAATATATAACCAGGTCTGTCCAGGGATTAAAAAAAAAAAATAAATCAGATTTGGATCAAAGCTATCATAGAGTTAATCCAGGATAATTCCACTGAAATGAAATGGAGTTGCTTTGGTGTTAAGTGACTGTAATTGAGATTAAATGTGACTATTAAGTATTGGAAAAGAAAGGCATAAGGTAAGGAAACATTAAATTAAACTTAAGGAGATGTTGGTGGAAATCCTCTCCATGGAAACCAGAGCAGAGGTGGATGATGCACACCTGTGTGAGCCTCAAACTGCTGTAAAACTGGGATGCAGGCAGGCTGCACATCCAAACTCAGGAGGAGTGAAATGTTCCCAACAGCCCAGAAATTAGATATAGATCCCTCTAGACATTTGTGGGAAAATCTTGCCAAAATCAACATTCAGTTAAGCATTTTTCAGTATATGGATACCAGTTTTAGAAAAGGCTGTTGTCTATGTACCAAAACTCCTGTTGGCAAAGAATTTAGGATAAAGGCTAATTTAAAATATAAATACAGTAAAAGTTAATTTATTTAATAGAAGTGACACGTAAATCTTCTAATAAACAACAGTGACAAGACCCATAGAATTACATTTCCCCATGGCTAGCCCAATACAGAAATCTGAAGTTCACAGTTCTAGTTTTTCTGAAATTCTGGGATGATTTGAATATGTAACTAGTGAAGGCCTTCATAGTATTCAGTCTCTAACACCCTCTTTTTCCCATGGGATAATTCCTTTGTAAACTATTAATGTTAGGTCATCTGAAAAGGAAATCTGGGCTATGTAATCAACTCAAGAACAAGTGTTGAAAAGAACATTTTGAAAGAAGAACATAACTGCTGTTTCTGTTCTGTAACTTTGCAACATATCTGTAAGTGAGAAACACTGTATTTATGAATAGTTGGTATGTTAACCTGCATTTATGGTGCCTTTTGTGCAAAAGCTAATACAGTCTGTGCCGATTAATACTGTTCGATATTAAAAATAATTACAAAATCTCAGAATTGTACTTTAGTAGAATACCCACAAGGACAACTGCAGCTATCAGAGAAGGGGGAAAAAAGCTAACTTTTCAGTACCCACAATTTATTTTTTTTAAAAGTAGCAGAGTACTAGTACAGTATTCACATTCTTAATGGGAGATTATATTTTATTACTGATGGTGAAATATTGAAAAGATATGTATTTATGAAAGTATTGGTAATATATTATACTCTGAACTGCATTATAAATATTAAATTTCTAATTTACTCTTGCCTTTACATATAAGATTCTGCTCATGGTTGTTGTTTTGCTGTTGTAATTGTTTCCTGTAAGGATAACATATGTGATGAGTAGTATTCACATTGCAGTTGCCTTACAGCAGCAGTCTAAACCTTGAGAGGTATAAACTTCAATTGCTCAAAGACAGAATGAGAAATAAAACTGAGAACTCTGATGACCCAGGTGGTTGGTGGGGGCAGATTAAATAACCATCAGTAGATAATATCTACATAGCATATGTAGAGTTTGTGTGACTTAAATGGAAAAATAATCAGATGCTTAATGCTCTAATTGTAATTTGTGAGCTGTTGACTTCCTTTAAAATCTGTGTCCAAACCCTGCTGAACAGACATGTAGTTTTTAACTACAACATTAATAAATAGAAACAAATCTATGATTATGGTCTGTCTTTGTTCTTAAACAAGCTTTTCCCATCTTATTCATGCCAGATGTGCTGTAAGAGGTCCAACTTCCCCACTAATATCAAGTCAGTGCCCTGATTTTCACCATCGATCACTTTTTCCTCAGTGTGTCCTTCAAATTAATTACTTTGCAAATGGGAGTTTGCAAACTTTCCTGAGGGAAGTTCCTCCTCAGCAACATGCATCTGAAAAATACATGGATATAACCAGGGCCATGCCGTTCCTTCTGTAAAGTTCTGCACAGTCCTGCAGCTGGATCTGACACTGGAGCCAGCTGCCCAGCTTTGGCTTTGGTTTGCAGCTCCAGAGCCATCAGGTAGGACAGGGAAGGGGCCCATCTCATTAGTCCTGCCTGACTATGTCCCCAGGGGCAGCTTGCAGCTGCAGGCTCTTTTGCTCCCTGCCCATGTGCAACCCAAGGGAAATTGGGGAAGCATGCCTTGGGAAAAAATTGATGGCAGCAGTGTCACAAACTCTAAATGTTGGGTTTAGAGCCCAATTAGGTTAGCCCAGTTGGGTCCGAGATGATAGCTCGCATACTAGCCCAGACAGTTTAATATGCTGTCTGCACTAATGGTGTAACAAGCTTAATGTATAACAAAAACCTGACAGTAACTGCAAGAAATGTTTCTCATGGGAAATTAAATGTCCACCCACACACAAGTGTCTATGTTAATACCAGAGGTGTAATTGGAGCTTAGTGTGCTAATTTGCATCTAGTTTGATGTGCTAATTTGGATGTGGGTTGGTGTGATCCAGCTAGGGACTCCACAATCAGATTCAGCACATGGCATACATCCACCTGGGCCACCGTCCCCTGCAAGGCATTGTGCCATTCATCGTGTCCCTCTGCCACAAAGTCCAGCTACTGCTGCTCAGACCTTCAGCAGAGTTGTTCTCCCATAAAGGCCTGTCCAGCGGCTGTTGTTTCCAGGAGTGTTAGACAGCACCACTTTCTGACACTGCTGTGGTGGCCCTGCAACTGTGCCACAGGAGTGGAGATGAACAGGTGGCTGTGGAGGTCGAGTGCTGTGTGCGAGGAAGGGTCGGGCGCCCATCGCTGACACCCAAGTCACGACGGGGGCCAGGGCTTTGTCTGGTCCCATCTTCCCTGGAACCTGCCTCTCACGGAGCTTGTCCTGCTCAGAGTGGGGTTGTCAAAGAGCGAGCCCAGGACCCAACTGCATGGACACCTCTGAGGAGAGCAAAGGGCACCCAGGGGGTCTTCTTACTGGGAGGAGAGGAAGGAACAGCGGGTAACTGGGGTGTGTTGATGGGAGGTTGCCACCCTGCCATTTTGAGCAGCCAGAGTCGAGTTTGGCACAGAAAGAGCCGCAGCAATTCTGCTCCTTTGGTCACCGAACTGTGCATGAAGGCAAGGGCCTCCTCTGCCTCGCAGGAACAGTGCATCTCCGTGTTGCCATTTCCCGCCGCTACTGAAAATGGGCTGGACAGGCAATAAACGTGACATTCCCCAGCCTCTCCCTTCTCGGCCGCTCTAACTTCCAGCCGAGGAACCAAGCTTTCCTTTATGAGGAAAGTTTTTGCGCAGCGCGTGGCAAGGGCTGGCAGGCCGCCAAAGCCGCCCTGGGCAAGCCACAGCAGCCGGAACGCCGACTGGCACACGCCTGCCGGGACCAGACGGGCATGCCCAGGCCCGCCAGCGGAGGATTTAGCGGGGAAGGCGGGAAGGGCGCGGGTGGGACGGGGGGGGCGATGGGAAGAAGCTGGGCGGCGGACGCAGGGCACGCGCGCATCGGCCCGCGCGCTGAAGGCGGGACGGGCCTGGCCCCGCCCCCAAGGCACGGACCCCGCGCCCATTGGAGGGCGCGCGCCTCTGGTGCAGCCAATGGGGACCGCCGGCCCGCCCTGCCGCGCACCTTCCACCCAGCGCCTCGGCGAGCCCGATGACGTCACGAACCGAGCCCGCCCCTCTCCCCCTCGCCCTCCCTTCCGCTCTCTAATTGACTGCGTCTCGCGGAGCCCTGTTACCTGATTGGCGGGTGGGACGGGGGCGGGGCTGGAAGCAGCGCGAGCGCGCGCTGTGCGCGGAGGCGGCGGCGGCCGGTGGGTGCGGGGGGCGCGCGTGGCGCGGGGCGGGAGCGGCGGAGCTGCGGGAATTCCCGGGCCCCGCGCAGCCCGTCTGGGGCCTGGGGAGGGGGGTCCCTTCGTCCCTGTGGAGGGGCCAGCGCCGCCGAGGAGCCCTCAAGGCTCCGGGCTCGGCTTCCCGGCGTGGTATGAGGGGACCCTTCCGCAGCCAGACCCGCGAGGGCCCCTGGGCTGAGGAGCCCCGGGCTGAAGGGCCGTGGCTGCCGGCGGGGCCGCATCGTCCTGTGCGCGCTGGGCTCAGCCGATCCCGGGCAGCTTCCCGCTGGGATTGCTCGCCTGCGGGCTATGAATGGGGGGTGTGCCCGTGTGCTTCCCGGTGGTTCCCTGGCCTGCAGGCGGGCGTGCCCCTGGTGCGTCCTGATGTGCCTCTGTGTGCCAGAAATTCATTCGTGTCAGTGCTTGAATAAACCTCCTCCCAGCTTCAGGCACTCAGAGGGAAGTACGATGTCCTTGTCTGGGAACAGCTCCGGCTGAACGTGTGCGCGTTTGGCTGTCTCCTAGGGGAGAAATAGCGTGGCTGTGAGGGCAAGTAACAGGGATTAGAATAGGGGGAGAGAATATGATACTAGGAGATACCTCAGAAGTATATAAGTGTCTAAAAGGAGGGTATGAAGAGAATGGAGCCAGGCTCTTCTCGGTAGTGACAAGAGGCAACTTATGCCCAGGAAGTTCCACCTAACGTGAGGTGACTGAGCACTGGAACAGATTGCCCAGAGAGATTGTGGAGTCTCCCTCACTGGAGATGTTCAAGAGCTGTGTGGACACAGTCACAACGCACACAGCAACGTGCTCTGGGATGACCCTGCTTGAGCAGGGAGGTTGGATCAGATAACCCACTGTGTGCCCTGGCAACCTGACCCATTCCCTGATTCGGTGAAAAACCAAACTGAAATTTTAAACTGGCTACCACTGTTCACTTCTTACGACCTTCCCTCGGTGCTGTGAAGGTGATTGCTAAATCCTTAAGGGAGTGGTAGTGACCTTGAGGTTTTATTTTCTGAATCATGGAAGTTATGGGAATATTTCATGGGAGCAAATGCATGCTATTAAACTTTTTCTGAACTTAGCTTTTATGGTGCATAAGATGTTTTTGATTCAACAGTTACAAAAAAGTTATGTGCACAGTGACAGCTGTTTAGTAGTTGTTTAGAGAAGTCTTTCATCTCCTGTTCAGTCACCTGTCACTCAGCTACAGATGGATTATGATGTGAATTTACCCTGGATTCGGTAGGCAGAAGTGAGACTTCTTATGGTGCAAAAGATGGCAGTAATTTTTCAGAGAGAAAGTCTTATTTTTGTGGTAGTTATTTTGTTTGTTTTCATTGGATTTGGTTGTAAAGGCACCAGATTTACAGGTAAAATGTATTTTGACTTTTCTAAACAGCTCTACAAAGTTAGGCTGAAGTCTAAAAAAAAATTCGAAAGAGAATGGTTTACCTACTCATTATTTATTATGTGTGTAAACCATATAATCATATGCACAATAATCATCTGTGCTCTCTATTGTCTAATGCTGATTCAAGACTTTTAAAAAATAATTAGAGAGGAAAGACCCCACACCCTGTATCCCTATGTTCTGTTCTGTCTTCCCAGTCTCGTATGAACATTGCACCTGTACCTTCATCTGCACTTGTACATAGTCTGTAGCTGATTCAGAAGAAGACTGCAAGTTGACTCATCCTCTGTTGGAAGAGTTGCAGAATGTATGGACCTACTCTTTAATAGTTTTTGTTTTAAGTGTTCCCTGTCTGGAACGTGCTTGTACATATTGAAGTTAATAAAAAAATCCTATTAACTTACTGAAGTAAAAAAACCCTGGAAATTATGTCCCTTATGGACAAATAAGGAGATCAAAATTACTACATTAAGAGCTTTCTGCAAACCCTGTTGAGGCAGCAGTAGGTTTCTCTCAATTTTTTTTGTTCCAGTGTCCTCTGAAATGATGCATTCTTGGTGTTGCTTGCAATGTCTCTGCACATGATGCTTTGCAGAGGAAGAAGATACATCATAAACATGAACAAATCATATCAGGTCTTAAAAAAATGCTTCTTCTGTTCCAAATGTCATCTTTACTATTTCTTTAAGTAAAAAATCATTAAATTTAAATTTCTCTTTTTAAAACTGAGAAATAAGCATTACTTTAAATATGCAAGAACTTCGTTTCTACAAAGTGTAAAATGGGGACATTTTAGTGCATTCTAAATGAAATAGTTTTGAACTTGCTGTGAATCTGTAAATATTATCTTACTCTGAAAGTTTACCACACTCAGACTTATTCATTCTGCTTTTACCTCCCCTCAGAGACTTTGTGTATAATTTTGTTTATTAGCTTCATTGTTTCCTTTTTATTACCATCACTGTAATAAACAGTCATTCTGACAGCGGTGTATAATCTGTCCTCCTCTGCACTGTGCCTTATTCTGTCAAATAAGAGTGAAAGCACTGGTGATTTCATTTAACAAGGCCAATTTTTGCTTTGCCATCTGTTACCATTCTTTGCAGTCTACTTACCTCCCCAGGAGACCTCTGGTTAGCAGCACATTCTCTGCTTTTTTCTTCACTCCTCCCTTTTTTTTTTCTTCTTCTTTTCTTTTTTCAAACGGGGTAGAAAAGAGAACCTCAATCTAAATGCCTTTACACCACAAACCTGGTTGCTTTTTGAAAATGGCAAAGTGTCAGGACTGCTTGAGTATCTTGCAACATCTGCTGCACTATTTCTCTAATTGAAATGTTATGTGTTTCATGTGCATGTATTTAGGAAAGGGGAGAAGTAACCTGTGCAAATGGCTGTGAAATGCATTTTGTAACTGCAGGTATTTTCTGTTCCAGCGTCAGTGATGGAGGCCCCCACCCCCAGCTCCGTGCACCTCAGTGACTGGCAGAGAAGTTACTTTGCTATTACCTCTGACACCTGCACACCTGCACAGAAGGCAGATGAGTACCGTGCCAAAATCCTGCATATTCAGTATGCATGGGCAAACTCTGAGATCTCCCAGGCCTGTGCTGCCAACCTGTTCAAAAAGTACGCGGAGAAATACTCTGCAATTATTGACTCTGGCAACGTGGAGACTGGCTTGAATAACTATGCGGAAAACATTTTGACTTTGGCAAAGTGTCAGCAGAATGACAGTGACAAGTGGCAATCTGCTTTGACAACAGATAATGTATTTGAATTAAAGTGTGTGCAAGAGAGGATGCAGGCTGGCAAAATTTTCCAGAGCTCTCAGATGGCACCAACAGATGCCTGTGTACAAGCTGATAAGGGGGTCAGTGCCTCCGCTGCTCCAGCTCTTTCTAAACTCGGTGTCTTAGGCAGTGCCGGAGAGACTGAGCTCTGTGCTGGCTCAGCAAAATGTGCAAGTCAGGGACCAGATCTCCTGGAGCATCCCTCATCTTTAAAGTCTCTTCAAAGCCGTGTGCCCCCTGTGACCAAAACTTCAGATACACTGCTTGCTGCTTCAGCCTCCTTAAGCAAAAGGGTTCAACCAGTTTTCCAGGCAACTCCACTGTTTGGAAGTAAAGAAGCCACAAGTAGTAGTTCTCTGAAAATGTCAGGTAACTCTTGTGATGGGCAAAATTTGTCTCTTTTTAACCAGTCAGCTGCACCTGCTTGGTCTGCAAGTTCTGGGAAAAGAAAAGCATTCTATGGTCTGGCTGATGAAAGCAGCACAGTTATTCCTAGCCTTGCTCCGTGCCAGCCTCTCATTAGCACAGAAACCAGTAGTTTTTCAGGGCACAGAAATAGAAATGAAGAGAGCAGTGCTCCAGGTTTTAAAACTGCAAAAGAACAGCTGTGGGTGGATCAGCAAAAGAAATCTCAAAACCAACCCCAGCGTGCACCAGTCTCATCATATGGAGGTGTAAAGAAATCTCTGGGTGCAGGCAGGTCTCGGGGTCCATTTGGCAAGTTTGTTCCTCCCGTTCCAAAGCAAGATGGAAGTGAAAATGAAGGAGCACAGTGTAAACCTCACACAAGAGAACCAACAGATTCATTGTTGCCTGTAGATGAACGGCTGAAAAACATAGAACCAAAAATGGTTGAGCTCATTATGCATGAGATCATGGACCACGGGCCCCCGGTCAACTGGGATGACATCGCCGGAGTTGAGTTTGCTAAAGCTACTATAAAGGAAATAGTGGTCTGGCCTATGCTGAGGCCAGACATCTTCACTGGGTTGCGTGGTCCTCCTAAAGGAATTCTGCTCTTTGGCCCCCCTGGGACTGGCAAGACTCTCATAGGCAAGTGCATTGCATGCCAGTCTGGAGCAACTTTTTTTAGCATCAGTGCCTCTTCTTTGACTTCCAAATGGGTGGGTGAGGGGGAAAAGATGGTCCGTGCACTGTTTACTGTGGCACGATGTCAACAGCCAGCAGTGATTTTCATTGATGAAATTGATTCTCTTCTGTCTCAACGTGGGGAGGGGGAGCATGAGTCGTCAAGAAGAATAAAAACTGAATTTCTGGTCCAGTTAGATGGGGCAACAACCTCCTCTGAAGATCGTATTCTAGTGGTTGGGGCAACAAATCGACCCCAAGAGATCGATGAAGCTGCCCGAAGGAGACTGGTAAAGAGACTGTACATCCCTCTTCCAGAGGCCTCAGCCAGGAAGCAGATTGTTACTCGTCTCATGTCCAAGGAGCACTGCTCCCTAAATGAAGAGGAAATTGAACTTATAGTTAAGAAATCTGATGGGTTTTCTGGGGCAGACATGACACAGCTCTGCCGGGAAGCGTCTCTGGGCCCCATCCGCAGTCTGCAGTCCATGGACATTGCAACCATCCTGCCAGAGCAAGTACGGCCCATCGCTTTCCTGGATTTTGAGAGTGCCTTCAGGACTGTGCGGCCCAGCGTCTCCTCCAAGGACCTGGAGCTCTATGAAACCTGGAACCAGACATTTGGCTGTGGTAGATGAACTGCATCCTAACTGTTACACAGGAACATTCCTTTAATACTGCCACATATTAAACGTGGTAATTTAGAGTTGCCTGCACTTCTTTTTGTTTCTGTCTGGGAATTAAACCTTCTTACATTATGCAGGCAGATGTCCAGGCTCTGGCCTGAGGTTTTGCCAGCTGAAAAGACCGTGAGGAACTACTGGTCACAAGATGAAAAATTGCTGAACACCGGTAACAGCGAGAAGCTGACAAAATTTACAGATAGCTGCTGTGAAAGATGGACAAATTTCACTGATGTTTAAGGGAAGGTGGTCAAACCTCACATATAATTGAAGGGAATACTGGGGGGAATCTTGCAAAGCCCACCATGTTGTATTGGAAGAGGATCCAAGTAATATCAGAAATAGCAATTTTGGGTAGAGATGTAGCAAAACTGAGATTAATGGGGAAAAGTAGTTAGAAACGCATTTTTTGGGAGGAGACAGGAGCAGAGGGAGAAAGGGATGTGGATGTGGAGTTGCATGGAAAAATAAAAGGGGGAATAAAAGGGGAAAGTCTCTTGAGCAGTGCTGTTGTCAACCTTGTGACACATCACTGCAGTCTATCCCAGCTTCTTATTAAAAACTTTTTCTGATGATCTTCTGCCTGACCATGCTTTCTGTGCTGTATCAGCATGTGCAGATGTGTTTTATTGGGAGGTCTGGACACCTGCAACTGGAGAAGAGGCCATGAATCATAGGGGCATTAGGACCTAGGGCCAGCCCAGTGTGCGTATGACCAGGTGCTGTAGGGATCCCTGTGTGTGTGCAAACTTCACTAACAAAACTCACTGGCAAACGAGGCTGGACTAGCTGGCAAGTAGGAGGAAAACATCATTTGGAAAGAGCCCAGGTATAAGCCAGTGGCAGGGCAAGGAGGCTTAGGATCTGGGAATGGATATTTGATGAACTTAAATTCAAAGGCTCCATGAGCATGGTGTCCTTGTGAAGCTGGAGAGTGGGGGGTTTGTGTCTCACACTGGTGAACTTCGGTCCCGTTTGGCTGGAGATGAGGGACAGGATGGGGCTGTTGATGGATTTGTGTGAGTGCATTTGCTGCGTGTGTGTGTGCTCTGCACCCTAGTTTTCGTGTGTGTGTTGCTCCCAAATGTTTGGATTAGGGGCTCAGCCTTGCTCCTGGATGGACCCACAAGCAGAAACAACAGCAGCTGCATCCATCAAACTAAGATGGAAGATGCCTTACTCCAAGAGTGCTGGGTTCTGGTGATAAGGAAGGAGAAATCTTGTGTCCCAACATTGACTTGAGTTTCACTGCTCCTTAAAAAATCTTGATACAACAATGGTAAAATTTCTGACTAGCTCATATTTGGCATTTCTTACCTAAGGTATGAAAGAATGCATGGCATTTTGTTCACATAATCTGTCCTTGCCCACTGGCTGGACAGAGCTGCCCCTGAAGGGAAAATAAATGGAAAGCTTTCTTTTGGATTCGTTTGTTAGTGTGGCAGAGCTGACTGTTGTGGTGTCCATGCTTCATTTTCAGTTCCTCTAAGGCACTTTTTCTCCTATTCGGGAAAAAGCAGAGCTTAAAAGCTAGTCTTACTTAGATTTTTCTGAAAATGGATAAATGCTGTTTAGCTAGCATTTTTTTAAAGCCATCTGGGAACTTCAGGGCCCAGGAGACTATAGTGAGCCTTGAATCTAGAATAATTTGGAAGACTTTGAATTTCTTAGAGCTCATCCTGATTTAAACACAAAAGTCAGTTTTATTCCTAGCTCATGTTTCTGGTAAAGTCTGGTATGTATTAGAAATCGTTTTGCAGGGATGTAAAAGTTTAGATATGGGAATTTATCTTCAGTTTTGAAATAGTGATCGTAGAATAATTAGATTATTTTGTAAGGATAAATGTGTGATGTGGTCCAAACTGATTGACTTTTGTGCCACTTGGGTAAAGATTATGAGATTAAGTCTGCTTTTACAAGTTCAATATTGGAGAGCTATAAACATCTATTAGGTGAGATTTTTGCACTCTCCCAGTATTTCTTTAAAATCATTGCTCAGGCAAGTGAATGAAACACCAGTGAATTTTACTTGTTTAGTAAAACCTAAGGGTTGCTCCAGGGTAATAAATTCCTTATGTATGGATAAATAATTGCCTTATTTATGCTGGGAATTACTCTGGTATGCTATGTGAGCATTCTGTGGTCATCTGTGTGTCTGAATATTCACATTTTAATACAAATGGCTCTACAGAAGGACCAGTGAGAATGCACATGGTAATAGACAATAACATTCCCCCTCAGATGACTAGGACTGGGACAAAAGTGCTGTGCAGCTGTATGAGTCTCCTGCAAAGTGGAACCTGTGAAAGAGATAAAAGGTAGAACCACAACACCAGACAAGAGTGTTCTTCCTCCTACTTCTTATGTTACTCATTACTTAGCCCTCTCTTGAATTACATGAACGTGCCTTTTTTTTCTTTTTTCTTTTTAGGAAACACATAGAAATAATGAAAGGATACGTTAGGTAAAGATTATTCTGTTTTAGTAATGATGCAGGTAATACAGCCATCTCTTCAGCCATGTAGCATTATTCAGGCTTTGCTGCAGGGCTCACGAGTCAGCAGGACTTCCAATGTTACCCCAATATGTGCTTCATAACCCGCTATAACAGAGCCACCACACAAGCCATTAGATTGCAGTAACATAATTTCCCAAAATATAGAAAATTGCACAGAAGTGGGGCATGATTGTAATTTAAGGGAAATGGTGCAGATAAATCCACCTTAATGGATCTGTTTAGTGTATGCAGAAACCTGTGTACTTCATTATTTATTCTTTTTGGCTGGCTGAACTTTGGAAGAAGAAATGCAAGACTCTCCTCTGGTTTTGTAGTTCGGCAGCACTTGATGCACAATCTCTTAGTTTCTTTTAAAGGTAAATAATTGCAGTCCTGGAAAAGTGAGGTCTCATTAATAAACAAAGCAATTCAGAATCTCCATTTTCTCAGTGCATCTTGTATTTGAGTTAGCTAAATTGTCTCAGAACAGTATGAAATCCCCAGGGGAATTTTCATTTACAGAAAACTGTGCCAACACAAGTAGGGGAAAAGCTGATGAGGCAGCAACGATCATCACCTGCTAAGGTGAGTGGATCAGACTGGCCTCGAAGAGCATCGCTGAGATTGTCCTTTTGAAATAAGGCAGTTTCTTTCTAATAGGAATTATGGAACTACTCACAAGCCAACGTGCCATTGGAAAACAACCTACCAAATAAGCAAAAATGACTATTAAGGTGATAATTTTGCTGGCAGTGAGAGTTCGGTCTTAGTGAGCACTTAGATTAATTAGGACTTAAAAGATGCTTTGAACGGAAAGATACACAAGGAATGTTTGCACTTGTCTTCAAACTTATGAGTGGGCATTCCTTTGAAATTTAAATGAAAGGGCAGACTTGGGAGAGTTTTGAAAGAAGGCTCCTGAGTAGTTTTCATACCTAAAGAGGTACTCTGGCAGTCTAACCTTGGCTAACAGCCAGGTGCCCACCCAGCCCGTCAGTCACTCACTCCTCAGTGGCATACAGGGGACAAAATAGGGTGAGAGGGCTTGTGGGATGAGGTAAAGACGGGGAGATCACTCACCAGTTACCACTGTGGGCAAAACTCACTCGGCATGGGGCAAATTAACTTATTGCCAATTAAAATACATTAAAACATTGAAACAATACCTTTGCTCCCTTTGTTTACTACCTCTGTTGTTTCAAACTCAACTTCATTCCCAGCTCTTCTACCCTGGTGTCACAGGGCATAGGTGGGTGGGATGTTGCAGTCAGTTTCTCACTGCAGCTCCTTCCTCCTCATGTTTTTCTTCTGCACTGCTACAGGCACTCTGTATATTTAGGAATATCCATCTACTCTGACATGGGCTGTCTCATGGGCTGCAGTGTAGATATCTGCTCCACCATGGGTCTGTTGGAACCAGACGTGTCCAGTGCAGGGCAACCCCTGGCCTTTCTCCACAGAGGCCACCCCTGCAGCCCTCCACTATCTCCAAACCTTCATATCCACTCCCAACACAGATGCCTTCAGCAGAACAACTCACATAACTGCCATTCTTAGTGAAGATACTGACACAAAATTCCCAAAGTCTAGATTTCTTAGCCTTGCTTTTTAATATTTTATTACCATTCTTTATGTTATCTGCAGAAGAACAATCATTTAAGGTGCTGTAGCTATAAGCAGCTGTAGTACTAATAGGTCTCTAGTATTGTTTTTATCCCATTAGGTCAGAAACATCATATAATCTTGGCTCATAGATGCGAAGCCAAAATAGCATTATCAGAGAGTTATGGGTCTGAAAAGGACTCCAAGAAATCATCAAATTCCCACTTCATCTAGGGTGAATTAGTTTTTGTGATTCCTGATGCATGTTTTGCCTAATTTGTTCTTTAAAATCTGTTATTGAATGTTCATTGCCATACCAGTGATATGATCACACTCGGGACCTGATGTATTCAGTATATGCAGTTATACAAACAGAGTGTGGTAAATGTTTAATGTTAGCCATTAATAAAGTGGCTTTCTTGCCTGAATTCTTCTTCAGTAAGATTGAAGATGAGTAAAATTCTTCCCAGTGTCTCATCTTCGTTGCTGGGATGCAAAGGTTTCATGCCTTATCCTGTCCGTATTGCTCACAGACACAGGGAAATGTTTAATCATCCCCTTTGTAGCAAGTGCTTAGAGCAGTTGAGGTTTGTTGTCATTTGGCATTACAATACTACCTGTGCTACAGAAATGTCCCTCTTCCACTCTCTTGGAGTGTCCTGTTGGTTAGACTTCTGATCACTTCTGTTCATGTCTCCTTGGCACTGCGATGCCCTGAACAGGACAGTACCTGTCAGTGATAACAGGTGAAACTGGAGCAGAGTAGGACTGAACATGAGTGTAGGGTGAAAGATACATGAACTGTTTATTGGGGTATGATGCTTGTGTTTTCAGTTTATAGCTCATTGTCAGCAAAGTTTTTCTGTAGTTGCTGTGTTTTTCCATCTTTCCCAGCTTGGTTTCAACAGCAAAGTTATGCAGCAGAGGCTCCCTTTTCCATCACATACTCGCTAATGAATACATTGTCACTGCTATAGGAAAGACCCATGTGAAATCTCTGATATACCTTGTTGTTTGTATCAGTTTTTTGAAAGCATCAAAACAGTTTATTAACAGGAGGTAGCTGTGCCAAAATTCCTCTTGACTTTGAGAAAATTAGGTTGCTAAGGGATATAAAAACCCATTCCCAAATTGTTTAGCAGCAGAAAATAGCGTCTTAGAGAGCTGTATTCCCTTGACTGCACAGATTTGTTCCTTGCAACTGGCAGCATAACTATCTGGATTTTATTTTCCCTCTATTGCCCTAGAGTACTGCACTTTGATTATGGTTTTACTAATGGTGTTACAATAATTTAATAATTTCTATTTTCAGAAAATATCACACAAGAACACTCACATCAGGTATGTCCTGTGTTCATGTTCCCATATTGCCAAAGTAGGTTACTTGTTCTAGAGAAATACTGGGTTGTTTTCTTGTGGAGAAGATAGAACAGCAAGAAAAAAGCAATATTGTTCTCTTCCTGAAGCTGAAGGTCAAGGAGAGTGAATGAAAGCTTCAGGGATGCTGTAAAGATACCAAATCTGCTTTTTTGGCTGGCAGAGAGATGATGCAGTGCTTCCTCACTGTAGGTTACTGGGGATAAGGGGAAGAACTGCCCTTTCTTCACTCAGGCATGACCAGAGCTGTTAGGTGGTCAGGGAAGGGGGGGAACAGAAAAGGGGAACCTTCAGCTGTGTGAGTGCAAGCAGGGGCAAAGTTGCCCATGGTGTGGTTTGGTTGTAGCGTTACAACCATGTAGCTCATCCTGCCTTGCATGTGTGCAGCTGAGGTTGTGTCTCAGATTCCCAAACAAACCCTAATCCTAAGACTGCCCCTCTCTTTTGGTTGGGTTGGTTTGTAGTCTGCATGGGTAGGGTGGCATCTCGTGTTCTGTCGTGCTTCTGCTCATGTTACACCTTCCTTTGTTTCGGGTGTACTCAAACACCCAAGCTAGAAACACAGCCGGGCTCTTCTGAGGCTTTTCACCAAAGCTGCATAAGAAAAGCTTCCAGGAGCTGAGGCTTTCCTTAAACTGTGCTGATAAAAAAAATCCAGTTTGAGATTAGTTTACCTGGGTTTGGAACTGGAATACTAAAATCTGAAATTCTCACTGGGCTTTGTAAAGTGGAAACACCTGGGTACATGAAATTAAATGGCCAGTCTGCTAATTGCTTTGAAAGACTGTCTAGGATGATTGTGTATTCACAGGGAAAAAATAATGCTGGCTTTTTTTTTTTATTCCAGAAGTAGATCACAAAATTCCAGGCAGTGGCTTGGGAAAATTCCTACCCAATTCTTATAGGTTTTGAGTTCTGTACTATGAGTTAGAATGTAATGGCTTTTAGAGTGTTTTCTAGTTTGGTTTTTTTTTCTACTCTATTTACTGATATTAGTAAAACTGTCTCTATAACTTTTTCTTACAGCCAGAGGAGAATATGTCTTTGCCAGTTGGAACCAGTTCCCCCTAAACCTGTTATGCAGAATCATTTTGGTTAATAAACATCACCAGTTAGAAATATTACTCAGTGGTGATTAAGACCTACATGTCTCCTTTTCCAAATGAATAATTTTATTTTGTGACAGTTACAACTACTGACTGCTTCTTCTTGCAGATCTGATGTAACCAATAAAATTTCTTACAAGAGTTGTCATGAAATAGTTTGTGCTCATGTACTTAATTCAATATTTGGAAGAAGGAGAACTTTGACCTTTGTTTCTAGTTCACCTATGGATTTTTTTTTTTTACAAATTTGAAAAGAAAAAAAAGAAGAAGAGGAGTGAGATATTGATGTAGAGAGCTTGAATGCTCTAGATATACTATATTTTTTGCACACGAATTATTTGTGCTATGGAATGGATATAGATCTGGTGTAGTGAAGAATATAACCATTTACATAGAATTATAGAGACTCCTGATTTTTCTTAAGTGATGGAGAATTTTTTTCCAGAGAGAGCATGAACTCTGGAAGATGGTTTCTGCAAGCTATTCTGGTGCCAGCTACTCTTATAAATAAGAGGGAGAAAAATCAAAAAGAATCAACAGAGAAAATGGAAAAGTGTTATGGGGAAATCGATACACATAAAGATGCAAATTAACATGTATACTTTGAAGTTATTTTGTCAATGATAAGTATATTTGTCAATACCTGTCAATGGATTAATGTTATATAAAAGCATAAATTTAGTGGTGATAGCACAAAACAGAAAAACACTTTCAAGAAGGTCACAGAACCTCTGGGCTACTATAGCTACAACAGGAGAGAAAGAAGAGGCAGAAAATAACAATAGAGATAGTGAGTCTGTTATTTTCTGAATGTCCCTTGTGGGTTTTTTTTCAGTGATTTTAATGCTAAATTTAAAAGGTTTTACCCTGCTTAATGTGGTGCCTTAGTGTCATATGACAGTGAGTCTTAGAGTTGACTGAAAAAAAGTAAATGTGATAATAAAAACATTGTGATATCAGAAGTCATTCCAAAACCAGAAGTTTTGCACCAAAGAAATGCAAGATCAAATTTTCAGCAACGTTTGCTGTCATCTGCTGAAAATACACACTAACACCCTGTCTGTAGATATCTCAGAAGGGACAAGGCTGAGCTCGCTGGGGACTGCTCCATTGTGGTTTCATTTATGAAAACTATTTCTCATGTGCTTTTAAAAATAGTTATGGTACTACAGTGCCCCAAATAGTTACAATAGTACAACTCCCTCCTCTAGTCACCCCAGAGTAGGGGCAATTCGTACCAGGGAATGTTACCTTTTGTCTGTAGAACATAATGCCCATAAAAATTCCATCTTTTAAGGGTCTTTATTGCCCTTACAGCAGTGGAAAAGTAGTGCCACCTTCTTTATATTGCCACAGAGGGATATAGGTATTGTCCACGGGTGAGTCCTAATGTCCTGGACACATATGCCTGCAAATGGAGGTGGCAAAGACACTGCTACTCTTCATCATCCGCAGCCTGGGATGTCTTTCACACAGCACTGTCAGCAGGAAAATTTGTGCCATGGGATATGTGAGGCAGATGAGCTCAAATGCTTTAGCTATGCATGCACTTAGGACAGGCTTAGAAAGCCTAAAAGATGCCTTGCTCATTCTATCCTATATAAGGCTTAAAAAATCACAGAGAAATAATTATCCATGCAAATCCTCTCCATTTTCAGAAACAGCAGTCTTTTCCAGAGAGATGAACCCCGCTGTAGTGCTGAGTTGATCTTTTTTATAGCCTACCACCAGATGGAGTTCTTTTCCCAAAGAAGTCCATCCAATTTCTTAAGGAAACCCCAAAGGTAGTCCAAATGTTCTGTTTCCTTGTTTTGTTACTTAAAGTCATTCAGTGTTAATGACTTGTTACTAGAATTAATTATTATATTTATTGTTTTTTCGTTGGGTGGACTTCGATTTTTTCAGATGTGTTCAGGGAGCTGTGAAAACCAGCCTGACATCTTTAAAACTTCCTATTTAACAGAGAGGGTTCTAAAAGATTAATTTTACTTTGTGTCTCAGGTCAACTAAAGCTGGGAAAAGAGCTGAAAATCCTGATACAGTACTTTTTTGTTGAAAACTGATCCTTGATCTTAGGAATTTTAATAACAGAGTAAATGAGCAGATATGAGCAGTATCCCAGGCTGAAGATCCTGAAAATGCATTGAAATGTAGATACATAACAGGTAGGTAAGAGGTTCTGAGTCCAATTAATTCAACAGTCTCAATTCATTTGAGTTTTGGTTGATAGTAAATGGCATTTGTTGCTCTCTCAGTATCTCCTCAAAGATAAAAAATCACTAGTTCTATTGCAATAGGGTCAAACGCCTGGCACCACTCTCACCCCAGCGGTGCAGGGACCTGCCTGACAGAACTGTGGGCTGGGTGATCAGTTAACTTTATGGGTGATCCCTCTGCTAATGTTCTGCTGAGCTGTCTGGGCAGTGCCAGGCATGCCCACCTGTGGTGTGTAGTATGGAGTTTTCATGACTGAAGAAACCACTTGACTGATTTTTCAGGTGAAATAATTCTCTGGAGCTGCTAAAGACTTCAGCCTCTTGAGTGCATTTCAGGTGAAAATCACCGATGCCATCCTTGATCATTGATAAAGAATATTAAAACTCCATGTATATTTAGATATAGGTGGCTAATATTGCTCTGTCTTCCTGAGTCCTACAGTTTCTCACTTCCCTGCTTTGAGAGTCAGATGCTCTGCAGCCAATTTACATCAATTCCTGGCACTGTTTTTAAAGGAAGCAAGGGGGAACAGCGTGAAGTCTCACTTTCTGCCAACAACAGGAAGCGTACGCTCTTTGAGTCAGGCAGCTTGTTTCAGCCATCCCTTTGGTTGAACCAACAAGTTGCTGGACTACAGATTCGATCTTCAACACAGCACTGCTCAACAAATCCTTGGAAAGGCAATGTCACTGAGTAGCAGCATGGATGGTCAGGGGGAAAGCTGTACTCTGCTGCAATTCCTTTTTCAAAGGGAGCATTTGCTTTAAAGACCAATTATCTGAGGGAAGAGAAAGGAAATGGTGATAACATCCCTCTCTTGTTCAATCCTATAGGTCTGAACATGCTGCTACTGAAATCTTGCTGGGGGGGTGATGGCTGGAGGAGTCTCCTGTTGGCCTCTGAGATAACGCCGAGTAACATAACTGCCCTGCCTACTGAGGCAAGGTGAAGAGGTGCACTCTTGGGTCCTGTACTTAATTTTGTGCCTAAAGCAGGCCAAGGTACTCTGTGGAGTCTGGGAGTTTGTTATGTAGTTTTCTGAGACATCCATAAGTCAGTGTGAAATCCCTTTTTATTTTTTCCTGGTATATAGTTAAAATTGAAACTAATATGAGGCTACTGTAAAAATAGATAAATCCTTATTCTGCAATATGGATCTTTGGGATAGCCCACTTAGCCAGGCTCACTTTTGTATGCTGACCATACCTGACATTTTTCCTTTTATTTATATATATATTTTTTTTTCCTTATCACTGCAGTAATGCTTTTGGAAAGCTAACTGCAAAATGCAGTGATTTTTACATCTACCTTCATTCCTACCAGTGTTTTCCTGGTGCAGAGGCAGACTTAGCTGAGTCTGAAGAAGCCAAGTACAAGTAAAGTGTATATTCTGAAGAAGTTATTTCAATTTTTACTGCCCCCCAAATATCTTTTAATATTGTGTAAATTTGCTTCCCCCTCTCTACTGCCACCAAACCTCCACGTGTTTGTTTCTTGTAGGTATTTCTTTTCTAACTACAGGCTTGTCGAGGTGTGCTGTGGGGCTGAATGCAACCCTCATGAGGAAATGGGATTTCTCAAGGTGCCAAGTTAAGATCAGAGGCAGATGAACGCCCCTGAGGGGGTTGTCTGCTGGCCAAGGGCCAGGGCTGGGCTGTGGTGCTGCCTGCTTTCCTCCTGTGTAGACCCCGTGCACTTGCTGCGCCTTTAATGCTGGAGGAGCTGACGGGCCCCAGCAGGGCCCATCCCAGGCTGGCGGTACTGGGCGTACACATGCTGGGGAAGGGCCCTGACTGATGTGTTGTCAGGTGGCAGTGGCACTGGGACAGCTTAGAAAGCCAGACCTGTCTACCCACCTATGACAAAGCCTTTATTCTTCTTTTCTGGAGAAAAAGCTCCTAGGATGACCTCAGGAGACACTGAGAAAGATGAGCTGTGTAACTTCCCGTGTTGGCATGGTGTGAAACAGCAAAGGGACTTGGCCCTCTGTCCCTGTGTGCCTTTTGGAGAGGCTCTGCTGGGAGGCGCTGAATGGCATCAGCCTCCCTCTTCCCACTGCCCTGGAGACTTTATCTTGCTTCATATTAGTGCAGTCGAGGGTTTGAAAGTAAGATCCTGATACAATATTCATAATATAAAATTATGGAAGTAACCAGAGACTTAGTAGCAAAAGTACACAGCACAGTAGGATGTTGAAATGATGGGTTTTGGGTTGAATATTTCTCTAATTGCAGAGGAAATTAGGCAAGCAGTTTATACAGGAGAAGCAGAACCAAAAGGAAAGCTCTCAGTTTTCCCCCTTGGCACATGCTGTTTCTCCAGAGAAGCTGTGGTGATCCTGCAAAGTTTGACAAGGAGGGTGTAACAAGTTCTTCCCTATTTTCTGGAAATCCCACCCTCTTTCCACAGCTTATCTAAGTTTCTATTTTGCATGTTGGTATTTGTACAAAGTTTTCACTGAACTTCATGTTTTCTGTTGCAAATGAGCCTGTAACTAAAGCCATTATAAGTTGCTACTTTTTTTTTTTTTTTTTTTAAGCATTATATTTTCACATGGCTATTGCCCTGTTGAGTTTTTGGGTTTTTGTTCGATTGGTTGGCTGGTTTTTTTCCTGATATAGTTCAGAGGGTAAATAGAGTGATTTTGTGTTGTGTTTTTAAGGCTTAGAAAAGCATCCCAATTTGTTAAATTGGTTGGTCACCATAAAACTGATATTTGAGCAGAACATTACATATCCATAGAAAAACTGAGAGGGCCCACAGTGCTGTACACCAGACAGAGGGCCTCTCTCCCAATATTATTTTCCTTTTTATCTGTGCCTCATTTAAAGACATTTGCAAGGCAAAAGCCGTCTAGCTTCAACAACTAATCATGGAATAGAATATGTATCTTTATATGTTTGGTCAAAATATTCTGTGAATTTAGTCAACATAGGATGTTTTTGGTAACACAGACGTGGAAGGAAAACTGGCAGCTCTTTGTTAAAAACTTATAAATTATGGAATATTTTGAATTAGACAAACATGTAGTATGTACACCCACCCACACACCCACTTTGATGTAATCTAAACGCTGAATTCTTAGACCTGTGGTCTTTTTTTCAATTCTCAGGTGTTAGTGCTAGGGTTTGCAAATGGGGATTCCTAAGTTTAGTGCCCACCAGAGACCAAACCTAGTCCAAAGCTGGACATAAGTGTTAGGAGGCCTGGCTCCCAGTCCTGATTTTGTCAAAAACTTATTGCGTGATCTTGCGTAAGGAATTCAGGGTTTTTTTTGTTCTACAATTTCCCTTTCAGGGAAGGGGAAGGATGTAATTGTTTCACAGTAGTGCTGCTGTTTACTAGCTTTTCAAAAAATGTATCTTGAACTTTGGAAACTATAGAATAAATTCAAAGATGATAGGAAGAAGTTATATTACTTTTCGGTTCAAAGTAATTTCCACTTATTGTAATCTTGCACACATACACACATACCACATCCCCAAGTCAACAGAGCTACACATCTCCTGTATTTGAAACAAAAATAAGTATTCTCCAGAACTGTGTATCTCCGGAGGCTGGGTTATTAAGAAAAGAGAAATTTTGTTTAACATTAATGAGAGCATGAAAGGAATTGTTGAGAAGGATTTACACTATGTGATTCTCTGCTTTGTAAGGTATTGAAGAAAAAAAGGAAGTGTGAATGTATAGTGAGAACACCTGCGTTGGCTGTCTGGATTTGGCAGGGGTGGGAGGTTAGGGTTTCATCAATAAGATCCAAATAAAAAAATAGTTTTAGCTCACAAGTTGATTTCAGGTTAAAGGATAATCAAGAGAAGAGGACAACTCTCCCATAGTATAACGGACACTATAATAGGCATAAAACTATTGAGAAAGGTAGAATATTTTTAATTTCCCTGAAATGCACTGGGTTTGACTTTTCTTAATTCTGTGGTAATAACCCTTATGGTAGAGAGTAGTTTCTTCACTGCTGAACTCGATGTGTTAATTTTTCCACCCAATCTTCTACCACCCTTCATTTCCCTTCTGGTCTGCCTATCACTTCTGGTACATTTGCTCCTACCTTCAGTGACCAATGGATAAACTATCAAGAACTAGTTAATGAAATTCAGGCATATGCCTATAGTCTCCTTCTCCTGGCTTGGGCTTTGGAATTTTGTTGAAAATGCTTAATTTTAGAAGACTTATTCTACTAATGAATGCATTTCATTGTTTTCCTAAAACCACTCCAGCTTTTCTTCTTGTGTTTGTCTACTCTTTCTGTTGATCAGGGTCCTGTCTTTGTACAAAGGTCAGTTTAATGATGTAGTTGTGACTCAGGGAGAAGTAGCTGGACATGCACAAACTGCAGGGTCTGTTGGCACTGTGTGTTCTTCAGCAGCTTGAGTATTTTCACTTATTCAGGTTTACCCTGGTTCCTGCAGTAGAAATTCTCTTGTCAGGTACTGTCATAAAATCAGTGTCAGACCTTATAAAACTGGTTTGTGTCTCAGCCTTATTTACAAAGAGAGGGTGAGACAGATGTTTCCAAAGCAGAAGTAATCATTCTAATTTGTATCAATATTTAATGAGTCCAAAAAAACCCCTACATCCGTATATGTGTTAGGCACAATCCCCATGTGCATTTGCTAGACTATGCAAATAAAATACTATATATAATATTAGCCTAGAACTAAGGGACTGGATGCAATGCAAAAAGAAAGAGTTTGTGAATTTTTCAGAGATGGACTTGGGGAGGTAAATTGCATATGTCCTTTGCTAAAAAAAAAAGTAAAATTCATGTAACAAGATATGGTTGCTGCCCACAAATATGTTTTTGGCAGGTATTTACACCCTCTTCTTTTTCTTCAACACAATGGAGAATGAGTGTATATTCTCTCCCATGGTTGCACTCAGGAATCTCTGTAAGATGATAAAGGTACATTTTTGTGCCCTACAACTGCCAGCAAAACAAACCTGGAGTGTTTGAATGCAGATTTGAACATCCCCTAATGTTAAGAGCTCTTTGGATCTCTGTTTTAATTTATACAATGATTAAGGCTGTCGTATATTTAATTCTTGTAAATGCAACAGGGACACTATAAAGTAAAAGCTGCAGTCAAATTGACGTCCTTTGAAATAAAATAGGGAGGAGTAAAAAAAGAGAAACTCCTCTTTTACTTGTAGTACATCATATCTATGTATTAAACTGTCCCCTCAATATTCATGCTTTTGTCCCAGTTTTTTTGGTAAAGTGCATGCATGGCTAGCAGGTGCAAAGGCTCTGACAGGTTGCTGAAGCTTTGCAGCCAGAGGCCCCCATCCCTGCTTCCCAGGGCAGTGGGGAGAGATGCTGGGCTTCTCTGGGGCCCTTGGCTCTGCTCTTGGTAGTAAGGAGTTTACAAGGGACATTAGCCCAGCCTCTGTGAATTTTGGTGCATGCAAATAGAGGATAATAGCTCAAGCTCTGGTTTGCTGCTTGTTCATAAGTTTATGAACTTTAAATTGAAAAATCAGAGCACGCTTGAAATTGGTCACTAAAATGTCAAATGATTGAACAGAGATCAGGGTTTTCGCCCCAAAAACTTCAGCAGAGACCTGCCTGTATCACAGGTTTCCCTAGAAGATAGCTGAGACCAACCCCAGGCCACCAGTAAGGTCAAATTTAAAATTTAATCTGGTTGAACCTTGAGTGGGAAACAAGAAGTGAAAACTGTCAACTGTGCCCAGATCCATTCAGATCACTTCTAGGGACAGTTTTGATACCAAATTATCCTTGTTATGCAAAGTTCCTCACCAACCGGCTGGTTCCCAGTTATGCATGGGGAGAAGCGGTGGCCACATCTGCTTCCCGTTTTGCCCTTTCGGAGACGAGCCATCTGTTTGGCCTCATCCCGAACAGCCTGCTCGGGGCTGATTAACTTCCTCACCCCCATCAGCCCCAGGCTCACTGTCTGCTGCAAGGTGTAGATTTTTTTTCTACTTTTTTTTTTTTTTCTTCTTTTTTCTTCCCTAACTGCTCATAAACCAGAACCTTCACTTCTCTCCCAAGGGACAGGAAGGCGTTGGTTTGTGTGATTTGCAGCCGTCACCAGTGGTAGCAACAGCAGCAGCTACCCTCTATCATTCACGTTTCATACGTGTGGTCAGGACAGATAAAACCAGGAATTGTTCTATGTCCTGGGATGGTCTTTAAAGCAGTGGCACCTTCCTTTATACAAAAAGAAAAAAAAAAAGTTGTAATGTTAAATGCAGCAGAAGTCTCACTGCAGTTAACAGGGATCTGTTCATTTAGCAAGAGTCACGCTCACTGCAGCCTTTTTTTTGTTTAAATGGGATGAACTCCTGCCATCTGAAGCCTGGCTTTGGATTTCTCACTCCCATTTTCAGTGAAACTCTGCAAAAGTTTGTCCCTCCTGTTTCCTGCATAACCATGTTTTGGCCATTATAGCAGGATTTCAGAAACGCTGCATGTCTGACTGTGCCAGTGACTTCAGTCAGAATTGCATGTTCAGCAGCCCTGAAAAGTCAAAGTCTGTGGGCCCAAAATAAAGATGCATCAAAAATTAAAATTTAGAAACTGGAATAATGGACCTCCTGTTAAGATTAACATTTCTGTTGCCTTCCACAGGCCAGGTTTAAGGAATTTTTGTTTTTCATGTTTCCATTGGGCCAGAATTTGTTCTCATGTACCATTTTCCTTCCAGAAAAAAAGCTGCCCATGTTTCATGCTGGTGGACACTACCTGGCTGGCCCATAACTGGGAAGGATGCCCTGGAGTTCTGACCCACAAGACAGGCATCAACAGTTTTTTCAGAAATAAGACATTTTGGTTTTCCAGTTGCCACGTTTTCAGCTTTCAAACTGTCGGTACCGCTGTTGAAACTTGAAGCTTTCAGTGAAAGCTTTTCCTTTATTTT
Organism: Manacus candei; assembly: GCF_025592945.1. Lineage (NCBI taxonomy): Eukaryota > Metazoa > Chordata > Aves > Passeriformes > Pipridae > Manacus > Manacus candei. The sequence continues at coordinate 32,301,795 of NW_026138097.1, read as the reverse complement.
TGACCATTTCACAAGCAGCCAAAAGCAGTGCAATATCTTCAGTACACTGGCAAAGTCAGGAGCATTTCTAACCCCTTTTCCCCAAATAAGATGTTGAATGATTCACACACACACATCAAAAAAATAGGAAATTGTGACATTATCAGGTCTGCATGCTCCAGATCTGGCTCTGAGTTCTCGTTTTGGTATCTGCTAAAAGGATCACGTATGTTTTAGTATATTTCTTGATTTCAAAAGCATTGGTTGTTGAGCACACGTTAACACTATTTTGCTGTTTAGATGCTTATGTATGGACTGGGAAGCCTTTCTGGGGACTCGAGGCTGAAAATAATCACCCCTGCTTGTTGTAGGTTTTGTCTGTGTAACAATTTGTATCGTGGTACCTATCACAGTTTCTGATGTAATATAATCAAGCTATTGGAAAGTATAAAGGAAAAAGCATAAATATGATGATTTGAAGGAAGTCTTTGAAACGTGGTGCCCAGGACAGATGCCCAGAATAGATTTTGAGGGACACAATCTTGCATTTAAATCTGTGGATGTCTCTACTTTGGTTCAAGAAGAGTCACCTGCTGACACAGAAATTTGTAATTTGTTTCATTTACTTAGAACTAGCTATGATGGGGAACAAAGGAATTAGGATGTTAGTTCCTTCTTTCAGACAACTAGTTATAATTTATGACAAAACCATATCACATAAACTTAAGGAAAATTTAGATTTTGGAAACTTGTAGAAGAATTAATTGCAATACCATTAGAGTTTGTTTCGGGTTTCTTTTCCTATTTTTTAAAATCTCATTTTGTTCATAATAATATAGTTTTACAAATGGAAATATTTTTAAAACTATATAAATGGTGCTTTTTTTAAGCAAAACACTGATTCTTGTTTGCATTAAATATCTGATGTGAAATTTAATGTGCTGGAATCTGAAGGGACGCCCACAGAGAAATCACCTTTGTTAAGGCAAATAGTAGAAATAATTTCTCTATGTTTTATTTTGAATTACCATGATTCTACATGCAGAGGTAATTGTGTTCTGTAATGACTGTGTCTGGTTGGTGGGAGGGAAAGGTAAGAGGAGAGGGCTGGAGAGGAAGCAACCATCTCAAAGTCGGCTGCTCACAGGAGCTGCATGTGTTTTTTGGACAGGGACACTCGAGGTAGCAGGTAGCCAGTTTAGGACTTGATCTTCAGCTGGATAAGCAAGGCTGCCTCATGTAGGTGGTGAGCACGGGGTGATGACAGAGCCTGGCCCCGAAGGATGGGTTGTGAGGACAGCATGATGGACTCCCCATGGAGTGGGGTGTGGGTACGGCAGCGGTGGCTGAGGCCCCGCTCAAGGCTCAGTGCTCCCTGAGCCCACAGAGCTCTGTGTGCCTGCACCTCACCTTGCATTGTGCCTCCCCCCACAGTCACCACCCCACAGACACAGGGCCTCCTGCTGTGCCCAACGACTTCATCACCCACAAGCAGAGTGAGAAAAGGATTCAGGGGTTTGGGTTTTTTTATCTTGTTCTTTTGTCTTAAAAGATGCATCTCACTTTGCAGACATAATTTAATAACATTTTCAATTTTTATGAAATTTGCTTTTTTTTTTTTAAATACAATATTCTCAAAGAAAAATGAAGTTACAATATAAAACCACAGCAAAAAAAAAAAGGTGTAAATACAACTTTTCTATTAGAAAAGGCAGTGCATGGGGAAGGACTGGGAAGCAGTCATTTTTTACTTTTAAAAACATACATAAACTTAAAGCCACTCACACATTTACTCCTTTTAAATTTCAGCTAAGCTATATCAGGGTATTGCACCATAGCAAAAAAAGAGAAAAAGGGAGGTTACACTAAACTAGTTTTCCGAGGGCGCAGTTTGTTTCGATGTACACAGACACAACATCCTATTTTCATGGCATCCTTTCATATGTTCATAAATAAAATTATTGAACCACTTGTTTCAAAACCAATTGAAGATGATTTTGTGCAAAAGAGAAAAAAACACTGGAAAAAACAAACCTAAGAAAGCCCTTTTGTGAACAGAGAATGCCATTTGCTCCTACCCTTAGACTATGCCCTCTCATACACTGTGCCTTAATATACTTATTTATACTACTGTACTGTTTAATATACAACATCAACATATTCTCTTATAGTATAAATAAGAAAACTCTAGAGCCAGGAAACAAACCCACTGTGACTGACAGTGCATCATCATGTCATATAAACCATTTTAGATCTATATACAAATACATATGTATATAAAATATTAATGATACACAAAGCCACAGACAGGGCACGTGCATGTCAGCAAGAGAAGTGACACAGAGACTCGGACACGTGCATGTGTGCACAGAGATGTTGTGAAGGCAGCAAACCTACCCAGTAATTAGAAATCACATTTCAAAGCCATGTTTGAGGCAGTCTTAAACTCCACTGGAGCTGTGCTTGTTTACACGGTTCATGAACGTGGCATTACTTGTGTTAGATTTTGGTAAAAGCAAAGAAACAAAACCACCTGAGTAGGCTTCTGTTCCCCTCCCCTTTATAGCCTGGTGTCTCTTAAAATAAGGGGTTAAAAAAATTATGGCATGGGGTATATATAGTGACCTAAATCTTAGAAGAGCAGGAAAGAGGTGTAAGAGCTATAAAAGCAGAATGTTTCTGTACAGCCAATGTCTGATCTCACACAGGGCGTTGCAGCAGGGCTGGGAAATTACTTTGTCCCCTCTTGGTTGGTATTGATCAAACTTGGAGCGGGGTAAGAACAGCTGAATATATCCCTACCAGTTATAAAAAATGAATCTGTTTCAACTGTATTTAAATAGAAAAAATTATTAATGGAAACTCATTGAGTAAGGCCCCCCCCCCCCCTTAAAGGTTCTCTTCTGGTTATTTCTATACAAAATATTTGATAATACCTCTTTGCCAGGTACAGTCTGTCTTGAAGCTGAATGTGTAGCAGGCATTGATGACAAAACGGTATCTAGGGCATGAAAGTGAACAGCAATTCCTTGTGCCCACCCCCTTCACAGCATCTAGGGCTGGAAGGCAACAAGAATAAAGTCTCAGCTGAGTTATAATGTGGGAGTGGAGGGGGATCAATAAAGGCAGGGGGACCTCTTAAGGCAACCGAGGTATAGTGTAGGAATGGAGGGGATCACCTTTCAGTCTGTAGTTTATATCACTCATTTTTGGGAGATTATTGGCCATCCTGTATGTATGAGCCCACCTAACGTGCTAGTGATGTGTTCTCACTGCTGTGGGTACATGCACCAGGTCTGGGGACATTCAGACACAGCATTCACATCTGGTGACAAAGCTGCTGAACTGTCAGTGACACATTCATTGTAAGAACACTGCTGTGCCCACGTGTCAGGTGAAGCAAGCTGGCATGAACTGGCATGAAAAGCTAAGGCGTGTATAGCATGCCTTATATAGCATATAGAAGCATATATTTGTAATTCGTTATTTCATCAGTATCTTTCCTCTAGCTTCAGTGTTGTTGCTCCTGACTTACACCTGCAAAAGTGAAAGCAGAAGAGGGAACTCTGTGTGCCTGTAATAGTATGTGTATATAGGAAATGTGCATCAAATATAGCTACAAGTATCAGGCCACTCTGGCCTAGATGCAAGCACTTCATGGTCCCATCAAATCTTTTTTATAATAAACAGATGTACTTGCATACACTTATGAATGGAAAATGTGCAAATGTATGACAAAACTGCTAGTCTTGTAGGTTATTTGATTGTGTTTATTGCAAAATATCCAGCTATTATCAGAGTGGAAGTATTTATACATTAAGTTACTAAGATGGGTTATTTTTATGGATGTTGCCCAGGAAGTATTGTAGCACTGATGATAGATTTTTATGCAGCTGCAAAAATTTCTTTTTTGCCCAGTCTTAAATTACGAGGGTGTTCAGGGAAAGAAAAGAAATATTTGGAAGAGGAAGCTAAGTAGCAGCTTTAAAAAAAAAAGTAATTTTTAAATATCAGCTGTGTTTGGGGTTAAAATCTATTTGTCATAGAAATTTTGATTATAACTGAAGGTAACAGTATCTGCAGCAGAACCCACCACGGAGGAAGCTTTTGGTGGACCTTGCTGCACCCTGCAAAGTGCTGCAGTCTCTGGTCTCCCTTCTGCAAAACCCACCATATTTTTAACCTTAAGATTAGTTCCATGAAGTAAAAGTAACTCAAAGCAGGTAGTGAAATGACTAAGTGAATAGGAAGTCAAGGTTCTCAGCACCTTTGTGGGGCTTGGTCCCTCATGAAATGGCAAATGCCAGGAAAAAAGAAGGCGGTTGCAAATTTTGACTGGCTGGTTTAATTCATCTGAGTGCTTTAAAAATAATTAAGTTCAACACTTATGAGTAAAGCCACAAAATCTACAAGAGGACATCTTCTGTGCAAGCAAAACGGGATTTTTTTATATGTAAGAGAGGGATATTTGGGTATTTTCCAGACAGTTTAAAAAGATGAAAAATGTGCATAAGGAGACTTTCCCCACACATATATCTATCTAGTGCTTCTTTCAACTGTACATCATACTTTTCTAAATAACTGAAACTTTAAAAAGAAAGAAAAATTAAATACATTGTAACTTGTTTATGCAGAGAGAGGAGGGGTTGCTTAACAAAAAGTGGGGTTTTATTGGATAGGAAGGGAAAATATTTATTCAATGAAGAGCCAACAATACCCTTTTTCTATACATTAAATGCAATTTATACTTCACAGAGTATATTACAAGGGTGTTTCTTCTTTCTTTCACATTCCTGCCCACCTGCCTAGTGACACAAAAAGCATGTTGTGATGTCAATACCAGTAGCACCCTTGCAGGTGAAAACGTTCTACTTTTTACCACCAAAGCAACTCAGAACCTTCTGGCTGGGGCTCCCGTCCCACCCCAGCTGTCCGTGGAATCGTCTGAGATGGGCCCCTCCTTCTTTACTTGAGTTCAATCTTCCTGAAAGAGTCAAATAATACCAGGAAGTCAAAAAACATACATCTGGTAGAAGAGCCCAATGCTCAGGGTGTTAAGAGAGAAAGCTTGGCCACTCCTGCCTGTTGTGTCCTCGTCGTGTGGTGCATCCTTGGCGTGGTTAACAGTTCTGGCAAGGGAGGTTTGCAAGAAGCATCAGTTAAGGGAAAGGCTTTCAGCTATGTGACTACAAAAGCTCCTACTTACATTACTAAAGGTTTTTGGTGATCAAACATTTTCAGTAAAAACTCATTTTAGAAAACTGAGTTGCAATGCATGCTACCAAAACGAAATCTCTTTTCTTGTGAGAAAAAATTGCTGAACTTCTGATTCTCTTGTTACTTTTACTGTCCAGCTGACTTGTGCTTTGTTGCTGTCATGGCTCTTGCAGCTCCAGTAACACAGCTGTTGAGGCTAGATCTGTGCCAGAGGAGTTCTAACTCATGTGGAAACGGTGCTCCCCTCGAGTTATGTGGGAAGAGAATTCGTACCTGTCCTGGCTATGGTAGCCACACATGTTGCACTCAAAAGGATCGCGGAACCCGTGGCAACCCATATGGATTGTATACATCACATGATCCAAGAAAAGGACTCGACAGTGTTCACACTTGTAAACTTTCACTTGCTCCCCATTACTGCTGATCACTTTGAAAGCATCCTGGGAATTGTCAGTACCTGCTCTCAAGACATCATATTGCCTGTTTTCTTCTTTTATAGAGATGCCATTTCTTGCATGGGGACCTATATGGTTTGTCAGGTAGATCAAACCACTGCGCTCCTCATTATTGCTCTCGGTATCTGTTGAGTCTTGGCAGCTGTTGCTGGGAGAGGCGTCTCGTTCGGAGGAGACAGATTTGGCTTTGGAAAGCAACAACAAGTTTTCCACTGCACTGTCCTGAGGAAGGTTGGAGCGAACCTGACTGTCCCCAAGAGGTTTGTGGAGCTGATACATGGGGCTGATGACAGGCACCACCTCAGAACCCCCTGGTGGTGTCTGGACAAGGGGACGCAAGGACTCTGCCCCCAGGTAACTGATGGCATTATTAATGGCCTGGTCGATAACGTGCGTCTGCATAATCTCGTTCTCTTTCTCATAGTTGGTGGTGGCATCGTATGGAAGGTCAGGCAAACACTTTTCACCTGCAGTGAAAAACAGTGAGAAGTCAGACGGTTGATTTCTACAAAATTAAGTAACTGCACATCATGGATTAATAAAACATGGAAGAAGAGAGTTGACCAAATCCACCTCTGAAATCCACCTGAGGTATTCACAGTTCTCTAATAGAGCCAGGTAGGAAAATGGTGGGTTGGTGGGGTTTTTTTAGCCTGCTAAATAATCTGAGGGCTTTGGAAAAGCAAATGGATGAAAAACAAATTCTGGAAATAATTATATGGGACTCAGGGGCGCTACAGACCAAGTGCTTCATCCTCTCTTTCTTATTTCTAACTGGAGTCCCTACAGTGAGCTGAGGCATTGTCTTTGTAGTTAGTAAAGCCAGTGCACCAGCACAATCACAGTGAGCCTGGCCTCCATGCTTCACAGCATGAAGCACATTATCAATATTTTTCCCTAAAGTATTGCATTCTTAGACTGGAAATTGTATGTTTTAGTTTTAGACCTTCAGTTTCTTAGAAATAACCCACATTGCAATGTGGTCACACGTCATTTTAAAGAAAAAATCAACAAAAACTTTACATTTTGTACTGCCACCACCCCTCCACACCTTGTTTTTAAATAAGCCATGTTAGACACATTACCCTATCTAGAGCAAGATTACTTGTTACATGTAACTTGGATGCCAAAAGTAAGGGGAAATCTTTAACTTTTCTAAAATCAGACCGCACTTATGTATCTCTAGCTGGATACCCTAGTATTGAACACAAGTTTCACCACAATTTCCCCCAAATTCCTGGACCCACAGGACTAAGCAAAACATAGAAGCAAAAGTTAGGAGTGGAAGAAACTACTGAAATGCACAGATACTGATTTTATGAACTTAAGCAGTCTTCTCAAACAGTGTAAATCATCAGTGTTATTATCAGGCCTCTAATAAATTTATGCAAATGAAAAAGGGTAAAAGATTTCCACAGATTCCTGTAGTCTACTAATAAGAGAATGTTTGTAGTCTGGATGGATTTTCTAGCTCTGCAGATCTTGGGAAACACTGAAAGCCACAAACATCTCTATGTGCTGTAATTATTTCCTGATCAATATGAAATTTGCTGGTAGGTCTCACAGAGTCCTAATTTGTCGAAAGAAATGCTAGCAGAAGCATGGAAAATTTACCAGAAGGTCTGCACATTATTTTATGAATAATTTCCCACCCAGTTTCTACTCAAATTGACTATCCAAGGTCAGTGAAGAGCACAGAAACCTTTTAGCATGACACTATTGCAAAGATGGGGACCAAAGTGTAGGAAGTCCTTCTGTCCATATTTCCCACATGATATGGTTTCATACTAGTTTGTCCATGCTCTGCAGGCAGAGAAAGAAATACTCTTAACATTGTGTAAGTTCCTATAGGGGATGTAGGGTACAGACACCTTCTAGCTGTGCTGCATAAGCTTCCCGTTCCTCTTGTTTTCTTTCCCAATCATTCTGCCAATTTGAGAAGCCCTTTACTGGACTGTATTCTTTTTTCTTCAAGATTTACCCTTGATAGTTTTCAGGCAGAATTTGATGCTTAAGATTCAAAATAGGCATTGTGAAAGACTCTTGAATTAAATATAGAAAACCCTTCCTAATATGAATTTATACACTTGATTCAAGGAGGATAAAATGAGGCCAATATCATTTATATTCCATGGGCACTGCACACCACTGAAAAGTGGGACTGGGCTTCATTATACATGCAATTTTGGGCATCCAGAAGGCATGATTTTAATATATGTTTCTTGAGTAGTATTTGCTTTATGTAGCATAACTAGTTGGTAGTTGGCCTGAGAGGATCAAGTGCTCATGAGAAAAATTTGTTTCCAAGCGAAGTGTCTGAAACAGACACAAACCTAAGGTAGGCAGGTACCATTTCTATATCTGGGCAATGCAGGTAATACTTGCACTCATTAAAAATAATAGCTCATTTCTGTGGTTATTAGAGCATAAGTAAATTAAACTGCTAATGCTTTGAAGTGCTTCAAGTTTTGCACTGCTCAGGATTCTGAAGCAAGTACTTAGAAGGTAAAAATGCATTCAGTGCACATGGACACCATTTTTCTTAGTATTTTTTAATCCCTCTCTTTTCTTAGCTGCCTATTTTTTAAAACACGATAACCATGTGTCAACCTTTCATGCAGTTCTGATCTGGGTTTGGATGACCCAGTTCTGCTTTTGGGTCTGGGAGCTATTCCATTTTGGAATACAGAGAGAATTTTACAAGTAACTGGCTGAATTTGGTGAACAATCTCACTTTTGAAAGGTAGTGAATTCAGTCTTGAGAAAAACCCAGTAAAGCAGAAGAAAGTCCTTCCCTTATGTGAAGGATGCCCTTTGCTCCTTCTCCCTGGGATTGGGAGCAATAAACATGTCTTACTACCCAAAAACTCTACTGACCAGCTGGCCCAACCTTAAATTAATCATAAATGTACCTATTACATGAAGCAGCAGGTGAGGACTGGAAAGGAAAGGATTTGGGGGCATTTTCTTGTCAGGAAAGTTTGCCCTGTTGAAGGTTAGCAAATTTCCATAAATATCTGCTGTCAGTAGGTTGTCTTCCCACACTGCACGCTGAATAACTAACCGACAGGAAACTCTGCCCTTCTAAAACTCATAGTTAAACTGGCTTTCTTTACTGTTTCTTGGGGTGAAGAGAGAAAAGGAGAATGATACAGCTAGTCCACACCCACAGATACGCTGCATATAGGATACTTGCTAGTACCTTTTAAAGTTTAACACTTCTGTTCTTCCTGGAACTTTCACAGAATTAGTATTTTGCCTGATGCAATCAGTTACTAGAGTGTCTAAACTAATATGGTTTGCCTCACACAGTTGACATATTTTGGTAACTACCTCTACTACAACTTTTGTCCTGTTATAAGCATTTTTTATCCTTGACTACCCCTCCTGGAATTGTTGCCTTTGGACTTGAAAAAAAAATTGGACTTTATTTTAAAACATTTTGTTGCACCTCCTGATGTAGCTGAGATTCCTTTTTCTTTTTCTAGGAAATACTAATTTTCCTTTCAGACTTGTGTCCTTGTTGAATAAAGTGTATTTACATTTTCTGTCCCACAAACTGGTCTTTTTTTTTGCCTTGACTTTTGACTGAAGACTTTCTCAATGCGTGTTTTGTTTCAAAGACTTTAGTTTTATCTGATTGTCTCCTATAAAACAATAGTATAAAAGAATATGCAGAGAATTATGAAAGAATCTAACTGGGTATGAGTATATGGTGTCCTCTGATTTCCCATGTTTTTATTTATTTAAGACTAACCCTCCACAGCTGACAAAATCTTGTCTGTGGGTCTCACAAAACTGGTGTAACCACTGCTTAATAAACAGAACAATATATGTGGAGCCTTCATTTTTATAGGCATGACATCAAAATTTTCACTGTTAAGACAGGAACTACTAGGTGCAAATGGGCATGAAGATTTTGCATCATTCATAAAAGTATCCAAAGATCTTTTCATTTAGGTATTTTTCTCAGACATATCCATGATCATTTTGGGCTTTAGAAGTATACAGACTTTATCAAAGGATGAAGAATATTACCCACTCTATGTTAAACTATTAACAAACACTTTCAGAAACACCAATATGCCCAGATCTGAATGTTATCCAAGAATTCAATAAAATAACTCTGAAAGTGTGGTCAAATGCTATCCCAACAGGAAACTTCTATTCCTATCTTTGGGTTCTTAAGGCAGCTTTAAGAGCCTGTCGAGGTCTTGTAATGATCTGGTTCATAAACTTCTAAAAAGGCAGGAAAAAGATTTAAATTTCATCTCCAGATGTGGAAAACTAAACATGCAGAAATATATGCTGGAGATATTTATTTGTTTTTTTTTTTCCCCCAACAAATCTCTGTATCTGATTCTGTAGAGATACATACTATTAATTTATCAAACCAAGTAAAACCATAAAGCAAAAGTAAAAATCTTGTACTATTTTTGGGGGGCTTGTTTTGTTTTACTTTTTAGGAGACAGCAAACGTTTAACTCTTACCAACAAATTTCTGAGGCATAGAGCTCTTACGTTTGGCGACGTTACTTGCTAGTCTATCCAGCACGAGGGCTCTTTCTGACCCTATCTTGCACAGGTCTTCAGCCATTTCACTCTGGTTAGTTTCCTCTTTTATGACTGAAATCAAATGACATCAGAAGCGTTAGGCAGGCTTGTTCCATTTTAATGGAACTGTTGTCTTCAGGTTATTGTTTGTCAGTCCATGTCTTTTAGCTCCCAAGCAGCTGGATGAAGGAGCTCACCATATCAGACACAGGACAGTTCTGACTCCTGGTGACAAAGTCCCTCATACTGATTAATCTACATACATATTCACGTTTCCCTCATTTAGGACACAAAAATGAGATAGCAACTGTAAGGTTTCTGCCTGTACGTCATGCAATCATTCCACCCTTGTTCTACAGCCACTCTGCATTTCTGTGAATAAATGAGGCCCTAACATTACACTGGACATGAAGCAGCTTATTGTTTCACCCTCCCGCTGACACCCCCCACTGTCCCTCTGCACCTCTCCGAGTGAAACCACTTGTCTTCTTTAGCAGGAAAAATGGATAACTTCTCAACTCCAGCAGTGGAATGTATATTTGCAAGCTACACCAACCCTTCTCTCCAGCCCCTTTTTCCCCTAGCAAATATTTAGATACTTCCTCGATGCAATTTATATTTTAAATAACCATTTAAATTGATAAAATCACACCTACAGTGGAACACTGACTTCCAATACTCAAACCTGTTTCCCAACCTCCTGCTGCTGCTGAGACACTGTAGAATTAGGAGCTTAGCTGTGAGGCTCTAGGAAAAGAAGACTATTTCACTTTCACTATATTTTACTTCAGTATTTTCCTGCAGAAACAAAAGGGATGTATGAAAATGCACTGTCAAAACAATGACTATGAAAAATGCATGGAAAAGTGTTTCTGACTTTGAGCATCTAAAGGGAAGGTGATATGCAGTGAAATCAGAGCACAGCTGTTTTGTTGGGGTTTGTTTTTGCTTTTTGCTTTTTGTTTGGTTGGGTTTTTGTTTTGTTCCTGTTGTTGTTTGTCAAGGCAGAGAGAGGGGTTAATTTTATTTTTACCTGCTACTAAGATATGGACATTTTTCCTGAACTTGTGAGTTTCTATTAAAGGAAGAAGCAAAAGATGATTTTTAGGCTTTGATTCTTTAAGCTGTTTCAATTAGGTGCCCCGCTCTGCTACATTTTGCCTTCTGTGCCTGCTGAGAATTCCTTTTATCACTGGATTTACTGGTTCACAGAACCCATTACTCTGGTACCTAGGTGTTTCTCAATAGTTGAGAACACATTGTTCTAATGCAATGTTATTCTGACAATATACCACAGCCATAAAAGGATGATTGTGAAAATTTCACTGTCCCTGAAATATATGAAATCAGGGCCTGGTGGATAACTGTGAGAAGCAGGTGAAGTGTCCCAGACAACACCACCCTGCAATACCAAACTGAAGAGTATACAAGTGGTTCTTGAGTCCCTGCTGCAGCAGAACACACTACAGTGATAGTGACAATGACAGTGACAGGGAGACTCACAGAATTATGCCCCAGTCCCACAAGACACTAAAGGTTGTGACCAATGTAAGAAATGAGCAGAATTTGGTCATGAAGCTGCAGAAGAATAAAGGGTGTTGATGGTACATAGTCATCATCGAACAAGCACACACCAGAATCTTGTGCTGACCAAGGCTTCCAAGTGCCACCTCAGGAGGAGACTTACAGAGAATGTTTTAAAGCTGACGTTTAACAGGAGAACAAAAGACTGATTTTTAGTTAAATGTGGAAATGATCAAGAAATATTTGTTTAGAATATAATAACATTATGTTTCTAATCAGTTCAAGAGAGGATGAATCATGTATTCAACAGTCAAACTTTCACACTTTTAAAACTGCTATTAAAAAAAAGGGCAAATTGTATTACGTACTAATATCCAGCATTTGCAACTGAAAACCCCTGAAATTTGCTACCAACTGGAAAACTATTTCTCTGTAATTCGGTATCTGTGAACTGAAAAAAGTAAATAATTTTATCTTTTCAAATTAATATTCCCAAGTGACCGAAGAACCATAATTGACCTTTTTTAAACTTCATAAACTATTTCTTCTGTTATTTTACATAAGCCTGGTAAGACTTCAGCACACTTCCACTCAACTCAAACGCAAAACTCCAGATGATAACTCTAAGAGATGAACTTCACAAGGACAGTGAGATTCTAGTCCTCTAAAATAAGAATTTTGCCATTAAATTCATCAGGTTCCAATTTTGTGATGCATTTCCTTCTCTTAAAGAAAGAAAAGACAAGTTAAAATATAAACACAATCTCTTGTTCCCCTTTTTACTCCTTTTTGCTCGATCTTTATTTAATTTCTTTCTCAATTGTATTTTTAGATTTATAAGCTGATGGAAAACTTCTACTAGTTTAGGTCCTTTCAACTGACATTTTTACCTATGTATACTGCAAAAGCTGTTTTAAAATGCTGTTAAAAGCAATCTTGCTGCGGCAGAATGTCAAATCAGACACTCTAGCAGATTGTTGTTATCAACTTTTTTGAGTCTGGGGGAAAAAATGGCCTGAATAATGGCTCTAATAGATCCACATCACACCTTGAAATATTGTAAGAATGGTGGTAGTATAGCTACTTGCTTTTCTAGATATAACACAGAGTACACTAGAAGTCCAAGAAAGACACCCGGTCATTCTCTAATTTTTCTTGTATATTTTCTTCATGCAAAATACTAGGAAAAATGCAGGAAAGTTTCATGTTCTAGAAATGTAAAGAACTGATTCATTAACTGAGTACTAAATTTTTTTTAAGAGTGAAGTCCTTCACTGGATATAAGGTCTAAAACCGGAAGTTAATACTTTAATTTTTTTTCTAATTTGCAAAAGCAGTCCTATTACATCAAATATGGATTTACAAGATACAAGAAAAAAGTGAGTCTTTCAAAGCATTAATGAATTCCTCAAGTTTTCATCCCACTAAGATAAAAGATATTAAGCTGTAAGCTACTGCAAGCTCTCCTGTCATGATTTGATATAAGCAAAGGTCCATCTCTAAAACTATTAAAGTTTATGATTCCTGACACCAGTTTCATCTGGGCATTTTTCCTACTAAGACTTCAGTAGTAGTTCAGCTACTCATTTTCATGTTCTGTGTGCAGGCATTCAAATCCACATGCCAGACACTGAAGACTGAAATCCTAAAACAAAGTATTTGCTTCTAAATCATGTCACCTCTTTGAGGAGAAAGTATTGCTGCCTACCGTATATTACACTGAGCTTTTCTATTTATACATTCTCCAGCCCCTCAATAAAATTAGAAGGGGCGCTGCTCTAACACGCTGTCTGCCAAAAGCATCTCAGCTATATTCACTGCTATTATTATGTGCATATACTTTACATTATCTGATAGCATGTAAAAACATATTCAGGTTCTGTCCAGATATAAAATACTAAATGAGGCATAATTACAAATAAGGCAGAGAGAACCTTCCATTTTTGTCATTTGACAAACCAAATAACATATACTGACAGGATGAAAAGAGTATGCAGGAAATGGAACTTACTTAAACTCCACTACAGAAGCTGGATCTTCTCTATCTAAAACTGCATATATGAGGGGATTTTGTATGGCTAATTACTTGGATGGATCCCATACAGATCTCTAGGATCTTTGTTAAAAAATATAATTCAAGCCCCAATACCTGCTTGCTCTATTTCTGGGCATAGTCTTAGAGTTGATATTTTCCAAGAAATGGACTTTACCTTCATCATAAAACTAGTCTCTTAGGGAAGAACAACAGGGCCTCACCTCCCCCCAGTTTTCTTTTAAAGGGGAGGTTGGGAAGAAGGTTGTCAACAGATTATTAACATTCCTGGACTGGCTCAAGTCAAACTGCCTAAATTAAATGCCTCTGGCTTCATGTCCTCTTGCTTGGAAGAGTGAGATCAAAGACAGATTTCTCATCCTTGTTAGATGAGTTGGTCTTAGTGGTCAAGTGAGCCCTTTAAGCCATGCCTAGAAAGGGAAGGAGATGTGCAATGCAGAAGATTCTGCAACCCTACCCAGAACACTGGCATTAAGTTTCTATTAAAAATATATCCACAAGAGTATTGCAATATAGGACTCCAAGCAAAAGTGGTGAGGTGATGTAGTCACACTGTCTTGAAATGACGAACTGATGTTTTCCAGGTCTTGCAAGGGTTTTGCTACGTTTGAATTGTACTTTGGCTTTTTATTTGAGCTAAACAAAGTGAGACAACAGCTAAACATTTCTCAAAAAAAGAACAAATCCAGATGCAATATCATACATATTGGGGGGGGGGGGGGTGCCTCCACAATGCCAAAGTTGCCACAAATGGTATTACTGTTCCTTTTGCACTCCTTTTTCTGCACTCGTGACAGGAGAGCGTTATTCCCCAGATGGACACAGTTATTACCTGGATAAATGCTGCTCGAGAGATTCATCGTTTGCAGGTAGTTATGGCAGCGTTCTTTATGTTCTTCCAAAGAGCTGCGCTGCTTATAACTGCGACCACAGTATCCACACTTATGGGGTTTGCCAACTGGAGGAAACACAATCAATTATGAGATTCAGATGAGGTATTCAACGGCGTATTAAAAATGGTAATGACAACAGGAAAAAAGCCCACTCCTAAAATAAAGCCATGCTGTGGTGAACTGAAGAAGGATTTTATCAGTGTAAAAAAAATCTAAATGAAAACAGAACTAATGGAAAATTAGTGATATATCTTTACATCAACAGGCCAATTCTGTGGGTGCTGCAAGCTGATTTTAGATGATCCACATCAGATAAAGACTGCAACACTAAATCTTTAAAAGCAGCATCTACACAAGTTAGAAACGGAGACACCTTCAAAGGTCTGAAAGTATTTGCTTTATTGTCTGTACCCACAGAGACTGCCAGTGGGGGTGTAGGTAGCGACTTGCCCATGGCTGGATGTCAATTCTGACGTAAAGAGAACCAGCTCAACACTTTTAAGACAATTTTAGATTTTGCATGTTTTCTGTTTCTGGAAATTCAAGAGAAGTGGCATGAAAATTTCTGTATTACACCAATCCAGGTCTAGCTAATTCTAGGAATTTCACACCAATACTGTTTTGTGTACTTTTGGACTTGAATTTTCTGTCTTAATGTGACAAGGCTGTCACCTTACACGTGATTTAATAACTTTAGATGGTTGCACAGTTTAATTTTTGAATTTTATTTACAAATTCTTAGGTGAAAATCAGATTCAGACATCCAACTTGTTTTATAATGTATTGATGTCAATTTACCAATTGCAGGAAATAATCACTATCTACAGTTTATGCACTGTCTCTCCAACTACAGAATCCTCATAGTTTGCTAAAAGTGTCTAGGTGCAATTTCATATACACATATATATATATATATATAAGAAGAATTATGTTTCAAACTGTGCATCTGTGAAAATCAGTAACAGCAAAGGAGAGGGAGGCAAAATACTGTTTTAAGTCTGTGCTTTCCTCAATCAGGCTGGGACCAAACCAGAGAACTGGAAATTATTTTGGACAGCTGGGATCAACACTAAGGATTTTATTATGTTATTTAATATGTGTGCTAGAAAAGAATTTCCTTAGTTTTGTGCAGCACAAAAACACCACTTTGAGAGCTCTCCTTTTGCCACCCAGAACTTGGTCCCAAAGCCAACTTTCACAAGTAACGTTACCAGCGTCAATTCTAGCAATGTGTATTGGAGGTCTCCCATCCAAGTAACAATTTGCATTTGCAGCTTAGCTTGGGAAACTAGATGAGACTGCAGTCTGCTTTTAAAGGCACTTAAATGTGTTAAATTGGTTTTACTTCACAAAAGGTATGTGACTATGGCTTCTGTCAAACAATGACAGGTTCCTGTTAATGGAAAAGTGCAGCTATTCAAAAATATTTACTCATATCCATATTACTGTTGAGACAAGACACTAAAAATCTCCATCATAGTCCCCTTTTGTGGAAGATTATTATCTTTCTTTCTCCCACCCTCTCCCTTCTCCACACTCTTTCTCTTTAAAAGTACGTGTAATAACAAGGTGCAACAAATAATGCTGTAGGTTGTGTTCACTCCTTAGGTTGAGGATGACTACCAGACTGTGTTTCAACTTATATATTATCTCTTACCCTAAAACGTTCATCAGCTCTAACTCATGTTCGTACTTCCATGAAATGGATTACTCACATAAGTCTTGTAAGATGAAACCCTAATACAGAAACTTTGAATCATCCAAGAAGTATGGGAAAAAAACCAGGTCTTCTGGTGAAGGGTCATGAAGATGTGTTTAGTCATTTCTTTGCTGCTAACACACTGTGGCCAGCTCACAGCTTGGTTAACCCCAAGATGGGGCTCCGTGCCTCTGCAGTATGAGAAGACCTTAGTGGCCACCCTTATCGCCTCGACAGGGATGCTGATGAGCACCCCTGGTTAGTCCCATACCTTCACTTACCTGAGTGAGTCCTCAGGTGTCCCGTGAGGGCATCCCTGCGACGGCAAGCATAGTTACACAGGTGACACTTGAAGGGCTTTTCACCTGAGTGCAACTTTATGTGGCGCAGAAGGTTGCCCTTCTGTGTAAAGGAGGCTCCGCACTGATTGCACTGGAAAGGGCGTTCTCCTATGGGGAGAAGAGGAAAATACATGAGAACAAAAAAGTCTTACACGGTAACAAGAGAAAGATTTCAGTGAGAAAGTTGTTTTCTCACTGCTGCTCTGTGACTTCCACCGGCTGCAGGTTTGATATAACATGAGGCTTTCAGACTAAACCTGCCAGTTTCTTAATGCTTCACTGGCTGGGTCAATTTGATCTGAAAATCTAATTTTTTTTTTCTAAATCAGAATGGCACATCACAATGCAAATTCAAACTCATTTAAATAAAGTGACTGCAACATTTTGTGTTGAAGAGCCACTCTTCCTGATCAGCAGTTTTGGAATAAACCAATATCCAATTTTGCATGTTGTGGCATTTGGTGGGGTTTTTAATGTGGCTTTTTTCAAAGGGTCTTTAAAATATGCCACTGAAGCAGCAAAATAAAAAGGAAACTCATTAAAAATGCATTTCAGGATCACAAGTTCATTTCAGCGTTACATTCTTATATTTAAATGAAAGGCACTTCATTATAACAGTTATAATAACTTCTTTTCATTTACATTTTCCCTGTATTTTCCCTTTCAATTTCTTCTCCATTACCTGTCTGTCCCTAAGCAGCCAAATCAGGAAAGAGACAGAGAAAAGAGAGAAAGAGAGAGAGCAAAATCACAGAAGTTAAGACAGTGCAAAGGAAGCCCTGTACTTCCATGCCAAAGTCCCAATCCTTCTCTAGGTAAGGTATGAACAGAGGAGCTGCCCAAATAGGCTCTGATGGTCCACACTTTGGACAGACATGGGGAAAAACTCAAAGAGACACAGCCTTGATTTTTCTAAGTTGGTGCCTGTTATGAAGGAAATGAATCAATGCCTTTGCAAAAATTAACATGGCCGTTGTTTGCTTTTTAGTGCTGTTTAAAATCAATATGCTCATTTATTAGTTTGTGGTGGGTCTTTTTTTGTTTTCTTTCTGGTTGGTTTTTTTTTAAATTAAGATGAATGAAGCCTTTGCTGAAATGAGTGGGAAATAAAATATGTTTCCAGTTATACCAGACAGAAACTGCTTCTGCATGCCTGTTTCTCCATAGCCCTCAACTAAGACAAACCAGGCTTTGAAACTCATTTGCTGAATTCTGTTTCTCTTAAGCATAAATTTAATCTGCTGTAGTAATTATAATGCAATAACCATATTAGAACCAGCCCAGAGATGACCTGTTTTTAGTTTTGATTTTATTTGCATAACAATAACATTGTATTTAAGATTTCACACCTGAAGTTAAAATATATATTAAAAAAAAGTTAACTTATTTCTTTCTTCTCTCTCACTTAACCATCATGTATTATTTTGAACACCTAGGATCAACTTTTATGTCCATACATGTGAATATATATGCAGTGTGATCATGTCTGACTTCTGGATAATGCAGCAGAAGAGCTGAAGATCGGTTAGACAGCAGCACAATCCCAACCCAAAAATATGAAAACCCTGTCATCAGGCTGGCAGCTTTAGCATTCAGCAAACAGTAAAATGAATTCACTTTATGATAAGATATTTTCACTGGTCAAACAGTTTCAAGCAGGAAAGCATAGTCCCCATCAACCCAAATGAGTTCATTTTCTTTGTCCATCAAGTAGCTGTAAACTATGTCCACAACTGGTTCAGCCGCGGTGGCCTACAAAAGTGCCAGCGTAGGCCTTACAGGACTTTGCAATGTGCTTCATAAGCCATGCACAGTAGTGGCTAGGGAAAAAGAAAATAGGTAAGTATCTCTCTGCTTTGTGTCTTAATCTTTGGGGCAGTTACTCAGCATGGGAGGTATTTTTCAGAAACAGGCTGAAACAGTAATGAAGAAGTCAGTGCATCATGGGGGACACAAATTCAGAAGAAATGGTTAATTCTTACTAATCAGCTTTTCTAGCATTCATTTTTGCTATTTTTATTTAGAGGAGCATAAGAGGAGAAAACGAGGATTGTAAAAGTAGTCCTGGAATGAAATGCAAAGCAAAGTAAGAATGAAATGTATCTCTAGACTACAGGTCTCCCAATTATAGGCTGAAACCTTGTGTTGGGTGAACAAGACAGATGGAGCATTTAAAACAAGACTGCTGCATGCCAAATATTTCTACAAAACTTACAGTGGAATCAAATATAAGGGAGCCTGCACCCATGCTGCTGTACAAGAGAAACAACATCACCACTGAAAGACCCTGAAGAGTTACATGTATCTTGGCTGGCCCTTGGCTGTCCTTGCTGCAACTACCAGGATGGGGAATGCCTGCCTTGTAAGCCCAGCAAAGGCTCCCTGACCTGCTAGAATGCTGACATTCACTGATGGAAGGTTACTGGGTCTGGTGACATCCCCTCAAATGAGGATGGGGTATGGTGGAAAGAAAAAATATATAATGACTCTTTTTTTTTTTTTTAAAGTGAGCTTTCTGTGTCATTTTCTCACCAGTTCTGAAGAGCACACACCTATCCTGGGTGGATTTTACTATATGGTGTGTAACCATGGACAAATATGGGCCCAGGAACAAAAACTGCAATGGGACCCTGAATTGAATAATTTAATCAACCACCACTGCAGTGATTTGCAAGCCTTTGTGGGAGCACAGGCCCTGGACCACTTATTCAGTGAAGCATATTTATCATCTTAATTGAAATTTTTCTCATTTCTTAAACAATATGACAAAATCACCTGAGAGACCTGCAGAGATCTCTAGAGCTTGCTTTCTTTTTTTTTTTTTTAATGCTCATTCCTCAATGGGCATTAGTTTTCCAAATAAATTCAAGACATTCACACCCAACTAAAAAGATTTAAGTGACGTAACTGGTGACTTAAGTTACAGCACTGTACATATAAGAAGGCAACACATATATGTGTGTGTGCACGCACACACATATATGCACATACGCACACATAAGTGCACACTGAGCAAGTGAAACCTGAACCTATACACTGAGGTATCAGCACCACCGAGCGGGAGTTTCTTTCTCCTTTCTAGATCTCCTTTTTCCTAAACACCAAGCAAGACAACGGCAAGCTGGAGAAAATCAATGTACCGAAAGGGAAGGAGAGTGAGAAGAGTTGGGCATCTGTGAGGAGGATTTGCTCTGCAGATGGAGCAACAGGTAAGGGGCTAGGAAGCAGCCAGTGCTGCACAGCTGCCTGCAGACAGGAGGGGGCAGAAATATCAGGTGCTGCTCTGCATATCTGCACTTGGCAGGTGTATTCATTAAAAGTAATTATGCCTTTTATCAGGTCAGGCAGTCATTTTATTTTGGCACTTTAGTGTGCTAGAGTTTCGTTCACTTATCAAATATTTATTTAAGAAAACCTCACAGCATATGCAGGTTTTACATGAATTATCAGCAAAGTAATTCATTTGTGAGGCTTATTCCTTCATCAGGCATGTATTTAAATGGGCTTTGGTATAGTCAGTTAAATGTCTGTAATAGTATATTCCATTTCTACTTTAATTTTCACAGTGCAGCTGAAAGGAAAAGCAGTCATCACTGTTTCCTCATGACGTCCCTTTAATTTAAACTACCAGCTCTAAACTTCCACTCCCTTGCCAGCCCCTGAAAAACTACCTGAGCTCCCTCAAAGAGGCTGCTTAGGAGAGGAGCTGAGAACAAGGTGGGAGGGAAAGCAAAGGCATTCTTTCCATGGAAGGACCCAGGAACAACACTCCACATCCTTTAGTTTTACTAAGTGTAAAAGGATGTCGTCCTAAGCAAAGTGCCTCTTGTGGGGTGCTTCCACTGTAGGCTTGAACTACATTCCCTGATTAAAAGAGGGTCTCGTTGGCAAGGGGAGGGCTCTGCAAAGTGTGCAGAAGTCTTGGAGTGACAGTTCTTGTGTGGCAGCACCCTGAGCACTTTTGGAAGGCACACAGGTCCCTCTACCAGGCAAGGAGTTGAGGCAACTGACTTTCTGTGCCAGGGAAAAGACCAGGCACCCAGTGAGGCAGCCCCTGGGGATGCTGTCACAGGGACCAGGCAGCCCAGCTCATTCTTCAGAGACAGTCTCTGAAGCACACAGAAATGAGTGCTTTAAACAAAGGCAGCTCTGCCCACTGCCTCCCTAAAGTCAGGTGTATCCTTACACAAACTGTTCAGCCCTGGTGCAAGCACTGGCAGGGACCCTCAGGACCCGAAACAGCTCTTCTGAAGCACCAACAGGAGGTTATTTTTTAAATAAAAAAGCAGTCTGCTTAAACAAGCACGAAGACTTCTACCTCTAAGTACATTTTAAGTTGCAACATATTGTTTCAACTACTACAGCATCCCCTTCAAGCCCATGGGTCTTTTTAAAAATGTACAAGTAATTTTCATACACATTTTATCAACTTCTAAATGATCATATTAACATTTAATTAAAAAAAAAAGGAAAACAATCAACCATCAAGCACTTTATTGTATCTAGGATGTAGGCTACAGCCTCTGTTCTGAGAACTAGCTGTGGCTTTTCCAATAAAAATAATTATCTGCTCTTTTCTGACAGAGGGATTTTTCTCATGGAAGTGAAGAGTACTTGGAAGCAGGCAATGTAACAGTACTGCTTCTGAAGGTGGCTAACCCACGCTACATCAGCAGATCTCACCCTTCTGTAGCTTGAACAGACACAGTTACAATGAAAGACAGTAACGCTGGGCAGGGGGGACGAGGGGGATGGACAACATTCGGGGTCTCTTCCTGGATCCTCTCCACGAAACTCTGAAAATGCTCTGCAAATCTCAAGCATTAGTAATTCTGGGGAAGTTGTTAAAGCATGACTGTGGATATGTGGAGGAAGAAAGTATCCATGTGTTTACTGGCCCAATTATTTCAGTGGAATCTAAGTATCAAACAGGTTGTTCTTACCTTAAAAATATTTTAAAATTCCCTCTCATTTGAATATTCATGCAAAAAATGCCAAATACTCTATTTATTTTCAAAGTAAGTTGTATGGCACAACACTAGAGTTCAGTTCTCATCTGATTATGGATGATATTAGAGTTTAGATTAGAAGTCTAATTTTTAGACAGCTTATATATCAGGCAAGGTGAGACTCACCCTGGTCTTTACTTCTTCATTTGTTTCAGCCTCTTCATTTTTGGACTCTGAGACTATTCAGAATTAGAAAATTGAGGCAAGACATTTACAGCACTGTATAATGAAAAGCCATCCCTATGGATGTCTTTTTTTTATGTCTCTTTTAGCATGTCAGAGGAAACCCTTTAGTGCAGATTTGACCAGTGACAATACCTGCTTTTACTCCATGAAACACTGGACATACAATTAAACCCTTTTTTACTATGACTGCCAATACCATTCTCTTAACATGTATTTTACCAGTCACTTTCATAATCACTGATCCATAATGAGCTTTGTTGCTTTGTTGGAAACATTACAATTGGGTCAATTTTGGAGTTAAACCCAACAAATGGGTTTGTCTTCAGCAATTCTTAGAAATTTCTTAGAAATTAAACAAGACTTGCATATCTTCTTTACCTTTTTTTTTTAATTGATTTTTTGTAGCTTCAAACCAAAAAAATAGCACAATTTCTAGCCCAACAGATGGACTTCCATGAAGAAGTCTCAATTCCTGTGCTGTCCAAAAGAGTGTACCAAAATAACTGAGTTACAAACAATCACTAATGCTGTATTATCTTACAAGAGGCAACATGTGCATGACACAGAAAATAAGTCTTAGTTACTAATATGTGGCCAATTCTTGTCAACTAAAGGAAAAACTATGTCAGGCCTTACCAGTGTGGCTTCGTTTGTGAACCATGAGCACATTGGGACCGATGCAAATTATCCCACAGATATCACATTTTAGCTTTCCGTTAGGAAGTCGAATGCCTCCAACTCCTGACATAGCCTTGCTGCCTGGGCCATTGTGTGAGCCATTCATTTTCTCTCCTGTAGCATCAAGCATTCGTAAATCCTCTGCACATTCTTCCCCATTCATTTCACAGGCACGCCCATTCTCTTCATCACTATGAGTCTCTATTTTAATATTACCAGCTGAAAAAAAACAATACAGGATGCCACTCAGTTTTGTTACAGAACAAATATTGTGGCAAATAAACAATCATATGAAAGGAGTTAACTTCTAAACAGCATGTACAATATATCTGAACAACAAAAGCTATGAACACAACTAAAATTCTATGGGCAATGTGATGAGTTTGTAACACATGTAGCAAGAACAGTGAATATCAGTAAAACAAATACGAGGCATCCAGGTAGCTGGGAACCCAAACAACATTACAAGTTCATCTCTAGGTCACTTTGAGATTTTTGCATTTATAGATTTCATTTTGACAATTCAGGCTAACTGGAATAAAACTTAAAATGAATCCACTTCGCAGGGGTTTGTCAGAAACAATTGTGAAAGTAAGTAATTGAAGACAATGGATGAAAATGAACAGAAAATGCAACATTTTCCGCTTGGTGGGAAGATCCCAAGTGTTGTACTGAATCCAAATATTTGGAATTCTATGGGGTAAGCAAGGACAATGGGAAAGCAAAGAGTACAAACACTGATAAAGAAACCAGGGCAGAGAAGGATGGAAGGAAGAATTTAAGAGCAAGAACTAGCACTGCAGGAAATTAGGAGTGACAATGGTGTTTTAGGACAGAAGGATTAGGATTGATGAGTAATAGGAGAGGATTTCCACAGCCATGAGCTACTATTAATAACCAGTCAAATCAACAAAGGTGGGCGGGAGAACTGTTATGACTTTATTGGATAAATCCTTTGTGTTATAATCCCGTAAGTGACAGTTGCTTGCAGCCAGAAGAAGAATTCGGGTGTGAATTTGTCACAGCCTCACATGTGGTAACACAGAGGCTATGAACACAGCAAACTTTAAGGAAAAGGGCCAAGATTCAGACTAGTTCATGGTAATATTCATTGGTCTTCTCTCCACAGGACAGTATGATGTTTTGTGTAGGAAAAAAAGCAATCTTTGCTGTTAATTCTGTTTTTTTCTGATCGAGTAATTTTGGTGAAAAAATACTTTTTCATTAGGCTGAAAAAGGTCATTTCATTGGCCAAAGTCTTACTTTCCATACCGTAGAAAACCTCTTCCTTCACCCCATCCCACACCAAAGCTGGTCTGTTTTATCCAATAAAGTTCAGGTCTTTTCCTTCCATGGAATGGCAGTTTCATGGTAAGCTCATTCAAAAGTGGTGGTGTAATAATAATAATAAGCTATGGGCAATAGTTACCTCAGGGCATTAAAGACCCTGATATTCCTTTGAAAGGGACAGGTTTGACAAATTCTTCTCTGATACACCCTGCAACCTCCCACGTGTCCCAGAAGGACTGCGTGGATGTGACTGACAAGAGTATCTAACTCAAAATCTTACTGGTAAACAGAAGCCTAAAGGTGTTCACATTTCTGAATAGTGTTTGACTGGATACCTTTTAAAAGGTCTACCAATCTAGGCATTTTAATGATTTTTCAGACACTGCATTTTTAATAGAAATCATATGCAAGACAGAATAAGCGCATATCATAATAAGCAGTTTTCCCTTAAAGCATATGTCCTAAAAAGGGGAATAATGTAGCCATATGGAAAAAAAAAAATCAATGACCAAACAACGATTTACAAAGATGGCATAACTGGCTAAAGAGAAGTGATTCTGCAAATTTAGTGGACTACAACCCCATATTGCTGTTTTCACCATGGCAAACAGAAGCAAAAGAATTATTTGGCTTGAGCATATTACAAGATTTTCCATAATTTACACACCAATTTTTCCCTTTTAATAATAATAAATAAATAATATAATGTAATAATAACAATTAATAAATACACATACTTATGCCTGCCAGGGATTTGGAGAAGGTGGCTTTTGAAGCAGATTTTCTATTAAGTTAAAACAAAATACATGTGAACAAAGCCAAAAGATCAGACTACTTAAGCTCTTTGGTAGTACATGCAGTACATTATTCAGAAGTGAAATGACACAAACAAAAGTCATAAAAATAGGAACTAGATGGAAATGCTCTGTAGTGAGCTGAGTTTGCAGTATACTTACTGGAAAAAGATTTGGGAATTATTGCATGAAAGTCCCTAAAGCCTTCCGCCCCGTATGCAGCTGCAATAAAGAAGGCAAACAAGAGGCTGGTTTGTGGTACTGCTAGCAGTAAATATAAAAGAAGGTGGCATTATTGCTATCAGATAAATACCTAGGAGAAAGACAGAACTACCATCACAGAAGCAACACAAGTAGTTTAGGATGAAGGAGGAACAGCAGCAGGACAGCTGGCAGGGGGAATCCTGACTTGTCTAGAACAATTCCCATTTGTGAAAATGCCCTTTTCTTCCAAAGCAGCCAACAAGTTTTATCATGTTTTCTGAATTCATGTCTCTTGGGTATTCCCCTGGCTAGCACATTAATTCCTGCTGAAGTCAAGAGAAACTTTTGCTAACGTGTCTCAAAAGGGTCAATGCAGGTCCCCACAGTGCAGCTTCCTCAGAATTTATGTTTTGCCAATATGCTCTTTCTTATACATTCTTGTTTCTAGTCTCTGTTATTATAAAAAGTGAAACTGAATTATTTTCTTCTCACGCCTGCTGGTCTTATGCAATGGAAGAAGAGGGGGTGCAATTTTACATATATATACTTTTGTGTATATTGGCATACTTTTTGTTTGTATTTATAAGGTTTGTCCTCACAATGTATCTACAAAAAAAGTAGTTACACAAATATACTATACCCTGCATATTATGAGCAGCCACATGCAAATTAACATGCCATTGGACACACTGATGCAGGTAATGATGGAGTTCATTACTTGGTATAAGCAATGATAGGGATATTGATCCAGTCAATCTTCACTAAAGCTCTCTGCAGCTGTGCCCCTGGACTGCTGCAGCCCTACTGCTCAATGAATGTCCCCACGCAGACTAGGCTGGATACCCAGGACGCCTTACAAGCACATCCATTTGGCAGTGCAGCTCATGGCAGGAGCTCAGTTCAGGTGCAGAGTTCACTTTGCCAGTGAGAGCTGATGGACAGTGAGGCCACCCAACACACCCTGCATCCCCACAGAAATCCTACAGGTCTAATTAACAAACAAAATATCTCCATGTTCAAACTTAACACTTCTTGCACACATGTCTGCTATATGAAAACTAGTGAAGTGAGCCCCACTGATGCAGGAGACACAACAGGAGAGAGAAATAATTTCAATAAAAATAATAAGGACTTTTATTAAATCTGAATAAGAAATGGAAATGCAGAGTATACTTTCTTTTTCTTTTTTTTTTTTTCCTAAGGACTTATACTATAAATAACAGTGTTTTCTACTTCTTTTGTGATAGAGATTCCTGTCCCTCTCCTGCCACAGTGGGGAGGTACAAAGATGTGATACATACCCGTGAATCATATTTTTCAGATGCACTGATCAAGAACATACTCAGCATTTGTACAGGCTTCTCAAACAATTACTCAATACAGTCTTTGTAGAAATGATTTATTTGCACATCTGCATCTATATACACACATGAAGACATTACTTAGTTCTATAACAAATCATGGTAATAATTTCTCATTGGCTCTTCTAACACCATTAAGAAATTACTCATTAATTAATTTACTTCAATTTGGTTGGAGGTGACCTTAAAAGGCTCTGGATTTTACTCCCTTTATACACATTATTGCAATTCAGGGGAGTTTAACACAAACCCACTTTTCTGTGCAAGGAGTGTGGAGTGCTTTGGTGTCGCTGAACTGACAGCTCTCTCCCACTGCCTTTTCACCTATCCAGATTGTGGAGAAGTACCCAAAAGCAGGATACTCTTATGCTCTATGATGTTTACTGGAAACTTCACTCAGGATTTTCTGAAGAGCATTTGAAATTCATGTTAAAAAGACTGGTCTACATTCTATGGTTAAAGTTGGTTTATTCAAGTCTTAGAAAAAAAAAAAGTGATATGTCAAAGGTTGGGGGGGGGAGATGATATAATTTATCATTGAAGAGCAGCGTAGCTGGCTTCACACCAGACTCGGGCTAGGACAATCAGGAAGGCAGGATGATATGAGAGGAGACAGAGTCACGCTTCCCCGGAAAGAGCTGAGCAACGTGAAGAGGGAAGGGAGGTGTTTTGCAATGAGTGAAAGAGTCAATAGTGAGGAGAAAGGAGAAACCAAACAGACCTCCTGGAAAACTGGACGTAGAGGGTGGCTTTCGAAGGACAGAGAAATAGGCAGCTGGAAAAAAGAGGCATGTGAAGAATTAGTAATTTGTTCTCAATCTGTTGCCAATTTACCTTCTCTTCTAGCTGTGGGACTCCCTTTCAGATGTGAAATCCTTTCAGTTTTGTGAGACTTTTGCACCAGCATAGGTCTAAGTACCTGCGTAAATTCCATTTGGAAGGGGACATTCACCTCCCAAGTCATATTCTTCTTCAGTGGGATTTTTAAAGAGAAAAAAGCATGAGACTTGGCTATCAAAGAAATTTAGAGAGTAACAGAGAAAAAGAAATCACACTGAAGTTTCTGTGGCATTTAAACAATAGAGAGTTCCCTTACTCCCTTTTATTTGTAGTGGGGTTTGACCCTTTATCCTAGTAGGTACTTAACTGTATCTTGTGGCATATATACCTGCCTTTAAGAACTTATCCTTTAGCCTTCCTTTTAAAATAACCCAGATAACCAAATTTTGGCTCCATGCAATGTCTTGCTTGTACTTTGTAGCCAACAGCAGAGAAAGATCTCTCTTCAAGTTGCTGCAAATAGTTTGGGTGCATGTAATTTTTTGTTTGAATGGCCCACTTGACAAGCCAGAAGTATTTTGTTGATGTTAGTTGATGTTTGTTTAAATGGTAGCTTTAAAGTCCGACAAGAGTTCTCATGAAGGCACTTTAACTATTCAAGCAGCAATCATACCTGACTGATATGGACAGTACATTATGACTGTTACAGTGAGAAAAAACTTTTAGCACCATCTTTCTAACAAATGATAGAAAATGTTGCTAAAAAGGCAGAATAAGATGAAAAAAAGCTTATCAGGTCAAAATAAATCACCTCAGCATATCAACATGTGTCAACAAACGCAGAGAGGATCTCTTCTTGTTTACATAGGTACAAAACTCAGAAAACAGAATATTGCCAGCAATTCCACTTGTAATTTCTGATATAAGAAGACATTACCAGCTATTCGGGTTTGTTACAGTGTACCTAAAGTCTAGCACTTGGCTATGGACCTGCAATTCAAACCCTGCCCCTTCCTTTTTACATCGTGGTCATTTACTGTGGTATCAGCTCTGTTTTCAACACCCAAGAGCGCTGCAGTTGGAGGATGCCATTCCCAGAAATGCAAGTTGTTTGTCCACAGAATACTTAAGGAGTCATTATTCACCAGCCTGACTTGACAACAACAAACCCAATTCTTTAACTTAAATTATGTTTCCATTAATAGTATCTTTCCCTTATGAGCTTCTGAAGGGAGATGAAGAATCATGTGGATGTGAAAAAGGACAACAAAAAGTCTGGGTAGAGGAACCATAATTAGTTATGCAGTGGCTTCAGCCTTTTCCAGTATAATTCAAAAGACACAAAAAACGTAGATGGGACTGATCAAACTAACTGGTTTGAGAAAAAGCAGACATTGAGGTGCTCTTAAAATTACTTTTTCTGCTTTCTCCTTTCTACAAATAGCACTGCATTGCCCTATTAATCAAGCATTTGTGGTGCCTCTCTGTGTAAAATGCTGAAAGATAAAGACTTTTCAAAGGGTAACAAAAATAACAGGAAGAAGAGTAGTAACGGGAACTGCTGGGACACACCTGCAGGTAGAGCAGACTGGTGCTGACGGATAAGGAGATCCTCCCTGCAGGGTCCACGCTGCTTCCTTTGACTCCAAGTGCCAATCAGGTCTTGGCAGCCAATTTCTTCCCTACTCTAATTTTGGCTTTCAATCAAATGTATATTATTCCAGAAACACGGGCGTGCACAGATAAGCTATCTCCCATGGGACAACTGGTGTGAGGAGCTCCACCCATGCCATCACCCCTGACTGCTCTTTCTCCCTGCTGCTGGCTGTGGGGAGGTGTCCACCCAGTGTGCCAGCACCACAGCCCATCAGCATGCACAGCTCGTTCTCAGCAGCAAGGAGCAGGGAACTGTGCTTCACTGCATTGCAAAGCTCATCAACACCTTTTTTCCAGGGGCTGAAATGAGATCGAACTGTTCAGAATGGAAACAAGTGAACAAAACAAACAACAGAGTATGTTCTCTCTAGGTACAAAAAGTGACTTCTGCTTCATTGTGCAGACTCCCAGTAACCTCCCATTAGTTACCTGCAGGAATCCTCTAAAGCACCAGTAAAGACAGACAGAAAGACAGATTCAAAGACAGATTCAAGTAATGCCCTCAAACATACTTATACACTTGAAGCTAGGTGCCTTTTATATATCTTTCTAGTTCATATTTCTTGTCTTTGATGTGCTACTTGCTGGTGCATTTTGTACTGGATTCAAGTTGTTTTTCCCAAGGACTGATAACTACTTGGCTGCTTGATGTTCAACATCTGAATTACAAGTAAAACTAAGTTTTAAAGGCAAGAGAAAGAGCATTATCAATAAATGCCATGTTAAACCTGTTTTACAAGTTCCACATGTACGTGTAACCCATGGTTCCTCTACTGGAAGTTCTCTATATCTTTTACTGGTTGCATGATGGAGAAGCTTAGGGAACTGCTGCAGACTTGCTGGTAACAGGCTTTATTGACACTTTTCTACTTTGAGAAGTAAGCTGGGAAGATTTTCACGCTGGAGAGAAAAATTTGCTGACAAATGATGGTAAGAACAACAATTCTCATCCTTACAGTCTTTGTCTATTCTGCTTCTATCAGATTTTTTTAACATGGGCATTAAAGGATGAGGAAGTAGCAGAAGGGCCTTTAGTATGAAATTTTTAAAAAGCAAAGTAACCTTAAGTAACAAGGGAAAACACTGAGGTAAAAACACTACCATATATGAAAACATTCTCAGCTCACACAGGTATATCTGTGTGAATACTCTTGCTTTACATGCTGAGACTGCATTCTCCAGCAACATTACAGGCACAAACATGGTGACATGCTCTTTCCCACACAGCAACAGTTACTCAAGAACAACAGAGCCTCAGATATATGATATTCTAAAATTTTAAGGCATCTCCCTTCTCTAATCCTTCCATAAAGCATGCTTTAGTGAAATTCATGGGTGTTAACCCGTCCTCAACTAATGCAACAAAATTCCATCTAAAGGCAGTTGCACGTGGCAGCTGCAAGGACATGGGGGTAAGTGTGCACAAAGAATAGTGTTTTGGAGAAGAGGAATGACTATGTTGAGATTCAACAGGCAGACCAAAGAAGCTCCTCACAGATGGGAGAGACAGCCAGGCTATTCCATGAAGCCATGCTGTCATGGCTGGAAATTGTTCTCACCTGGGCATTACTGTGGGAATCCCTAAAAAGAGCAAAGGGCTTAAAAAAATACAGAAACTCAATTAAAAAACAGCAA
This sequence comes from Manacus candei, assembly GCF_025592945.1. Lineage (NCBI taxonomy): Eukaryota > Metazoa > Chordata > Aves > Passeriformes > Pipridae > Manacus > Manacus candei. The sequence continues at coordinate 32,271,487 of NW_026138097.1, read as the reverse complement.
CACATTTAAGGTGATCATTACAAATAATTAATGTGAACTGTCGTTAGAGGGGGAATTTCCAGCTTGCCTGATCAAGAGAAAAAGCCTGTGAAATCTGAACATGAAAAGATGGTATTGGTCAGGCCTGTACCAGCTGAAGGCAACAGTTGCTACCCTGCACAAGAAAAATACCACTTGGGATCAGTGAAGTGCCCTTGGTTGTGTAGTTCGGGGAAAGGCAAGGAGATGAACTGTTTTGTCTATTGCTTCAAAGCACCAACATTTGCCCTGCGCTGAACGCAAAGTTAGCCCTTCCATGCAAACTTTACTCTTTACATGTGCCAGTTCAGTGAGCTGCTTGTGTGTCTTTAATTTCATCCCTGGAATGGCTCAGGAACAGGACCTTGCAAGTCCATCCATGTTGACAACTAATGTGCTGTGCCTTTGCTATCAGTGAAACAGCCACAGGGACTTTTCCAGGGACCATTTAGGTACCATGAAGATGCCTTGGGCAACATTTTCACAAGTGTCCATAGTTCCTCAGCTGTCAAAGGGTCAGTAGATCTAAAATTAGACAAAGCAGCTGTGTTTAGGTTTGGGAAGGTGCCTTTGGACACCGTGCCAAGGCTGTACGTTGTCAGTCTTCTCTTTTGAGAAGAGTTGAGAGGTTGAAATGGAGAAGAACTTAGCCATTTCAGCACTTGAGAGGGAATACACTATGAAAATTTTATTATCTTGACTACTCTGACAACAAATTGCTGAGCAGAGTCTTCTGTGTTCCCCTCATCAGACACAGGGGAAAAAAACCAGAGATATTGAGTATTTTAAAGTTTATTTTAGAGCATATCAAATATAGTCATCACTTTATGAGTGATAAAGTAGATGTTCTCCCTCAGGACTGTGCAAAGAAAATTATGCTGAGGTACAGAGCCTGTTCTAGGTCTGTTAACCCTGAGCGCCCAGTTATTTTTCTAGATGCTATTGAAGATCTTTCTTTTTGTGTTGTATAAATATTATCCAAGGTTTTGCAATATAAAATGCTGTTTACTTGATTATAGTGTGCTCAATAGTCCAGGGAAAGGAAATCCTAATCTACGACTTCTGGGGCAGAGGCATAAATTGCTCCACATAAGTCTCAAAGAAATTCTCTCAATGTGCATATATCTGGTAGCTCCTGAGAAGAAAGATTTCAGGGCAAAATTTATTCTTTTCCACCATATATCCAGACAATGCTTTGCTACAGGGACCTGGAGTCCCCCTCAGGCAATCAATCCTCTTGTGTTGAAATGGCAAGAAACTCCAAACGGTGCTGGCAGACTCTCAAGCACTCAGAGATCTGGATCATTTTGAAAGTCTAATGCAACTAAAGTCAGTTTAGTACACATTTTTAAGAGACTTCTTGTCTTTCTTCATTTTTGACTATTTTTCATGCTTGCTGTTTTCTTGTTTTTACCTCAGGAAAAACAAGCACACTTTCCCAAACAGAATCCAACCTTAGCCATATTAGTGCTATGAGAAGTTACCCCCGACATTGGATGCCTCTACTGTGAGGCATCAAACATCTGCAAGGTGAATAGTGTTGTATTGGGTCACAATGCTAAGAGAAAAACCCAGATTTCACTAGCTTTCTGCAAAAGCTGACTCAAAAATAAGGATAGATTATTAAAAAAACCCTCAGTTTCTCCGAAGGATGTGAAGAAAAATATGACAGAGGTTCAGATTAAAGAATTTTCAATATATAAAAGATATTATATCAGGAACAGCATCCTACCTGAACTTCCTAGCTCTGCAAGCACACCTCAACTGTGTTTTGAAACTACTGAATTTAGGAGTCCCTATTCCTGTCCTGAAGTGTATCTCCAAAACCAGAAAGGAACTATGCTGCTGAAGAGAACTCCAAGCTGAAGTTTGGTTGAGTTTCTGGTGCAGGTATCATTATGCGTCCAGAGGAGAAAGACCAACACGGCAATCTGCTCGGGTGCAGCTTCCTCAAACTCTGAACAGTTCCTCAGCAACGTCTTAGGCTGGTGAGTGTAAAAGGTGTTTAAAAATTACTTTACCTCTCTCTTGAATGAGTAATCTGATGTTTGAAACTCACTGGAAACACAGTCAAGATCACAATCTTCAGACAGTCACAATCACCATGGTAGGTATCACTCACTATCTTAACATCAAAATGCAACCATTTTCTTAACATGGATAGATCAACAAAACATCCAAGTCAACATGTTGCTGGCAGAGCTTCAAGGGAAAAGGCTTTCAAAATAATAGTTGTTGAACTGAATGGTCTCCAATCGCATCACTTGAATAAATTATCATAAGGAGCCCAAAACTGACTATTATGAATGTGAGAAACCTATATAACTCAGACCACAGAAATTCTTTCATCGAAGCCCCTATTTCTGGATGAGGTATAGAAGAGAATAACCTAATATGGTCTAACTAGTGTTCAAATACTGCTGAAATTTCTCTAAACTCTTCTACTCATTACAATATGCCTACCAATTACTTTAACATAAATCTTTAACAGATTTCTACAAAAGCAACTAATATTTTGAGGTTCTCCAACTTCAGAAGCTAATGAAACTAGATTATAAGAAAATAGATCACCCCAGAAAATGCTGATCACTCAGAAATCAGACCACTGTCTCAAGCTCCATATCTGAATCCTGGACATCCAGTCACCTCAGGAGCACCCTCTGTTTAGCATGCACATGTAGGTAGGCATTTGTTAGCTCCTCACAAACTCTATTTGACACAACCTGTAAGACGATCAGTAGAGAAGCAGATAACAAAAAGGACATGTATTGCTATATTCTGATTTAAAATCTCAGAGGGGGTTCAGCCATTGTTTTCCCATCTGCAGCAGAGGGAGACTATGAAATCCTTGGTCCACTGCAACACCCCACAGGCTGGAAGCAACTGTATGGCAGTGGAGAGCAATTCTGAAGTATCTAAATTATCTTGAAGCTTAAGTCTCCTTGACTTTTATTAATATTCTGATTTTTAAGACAAGCTGAGCTTCTCAGGGGGAGGGAGACAGGAGTGGAGAAATAGCAAACACCAAAAATGCTGTGAACTTCAGTCCAGTTGCAGCCATAGCTGAGAAACATCACAGCTTCCCCCTTGTCCAGCTTAACAGGAAACCTTTATCTACTGTTCCTCTAACTCCTTCCACTAACACACAGCAGTCTGGACATATTACCCATTTCCTCCCAACCCACAGTTGTTTATCTCCTTAGCATCTGTTATGGTCTAGAAGTTTGGAGCAACACTGACACCAGTTGCTATGATGTAAATTTAAATCAATCAAGTTGAAAGGCTTCTAGGGACCTCAGATGTCAAAAAAAAAATGGGGAGAGAAAGGAGAGGGAGAGGGAGAAGAGAGGGAGAGGGAGAAAAGAGAGGAGAGGAGATTCATCTCTAAGTAATGGGTGTCCTAGGAAGTAGCTGGAGCAAACTTCCCAGGAGTGACTTTTTCCAGCTGCCTGATATCTCAAGAAAGCTACAGCATCTTCTCATTTTTATCCAGGTCACATTCCAAAGGTTTACTTCACATCCAGAAATGGGCCCTGAGAATAATTTGTCCTTTGAGGTTCCATTATTAGTTTGTTTGTTGTTTTGAAGGGACAATGCTATGAACTGTGCACAATACAGGTGTAGAGTCTGCTCAGCTTTCACGTCTCTTACAGGCAAGTTCAGAAATGTCTCATGGCTATATCTCATCTTTCGCAGTACTATTGTGGGAGACCCTTAGACTGGCACTACCTGCATCTCTCCTTTGTGTTCAAGGACACAGTGATGGTTCAGTTTGGGATTATCTTTAACTACATGGAAAGCCATTATCTCAAGTTACCGAGCTGGAAACTTTCTGATTTTTTTGCCATTTCTCTTCCCTATTTTTAAATCTCTCCCTTCCTTCACTCAGCCTCCTACTCCTGCCTCTCCACCCTGACCTGCTTCTTTGCACTCCTGGAGGTGAAACCAAAGAGCTGCAGTTGTGACACTGCAGTTTGTGTGTCACATTGTAACATTTCCACATCCTCCTCACTCTGTTGTAAAAGTACTCTAAGAGGAAGAAAGGCAAATAATGAAATATAGGAAAGCAGGAAAAGAGGAAGCAGCCAAGAGACAGAAGCCCAACTGAAATGCTAAGAATTATGGAGAAGTGACAGAAAGGGAAGCACAGACCAGGAATTATACTTAGTGGCTTTTTAAAAAAAATTTAAAACTAGAAAAAATATAGAGACTTGGCCTTTTTGCCTCTACAGTAATCTTTCAGATTACTATTCCTGTCTGATTTTCACTCATTTCATGTGTATTCCCTTTCCTGCCTACTTTAAGACAGTTACCAAACTCTCCTGCTCTATGTGCAGCTGGACTCCTCCAAACCTGAACTAACCACCAGCCCATTCCTTATCTTCATATCAACCAAGAGAAGGGACTCCTCAAATAACTCTCTGAAAGAAAAGAGGGAGGTCAAACATGAAGAAAAGGCTTCCAAATGCTTAGCCTCAGGGTGAGGAGGCGGATTAGGCAATGGTCTTTTTTGCTGGAGGCAGCTGTGGAGAACAGTGATGGAAGAGTACAGAAGGAAATTGGCTAAAGCAGAGTAGGGATTGCCTAATTGGGCAATCCTGCCTGGCTGGCAGTGGATGAAGCAGACAGCTTAGGAAGTCCTTCCACTGAGATCATGTACTGTTCTGTCCCGCTTGTTCAGAATGAAACTTGGCTGGAGCAGAAGGCGTTTGAGATTCACATGAAAAATTTTCTCTTCTCCATTTGCAGGCAAAGGAGATACAAAGCAGAACATGAACCTCTTCAAGAACACCAGCTTTTTACACTCTACCATTTCTCAGGGACTTCTCACCAAGAATTTGTCCGATAAAGGGGTGGGTAGAAAGTACAAACTTGAGAAATGACCCTCTATAAATATCACAATACTAACAGTTATGCACCCCTTTTGAGTCAAGCTCCAGTTTTTATCTTATCTGGTGGCTAACTGAATTTTGTAGTTTCTCAGGAAGACAGTGGTGAAATCCTGCATGTAGATGAAGACAGGAGTGTTACACAAAGGTGTACTGTGGTATATTTATTTTTCATCACTGCATGAAAGCTATCTTGTTGGAAGAACACTCAAAACCATTTGTGGCTATTCCCCCACAAAGGAGGCTGTTAGTACGTGATAAGAAATGGGTAAGTAAGGCTTCACTTTCTTTGAAATACTCTTGCACTGAGAATATCAACAGTTTCAGCTATTTTCCCTACCATTTATCTGTGAATTAAAAAGTATCTTCTGGGACACGTGATCAGTGTTTAGTTCTTCAGCTGAAACTAATGTGTGGGACAGAGGAGAGGTGACGCTACATGTGTAGGAAGGAGTTAGCAGTTTCCTCTCACGAACAGCAACAGTTATTGAGATGGAATGACTGTTGGAGACCTCCACTGAATGTCCCACCCCACAGCTCTGATTGCTCTTCCACTTCCCTACAGATACAGCACCAATACCTCTAGTTTACAAGGGAAGAGTCTATACACTGCATTATTCTTCTAAATATGGCAGGGTGACCAAACTGTGTAATACCCAGTACATGTTTGTAAGAGGAACTATGACCATTATGAAGGTTTTGTCTAGGTTGTCATATCCTACCTGGTACAGAGATGGGCTGGTGTATATTTCAGGTTTGAGGGGCATTACCTGCCTTCTGGCTTTACTAGTTCTGGTCTGGTTTTCACTTCAGTGTAGCCCCTCTTGATGTAGTTCAGCATTTCAAAAGACAAAAACCAGCCATGAAGAAGTTCAAGAAATAATGTTTTGTCAAATCAAATAAGTACTGCAAGAGAGAACTTAGATATGGATGTTCTTCACAGCAAATGGATGCAATTTTTCTATTTGACTTTAGATGAGAAATATCAAGCAAAAGAGGTAGAAATAGGATAATTTTCTATCAAGCCAGTCATAATGTTACTTACTGTTAAACCAGAACAGTTGGAAACAGCTAAGCATTTGCCTCCACTGCAACCCTAGCCATAAGGAAAGGCACAAGTAGTGTGGTCAAGGAGCAATACCACAAGGGGAATTTTTTGCTGATGTAAACTTGGAAAAAAGAGAACATTAAATAGGAATACAAATGGGTAATACTCGATCCAGTCCTATTCTCAGTTTCTCACCAATTATGAATAGTACTTATCCTTTAATAATTCTTGGTCTCACAAAGAGTAGCCTTCTGCTTCAGCCTACAGAGAATTTGATAACAAACAGAACTTTATGACCTCAAAGAGGGATAAGGCACTGGATGCAGACTGAGGAAATCTAGGTTTAATTCCTAGCTCAGCCACAGACTTCCTGTGTGGCCATGGGAAAGATGCTTAATCCATCATGTGCCCTTACTTCCTTATCTGCACATTTTTCAATTCTTTTTTAACAGGGATAAGACTTTTTTTTCTTTTTTTCCTTTTTTTCTAACGGGGGACCCAAAAGCCATTTTGCTGGTCAGAGTGATTCTTATATTCAGGTAAATGCCTCTCAAGTGTTCTAACACATAAGGCTGAAATCTGTCCATGCACTGGTCACCTTCCTGACATGTGTCCCACAGAAGGTGACTAGGGACCATGGAGCAGCAGTTGTCCAAAAGGTTGTATCACTTAGGCATTTGTGAAAATGCTTCCCACAGGCTGTGATGTGTCCTCCAGAATTATACAAAGGTAGAATTATTGTCCAGCCTAATAAACCTTGGTTACACCCATAAAATACTGGATATCAAATGTTTGGAACCCTCAGCCAGTTCTCCCTTATCCAGGATTGCTCAAGGTCAAAAGTAGACTTTTCTTCCTCAGACTCATGATGCAGAAGCAGGAAAGAAACAATCTTTTTCCTCAGCTGGCCTTTTCTCATGCTACCACTCTGTTCCAAGAGAGATGTAAAAATCCCAAAGGCAACTACCTCAAGAAAAAAGAAAGCATAAGCTGCTTAATATCCAAAGCAGTTTTTAATTTCCCTACACACTGAAGCCAGTATGGCATAAGTTATCAGTACTCTGAGAAAGGAAAGAAGAAAGGGGCTCAGCCTGTACCTTTTATGTGGGAAATGACCTAAAACTGAAAACTCTGTCATCTCCAGTTCAGCTGCATAGTGCTTCTCATACATGTTCAGTTATGAGATGTGAAATGTCACTCCAGAGCCAAATTGCTACAGTGTTTTTTTTAAATCTTCGCAAACATCTCAGCGTAAAGAAAAGCCTGGACAAGAGTATGGATTTGACACCCTGACATTTGGGTTTATCTCCCCACTTTATCCTCAGCTACTCAGCCTATCAGGACTAGCCTCACTCACTTCTCTGTCACACCAGTACTGGGCTGGAATTTCACTCATTGCACTTGCACAACCCAGGACTCCTCCCTGTAAAAATGAGGCACAGAGCTGGAAATTAGTTCTTCCCTTTTTCCAAAACTCCAAGTGATACAGTGAATTGCTTCTCTGTACTAAAATCTAGACTAATTAGAAGTCAGGAAATCAATAATTTCCTGATTCCCCAAATGATCTAATCATCCGCTGACAATATTTATTTTATTCCCTCATGTACAATCATCAAATCCTTCCTTTATTTACATTTACCTCTTTTATATTTCTTGATCTTATTTTTCAAGACATGAGGTTTAAAACAAAGCTGAGTACTTTGAACCAAACCAATCCCACTGCACCCTGGAAGAACACACAGACTTTTTCGCTGCAGTTATCAGAAAAATATATTTGCTCTCTGGTCTCCAGAATACTATATATGGTTTAGATTCCACAGCACAATTGATTACATTTCATTCCACCCTACCTCACACTTACCTTGGCTAGGACTTGTAAGGCTTAATTAATCAATTATGTATACATAGTCTTAATTAGATTGTAAACTCCTTGGGGAATGCTGTTGGTGTTTGTGCAGTGTCTAGAGCAACAGAGTTCCTTTTCCAGGAAACCAGTGCCACAACATAAATTCAGAGATTAAAAAAACCCACAACAAAACAATTGAAAAAAAATGACGGCAGAAAAACCCAAAGCTTAATTCAATCCCCTTCTCAGTCTTACACCAACAGCAAGAGCTAAAATGGACAGAGGACACACAATTACACACAACCAGAACAAGGTCTGTGCTGTGAAAACTGATGTCAGGCATTCAGAGGGTGATCAAAACTTGGCCTCCCATAAAGGTTAATGATCTATTCAGTGTTGGCATTTCCTGTTATCTCAGCATTTATGGAATATCTGAAAATGTCTAGCAGGCAAAGTTTCTGTCAAACTTCCTCTCTGCTCCTGGTGCCCTGGAGCGTGCCCTGGACAGTGTAAGTGCCTTTTACTTGGAAGAATCCTTTTTAAAAAGCATCTGCCCAGTTTATGCTTAAAGCACTTTTCAAATATTCCAAAGGAAAAGATACTGCATTGCATTTTCACCAAACATGATGGATTCTCAGCACAGAAACACCCAAATATGTGCCCTAACGTGCCATTACACATTAGGAAACCTTCTTTCCCATGAACTACCAAGCTGCAACTCCCGCAAGCCAGAGAGAGACCATCAGCACTGTTCAATCCAGGATTCATAATGCACCTAAATTTCATACTACCATCCAGACACCACGATTGGACTAAGAGTGAGACAAATGGAAAGCATGAAAAACCTTCCACATTAAAATGCACAGCAGCTCTACCTTAGTTGCTGCTTCTTATTAGCAAAGGTAAACTTTGGTATCTGTGCCATGGCCATGCTGCACCGTGGAGTACAGCAAAGTCAGGAAAGGAAATTAAATTCTGCTAACTCTACCACTTAGAAACATTTACATCCAGAAATACAGTTTGAGCTTCTGGGCTATACAGGTTAAGTCAGGTCGTGGCCAGGCAGGTTTGTCAGAGGTTGCAGCAAGTGTATAGACTTGGTCTTCAGAAAATCAACCTTTTCCTGGTAAACTGGTCAGCAACCAGGGACAAAAATATTGGACTAGTGAATGATGCTTTGTTCATTTAGAAGAGAGCAACTCAAGTCTGACCTGTCCAACACAAAAAGACAAAATCATAATGGCTGAGCATTTCTGAGCACATAAGACACTCTAATCCCAGTGATGCCAGTATTCTACTTGAAGGCCTTTGGACTCTTGGAAACTGTTAGACACTAGGATTGTCTCTTGCCTCAGAGCAGTTCTAAGAGCTCTCCTTGACACCAGGACAAATGAAGAATGGCTCATCCACAGCTCCAAATTCCTTTACCTCAAATTTAGGTAAAGGAGTTGCAGCACGGAGTCCCAGCAAAGGTGATGCAAACCACAGGTTTACACCTTAAGGGTAAGGTGCTTCTCAAGTGTCTGTAGAAGAGAAACGTGTAAAGTTTTGTTTTCTGTTGTCATCTTTTTTTATCGAATAAATGTGCAATGGCTGTTAGTAGTGCAGGACCGTGGCATGCTGCAGCAAACCTTCCAGCAAGTCTGGTGAAATTTGCTTCTGCTGATGCAAATGTGCTGTTTGCTAGAGCTGCCTATGGCTATCTGATGAACTCCCATCCTATGCCTGAACATGAAAGCACAACCCGCAGCCCAGAACACGAGGATCACTGTGTTCTCAGGAAGTAGGCAACTAATATAACCACTTGTGCTCTCTCTCACTGAGGGTAAAAAAGAGGGGTGAAAAAAACCACCATTGCATAGCAAATGCTAGTTTCCACACAAGAAGGCCAGGGACTGCATTGTGCTCAACTATCCTGGCCTTCATGAGGGGTTGTATTTTGCACTCATCTGTAGCTCCCTACAATGTACATAAGGACATTCCCTGAATATCACTGTCTCTTTCTGGGACAGAAGAGCAGAAGGGTCCATCACTACATCTGTTACAGTGCCACTTTTAACTATGCTTTTGTATTTGTTAGCTCTGTTAGCTACTGAAACATCTCTAAGAAATTTATTGAGTTAGGCACGCACTTTTTTTCCCACTTTTAATGGAAAGCTGTATCTCAAATGAGAGATACAAGATATTATATCTGCATTTTCCGTTAGGTTATTTCAATACATCAGCCATCTATCCCTCTGCTCTGAGGACCATATGTCCCCCCAAAGCTTCATTATGCAATCCTAAATTTGGTACAGGACTGTAAAAGAATCTTCTGGAAAAAACCACTTCATCAGTGTTTCCCTGTCTCTCTATTACAGACCTTACCTGAATAACACTACAAGAAATTAAGTGAATAAAACACCTGAATGCAAGGAGGAATAGCATTTAAGAAGTGTGGGGGAGGGTCTCGGGAGCCCAGGTACCCTTCCACTGCTGAGCTGGCAGAGGTAGGCAGGAAAGCTTCTTCAGGGCATTGCCTCTGGCAAAGAATGACTGCAGGAAGGATTGAGAGGGAGTGTGTGTTTCTCTTTCCTTACCCTGTCTTCCCCTATTTTCATGAACTCCCTGGTGGTCCTTTTAGTACCATGACCCCATCTACCTACACAGCTGACTTGGCCCAGCAGCTTTACGCAGACTAAAAAAGCCACAACGAGTACAAGCAGATCTTCCTCAGCTGCTGCCCACTTCCCAAATGGAATTTACACTCAGGTTTCTTATAGGGATACAGGCAAGTTAGCAGGAACTAACCTTTTCCTCTTTTAGATTTGAAAAAAATATTTTTATGGCATGTGTTTACGTTGCAGAGTGCATGTCTGACAGGTCTTAAAAAGAATGAAAAGCTCTGCTTTCAAGATAAATGCTCTTTTGCATATATGTGGTGGGGTTTAGGTTTTTACATAGACATAAACATAGAGAAACTTGTTTTTGCAGGCACATAATTTTATGTGTGCTGATAGACACATATTTGTATGTACATATGTGTATGTGTGTACATTTACACATGTAAAAGAGAGAACAGGGAATAAATGGCTCCTGTTGGCTGGAAAATACATTGCCATTTCAAAGGGTATATTAAAGAGACGAAATTAATTACAAAAGGTTTCAGAAATTAAAAACATTTTTGCATTGTCTCCTTAGCACCGAGAGCTGTATCATGTACTGTATAAATCAGTCTCACTGCACACAAGAAAGAGCTTATTAGCAATGTTTAAACTGTACAGCAAATGTACAGATTCACCAATGTGCAATTGCAGAATAAACAATATCAGACTTCTCCAGTCTGTTTTGCAAGGAGAAAAAGAATTCTACTTAACGCCACAATAAGCCTATGGTAGGATACCAATTTTACTAGGATCTACTAGCAAAGTGGTGGGAAGATTAAACAAATGTGTTACCACAACAGAGGTAATGCCTCATTACCATTATTCCTCCCTCATCTGTTTCCTGTGTTTGGCTCCAAAGCAACTGAAGTCTTTTGCTAGCATAATTATCATTTCTCATTTTTACTTCTACTTGCCATTATGTGGACAAATGGGCAGGAAGCTCAACTCCTCCCCAGAAAAGCCTAGTTCCCATTTGACTTCTAAATTGTTGTAGGTCCACACCTGCAGTAGACAAAGCCCCAGTGACCACGCTGGCCATCAGGGCTTCCCCAGCTCTCCTCCAACATCCAGCCACTGGAGGTGTCAGTTACAAAATTAATTGGATTCTGGGTGGAAAAAGGACAGACAATGACTCAGAAAGGAAGGTGCCATGTCAGTGCAGAAGGGATATTCTCACCTCTTCACTTATGGTTTCAGTCTAGGAAAACAGGAGGAGTACTCTGCTTTGGAAAGCCAGAGACATTCACAGCCTGAATTATGAATAACAGCCAGCTGGGGGGCAGGGTACAGATGGCTCATGGACAATTTGACACTTCCCTCACATAGGTGTCACATAGGTGTTTCCCCTTTGCAAATCTGGGCAAAAAATCCAAGCAGTGGGTCCCAGTCCACCCCACAATAAGGCAAATAAATTTTTATAGTGAATTCTATAGGTGCATGTGTTGTTTTCTCCTGTATAAATTCTGATATGGAAAGAACTAAAAGAATATATCTGAAATGTAGGCTCAGCACGAGGGGTGCAGGAACAGCAGCGTTCCCCAGCTGGCAGTCGCCATTTCAGTGCTAATGAAACCATCCCGCTTCAACACCAACCACTGCCACCACTTCCGAGCATTGCAACACATATTCACAGCAGGAAAAAACAGGCTCAATAAGTCAGTCCATATAATGCTGAGGTGCACAGTACCGTGAACCAGAAGAGACCAATCTTCGTCCAAAAATCCCTTAAGCCACCGTTAAAAATCAGAAGAGAAAGCTCTTAGCTTAGACAAACAAACTCAAAAACCATCAAAGATTTGGGAAGTTCAAATCCATAGTGGGGATGTTGGCTGATCACAGCTTCTTACAAATACAGGATGCTTTTAAATGATGAAATATGGAGAATTAATATTTCCTCTTCTATTAATTGCAACACAAGCTGAAAGTGTCGGCAACTTTATTTTAAATCCACCTTTCCATTGCATTATGTTACTTAATCAGCAGGGAGGGCAAAATCATATGCAGATACTCTATTATATGAAGGAATTAGCAATTCTCTCTAAAGCTCTCAATTATTATTATTTTTTTTAAAGGAGGGGTCAGGGAACAAGTGAGTTCTTATATCGTTCCATAAAATAATCTAGAAGTTACTCTGGTAAGAGCCACTTCCCCAGAAGTAGCACTTCCAGGGTAAAAAAAAAAATGGCTCATGTGAAAGTTCTCCTTACTCTTCAGTTTCTTCTCTTTTTTTTTTTCCCCCTCTTTAAACTCTGATATGTGGCTTGGAAGAGTGGAAGTTAATTCATGCTGTCATATTTCTCCACTTTTGTTACATTTATTACACTTTGGGGAGAGGAGAAACAAGGGAAATGGAATGTGAACACTAAAGAGAAAAACGTGTGCCTTAACTTTTCTTTTTGGATCAGGCCCATTTTGGTTGGAAATTGAGAGTAATTCTGTGCTTGCTCTGCCATTTTTTTTTCTTCAATCCTTCATCCAATTTTTAGGTATGGATTTTGGGATGTTAAGATTGAAATCTCACATCAAAGGAGTAGGAGTTATCCACTCCCAAAATTCCTATTTTGTGCCTGTGTTGTTACTACAGCTGATGGTGAAATGATAGATTAGATACCTTCTCAGGATCTCTTTTTATGCATATAACTTAGACACCTAAATGCTTCTGAGCAACATGACCCTAAACTGCAATGGATACAAGAACTAGGCATTATTCCTAACTTCAAAATGCGTAAAAACCAAAGAAAGTGAAGCACACACCAATGGGTTTTTTTTGGAAAACAAATTCCTTTACTAGGAGTTACGTTCCCTGCATATGCACCTTTATAACACAAAATTCACTTCCTGGGGAAGGAGGGAGGGAGAGAGCAGGAGGATGCCTCACATTGCAGGCTGCAGGTCTATCCTCCATTTAGGCTGCTGCTCTGCTCACTTGCTTGTTCAGGAAGGCAACTGGATGATGCATGATAGTTTCCAATAAGCTGTCTCTGGAAGCCAAAATCCTGGGATTCTACCTGATCCACCTTCACAAATTAACAGCTTGCTGTGGTCACACATGTTCACCACAAATGACATGCTGAGGGTGAGCCTGCAGTGGCTGCTATGGCGTACCTATGTCCTATATGTGGGGCAAAGCTTTTTCCTGAGAGATCCTCTTCTGAGTCTTCAAGAAACCTCATATAGTGAGCTCAATGAAAAAAGTTTGGGGATAAATCTCTGTCCTACTGCAACGCATGGTGTTTGCTCCTGGCTTTAGGACTATAGCTCCAAAAGGAGCTCTTGCATCCTCTCTCTTTGTCATAAGGGGCTTATTCTACACTGGGGAAAGCTGTGGTGGCATGGCCATGCTGTAAATCCTTCCTTGCAAATCTCAAATGTGGGGGATGCAGCCACAGTGACACCGTTTTTGCACATTTCACCATGGGACAGAGCCTGGGAAGTTCACATCTGAGGGGAGAGCATCACTGCAGGTTCTCTGCAGCCAGAAACTGTCTCCTCCCAGGAGGCACCATAACAGGAGTTGAAATCACAGCCATGTGAGGAGTGGCTGAACAAAACCAAAAGAGCGGCTTGTTCTGAAATGACACCTCTGTAGAGGCAGGTGGTCCCTACACCGTACCTGACTCCAGTGGTTAAGTTTTCACTAAGGGTGCAGTTCTGAAGAGCAATTTTGGGGAATGAAAACTTGCTCAAGTGAAAAAGCAAGCCTACAACAAAGAACAAGAAAGAATTAACACAGAATAGTGGGATGACTGGTGTTGGGAAGCCAATCCAACCTTTCTATACAGTCATTCCTTTAAGATAACCTGTGGTCTAGCAAGCTGTACTTACAGAGGTCTTCCCCAGCTTAAAATATGCCCACCTTCCAGCCAGAGCCTGGTATTTCTGAGTTGTGCTGCAGCCACTGCTCAGATCCTGCTAGATAATTTTAACTCCAGAGTTAGAATGGGGCTTATCTCTGAGGCACATCTCTTCTGCTCAGATAAAGAGAACTTCCTCTCACTGCAGATTAGATCTGCAGGCTCAGTCTAAGTACCTAAAGCCACACAGCTAAACACACTGCATTTCTCCATTTCAAACAATGCTTGCCACTCAACACTGAAGAAACAAAACTTGCACAGTTCCCAGGCTTTCCCTGACTTTTGCACTGATGTTCCTCCTTCTGAAAATATAGCAGTACCCAGGAGGTGCTCATGAAATTGGCTGCAGCTCCACAAGCTTCACAGTTCTGGAGAAAAAAGGGAAAAAACTCCAATAGCTTCACCAACTACTGCAACATCATGTTGCCACACAGTGGCAACGCAGATCATACTACTGCCAAATTGGCCAGGAGTAAAAAAAGTCCTCACAAAACTAAACAGAAATCATTGGAAACATAGAACTCTTTTTAGGGTCAATTCGGTTCTCAAGCAATGATTTCGTCATTGCTATAGTTGCATCAAAGGACAAATTTTTATGTGCCTGCTTACGCAGTGGCTCTGCCCTGGCTTTGAATGGGCTGAGAGGACTGCAGTAATAAAGCACAGCCTTCGCTGGGGCTGTGGTGGCTCTGTTTTTCAGGCTGGCTCACTCTCCCTTCCAGAAACGACTTCCCAGTTTGTTGAGAAAATGTTCACCTTTCATTATTTGCAGCAATCATTTTTAAATTTGATAAAGGAATCCACCTTCACTAAGCGGGCTGGTTTCCACTCTCCTTGTGAAAATTTGTGCACGTTTTTCTAAGTCTCTGATCATTACATAGATCAGAGCTTGTCTCTGACTTGACAGCAAATTCCCAATGGACCCACGTACCTGTTTCACACTATGCACATGCAAAACAAACCTTTGAAGGCTGGTATATAACATATATCCTGTACAGCATATGTAAGGGCATTAATGAAATTTTACACGCCTTTTCCTACTAAACCACCCCCATCCTCCTCTATACAAATCTCCAGATGAGTTTTGCAGACA
The DNA here is from genome assembly GCF_025592945.1 of Manacus candei. Classification (NCBI taxonomy): domain Eukaryota; kingdom Metazoa; phylum Chordata; class Aves; order Passeriformes; family Pipridae; genus Manacus; species Manacus candei. Next base: position 32,256,094 of record NW_026138097.1, on the reverse strand, counting down.
AAATGAAAATAATCCTGACAGAAATATCTCCTGCATTCCCCTTAAAAACAGGTAAGTCATACTGGCAGGCTCTCAGAGCATGCAGTACCAGTCTATACTGGAAAATGTTACTCCGGGGTTAGAAATAGGGGCTTCAGACCAAACAAGAGGGGAGATTCCCAACTTCTCTATTTTTAAAAGTTCCTAAAATATTTTAACTACGAGTTTTTCAATTCCTTCAGAAGCCTCAGTTGGACTTTCAAGCTCTGTTTCATTGAGGAGAGTTAAAGACAATTCTTAAAGCCATTAGGGCTACATCAGGTGAGACAGCAACTCTCACCAATTATTTACAAAGGTTCATCAGCTTCTACCCACTTTCATACCTTTAAGCAGCAGAGATGTTCACCTGAAACCTGAGCAAGTAAAAATATCACACAGCCCTCCAGGTTACTTTAGCTCTCTGAATTTAGTTCTCTGAACGTCCACATGCACACATGCCACAAGTGCATTTTATTATTCACACACAACACACTGCCTTCATAGCCACTGGCTTCCCACAGGAGGAGTGTGCAAAGACATTTAGCTCCACAGTCTTTTTCCTCAGCCCCTTTCCCTGCCTCAGAGAATTACCGGGCAGCAGTGAGCTGGACCTGTCTAAACCACCGGACCAATTTTGCAAGCCAGGGTGTGGGCACTTCTCCTTTTTTCTTTTCTCCCCTTTCCCCTCTGTCTGCAGCCTTTCCACACTTTTACTCTGTCTCCACCCAGTTGTGTGTGAGTTGCAGCAGATTTATGTAATGGCAAGCTCTTGTGGTTGCCTGGTGGCCCCTCAGCAAAGCTTGTGTCCATGCTCTCAAATGACTGAGCTCCTTTTAAGGAAATAAAGCACCAAAGCTGCTCAGAATGGGGACACTTTCCTGCACCAGTGACTAGCTAGTCATGCAGGTTACCACCTCTGAATGCCCATGGCTGGGAGGGAAGATCCCTGGGTTGAAGACAATGCCAGGGTTCCAGTGATGCCAGGCACTGAAGCCTGCAGCTATAAAGGCTTCTGCTTCAAAAACTGGATTGAGGGAGGGAGGTAATATCATCACTTGATATTTCCCCCTGGAGGAGAAAAATGTCAAAAAAGCACTTTCCTTTTACTGTCTCTTCCCATACTAGTATCCTTTATTTTAAACAAATAGAATTTATAATTTCATAAAAATCTCATCTGTTTTCTATTGATGTCTAAGTTCACCTTGACTTATTACTTTGGACATTCTCTGTCAGTTGTACAAGTTTCAATCTAATTTGGTGAGATTACTTCTCCCCACCTCTTAAAAATAAGAAGATCTGTAGACGTATATTCCAGGTCCAGACTCTAATCTGTGACGATGGTGGTAACCCTTTGCTTCTGTTTTGGAAGTTTATGGTCACCTGCAGCCTCAGACAGCTGTCTGTGCAGAAACAGTGAGCCCACAGCCTCTTTTTGAGGCCACTAACACTGTGAGATGGGTTTTTGTCTTTTACCCAGTGATGGCCAGCTCTGACATGGGCAGTTATGGATAAAGAAGGTACTGCCTACCTTCCTAGGCAAATGCCACCACTGCAGCAAATGACTCTTTCTCCATTAAGTAGGGTCCAATCCACAGCCCACTGAATCATTAACTTTCCACACATGGATCAGGATACAGTCTCAGAGCACAAACAGCCTTAAATTTCAACTGTCTACCACACAGAGGATGTTCAGCACCGATCATCCACAAAAGGTGCACACAATGTTTAACCTGAAACTTGAATGGAGACAGTAAGAATCATCAGACAATATTTCAAATAGGTTAGCATGGGAAATAGTGCTGTCCGAAATAGGCAATAAAGCACTAATTCTTAATGGAATGGACTTTCAGTGGGATGTGTATTTCTAAATAACTCAGACCAAAATTTTGAAATGTTATTTAGGAGAGATGGTAAAACACAGTCTCTAGTGCCTTAAAGAGCTGTGAAAATCAGCTGTGCTGAAAACATTCCCTGTGTTTTCTAGAGAAACTAAATGTAGAGCAGGTGGGTGAGAAGAATAAAAAGAAAATAATAAAAAAAGTTACAGGTGCCAGATCTGGGGTGGAGAATAGGACCAAGAAGGAAGAAGATCTATTGGACAGAACAGCAGAAATTAAGCTTGCAGGAGGAAGCTGCTCAACACATAGTGGCATTCTGGGGGTTACAACATTAAAGTCATAGCAAGCTCATCAAGGAAATGAGCAGTGATCAGAACAAGTCTTTCAATGTGTTTCTGCTTTGCTGTGCTACTTGAGGTTATTACTAGAAATAGTTGATGACTTTACTTCCGTAAATTACCTTCTCATACTTGCTAATCATTTTTGCATTGATCAGAAGCAACCCATGTCTTGGGTGTCCCCCCTGTCTGGGGACACAAGTCAAAACATACATTTCATGAACCTCTGGATACCTCCCTCCAGTCATTTTAAGTGAGAACTCAAAAACTGAAGGCACCCAATAAAATCTGACAAGTGAATGGAAGACTTCCAACATCATTCCCAGAGCAGGAGAGATATTTCAATCAATTCTCTCTATCAGCTCTATAGTACCACGTTCAAGTCTCATTATAGGTTTGGAAGAATCATGAAAGGAGATTTTTGAAAACACATGGAGGAGCTAAGGCCTATCTTTCTTTTCTAAAAATAGCTTATTTCCCCTAATCTTTGACTTTTAAAATGCTAAATTGATGAAAAAGGTAGTTAAACTTTTGATTCCAGGGTTAAAGATTTCATGAAGTGCTACTGATAATTCAAGTAAGCAAATGGTCATTTGAACATTTCTATCTCACAGGCTGTTTAAAATTAACAACAGAATTCTCACCTAATTTTAGTAGGATGAGGCAAACACTTACTCTTTTCATTTAATAAACTTGCAATTCCCATTGTTACCTCTACAGTACTACACGTACAAAAAAGTCCATTAGAATGTCAACACTCTCCTCCATAAATGTCTGACTCAAATTCCTTGGTGCATGCTGTATGGACAGCTGATCTCTCAGGGTCTTACAGATTAAGTGAGATGCACTGAAAATCCTATGTTAAAATACATCAAAATTCATAGGGATTCCCTTCTGATGAAGAAAACAGATAGGACATTAGGAAAGTAATATAGAGAAAAACTGTTGCCTGGCCAGTCAGTTATCACAGGCCACAGTCTATCTCCCACCCACGAGATATACATCTATAATATCAGTGGGTCCTTACATTACTCTCCTGTCTATCTTTCATTCTTCAAACTACTTTTTCATCCTTTTCTACTTAAGTTTGTTGATAAACAGAGGTGATAAACTGATCTTGGGACTTAGAGACAATAGTGTTGCACTAAACATCAAGCCTGTCTACACTGCCAAGCTACTACCTACATAAAAAGACAGTCTCCTTCATCCCTACTGCAGCTATGGAATCATGCAGGCCAAACACCACTCCTAAGGTATTGGTTTATTCCCTAAGGGATTTTCTTTTGATGAAGACCCAGAATGTGCATAGCAATCATATGGCTCCTGATATGATTGGGGCATGTGTTCAGATCCTCTTTGTAAAACCAAAGAATTAATTTTTTCAGTAGACTCTTTTCAGAAAGTTAGTTTAGGGCTAGAAAAAAGGAGCAGTAGAAGCAAAGGTTGTATGCAGCTTTCCAGAAAAGACAAACATTGCAAGAAATGCAGTTGATACCTACAGATCATCCATAAAACAGAGTATTGTGTCTGTTTACTATGTTCAATAAGACATCACTACAAGATATAACCCTTGTAAACAAAAGAGCTAAGGGGTAGAGAAAGCGGTTGTAGAAAAAATGTTGAAGACAGGACATGGAAAATCTAATTTACTGGTTACTAATGAGAACAACATATGATAGAACTTATCATATTTAGGGCACTAAAGTTATTACAGTAACTTCTAATATGTATTTATATCGCTATATGATTGAACTGTTGAAAGAATCATGACATCATCAGCAAAGAAAAAGTTTGACTTTTGTGAATTAAAGAAAATTCAATGCAATCAAAAATCCTGTTTGTTTGGGTTTGAACAAAGAACTTAAAAAATTATTACTATTTTTTAAATTAAGCTTAAATATTTTGTTGGGTCTAGTTACTATGGGAGAAAGGAGACTTAACTCTTTTTATTGAGTTGATATGCAAGCAGTTAAGGCAAGATTTTGTCCAAAGATCTTCAGACTGAAAAACAAAGCACTAGGTAAGTGATCAGACTATTTAAAAGCATTTTTAAAAATGAATTTGTTCATAAGGTATGTCAATATAGATGTAGGAGCTGAACTTTGTGCTCAGATTTTTGGTAAGAGGGGATCAAGTGGTAAATAAAGTGAAGATGCATAAGATGCTTCTCTACTAGCCATTGCTGAAGTTTGGGAGCAGGTTCTATCCCTAATGCTGAAACCATCCTGCTGTATTACCTTCAGTTGGTTATTTTGCCTTCTGTGCCTCCCTTCCCACCTAACATCCTTTACTGGACTTCCTTAGACAATAAACATTTGAAGGCAATTGCAATCTTTCTATAAAAAGTCTTCCACTTTGACACTCATTCTTACAATAGGAATGTAAAAATGATGAGCAATACTTTTATTTGTGGACAAACTAATGTATTTTGATAGTCACTCCATTCCAGAAATATTTTTATCATATGGGGCATTGATCACAGCATTCTGGGAGTCAGTATGCTTTTCTTTTTTCCCCTTTTTCTTACGCCTCCCCCCACTAGTAAACAAGCATGGTGCTCAAGTTATATCATTTAGTCTTTTTTAATGCACTACGTGTGAACGGATGCACGCATTAGTCATTGCTAGTCCTTGGTGTGGAGTCTGGGATCTCTAAGAAGAATCAGCATTTTGCACAATCATCTATGGACAATAATTTATTTTAACCCAACAGATTTTATCAATTGTGGATTTTTACCTAGTAGAGCAAAATTCAAGTGTTTTCTAAAGTACTGCCAGGCAAAAAAATCAAGGGTAAATGAAGATTCAATATTGGAATCTGAAACATACGAATACTATGTGTGTTCTAATGTGGCATTTCTGGAGAAATCTGAATAGCAGATAACATTCAAGATAACATTCAAACTAATAATAATAATGAAAATATCTGAGAGTTTAGTGAATTTTTATCAAATCTGAGTTCCAATAATTTTGACTTGGAATAACATATTTAATTCCATTTCCGAGGCAAAATGGAATATCTTTCCTGGAGAGAATTTTATACAACCAGTCATGCTTTAGAAAGAAGATAAATAGTAGGATCTTTGTAACTTCTCTGTGGATGAAGATGCCTTTCCCAAAGAAAAGGTTGCACAAAAAACACTAAGCACCTTAGCAAGACAAAAAGGCACAGGACCTCCCTATATACCAGCTTGTTATACAGTACTTTAACATTATCTACTATATTATCTACTCGTAATTCTTATCAGAGTGGACTTGTCATCTTACCCAAGATTCTGTCACTCTTAGAACTCTGTTGTCCTCCAGTACTAGTTGAAAGGTCCTCTGGCACAGGCATAGGTTCATCTGGATCATCTGGGACATCACTAATTGGAGGACTTTCCTTTCCTAGTTGTGAAGAAAGTAGCATCAATTAGTCATCAGAGTAGCCTCATTTTCAAATATTACCATAAGAGGAACCACAAACCAAATAAAACTTAACAAAAAACCCTAAACACTATCTAAAGTATGATATTCTTAGGACCAAAACCTACTCTCCTGCAGAGAAAACTTTTTATGAGTACAGGGGAATTATATTTGTAAAAAGAATGCATGCCAATATCTCTTCCAAATTTATTGAAGGCTGGATACACAGTTATCAGCCTTACCATTTTGGATATTTGTAAGACACAGGTATGTTCTCCAGCTGCTACATTCAGAAGATCCAGTTTAGCCAGTGCAGACTGACAGATTAAAAAGGTTATCAAATGGACATCCTTTGTAAAAAATTTTCTTTCTTCCACAAGTGCGTACCCAGATTTGCTTCAAAGACATAGTGAAGTCTAACCTACAAGTATTCTGAGGCTCCAAAAGAACTACCCCAAAAGTAAAATTTTATCTTCAAATAAAAATTCAACTACAACTTCAGCAAGCTTCACCAACACCCACAGATCAAGCTTTGGCTGGTCCTTGTGATTAAAAGCAGTGACATGCCTGTAGCTCCCAGGATTTCTTAAAACACGAACAGAGTTCATTCAACACATGACTTCGAGGGTTTTACTGTCTTTTATTTGCAAAGAGGAAACAAAACCCAATATTTTGTGTACACAAGGTTTTGCAGAGGAAAACAGTTTGGTGTTTTAATGTATAACAAGTATTGTGGAACTGTTTTAGTGCTGAATGCAATACAGTAAGAAAAAGAACTCTCTTGCTAAGTACTGCACTTCCAGAAATAGTGATGTTTCTTGGTTCCGCTCTCAGTCACAGCACACATGTCCTGCCTACAGTAATATCCCTGTCTTGCAGACCTTCTTTTAAAATTACTAACAAAAGCACCCCTTGGAAACAATTACCAAAAGAATTATCTAAGTGATAATTATCTAAGTGATTAGTTTCATTTACTATTACTAAAAGGCTGGTCTTTGCATTAATAGCAAAGAATAGAACAGGCCCAGAGCAGGATTTGAACTCAGTAATGTTCACATAAGACCCTTGTCTCCAAAATGGAGATGTTACCAAATTACATTGATGCAATCTGTTAGACGTCCCGTGGCAATCGGCACACCAGCAAGGGCAGTAATTTCATGGCACAAAGCCCTAGCAAATTAGTGGTTTTTCTCCTAATAAGAATTCCCTCATTAAAACACAAACGTAAATTAAATCTGAAGATATTTATCAGAAAAGGAAAAACTGAAGAAAATATAGCTTACTTAAGTGACAGCAGTTTAGTGATGCCAGTTATGGACTTGATCTGAATGAAGCAAATAGTTTCCTCCCAGCTGGATGGAGCAAAAAAGAAAGCATTGTGCTTTCTGATCTATACTGATCACAATGGTGGGAAACGACAGGTAGGTTCAAGTAGTCTTCCAAATGAGCTGTTTTGGCTTGTTTGCACAAATCTATGTTTAAATGAATGATATGAGTATTTGACTGCACTTCTTAATGACACACCTATCAAACTGTGGAATAATCTCTGAGTGGGAGTGTTGAGAGTGGCATCAGGTGAACCATCTAAAACTGCAGCCAGAAGGACTCAAGGGTAATGAAGAAACAGTACTGCACTGGCAGAAGGACTAACTAGGGGATTTCATAAGGTCCTCCCATATCCAGCTTCTGTGGGGTATTCTTAAATGGGCAAAATCACACCCACTGGATGCAAGTGTAAGAGCAAAGGTGGGTTGCATAAATGGAAAAGAGGGAATATGAATGTTACAGCAAAGGAAAGTAAAAGTAGAAAGTAAGTTCTTTAAAACAGTTTTTGCCATTTACCATTTAGCTCCTTACTCAGTTATTTCTGTAGTTTTCTGGGATGTAAGGAACTTATAGAACTACCAGCAACTTTCCAACACAAGTCTGATCCTGCCAAGCTGAGGTATCTGTTACAGATAGGATGGATGGGAGGAAAGACAGCTGAAATCTTTCAGTTTGTTCAACACATTTTCCAGCACACAGTAAAAAAAAAAAAAAAATCCCCACAAGTTTAATGGGAGGGTAAGCGGCAGCCTGGCAGCTCTCTTCACACTATATATGGGTTAAGGAAATTTGTTAAAAACTAACAGTATCCAAAAGCCACCTGCATCTTCCAAGGATCAAACTGTGCTCCCAGTTACAACAACAGAAGCTGATGCTTTGACTTAGACTAAGAACATTTACCCTAAGAACCTGAAGACTTTTTTTGGTTACAAACCAATATAAACTCATAACATCAGACCTATGAGATAACAATAGACAGTAAACAAAATAAAATATTTCTTAGTGTGTCATTAGCTGTCCTACAATATGCAGGTGTAGTGGGTTTCTGTGGCTGGGTTTGGTAGCAGGGGTGGAGGTAGGGGCTACAGGGGTGGCTTCTGTTAGAAGCTGCTAGAAGCTTCCCCTGTTCAGTGGAGCCAATGTTAGCCAGTTCCAGGATGGACTTCCTGGCACTGGCCAAGGCCTCTGTGATAACATATTTAAGAACAGAAGGTTGTGGTGCAGAAAGAATTCCAGCCAGGGAAGAGTGGAATGAGAACACGGGAACAAAAATGCAAACACCAAGGTCAGTGCAGAAGGAGGGGCAGGAGGTGCTCCAGGCACCAGAGCTGAGGCCCTGCAGCCCATGGTGCAGACCATGGTGGAGCAGCTGTGCCCCTGCAGCCCATGGAGGACCATCGAGGTGCAGAGACCCACCTGCAGCCCATGGAGGAACCCATGCTGGAACAGGTGGATGCATGAAGGAGGCTGTGACCCTGTGGGAGGCCCAAGATGGAGCAGTGTCCTGCTGGAGACCTGCAGCCCATGGAGAGGGAAGCCCATGCTGGAGCAGGTTTTTCCTGGGTAGGATTTGTGGCCGTTGTGGGGGACTCACATCTGTACAGCTCATTTGTGAAGGACTGCACCCCATGGAGGAGTGACCCACGGGACAGCAGTTTGGGAAGAACTGCTGCCCGAGGGATGGACTCACATCAGAGAGGTCCATCAAATACTGTCTCCCATGGGAGGGACCCCACGGAAGAAAGGGAAGGACTCCTGTCTTCAAGCAGCAGCAGAAACAACAACTGACCGTAACCCCCATTCCCCATCCCCCTGCACCGCTGGGGGAGGAGGAGGGAGAACATGGAAGGAGGGGTGGGGGAAGGTGTTTTAAAGACTGTTTTATTTCTCACTCTTTGGCTCTTATCCTGTTAGTAATAAATTTAAGTACTATCCCCACTTTGAGTCCGTTTTGCCCATGAAGGTAATCAGTAAGTGACCTCTCCCAGCTGTTATCTCAACTCATGAATCCTTAGCTGGTTTTTTTTCTCTCCTCTGTCCAGTTACAGACGGAGAGCAAGAGAGTGGCTTTAGTGGGTACCTGGCATCAGGCCAGTGCCAACCCACTGCAGCAGGCTAAGTAGGATGCTTTGAAGATAAGTCAAATAAATCTTTTTGGAAGAGAAACCCATTAGCAGATGACTACTTTTGCAGTGGTGAACTCTTTGGTTCACTAAACAGGTATCAGTCTTAAACTTGTAAAATTAATAGGTATTTGCCCAGGTGGCATGAATTAGACTAGTCTCATTAACTTGGTGGGGCAGGAGCTGGAGATCAGGTATTCTTCCCTCTTTGCAGGAGACTGCAGTTAAGAAAACTCAGTAAACTTGACTTTAATGACCCATTTAATATAATTTGATTTCTTGTCACACATGATTGAGAAATCCTTACATGCAAAAAGACAGAGTAAAAATAGTGAATTTAAAATAGATCCATTTATTGTGTCTTGGATTCTAGAGCATCGTATTTGCATTTCATGCCTTAACTACATCTAAATCATTACACCATGGTAAGTTCACTACTGTATGGCAATCTTACAGATGTGCAATCCCACTAACATTGTTTTGCCAATGAATTTAGAATTGTAAAGGGGGTGGGGCAAGGGATGGAATGCTTTCCCATTTAATTTCTGACAGGCATGCCCAGAACAATAACTGATCGAAGGAAAAGGAGCTCAAAAAACCGCAACACCTAGTGGCCAGTACTGGGGAAAATTATTAAAGTAGAGGGAAGTGAAGTATAAACATCACAATCTGATCTTGTATGGAGGGGGTGTTTTTTGGTTTTGGGGTTTTCATTTTTGTTTTTGTTTTTTTCTAATTACTTATTAGAAAGAGCCACCTTATCTATAGAGTTGAAGTTCTGTTTCTGGCACTGCTACTGATTCGTGGTGCTCTTGGTTACTTCATAAATGGGGACAACTTCAATTGCAGTCTGTATCAAACAGTCCTTCAATTCAGCCTGCATCTCTGAAAGACAGTCCCAGATTTCCAAATACTGCCATTTCTGTATTAAAATAGCCGGAGAAGAGCCTATCCCTAACAACAGTGTCTGGTAAGAGACTCAACTTCTCTCTATTTGAGTTTCCTCATCTCTGCCCCAGAAATAAAGTTGAAGACATAAGGAAAGAGAGGAAGGGAAAAAAGTGCCCAATCCAGTAAGGTTTTAGCATCCTTTATTTCTGGCCAAGTCCATAGCCCGATGTTCCTTTAACACCTCCATCCAGTTCTGAGAGCAATTTGGTTCATACCAGGATGGTGCTGGTGGTGCTGCCACTGTTGAAAAAAAAAAAAAGCCAGGGCAGATTCCCTATAGAAATCTCTATCCTGCCACAAACTAACCTTGGGTGTACTTAATATCGAAGGTTGTTTCCCATGGAAACACTAGAATCACTGGAGAAATCCTGCAAGAAAAGCAACATAGAATTTTTCTGGATGAGAGTCACAACTCAGTTCACATCTCCTTTTCACTGACAGAAACTTAAATCTCCAGTGATGAGAAGAGAGTCACTGCAATGGGAGCCAGGCTCTCAGGTGGCAGACACCAGCCCAGGATACACTCATTTCCACCTTTCCAGGACCTATCAAGAACATCAAATGCAAAACTCTTCTTCCTGCTTTTGCAGAGCCCAGCCCAGCCTGGTTCATGGTAGGGGATCTTTTAATGTTAGATGTGGAAACATTTGTACCGCTTTTCACCTTCCTTAACTGTTAGGCCCTAGAACTGAGAAAAAAAAAAAAAAGACAAAAAGGCAGGAAAAATACTGCTTGTTAAGTGAGATATTATCTGTGTTTTCTGACTCTTGTGTATGGGTGCCGGATACCGTTTGGTTAAATGTATGTCAGTTCTCTCCTCATTTCAGAACTGCAACTGCTTGCCTCATGAAATATCGCTTTCAGGAGAAAAATAAAAAGTGTGAACTCTGTGTTAGTCACACAGTATTTCAGTTCCTCTAGGAGTCAGCCATGCCTGGATTCCCAGAGGCGGGAATGCCAGTGTGCACGTAGGATTTGGCTCGCTCACACTAGTTTTATTCTGTCTCGGTCCAGCAGGTCCCTGCCACACCTGAGTCAGCTGCAGCTGCGTAAAGCACACGGCTGCAAGACACCGCCGAGGAGATTGTTTCTAGAGAGCTGTTTCACTTCTGGGTTAAAAAACAAAATGCCCCAAAGAAACCCACCAAACCAAATTTATTTTTTAATTTTTTTAAAAAAAAAACACAACCAAGTGTGCTAGTGAACCAAGTTACCTAATTCCATGGGCCCAGAGAGTAAGTTACACCTGATAAGCATTACTCATAGAACAGGAAAAATAAATAAAAGCATTTTAAAGCTGACAAGACAAAAAAATCTCACACTCCTGAAACTGTGCAATTGTTTGACTGGTTCCCTTGTCATGCAAGGAAGCCTCCCAGAAGCACGTAGAACCGCAGGAGAAGACAAGGGGGAAAACTTTCTGGATTCACCAGCCTATAAGAAAGAAGTAGGAAACATCCCTGTAGCTTCAGATCCTTCACTTTTGAGGTCTAGTAAGAGCTTACAAGGAGCCAGTATCTGTGGAACCTAATCTGACAAGCACTAAACGCTGAATTCACAGACTACTCATATCATAAATGAAAGTAAATTAGCAAATTCTTTCTTTGGCCAGTTGTTCACAAATCCAGCTAACGACCCAATGCAACTCACAGCCTCTGCTCACAGAAAGTACCAGATGTTCAGTGGCAGAAATGGCAGGAAGAGTTCAAAGCTGACTTTTTTTTTCCTTTAATCTGTTTGTGTAGGTCTACCTCTTATCAGAGGTAACTTTCTTTTTCAAGAAAATCCTCTCTCATCACAGAATAGTACTATTGCAGGATATGCTAGAAAAGCTACAAGGCACAGCAAAGTACTACACTGGTTCAAATCATGCAAAACTTTGAGAGCTACAAATTATATACACAGATATACATCTATTATGTATATATTTATATACACACAAGCACTCAAAATGGCAAAGTTTCTTGCAAGTCTTCTCTGTCAAGGGAGAAGTAGACCACAAGGAAGGCAAAGTGTTTGACCTTCTAATGCACTCCTTGACTCAAGACAGCATCTCCCACACTGCTCCTCTCCATGTCAAAACAAAAAAAAAGCAACTCTAGTAAGAAATAGCAGGTGTGGAGCTCGAATTCACATTGTTGTAAAGAGTACCACAACAGTTAGGTGTGGGTATCCAGGGTAGTTTTGCTGCTGCAGAGGAAGAGGAGGTCAGCGCTCCTGCCCTAAGGAGCTCACGCAAGCAGGAAAGGGTTTCTGCAGCAGGCAGAGGAGCTGGACCTGAATCATGGTGCCTCTCACTGCTCTGAGCAGATCCACAGTGCATAAAGGATTAAAACCCCACTGCTTTGTCTGCTAGGGCCACACAGGTTTCAAGTACGCATGCATAGGACAGGTTTTATTTCATTTACAAGTTTGTTCAGCACGCAACAAAACGGTAATGTGTAAGTATATCCAATATATACATGATTTAAAATTGGTTACCTGAGGAGGGGAGTGCAACATGCCTCCACAGGGCTGACTAGGAATGACTTCCCTATGATAAATGTGACTGGTAATCTTCTGTTGGCATGAAAGATTATTCTATTGCTCCTCTTTCAGACAGAATATGTGTCTGATTTTCAATTCTCAGATGAGATTAAAACTCCTCGGTTCAAATTTTTGACAAACCTTCCCAAAATTTTTAGAAAGGAGGAAGTAAAAAAAAAAGAGAGAGAGGGAAAGAAAATTGTATTCATATATTTCAGGAAAACCCAGTGACCTAGTCACCCACACTGTACCTAGACCTTGACGAGCTACCTAGCTATATATACCTGGAGGGTCCACCTATAGCTGGACCCTTGAAGTCCTGAGCCAGCAGTGCCCAAGAGCTGCCTCTTAAGAAAAAGGTGCCTGCCATGAGTGGCCCCAGTGATGGTGGCTATCACGTTCCAGGCTGAACACTAAAAGTGAAAACTGAAAGCCATTAATCGTTGCAGCTGCCAACATGTTAGGGAAACTAGGAAAGGGACTAACTTGTCCTTTTTCAACTGCAGAGGCACAGCAGTATGAATATATACTATCTTGCAAAGCCAATTTTTTAAGGACTCAGTTTCCAAGAAAGTTAAGATTATCCCCTGGGAATATCAACATGGGGTAAGACTGCAAAATGCTATCCATGCCACTACAGGGCAAATTTTAGAAACAAATTATCATCTTGGGCAAAAACAGTTACAAGCATAAAGTCTAAGCCAATCAGTTCTCATTTTCTTTTTTTTTTTTTTTCTCTTCTCTTTTGAAACATTTGTAAGTAAAACTGAATGCTTTTGAAAGAAGTCAAATAACCCTACGTGGTAAATACAGTTTGCTTGCTCTTAATTAGTATTTGTGCCCCATCCCACCTGGTGAACATTGTTTTTTCTATATTTATTTTGTAACAATCAGAATTTTGGTCCCAAAAGAAACAGTGTAAACGTGCACTTGACCATGCTTCAGGGATACACTACCCCAGGTTTAATGCAAAATTACATCTATGCTTCTATATTCCCTTGACTTCTTTACTTACACAGTTCCTTTTAAAAAAATCCATGCACTGTTGGGCTTGATATCAAGTGATATCA